>NC_067425.1:19507605-20707605 GCF_009764475.1 Pristis pectinata | reverse complement strand
GTTGGATGGTTATCAACCATGCAAAAGAATAAAGTAGGTAATGTTTATTATATAATTATAACCTGTAGTGCAAGGTTCATTTACAGAAAATAGATGATTAACTGCCAAATATTTTAAAGGCATAAGGAAGTTAACACTTCATGCAGAGTGTAATCTTGCTAGCAATACTCGAAACATGTTGTTGGCCTTAATAACCCACAATATAGTTTCAAACTGGAATGTTTGCTGGTTGTTGCTTTGCAATTTAATACAATAATAGCAGCCAAATAAGCTCCATGCACATTAATTGAAATCCATACAAAATTCAGATTCATATAAAGCGTACAAGAATTCATTTTCAAACTGAGTTCTGCACATTCAACACGGTTTTATTATTAAGTAGATAGTTTAAAAAAGTCCAAATATTTAAATATAGTTATTGATACTTAAGGTTTTGTGATGTGATTTCTAAATGAGACACCCCCACCCCTCAGAAATTTCACATTCTTTAATGTTTTACCTTGTACACGTTTAGTCAGCTTCAAATACTGAGCAGTATGTACCATAGCACTTTAATTAAATAGCCATACATTTCTAATGACAAAGATTGCATCAGCTATTGATGTTGCACAAACAGTAAAATAACAGAAATCTCCTTAAATTAAAGTCAATGCACATGATTACAGTCTTCCTGACCAATAACTTGATGTGTGTCCTTTTCATTCAAGTAGGAAAGATGGGGGAAATTACTCCAATCTCAAATTCAATTACCATCACAAAAGAACTGGGACTCAGAAACCTGCCAGTGAAGTTAATGTATTTTAATTTGAAAGGGACACAGATGTAGACCATTAATTGGCTGATACCGTGAATTATTTTCAACTTTAATGCAGCATTTTATCATCAAAAAGGCTAAAATGTATTTGGTACCAGCAGTTCTTGAGGAGGAAAGTGATAAAAGTAATAGCAATTGAAAGTTGTTCATTGCCAGGCTACAAACCATCCCAAAAGCAAGTTATCGGAATGTGTCTATATTATTTATTAGCCTGCACTTGTATAGGTGGATTTTGTGGTCAGCAGTGGAGCAACATTTAAAAGAGCCAGAATGAAAACAGCAATGAGTTCTTTTGGATACACTAACTTGCATTAATTAAACATTGCATCAGGGACAAGTCATGGGTACAGGGAGCATCTAGCAGTTAGAGTCAGAAAATGCAAAGAAATGAGGACAAATAAAAGTGACACATTGCTGAATGCCTTTAGTCAGTGTCAAAAAGGCAATTCCTCACAATGGATTTTCCAGGGTTTAAGGGACAAGGGATTAATAACTTCCAAATCTCTCTGAGGGGATAAGAAACTAAAGGTGAAGGCTGCTGTAGTGGAGATGGTGACTCACAAGGTCAGTGCATGGACTGTGGTACTGTGTGCTACTCCATGAAGCCATTAGACAAGATAAATTTCAGCCCTTTGTTGCATGTGTTCATTCAGTGGGCAGAACTGGCTTGTTAAGGAGGCAAATCCTACAGGGATGAGGGATAGGTTGTATTCATGTCACCCAGGTGTAAAATTGGCACCACAGTTTATCGATCCAATCACCAAAAATGCACAAAATTTTCCTTCTATTTCTAGAACTGGTTGAAGCACCAGTTGAAGCAGGGGCAGCAGATTGAAAGGAAAACCCAACAGTTCCACACAGTCTTTCTCAGGCGGAAATGTCAGAGATACCAGAGAGTGTGGGTGGAATCTTGATAAGACCAGGCAATCTGGTTCACCCTGGCATTTCTCCCGTCATTAAATGCCACTAAATGCAGGACCTACAATCAGAGGCTGCATCCAAAGAAGCAACATTATGGTTATTCAGGAATTCGAACAATTTTCTTTTGAAGTAGGAGTTTCAGTATGCATTTATTGGAAATTAAAACACAAGAGTAACCTGAGAAACATGTGCATTAATGTCTGATAGGTACATGCTTCTGTGTGATTGGATATCAGGGCTTAGTTATATGGGTTTGTTTCATTTCCTACTTAGCTGTTCTGTAACTATTGAAATGGAAAGTTGGTATTTCAAATGATTAATTCAGTACAACAGCAATTCATCTAACTTGGCATCTGCTACTGGGCTGCAATACTGTCGGGGACAGGGGAGCTGGGATAGCCAGCTTGCACATGTCGAATGTTTGGAATTATTGTAAGTGGCATTATAAAACATGTCAGTTCACAGATTGATATGATGAGTCTGGAGCTAGATTTACTGCTTCCGACAAAGTTGGACTAAAGTCTCCAGTAAGACTTTTATTTTCTCACTTAAAATATCAGTGATATTTTTGAGAGAAATTAGTTTTGGTTTTCAAGGCAGACCGGAGCAAGGGCCAAAGTAGCAGAAATAAAGTATCAAAAGTTAAAATTTTCTGAGGTGCCCCAGGGTTCGATTTGAAAATAAACCTCATATCTTCATAGCAAAAACGGCTGCTGTTCAAAAGCAAGTTGTTTGTTGCAAAGTGTTATGAGAGGGCTTGAGGATGTGAAAAACACTTTATGAATGTTATTTCTATATTTATGGTATATTTTTTGGCCTGTCAGCTTTTGTGAAATTGAGGCAGCTTTTGGGATGCTGTGGTCATCCTACTTTTCCAGGTGGCCTGTATATGAATGTACAAGTACTGCTGGAATTATTTAGCAATAGTCATTGGGCACTGTGCAGATCTTTAATGAAAATACACAAAGACTGGTTAAATTATGCTGCTTGAGATATTCTCTGCTCTACACTAGACATGGAGGAGGACCTTCTGGCTTGGGAATAGCACAGACCAGTGATCATATAAACATCTTAGACGAAGATTATTTTCCCAGCAAGTCTGTGGTGGTTTTTCAAATGGAATAGTTAATTAGTCCCTCTCCTTCACTGGGTCCTACAAATATGAACTCAATTATTTTTCAGATGGTTAAGCATTTTGCTAACATTTTTCACCTTCTCATATTCAACACAGGATTTGCAGTACAACACAATTAATTGAGAGCTGTCTTGTTTTATAGATTTCTACTGGATGTAAGATTTATTGAGGTGTCCTAATAATAGTGACATGGTTCATTAGGACTAAAATGAATTATTCAATCCCTGTTGTCCATTTAAACCCATGCCTCCAATGCAGAAAAGTGACATTTTACACCATGCTCTTCCAATTCCAATGATGAAAAGGAAGCAATTAACATGTGAAGCATGTACATTTATTTAGTGCGCTATCTTAAAGCTTTATTTTAGACTTGTGAATCTTCTTTTCTGAATATTGACAAGCTATGTTTTCTTTCACTACATTAATTGTGACTTATGGAAAACTGGCCACTATCATGGCCATCATTCTTCAGTACTGTATCAAAAGTACTATATTACTCCAAAATATGACTAGATGTAAGACAGGATCCGTTCCTTTGTGCAACTTCTTCTAGAACTGGTTCATCTGTCTGTGGCAGAGAGGAAAGCTATATTTAAGTACTCTAGATACTTTTCTTTTATCTTATTAAAATTTAAATACTTCAAAAACAGTAAATAATTTGCTTGGCCTGGGTCGCTAAAAGTATCAGTCATCAAAAGCAGATAATTCCTGGTGCTAAACCAATTATAAAAAGTCATCCAAAGGGACTCCTCTGAAATTTATCCCAAGTGCTCAGATACACAAATGCATGTAAACATGTACATAAGCCAATATGTAAGCCACAAGATTACCAGGCAAAGTTAGGTATCTGTGAAGAGGCCTAGAGAGACTTGTTTCTGAAAAGAAAAGTGCAAAAGGCCCAACCTTTCTGTGGCAGTTACTCTCAGACAGAACCTTACTTGTCTTGCACCAAGTTGCAGAGCAAGATTTGCAATAGACACCTGGCATCAGTCGCTGAGAATAGACCCTGGCAGTTCGTTGGTCAAAGTGTGCCAGCGCTCAATTTTCTTGTCCTTGCTCTTCAAACAGTCAAACCAGTGTTTTAAACGTTCACCTTTTGCGTTAATTCCAAGCGTCACCCCACCTAAACAGAAAATTTATAAGGGTAATGATCCATTTTTGATATAGTAGAAGATGAACATCTTAAAGATAATGCATCTTTGCTTGGCTGAAACTTTTCACTGTATCTCAGTACATGTTACAATAATAAACCAATACCAGTGGCAAGTGTTGTAAAACAAAAGGACCTAGGAGGACAAGTACATTGTTCCCTGAAAGTGGCATCACAGGTAGACAGGGTGGTGAAGAAGGCATTTGGTACGCTGGCCTTCATCAGTCAGGGCACTGAGTGTAGGAGCTGAGACTTTATGTTGCAGTTGTAGAAGATGTCGATGGGGCCACCCCTGGAGTACTGGATACAGTTTTGGTTACCCTGTTATAGGAAAGACGTCATTAAGATAGAAAGAGTGCAAAGGAGGTTTACAAGAATGTTGTCAGGACTCGAGAGCCTGAGTTATAGGGTGAGGTTGGGCAGACTAAGAATTTATTCATTGAAGTGCCGGAGTGAGAGGTGACCTTGTAGAGGTGTATAAAACCATGAGGGGCATAGATAGGGTGAAAGCACATGGTCTTTTTCCCAAGGAAAGGGAATCAAAAACTAGAAGGCATAGGTTTAAGGTGAGAGGAAAGGTTTAAAAGGGACCTGAGGGGCAACTTCTTCACGCAGAGGGTGGTGCTTGTCTGGACGAGCTGCCAGAAGAAGTGGTTGAGGAAGGTACAATAACAACATTTAAAAGACATTTGGAATAAGTACATGGAGAGGAGGGGTTTAGAGGGAAACAGGACAAACACAGGCAAATGGGCATCTTAGTCAGCATGGACGAGTTGGGCCGAAGGGCCTGTTTCTGTGCTACATTACTCTATGACTCTGTGATTCAATTGTCAGAAAATATCAGATTAAATATTGTACATGGTTATCCCAGAGTTTTAACATTAGCATCATCCAGTAATGATCTCAGGTATGTTAATGAACCAGATGGGTTTTTACAACAATCCTGGTAGTTTCAAATTCCAGATTCTTAACTCAGTAAGTTCGATGCCTGCCATAGTGGGATTTGATCTTGCATCTCTGGGTTGTTAGACCAAGCCTCAGATAGATCCAATGAATGAGATTTCATGTGATCTGGAGTCAATGTTAGGACCCTGCCCCCAGCTATTCATTGACGTGAAGCCATCGTGGATGGATCTGTCCTGCTGGTGGGACAAGATGTACCCAGGGAAGTGTTGATGGAATGAAAACAGAACTTGTTGGAAATACTCAGCAGGTCAGGCAGCATTCTGCAGAGAGATAAACAGAGTTAACATGTGAAGTCAATGACACTTCATCAAAAACCTAGGTAAATTTTGATGTAGAATCATTGACCTGAAATGTTAACTCTGTTTCTCACTCCACAAGTGAGCACTTCCTGTTTTTATTTTGGATGTCAAACAATGGAGCTTGGTGAAGGTGTGATTCTGAGAATTTGATAGCCTGTCAATGGGAGGGCTTTCCCAAACTTACCCCAAGTACCCAGATGTTAGTTGGGGTGGGGATCCATGGGTGATTGCACTTGGTGCATCTTTTTTATGTCAGGTGGCTTGACCAATTTTATTTCTATTGTTGTTTTGTAATTGCACTCTGTACAATATATGGTTCTCCAGGCTATGTCAGAGAGCACATTACTGAGGATCTGGAGTCACATAAAGGCCACACAAGCAGTCGGCAATGACCATCTACCTTGATGTTCAACAGCATTGCCTTTACTGGATTACCTCTCCATCAACATTCTGAGGTCATTATAGACCAGAAAGTTAATTGGACCAGCTGTGTAAACACAACTTCTACAAGAGCAAGTCAGAGACTACATCTTCTGTACAAATGACTCAACTCCTAACTCACCAAAGCTTTCCCACCATTCAAACCAGGTCTGTAAGGAAATAAGTCATCACAGTACGGAAATAAGAGAGTTGAATGAGGCTTTATCTCACTGAATGAGTCTTCAATCTGCCATCACCTTTATAAAATTTACATGTTTTAGTTTAATAATAAATCAAATTCACTTACCAATGAAATCATTTGATTTTCCTATGTCGTAATCCCAAACAGTTACTTCCAGAGTTTTCTTAGCCAAATCTGCTTGCTTGATCTCATAGAAAAATTCCTAAATAAAAAAAAACACCAAAAACTGCAACACAAGTTTCTAATCTTTTCAATTTAACCTAAAAGTGGAGTGTAGATTTTAATTTTAATTATCACTGTCCAGGTGACAATTCAAGGGCACAGCTCACCCAGAACCATCAATTTTCATTCAAACAAGATTGCTGGCTGCAGATCCGGCAGGTGGTATAAAAGACAGAAAATCCAGTTTGACTGCTATTTACCAAGAGGAAAATTTTAACTTTAAACTCCTAAGTCTCCTGTCAACTTGAATAAAAGACCAATAATTATTTAATACTCTCGTTTAAGCTTCCCACAAATCCAGAATTTTTCTCACATTGATTTGTTGCAAGATGGAAACATTTTAATTGCCTGATTATCACTTCTGTGAGTTAATGACGGATTCCTTTATTTGTAGTTTGCTAACTGTAATTAATGTACATTTAAGTGCTCATCGAAGGGAAATCAATTGTAAGAACTTGAGATAAAAGAGCATGTTGTGCTTTGGGCTTCACAACTTCCAACAGTGAAATACTGATTTATAAATACTGATCCTTTTCTACATAGCTCAATTATATTATGCCAAATTGATGCAAATTTATTTTCTATAGAGAAATGTGAAGTATCTGTAAGTCTTACTGAACAACAGTAGGGATCAGGAGATAGTCATTCAAATGAAATCCATGAACACTTCCAGAATTTCACTTTGGTATCAAATAAAATCATCCAATCATTAAAAACTAACTTACATCTTGTGGCCCTGATGATTGTGGTCACATTGCTGTTTATCAATGAGTACTAAGGAAAGAAGGGCATCATAGGTTGCTAACTGCCCACTCCTAGTCTGCATCCGGATTACAAATCACTAGGTTATTTGGGAAATAACTGGAGGTACAGTAGCACCGTAGTTAAGGTCTTGCAGCCAGTTTTGGGCTATTGATCTAGCGGCATAAGTTCCAATCCCACCATAGCAATTGGGGAATTTAAATTCAAATAATTAAATAAACCTGGAATTAAAAAAAGAAATCAGCAACTGTAACCATGAAACCATTAACAATATTGTTGTAAAAACCCACCTGGTTCACTAATGCCCTTCAGGGAGGGAAATCAGTTCCACTTACACAGTCTGACCTATCTGTGACTCAAGACCCACCGATGTTGTTGATACTTAACTGCTTCAGTTCAAGGGCAATTAGGGATTGATGCTAAATGGCAGTCTTGTCAGGGCATTCACAGCCAGTAAATGAATGTAAAAAGGAACAGCATGTTAAACACCTCATTTACTTACTTTGAAAGCCTGCAGGCATTTTAAATTACTCCTTGTATGCAGGTTTGCCTGAGGTCACTTTTGTGGGTCTCATGAATTCCCATGGGCTGGAAAATAATAAAGTGCTTCCTCACTTTTCTTACATTAACTGGGGAAGCCCTCAACTGTAAATGAAAATAAGAAAAAAACGCAGATGCTCAAAATCTGAAATTAAATCAGAAGCGATCCAGCATCTGCAGTTTTCTTGTTTTCATTTTTTCAGCATTTTCTGTTTTATGTTTTGACTTTGATCATTTTTAAACTTCAAATATTGGCAATGTTTTCAGGAGATTATTTTTGCTTTGGAAGGCAGAAAGAACAAGGGCCAATGCGTTGCCAGCTTGCCCAGAAGAGCCAAGTTAACCAGAAGATTGAAAGGGGTCAGGTAATAGTGGAGTTCATTTGTACTGAACCCAATTGCATTTTCCCAGTTCTACAGCCCATTTATGGACATTATGAAGATAAATACTGAGAGTATCACTGAGGCACTGTATTGGAAGGCTTACCCCCACATTTAACATTGCCACCACAAGTTGTAAAACTTGCAAGGTTTGTGGGAAAAAAAATACTCCAAATATCAGAAGGCAATGCTTAAATAATTGAACCATACAACGTTACTTGTTTCTTCTTGACTTTATCCAATTTTGGTCGTTTTTTTAGTCAATTTTGGTCAATTTTCTTCTTATTCACATAAGACCTGCAGCCACTCTCTACCTTGTTTGAGTGGCCATTTGTCATGTGCTGCCCTTGATCGGGTATGCTTGTGTGCTGTTCAACCAAGGGAATAGGTGGTCAATTTGCTGTTTAGCTTCTACCCAACTGCTGGGAACTACATGATAATGAGCAAGATTGCCTTACCCCTTCAATTCTATATTTTTCCATCTCCCTACTCAGTTCCTCTCTGCACCAATGGCCAGTACAAGGGGAATCATGCTACATCAAGCAGTGCTCAGCAGTGCAGCAAAACTCTGTCACAATGTATTATGATGCTGCTTTGTTATGGTACAGTCTTCAGGAAGATGTATTCTATATGCTATCATTAGCTATGCATTTAAAATAAGATCTATTAATACCTCATTAAATTCTGGATTAAGGGTTTTCTTTTTGACAGCTGTCTTATGCTTTGATTTCTTGTCAGCGTCTGGCTTCAAATATCTGAAAGAAACACATTTTGAAAAATTAAGTGGCAGGTGAAATCTTGACAAGTGCCATGGTATTTCTTCAAAGAACAAGGAAATTCAATCATTGTTGGACAACATTCATCCCTCAACTGTTACCACCAAAAGCAGACTGATTTGCTGTTCTCTTTTCTAATTCACATTCTGTCTCTCTTCCTCTTTCTGATTTTCATTTAATTTTTCCCATTTTCCTGGTTTGAAAGGCTAAATTTTCACGTTGGAGAGACTAGTACCAGAACTCACTTGCCAAAAAAACAGATCTCACAGTGTCACATTTTTGTGTGTTGTGTCATTTAATCTTAATGGAAAATCATTTGCAAAGGGAATCTATGGACTAACTGGAAACTCTGTGAAATCCATGATTTTCCTTCCAGGTCTTCCATGCATATGATGCACTAATGCACAGAGAACATGCTCAGTAGTATTGAATGGCATATAACACCTGCCAGGACAGCACTTCTGGGATTTTGGAAGACATATATTTAGCTCACAGATGGTGCAGACTTTCACACTTGTAATATTTGCTTTGCTGCCTCTGAAAGGAACCTGGCTGATCAGGTCAGGGACCATGAATTCTTTTGCTGGGAATATCCCTCGCATAGATCTTTCATAATATATTCATCTGTCTCGGTGGTGTTCTATCCTCACCCCACTACTCCCCCAACCCTCCCAGCTCTCAATCTTCACTGGACCTCTTCACCAGACTTCATTACATTGTCTGACAACAGTCCCCCCACCCCCCACCTGTCCCCTCCAACCAGTGAACTGAGGACTGAAACCATCCCTGCAACTACACAGCCTGAACCTTCACCTGACCACTTCATTGACTTCCTGGCCAGACCATCTCCCTCAGGCACCTCACCGTCCCCTCACCACCATCCACCCAGATAGCTGGGGCTGCTGATCTGGAGAATGTATACGTCTTCAATAAATGGTATCTCAGTGGACCAGCTAGTATTATATATGCTGCTTTTGAGCATCTTCATTTAACTGTTTCTGACACAATCAAGGTTCATCATCCACCTTGCTGTCTCACTTCTCATTCTTCTGCTCTTTCCTTCCTCTATCCCTTCTATCACCCTTTTTTTCTCATTCCCTTCTGCTGGTGAATCAGCAAGTCAGAGCAGGCCAGAGACTATTGGGACCACTTCCCAAAAAGACAGGGTTTGGGTCAGAAGAAGGCAGGATCTAAAAATATATCACACATTCATGGTTCATGCCGAAGGGAACATCTGGCTCTGGCAGAGCAACAGGTAATCCTGACCCCAGGAGCATTATTCAGTTTGGATTGATTTCTAATGAAGGAGAACTCACCAAGCATATTGTAAGTTCATACTTCAAAGCTGCAATTTCACCAAAAGAAAGGTGAAGATCACTATTGGTCCAAATTCCGTGAAAATAAGCAAAAGAAAAACATGCTTTTCACAAATATTGACAACACCTAAAAAAAGATTAAAGCCTTAGTCCAATCATAGGCCAAGCAGCTGATTTCCGGAGATAAGTTGGGAGTGAACGCCCTTGCAGCATTTGTGACACCAATAAGCCCTCGTAAAACTGATGCCATTGGGGCTTAAGGGGCAACTTTCCACAGTCTGCTGGCTGGAGTTATATCTAGCACAGAAGAAGATGGCGATGGTTGCTGGAGGTAAATCTCAGCCCCAGAACATCACTGCATGAGTTCTTAATGGGTCTATCACAGGCCCAGCTATCCTTAGCTTCTCCATCAATGACCTTTCTTCCATTATATTAGAATTGGGGATGCCTGTGCACGTCTGTGCATTGTTCAGTTCTATTTCGAACTCATCAGAAAATGAAGCAAGTGTGTTTACATACATCAAGACTGCACTCAGACATGGGTTGAGAAGAGGCAAGTAACATTCATGCCACACAAGTGACAGGCAATGACCATTTCCAAAAAGAGAGTCTAACCACTTACCCTTTATATTCAGTCACATTATCATCAGTGAGTCCCCCACAATCAACATCATGATGTTGATTGGTTACCATTATTTATAAAATTAAATAGAGCAGCTGCATAGATACCATGCAGCTGAGAACAGCTCAGAGGCTGGATACACTGTGACAAGTAACTCACCTCTGCCATCTACAAGACACAAGTCAGAAGTGCAATGAAATACTGCCTGGATGAGTATACTTACACCGGCAATCAAGACGCTTGCTTGGACCAAATCCACCATCCCAAACATTCACAAACATCTGCCATCAGTGCAATGTGGCTGCAACGTATGCCACTTACAAAATGCAGTGTAGTTAGTCACCTAGGCTAGTCCAACAACAACTCTCAAACCAGTGACGTCAACCACCAGGTGGGACTAGGGCAGAGGACATGTGTGAGCACTACCATTTCTAGATTCCCTCCCAAATCACACAATATCCTTGAATTTTATCACCGTTCCTTCATCATTGCTAGGTAGGGAATCCTGGAACTTCCTACCCAACAACACCACCTTCTCAAGAGCAATAGCAATGGGCAGTAACTGCTGGCATTGCCAGTGTCACCCTCATCTTGTTAAAAACTAAAATAGAATACCATGTACAACCATCTTTTCAAAATATGGTTGGTGAGAACACCATTTCATTGGAGGTAACAACAAAAATTTGCAGGCAATCACAACGATCCTTTAGAGTTAATGTGAAAATTCTATAATCCAGCATTATTGGAGAAAATGTCTGAACATCGAGAGGGATGAGCCAATTTAACAAACCCATATCCAAACAAAGTGGGAGGCCTTGAAAAAATTCTTCACTTGAAATAACACAAAAGATAAAGCATGGACATTACCAGAAGTAGCAGCAAAGGTCATGGAGTGATTGCAAGAGAAAATAGCTGTTAATGATTCACGCAGAAAACACTGCTGGCAGAATGTAAAGTTAGCAAGGGCATGGCAAATATTATATGAATTACATTTTATACATCATTTTGGGAAAGGGATCATGCTGCAGCAGAAATTTCAATGGGTTAAATCAATCTGTCTCAATCCCCACTACTCTTAATTTCTAAAGTCAAAACTGTCACCTTCCTGTGCCTATGAGAGGAGTTCAAGCTGAATTTAACATCAGAAAGCAGGAGTGTATTCCAAAGAATACATCTGGCTTGACTGGAAGCAGAGCGAGCAAGTGGCAGTGGTCTGTCAGACGCTACCTGAAAGCTATGATTGAATTGCTGAGAAGAAACTTATAAGTAGACACAATTGTTTACATTGGTGAAGGAAGAAATTTAGCATCTACCATAAATATGGATACTACAATTTGCATCACATGTCAACATGTCTATGCACTCTGATTACACACAAATATAGAATCCTGCATGTACAGCACAATATAAATGTGTACCTGCGTCCCCAGAACATATTACTCTCGCAATCACCGTGCTTGAGAACCAAATGGAGAATGGGCCACATTCAATGAGCACCAGTAACCTATCCAAAACATAGTGATCACCTTCATTTATGTAGCACTTCTAAAAAAGTGAAGGATTCCAAGGCACTTTCGCAACACCACTATCAAACAAATGTCGAAGCTTTAAGGAGATATTAAAGGGGAGATAACTAAAAGCATGGTCAAATAAATAGATATTGAGAAGTATCTTAAAGGAGGAAAGAGAGTGAGAGAGGCTTGGGAAAAGCCTGGAGCCTTGATAACTGCTGACAAGGTGATTAGGAACGATCAAGAGGTCAGAATTGGAAGTGTGTGATATGCCGATATTTGCAGGGTTGGAGGAGACCAGAGAGTTAGGTGTGGCCAGAGTAGGATACAAAAGAATGGATGAGAATCTTAAAACTGAATATTTACTTAAACAGGTAAGTCACCAAGTACAGGGAGTGGAGAGTGAACAGGTGCTGTGAGTTAAGCACACAGAGTGTAGAGTTTGGATGTGCTCAGGTTTATGGAAAATAAAATATAGGAGATCATCTGGATCAAGAAGTAATAAAGGTGAGGTTTCAGCAGTGAATAAGTTAAGGAAAGAGCAGAGTCAGATAACTTTTTGGAAGATGAAAATTGGCAGATCTAGTGATCAAGTGGGTCCAAACTCACCTCATGATCAAATATCACACTAAAGTTGCAAAAGATCTTGTTCCATTTCAGACAGTTTGCTGGGAAAAGTCAGTGGCAGAGATCAAAGACCATGTTCTTTTTCTGTATGGTTGCCAGAAAATTCTGCACACCTAGTACTAGATATCGGAGAAGCAGTTGGCATTTCAGTCAGTCAAGGGTTCAAATGAGTGGAGGTGAGGTAGACTTGCATGTCATCAGGCTACAAGTGCAACTGATATTGTAATTTCTGATGATGCCATGGAATGGCAGCATATGGATGAGAAAAGAAGGGGGCCCATAAATTGGTAAATTGGTTTATAATTGTCACATGTACCGAGGTACGGTGAAAAACTGTTTTGCATGCCACTCATACAGATCTTTTCATCACATCAGTGCATTGAGGTGTTACAAGGGGAAAGCAATAAAAAAATGCAGAATAAAGTGTTACAGTTACAGAGAAAGTGGATAGATTCTTGGGGAACAAAAGAGGTAACCATGCAGGTGCCAGAAGAGGACCCATTGCAGATGATTCTCCATCTACAACTGGATAGATAACAGTGGAACCAGGTTCCATCCAGCTGAAGGAGAGGAAATATAATCTAACAATGTGGTCGACTATACCAAA
The DNA here is from genome assembly GCF_009764475.1 of Pristis pectinata. Taxonomy (NCBI): domain Eukaryota; kingdom Metazoa; phylum Chordata; class Chondrichthyes; order Rhinopristiformes; family Pristidae; genus Pristis; species Pristis pectinata. The sequence continues at coordinate 20,694,335 of NC_067425.1, read as the reverse complement.
AATTACCACCCCTTAAGGAGAATAAATCAACACAGATACAAAGTGTACAGGATAAGGAAGATTAGGGTCAATCAATGAGACCTGCATTAAATTGATTTTTTACTCTCACCTTTCACTTGTTTGTTTTTATAATATCATTTTTGGAAAGGTAAAACATCTCCCAGTATTACCAAACCAGTACAAATCACTTGTGAACATTTTCTCACAAAATTCTACCACTCTGGGTTTTTTAATATATAGTAGATGTTCAATCATATAACATCAATAGTTCTGAACTTCTTGTTATTTGTGATTCAGAATTGTATGTCCCTAGGGCCATCTGTTTGAAGTTTTATATTTTATCGAATACATGGAAGCCTTGGGTAACTTCTTCAGCTTGGAGTTTGCTCTGCTAATAGAATACAGAGCCCACATGTTGCTATAGAAACCAATGCCTGCCTCTCCATAGTGATAATGTGTTTCTTCACTCTCTTTTGGAACTAGAATCTCTCAGGCAAAATAACGTCAATATTTCTTTCAAAGTAATTAAGGTAGCTGAAGTATCTTTATGTGATATGCCACAATGAAATGCTGATTTTGTTGAACATAACCCAGCCAAGACTTTGCTGCATGTAATTCAGAAGACAGGAACAGAATTTTATTATGGCACAATATGCAGACAGGATTTATAACCTAACTACTCTAAATTGAGAAACCAGCAACCTACAAATGGTTGGCCATGGAAAAGTAATCTCAGTTTCGATCCTAAAGAATAATGAGTGTATGAATACTTCTGGAATAAATGCCCTCCTCACATCTATTTAAGGATGCATCTTAATTATGAATTGCTTTGTTTTTAGATTTACTGTCACCTCCTTTCCCCACCTCTTTTACTGTCAGAAGACTACCAAATGTAAATTTCAAAGAACAGTCCACTAGATTAACTCAGCAAATGCCTCACAGTGAAAGCAGTCCTCACTGTTTTATTGCTTCTAATGCCTGGTAAGCAGTGATAAATGCCCACTCTTACCTAGCGTTCAGCTCACCTTATCAAACTGGGATTCAGCTGTGTTTGAGAGCAAACATCAAAGAGACAAATACTGATATCAGGCAAAATGGTTTTCATTGACACAACCTGTACATTTGAAGATAGGCTCTGGAGCTTACTCTGCCTCCATTTGACATAACTGTTAGAATTTAGTCAACTCCTACACTCCATGTAACATGCTGACAATGCATGTTCAAATAGCATCTTTTTGGGTGACTTCAACTGCCACGATATTGTGCACCATTAGATAAAGAGCATGATGTAAATGGTGATAATGTAGCTCTGTTTTCTCATCAGAGCACCCTACACCATGCTGCACGGTACAAATACCATATTAAATAGATAGATTCAGAATATATTTAACCACTCAAAACTAGGTGTTCCTGAGGCACTGTGGAAAATGGGCAACAGCAGAATTGTATTCCACCATAATCTATAACCTCATCACACATCCTTCATTCTATCATTAGGCCAAGAGATATGACTGTACAACAGTATGTTAAGAGCAACAAATGAAGCACCAACCAGTGGGGTGGGGGAGGGGAGGGGAGGAGCTATGACTTAATAATATAAATATTCTTAAGACAACTTAGCTGCTCCCACAGCCAACAGGTCTGATCAAAACTTTGCAGTTCTATCACATCCCATTACAAATGATGATGGATAGTTAAACGGTTAATGGAAGGAAGAGGCTTTACATCCCGAGCCTGTCCTGAAGCCAGCCTCCAGAAAACCCTGCATGTCTTTTGACAGCTCACCGCCATCAAAGGCCTTTGAACTATTGCCCGTTCAAATATACTTCATTAATCAAAAGAATATTCCCTTTGTAAAAAAAAGCAAATAAATTTATTTAAAAGTTTGTTAAAGTACTAGAAATTAGAATATAGAAATGGATCTAAAATCTAGAAATGGATAGGGAAAAGTTTAGAGGGATATGGGCCAAACACAGGCAAATGGGACTGGCTCAGTTAGGTAACTTGGTTGGCACGAATGAATTGGGCCAAAGGGCCTGTTTCTGTGCTGTGTAGCTCTATGATTCTAAATTAATTGAAAACAATTAGAGAAAGTGACTGTTTTTGCTCAGTGACCGTGGTCCTATTCAAATGAATGTGGTCACAATTCTCAAGCCAGCTGGCCCTGGAGTGAAGCTGAGGGAGTCAGTGGTACTTTCAGTGGCAGAGTAAGAGACCAGATACACTTGCATCTGTCCTCCAGTCTGTCTCTGACTTACATGCTTCAACACATGCATGCATGTTGCAGACGAGCTGAAGAGTGAGTGGCAGATAACCAGCAGTTCTCTACAGAACTGCCAGGTAAAGGCAAGTATGACCTAGCCCACCATGTCAAGGCATTATTGTTATTAAATGCCTATGCTCAAATGTACAGGCTGAAATAATTCAATACATATCTTATATCAGCAGTTGAACATTATGCAATTCTTTTTTGAAATATTTATCTCTTTAATACAGATATTATTAAAAGAAAGAACAGCTGGCGGTTAGAAATGGTCAGAGACATAAAACTACAATGAAGAATATTTATTTGTGGTGAACTATTCTGGCAGAATTTCAGTGACTGGCTTTCTGTAACAACTCCAGCTCTGCTGGTTGTCACAAATGTATATTAGCACAAGTGCCCACTAAGCTGCCTTTTTATCCCCTGCAAACATAATTCTGATCCAAATGCCACTTCTGTTTCCAGTGAGCCAACTGAGAGGAACTTTTTGCAGGACATTATTAGGACTGGATATGAGTGAGCAGCTGGTTAAATGCGACTCAAACTACACCATTACAAAGCAGCTAAAATAATAAGAGCTAATTCACAATGTTCATAAGCGATGAATCAGGATGATGAATGTTACATTATGTCCTACATCCAAGTAGGTATTGTTTTCCTGCTGACATTTGAATTACCTCACAGCAAAATAACACTTGACGTCATCTACTGATCACATTTGTGTGAGGAGGAACAGATTAGGAGCTAATAATTGCAGCAAAGGTCAACAAATATGAGGCTCAGTATGTAAATGAAAGAGCCACAACAGAAATGTAATATGCACTAGGATTTTTCTTGTCTAATGCACAATTTTCCTTTACTTCACAACTTAGCCTTGAGTCATGATCACACATCAATGAACTCAGCTGATGTTAGAATGTGTTGCAGCTCAGTTGGGGAATTCAGAAGACAATTCATGAGAGCAACCTTTACTGCAATAACATTTTGCTCATTCATGTTGTAGAATATGACTCATTAGAGTTTGCAATTACAAGGAATACTGTTTAGAACATAACATTAAAATGCACAGTACTTCTTCTATTTTTAAGTGACTTACGCCTCAAAGTATCATTATTTCAACCTGATTTTTATTCACCATGGCACATTTTTCAGGATAGTGAAAGAATCAGAGGTTCTGGAGAGTTTAGAAAATTACTTATGTCTTCTCTGAGTTTTCTGATGTTCTAAACCTCAAGGTAAAGAAAAAGTTGCAAAATAATCAAGTGGGACAACTTGAGAATTTAACACAAAAGCCAATGATCATTAGGTGTAATCCTCACTGCATTCATTTCATGTGCCCAGTTGTCAGATTGTGTACAGCAGGTAACAGAAGTGAAATATCAGGCTACAGTTCAGTTAACACACCAAAATTATTATGTAAAGGCAATGGTACAAACATCTCAACATATTCAGATGTTCACATTAAAATTCATACTTTTGTCCTATGGAGGTTTGCAGCTTCGGCTGGATATACGTCTCTGTTGACGATTGGCATGTGGCAAACCTCCTGGGTTTCCCTGAAGCAAATCTGTCAGGTCTAAGTGAGGTCATCTTTTAAACCAAATGACACTTTGCCACATACATCTACTGATATATCTAAATGCTATGTAAAAATGCTTGTGTCTATCGTAAACATTGTTGTGCACATTCGCTTATGGTTTTGTAGTAACTTTGTTACTGCACTTTTTTGATTGGCACAATGTAGCAATTCAGAACAAAAGAACTGGAGAGCAAGTTAATCAAGTGAAAACTACCAATGAGAAGGATCTAAGGAGTTATGGAAACAACGAATGCTGAATGAAGATCCACCAATGAACCCACTCAAAACACTTGGATCCAAATCTTTCCAGTGGGATTATTTAAACATTTTCTCCACCCTTCAGTTGAGAACAGTTTTGGCATCTGGATCTGACATCAGCACAGCGAGAACAATGGGACATCCAGATCCTCAGGAAGTGATGACCCTTAATCAGATTTAATACTGACAGAAAAACAACAGAATATCAATTGAAGAGAGTGAATTAGAGTCAAATCAGGTATGAAAAGAGAATTAAGGAGAGGGAAAGATTGGCTACTGAGGAGTAAAAAAAAAATCAGAAGGCAAAAAGTAATCAATCTTCAAAAACAATTTAACACCAGATGGAATTAAATTCCACAGATTAACATCAAAATATCCGTGAACTTCCGGTACACTGTACCATTACAATCAGCCTGAGATATTTAATCACAAACAATAATTTAACTTTCCCAGAAGTACACTCCTACATTTTCATTCACCTGAACAAGACCTGCAATAGGTCACTCGAAGAACTATGGTTTCCTCACTGACCTGCAAATTACCTTTGTCAAGTATAAATCAAATTCCCTTCTGAAAATTACTGTTGAAATTCACAACACTTTCCAAATAATAACAAGTTGTCAGATAAAAATATTCCTTCCTGTCTTACTTTGGTTCTTTTGAAAATTATTTTAAAATGATCCTGATCATGGTAGTGTAGCGGTTAGCCTAGCACTATTACAGTGCCAGCGACCCAGGTTCGATTCCAGCCACTGTCTATAAGGAGTTTGTACGTTTTCCCTGTGTCTGTGTGGGTTTCCTCCGGGTGCTGTGGTTTCCTCCCACATTCCAAAGACGTACAGGTTAAGAAATTGTGGGCATGCTATGTCGGCGCTGGAAGCGTAGCGACACTTGCAGGCTGCCCCCAGAACACTTAATGCAAAAGGTGTATTTCACTGTGTGTTTTGATGTACATGTGACTGATAAAGATATCTTATCCCCCAATTTCTTTCCATTGAATTGGATGCTTGAAGGTAGACCCTAGATACTTCTGAGGCAGGACAGAATGAATGATTTACTCAGGTTTTGAGTAACATGGGCTGTTAATGTTAAGTGTGGCTGTTTGTTAGCTCCAGGAAACGTTGGTAACTATTTTTAGTGGATTTAAGAAGTTATAGTTATTTAAATCACTGAGTCATCTGGCAATACAACAGCTCCTGCTATGGTAAGTAATGCAATGGGGTAAGAAACCCTAAGGTAGATGATGACTTTGTGCAATAATATTAAATGGCTGGTAGTGAGTTAGTATCCTGGATTACATCCTACTTATTGTGAAATGAGATCTTGACACAATTTCCCATTAAAGCCAAATTTACTGCTTGTTTTTAGAGAAGTATTTTGTTAAAGGAAAATTAAAGTGTGTAATAGTTTCAAAATGCTTAGAAGTACAGTAAATATATATCCAGAGAAGCAGATGTTTGTTTACGAGACAGCTCATTATTTACATGATGAGTCTCTGAGCTCTTAGTGCATACTGAATGTCTGTGAAACTGTTACATCAAAGAAGCAGATGCACCACATGAATCTACTGTCCAATAGGAATGTAGAAAGCAGCATATTCCAAAGTTAAGGATACATTACAGCATGCAAATGAATAACAGGCAGAAGAATAGGTTGCTTGGGTCCTTAAACATGCTCCACCATTTATTAAGATCATGGCTGATCTGATTTTTAACCCCAACTCCACCTATCCTGCTAACCTTTCACCCTTTTGCTTATCAAGAATCTGATGACTTCTTCCTTAAGAATATTCAAAGCCTCTGCTTTCATCACCTTTTAAGGAAGAGCATTTCAAAGATTCACACAACTCTGAGTGAAAATGTTTTACCCCATCCATGTTTTGAATGGTGGACCCCTTATTTTTAAACAGTTACCCTTAGTTTTTGATTCTCTTGAAAGAGAAAGCATCCTTTCCACATTCATCTTGTCAGGACCTCTCAGGATCTTGCATGTTTCAATCAAGTCCCCTAACAATCTTCTGAAATCCAACTGATACAGGCCTAACCTGTCCAACCTTTCCTCATTAGACAACCTACCCTTTCCAGTTTTCACTCTAGTTAACCATCTCTGGCCTGCCTCCAAAACCTTCCTTAAATGAGGAGACCAGTACAAAGTACTCCAGACGTGTTCAGTCACATCAATGCCACATATAAATGAAGCATTACCTCCCCTAATTTTTGTACTGAACTCCCCAGCAATAAACAATGACATTTCATTTACATTCCTAATTACTTGCAGTACCTGCATGCTAGCCTTCTGTGAATCATGCATCAGGACTACAAGATCCCCCTGTATTTCACAGCTCTATAATCTCTCACCATTTAGATAAAATACTTTTTAATTTTTCTTTCCGAAATGGACAAAAATCACATTTTCTTACATTATACTCCATTTGCCAAAAACTTGCCCATTCAACTATAATCCAGTTATAGTCTCCTTAGGTCATCTTCCCAGCTTTCCTTCTATCTTTGTGTCCTCGGCAAATTTAGCAACTGTATCTTCAGAACCTTCATTGAAGACACTTATTATAAAATGTTGAGCCACAGCATAGAGCACTGTGATACACCACTTTCTTTGTGTTTGTCTCTCAAGGTGTTTGATAGAAAGGCTTCCAATGCAAATTGCTGTGTCAGATCTGAGGATGTGATACACTGCAGTTTAATGAAGATGACGGAGATTCTTTAGAAATATAGAATGGTCCAGTAGTTAGAATAATGAATGGAAAGAATGCTCTACTCTCCTAGGAATGCTACCAAGTCTATTTAGACATCAAGGTAAAGGGTGCTGTGGTTCAGCAAAGATGGTGATTACAATATGGGAGCTAAAGCCATAAAACAATTCCCACAGGCTTCTGCATTCTTCTGTTCATTCCCAAACCTTTTGCCTCCCTTCATTCTGTTTATATAAAAAGAGAAGCAGCACACAATTAATTAGTCAGCATCTGTATAGAATAAAGAGAGATGACGTGATTTGCTTTGCTGTGATGTGATGTGATGCGGTGGAGACTCACCCTTCAACAGATCCTACCTGCACCTTCCATTCGCTCCATGGCGACACCCTTCATCTTCCTCGGTTCCCACTGGCACTCTCTTTCTCTCTCTTTACTATTGTCACATCACCCTCTTATCTTCTGTAAATCCAAGGAATCAAATGTTCTTCGGGTAGAACTTCCATTTAAAGCTAATCTTTAACTTCCTATGGTAGGATTTTATCCTCAGGTCAGCACGTACCAGATCAAGGAACTGGTACAGCATGCATAGTCATGCCTCTGAAGTTAACACAAGAATATCTGCCCTCAAATCTCTCTAAAAATGAGCAGCAATACAAATAATAATTGCGTTATTGAACTAAGAAGGAACTCTCAGCAAACACATTAAAAATTCGAGCCACAGGATCATCTGAAGATGGTGGTTATGAACAAGTAATTAAAGCTAAACCAAGAACATCTTTTTCTTACACATTAACATCAAAATAATTTTGAGAATGGTTTTCCATCTGAATATGGGAATTCTTAATCTGACTTTTATCTTTTAACTAAGTAATGATACAACAGCAGTCCAGACATGTACGGATATATTTCTTGCCTTTTTCCAGTGAAATATAGCAATTTGCATAAACAGTGTTGCATTTGGCCCAGAAGGTCCTAATATCCAGCAATGATGGCTTTGCTGGTATCCATTTCCAATAAAACTCTCTAATGGTAGGAGTGGAATTCAGATGACAACAGCCCATGGGCACATTTTTGAAAGTGTTTTTATCATAAATAATTTAGTAGCTGTTAATCCAAAAATCATCCACATCTGTCACTTCAAATAAATGAGCCCAATTTATGTCCAAAGGGGTTCATATGCCATTTATCAGCTGTTGTGGAATACAAATTAGTTTGGCAAGTATAAGGCCTGGAGGTATATCATAAACTATGAAAACTCATAAGGAATAAAAAAAACATTTGCCATGCCATCATTTTTATGATGTTATATAAATTGTAAAGCAATGTTCGTCTGTACAAATACTGTTAATGAGTATTCAACAATCATTTTTGCTAATTTCTCTAGTATTTATGAGAGTGCCTGTCTGTGGTCTTGAAACCTGTGAATGGGTAGATCTCATTGAATTGAACAGAAAGATCTATAGAACGTATCTCATTCCTTTCCTAGCTCAGTAGATGTGGAAACTGAAAGGATGCCAGCCTGTCAGCCTTGAAAGCCTTCTGCAGGTAGCTGTCCTGGATGGCTGCAGACAGTAACTGACAGTCATCCAGGAAGGCTATCTGCTGTCCTATGCAGTGTTTCGACCCGAAACGTTGACAATTCCTTTCCCCCCCACAGGTGCTGCTCAACCTGCTGAGTTCCTCCAGCAGATTGTTTGGTGCTGTCAGTCAAGAAGCAGAGGCGTTTCAGAGGTGGAGTTGGAGAGGTTGGATGTGGGAAGGTTTGAAAATGGTCCATTGTACAGCAAACGAAATCAACTTACTCAGAAAATGTAAAAAATGGAGAAGACAACCCACCCCATATAACAATGTCACTTCTTCAGATAAGATGATAGTCATAGAGTCATAAAGTGATGCAGCACTGAAACCGGCTCTTCAGCCCACTGAGTCCACACTGACTATCGATTACCCATTTATACTAATCCTACCCTAACCTATTTTATTCTACCCACATTCCCAATCAATGCCCCAAGATTCTACCACTCATCCACAGACCAGAGGTAATTTATAGTGGCTAATTACCTACCTTTGGCTTGTGGGAAAAAACCAGAGCACCCAGAGGAAGCCCACATGGTTGCAAAGAGAATGTGCAAACTCCTCACAGACATCCCTGGAGATCAGGATTGAACCCAGGTTGCCGGCGATTTAAGGCGGCAGCTCTACCAGCTGTACCACTGTGCTGATAGTGGAGGGTAATCACATATAAATGTGTCAATCATGGCAGTGTGGTCCCATGAGTATCTCAATAATCTCCACTGGTCTGTGCATCATCTTAGGACAGACAGGGAATGTTCTGGGAGGTTTGCAAAGACCTCAAAGGGATCAGATAATTGTCACAGCAGTTTTGAAGAGATTGCAGGAGAGTTTTGAGAGGTTGCAACAAGAATTCATAGGTCAAGGGAAGTTTTATGGACTCAGGAATGTCACAGGATTGATCTGATGGTAGACTTATTTGGAATGTGGGAGGGGAGAGGGAAATCTCAGGACTTACCTAACGGATCTTGAAGCTTAAACTTTGTTTCAGTTGCAAAATCTGACCTCAAACCATTAGTTACAAATTGATGGCAAACTTTGAGGCAGCCTCGTTTGACAATATGGTCTCTTCTACACCGGAGAAACCCAAACATGGATTAGGTCCCTGTTACCTATTCCAAAAGAAAGTAGCATATTCACAGTGGGTGCGGCAACATTTGGAGTTTTTCCAAATATACTCCACCCCTCTGCAGCACTCTGCTGCCTGTTCTGAGACAATGCTCAAGCCAGGCAGAGTGATGATGGCTGGAATACTCTTGTGAACACACTGCCTATACTGAGATTGATTTAAGCAGATAATTTATATGTGACTGTCCTCCACTACCTGAAGAAACTGCACTGTTTATATGGGTTGAAGATTTTGTAGGTTGTTTTCTCCATTATTCAAATAGACACCAGTTTCTGAGCAAATTGACTTGTACAATAAACCATGGTTGTGAATAATATACCCGGGCCCACCTCCAACCCAATGGTTGACCCGGTGCTCTCAGTAAGGACTCTGTTAAAATTATTCCCTTGGGATCTTCATATCAACCATACGGTTCAACTTCACATTGCACTTGTATATAGACCATGCTTAAGCATTCCCTTCCTGACTCCTTGGTCTTCTGTCTCTATCAACCACTTGGTGCTCACAATATGGTCTCCTCTACACCGGAGAAACCCAAACATGGATTGGGTTCCAGTTATGTGTAACACCTGTGCTCAGTCTTCAGGGGAAACTCTGAACTCCTTGTTGCCAGCCACTTTAATTTTCCATCCCACTCCCACTCTGACCTATCTGTCTGCCTGTGGACTCCTGCACTGATATTATGAGGCCCAACATTAGCATGAGGAAAAGCTTCTCATCTTCTGCCTGGATTCAATATCAAATTCTACAACTGCAGGTAACTTGCTTTCTCAGTTTGTATCAGAATTGGGCAGTTCTGCTGTGGCTAGATTTTCTTTCTCCATTAGCACTTCTTAGTCTTTCTACATTTCCTACAGTTCTGCATTTCACAGCATTTATGTTCCTTTGATCTAACCGCCTTCATTTTATAGCTTTTTTGTTCCTTTGTTCATATTCTCTTTCTGTCTGTCCTCATTAATCTATAGACCGGATGGTTTCATCTATAGCTTCTCCCCATGGCAGCTCCGGCCTCAGCCTATCAAAGATATTCCCTTTATATTATTCATCTCTTCAGCACCTTCTCTACAACATAAAAATAACTATTCTCTCTCTTTCCCAGTTCCAACAAAAGGTCTTTGACCAGAAATTCTAACTCTGTTTCTCTTCCCACTGACACTGTCTGACCTGTTGGGTATTTCAACCACGTTCTGTTTATAAGATAAGATATCTTTATTAGTCACATGTACATCAAAACGAAATGCATCTTTTGCATAGAGTGTTCTGGGGGCAGCCCGCAAGTGTCACCAAGCTTCTGGCGCCAACATAACTTCCTAACCTGTACGTCTTTGGAATGTGGGAGGAAACCAGAGTACCTGGAGGAAACCCATGCAGACATGGTAAGAACGTACAAACTCCTTACAGACAGTGGCCAGAATTGAACCTGGGTCACTGGCGCTGTAATAGTGTTACGCTAACCGCTACACTACTGTGCTGAGATTAGTCACTTACTTTGCTGTGCCAATCCATTGCCTACTATAGAACAATACAAGCAAAGAAACAATGCCGTGGCTAATGATTGATTGGACTGACACCAAAGAATAAATGCAATTAACAATGGTAGCAAAACTACTTGGATTGTGCAGCAAACTAGTTAAAAGACTACTCAGGATATCAAAACGTAACTAACTGTGCACATCCCATCAATGGAGAGACTGCAACAGTGACAGCAAAAGTCGATGCTGCAGGCTATCAAAAGCTCAATGTGTACAAGGAGCGAGCAGGACCTTCTTTTATCTCATGTCCCTAATTAACAAGGATTATGTAGAAATTCCTGCATAGTTCCAAGTTTTTGCCTCCTGTGCCAGCTACGTTTTCTAATGCAAAGGGAATCAGAATGAAAGAATGGATGTTCTATGTCTGCTATTAGAAGCAAGGGGGAGCACAGCATGAGTTCACTAAAGAGGAAGCATCTCTCAGTACTGCTGTTATATGCACCTTAATGGTAGTCTCAATAAGATACCAAGTGCGTCTGGATCAGTGTGAAGTTTCGTGTGAGAACGCACTTTTTTGCATGTTTCTGGTAGTTCCTTGTTGTTGACTTGCATTAACTCAACATTGGATCAAGACAGCAGCAGGTTATTTGATTGGGAAGCCATAAAGCCATCTTAAAGAATAATTATTTCATTCTGAATAAAAGGAATTAGATAGGGTTATGCTGTTCCTTAGCTTCTCAACTAAGTTAAGAAAAGCGATTGCAAAGTTTCATGATTGACTTGAGAGAGTGCTGTTGGGCAATGGTGCACAGACAAGAAGGGATGGTTCTCTAGCTTGACTGAATAAATAAGAATGGAACCGGGAAAGAACAGTCCCACTCAGCTGCACAGTAATTAAGAGGTGATGGAAGAAGATTGATCAACTATTTCAAAAGCTATGGACTAGTTGGGAAGGACAAGGAAGGATAGGTACCATGATCATGGTCACCTAGGATGCTATTTATGCCATTGATTCCTTTCAAGCCTTATTTCACCATTTTATTGCTTCAGAAAAATTGAAGCATACAGAAATGGTAATGTAGCGGTTAGCATAATGCTATTACAGTGCCAGCGACCTGGGTTCAATTCCAGTCACTGTCTGTAAGGAGTTTGTACATTCTCCCCGTGTCTGCATGGGTTTCCTCCAGGTGCTATGGTTTCCTCCCACATACCAAAGACATACGGGTTAGGAAGTTGTGGGCACGCTATGTTGGCGCCAGAAGCGTGGTGACACTTGAAGGCTGCCCCCAGAACACTCTACACAAAAGATGTATTTCACTGTGTGTTTCGATGTACATGTGACTAATATAGATATCTGTCTTATCTTAAAAGAAACAAATATCTAGTCAAGAACAAAAGGGGATGCCCTGATTAAGTCCCTGAGTTATTCAATTGCACATGTATGTTAGTGCTATACATGACCCACTAAACCCACTGCACATATCCTACTGCCAAAACAGGTCTACGGAGGACGCCATCTCCCTGGCCCTACACTCATCGCTGGAGCATCTGGACAGTAAGAACACCTACGTTAGACTATTGATTATGGCAACAACTCCGCCTTCAATACTATAATTCCAAGAAAACTCATCTCCAGACTCTGAGACCTGGAACACAACATCTCCCTTTGCAAATGGACCCTTGGCTTCCTGACTAACTGACCACAATCAGTAAGGAGAGGCAACAACACCTCCGTCTTAATTATTCTCAACACTGGTACCGTACAAGGCTGCGCCCTCAGCCCCCTACTCTACTCCTTATACACTCATGACTGTGTGGCTAGATTCTGCTCTAACTCCACCTACAAATTTGCAGATGACAGCACTGTAGTGGGCCTAATCTCAAATAATGATGAGTCAGAGTACAGGAAGGAGATAAAGAGCCTAGCGGCATGGTGTCATGACAACAAACTTTCCCTCAATGTCAGCAAAACAAAAGAACTGGTCATTGGCTTCAGGAAGGGGGGCAATGCACAAGCTTCTGTTTACATCAGTGGTGCTGAGGTCAAGAGGGTTGAGAGCTTCAAGGAGTGAACATCACCAAAAGCCTGTCCTGATACAACCATGTAGACATCACAGCCAAGAAAGCTCACCAGCACCTTTATTTTCTCAGGAGGCTAAAGAAATTTGGCATGTCCCCTTTGACCATCACCAATTTTTAACGATGCACCATAGAAAGCATCCTATCTGGATGCATCATGGCTTGGTATGGCAACTGCTTTGCCCGTGACTGCAAGAAACTGCAGAGAGTTGTGGACAAAGCTCAGCAAATCTCAGAAACCAGCCTCCCCTCCAAGGACTCTGTCTACACATCTCACTGCCTTGGTAAAGCATTCATCATAATCAAACACCTTACCCACCCCGGACATTCTCTCTTCTCCCCCTGCCATTGGGCAGAAGATACAAAAGCCTGAAAGCACATACCACCAGGCTCAAGGACAGCTTCTATTCCACTGTTATAAGACTATTGAATGGTCCCCTAGTACAATAAGATGGACTCTTCACCTCACAATCTACCTCGTTATGGTCTTGCATCTTATTGTCTGCCTGCCCTGCACTTTCTCTGTAACTGTAACACTTTATTCTGCATTCTGTTATTGTTTTCCCTTGTGATACCTCAATGCACTGTTGTAATGAAATGATCTGTATGGACTGCATGCAATACAAGTTTTTCACTGTACCTCGGTACATGTGACAATAATAAACACATTTACCAATTTACTACACAAGTCATTTCTAGTAATAAATAAAATAATTGGACCAGGCACAGGAAGGACCTGAATAGATATCTGTGGCAGATCTGAATTCATTACAATTATTTTGTTTGAATTACTAGCAACAGAAACACACTGTATTCAATTTATACATAAATGCGCTGTTAGAAAATCCAACAAAACTTGCTTCTTCAAAATAACTTTAAGATTGAATCTTTTAGCTTTGAGTAGGTGCCTCCTTCAGACACCTATAAAAGCAATAGGCAAACTACAGTTATATTTGGGGAGTTTGTGGGGCAACAGAAAAAGTCAGGCCTTGAGGATTTACAGGCTCTCCCTGGTTACGAACACCTGAACTATGGACATGCCATACATACGAGGGTTTGGGAGGCCGGCGGGATGGATGGGGCTGCATTTGCTGGCTGTTGTGGAGTGCAGGCATCTTCTGCTGTGTGCGAACAGGGCTTTTCCATGTGCATTCTCTCCCCACACCCTGCTCCTCCCCCCCCAACCACAACAATCAGGGGCTGGGTCGAGCAGAGCTGGGAGCGCTGAGTAGACTCACTCGTTCACTCATTGAGTCAGTGAGGCCAGCTGGCTGCCACCTTTCCCACACCTGCTCACTCTCCCATCCCAGCTGTTTCTGTGATCCTCTCCCAACACTGTTGTTCATTTCCAATTTATGAACAGTTTGGGTTACAAACAGTTCTCAGGAACGGAACTCTATCATAACCTGGGGACTACCTTTACAATATATGGAAACTAAAAATCTAAATTACTGGAAAAGAAAACTTGCAGAATGCTCCCTTGAGTAAAGACTTGTGTGGACATGAAAAATAAAATATAGATTTACTCAACAAAAATTAAACGATCTTGAACTACTCAACCAGAGTGATCACCATCTTGATGTCATACCTTACAAAGTCAGAGCAATGTCATACTTTACAAAGCATCTAGAGCAATGCATAATCCAGTTTTGTTATGTCACTAGAAGAGCATAGCCAGGGCACACTTAGCACCTCAATAAATTCTCCCAGGCATGTAAATTAACAAAATCCCTGAAATGATTGTTTACTAGTCTTGTTAATTCCACAGCAAACAAGGATAATACAATTTATATCAGGGCCCCTGGATTAGGGAGAGGAAAAACATCTTGAGTTGGCCTGTTGATCTGTTTTTCATGGATATTACAGGATTCACATAGAGTTGTACAGCACAGAAAGAGGACCTTCAGCCCAACTCATCAATGCTAACCAAGGTGCCTACCTAAGCTCGTCGAATTTGCCTGTGTTTGTTCTGCATCCCTCTAAACCTTTCCTATCCATATACTTATCCAAATGTCTTTTAAGTGTTGTTATTGTACCCGCTTCAACTACTTTCTCTGGCAGGTCGTTCCACATACACACCACCCTTTTCATGCAAAAATTGCCCCTCAGGTCCCTTTTAAATCTTTCCCCTCACCTTAAACCTATGCCTACTAGTTTTTGATTCCCTTTCCCTGGGAAAAAGACTGCGTGCATTCACCCTGTCTATGCCCCTCATGATTGTATGTACCTCTATAAGGTCACCCCTCAGTCTCCTATGCTCAAGTCCTAGCCTGCCCAACCTCTCCCTGTAACTGAGGCCCTCAAGTCCCGGCAACATTCTCGTAAATCTGCTTTGCACTCCTTCCAGCTTAATGACATCTTTCCTACTATAGGGTGACTGCACACAATACTCCAGGTGCGGCCTCTCCAATGTCTTGCACAACTGCAGCATAATGTCTTAACTCTTATCCTAAATGTCCTGACTGATGAAGTCACATAATGTAATTATGACTGATGAAGACACGTGAAGTAGAATCAACAACAAGTGGACATACAAGATAAAAGGTTGGTCATTTAAAACTGAGGTGTGTAGAAACTTCTTTTCTCACAGGGTAGAGAATCTCTGGAAGTCTCTGCCTCAGAGGGTGGTAGAGGCTAGATCATCAGAAATATTTAAGGTGGAGATAAATAAATATTTGAAAGATCAAGGAATTGAGGGCTTTGAGGAATTGGCATAGAAGAGGAGTTGAGGCCAACGTAGATCAACCATGATCATATCAATGAGCTTGATAAGCTTGAGAGGCCTGGTGGCCTACTCCTGCTCCTATTTTCTTGTGTTCTTGTGCTATAATGATGTCCAACAGAGTCAAATATGATATGATTAGGGACCACCTTAAGCACAGTAACTTGCTTTACAGATGTTGATGCTGTTATGGGAAGAAAGCTAAGAGAGAAAGTAGTTCACCTCTGTATCATTTCAATTATTGGATGTCTTTGGAGGAGTTAAGTCCAAAGCCACTTCAGACAAAAACATACGCCGAGATAAGAAAATAGTAGTGACTAAATGCTAGCTCAGAGTGTTGAGTTTTCATAATGGCATAGAGTGGGAGAGGAAAGTGGAGAGGCAGAGAGAGTCAGGAGTGAATTCCAGAGGGTGGGGCACAGACTGCTGAAGAGAAGGATCCAGGAAGTTTGGTGAGGGTGAGTAGCAATGATGGGATGAGGCGATTGTGCAAAATGTCAGTGCAAGTGGTATGAAGAAAGTAGGAAGAAGGTTTAGGGAGACAGAAGTTTAATAGATAGGAGGATTGGGGTTTCGAGGGATTAAAATATAAAGTTGAGACATTGACGACAGGTATTGACCCATGTAAATGGATGACCAAGACTTTGTAATCTGAAAGAAGGAGAATGGAGGTCAGTCAGGACAACACTTAATAAACAAGTCCAGAAGAAACAAACTGAAAGTTTCAGCAGCTAATATATTGAAGTAAAGAAGGAAGCAGGCAAGTTTAAATAGATGTTTTTTGCAATAGAGTATGGAAGCTTAATCAGGAGCCAGTCTTCAAAGTGCAGAGAGTGAACAACCAACCAGCTATTTATCCCAACAAAATGAAGGGCATGTGATACAATGACATTTTGTCACTAGCATTGGTCAGATATCCTTAGATTACAGTTGTGCCCTTTTAATCTGTAAAAAATAGATAAAATATTACAAATTCATATTTTGCAATCAGCAGCTTCCTTTGTATACTTCAAATTTCCAGAATGTTCCTCGTTTCTTAAAAATAAAATTCTTCCAAAGATTTAACCAATTATTCCCTCGCAAAATATTATTTCAAATTAATTTGCTGTTAAGTCAAATTAAATACAAGGAATGTTACCATTTGCTTGTATTCATTTTAAAATCACCAGAAAACAAGCTCATCACAAGCAATCTAAGCATGGCTATGGAATTTCATACACTTCTTCATCGCACACATTTAGACTAGCAAAGCACGTTTATAAAGCCATTAACCGACTACAGGTCTAATCATAAAGGATTTCATGGTCAAAACACAATGGTGCAATATCTGTATAATTTCAAACTGAAATAAAATTTATATTTCACTTAATTTGGAGAAACCAATTGATAAAAGTTACAATCTGTTTTGTTTTTTAGCCTCTCTTGTAACTGCTTAGTATTTTTGAATGGTTTGATATAATCCTCACAGATAATGTAGTAAGAGAAATGATTTCACATATTGCTAAATGCCAAACAAATTAACCTTGCACTGAACACACATCTCCTTGTTTTTACCACTAAACTCTCGTCTGGTTAAAAATTGGTTCAGGTTTGGGGATTCCCGCCATCAATAAAACAATAGAACATAAACAACTACAAAGGGCTTGAAAAACAGCAGAAATCTAAATTGTGAAATCTCCTTGAAACATCTAAATGTCTATGTTAATCACACTTAAGAGGACAGTAATTATACGTTGTGAGGACACAAGTCAATGACAATAGTGTTAACATTACAAAGCAGTCCTCAAAAGTCTGAAATGTATTTAGTCTTTTGTCACTGAGTAATGGTTCACAATGTCATAATCAAATGGAGAGCTTTCTGCCTCTCCTTTGTGATATAAAACACCTTAATTGTTTGTGTATTCCATTGCCCTATGTCTCCCTTAGTTAGTTTTCAAAGGTGATTCAAAACATGCTTATATTTCAGAGTGAACATCTGAGCCTGGCCTGGAAATATGACTCATGAATGGTGACTTTCCTAGTACAGGTGAGTTCCCTGTACACAACTGTAAAGAATATCAGAAATTCAGGATGAATGGAATGGACACTTTTAAAGGGAGCAACCAATCTTCTGATTACCAGGCAGTCTTCAAATTAGTGCACCAAGGAAAACCCCCTCTATCAACTCCACTTGTCAATTTCCTGGGCTGAATATCTTGTCAATATTTTATCTCACCTATCACGACCAAACGTACGCACTTAACTTAGACCAAAATTATTACAAAGTATATTTATTTAAATGTTAGGAGTTGTATTTTTTCCTGCAATATTGTCCTTACATGAAAACTAAATGAAATATTTTAAAATATTTTTCTGCTCTCATTACACTTCTGACTTTGTTTCTGCTGCCTTTCTGCTCCCTTTTGTCCATTTGGGAGGCAAAAGCAGCACTGACATCTATCTATCTACTAACTAACAGCAAGGTCACTACTTGGCGATAAGGGTGTAAGGGTCAGCATGGTCATCACAATGATGTTAGTCAATAACACCTTCAGCACAGTGCTTTGTCAAGATAACTTTACTTAAAATAATCATTGGTCTTTTGAATTGTGCCATTTTATGCAATTCTTGTATAAAGTTGCTTCTGATTGATTTAGGGACTTTTGGGATACTGGCCCGGGAATATCCACGTGTGATTCATTTTAGTGCAGCTGATGGTTGCTTGGTATCAGGTATACATTTATTGATATGCAGCAACCATTTTTGTGTTTACTGATAGAAATTGGATTCTAACAGAACAAGCCATAGCCTGCATTAATAAATCATAAAAATAAGGAGAAAACGTCACAATTGATCAGCAAGATGAGATGAATTAAAGGCTCCCCATTGATCAATTGATGTTTTACTTTCTGCATCCGTTGGCCTCAGCTTTATTCATCAGCATATTTCGAGCAGCACGGCTGGGCATCCTATAACCTGTGTAATTCTCTGTGCAAGGCATGCTCTGATCATTGCCAATATGAAAAGCCTATGACACAGGACTCAGTAATGGAAACATACCACTCTGTGTCAGCCAGGTCACTCCAAATCTTCAATGGATTAGTGAGCGCTCATGTACTACTCCAGAAAAATTACATACTACTAGTACTTAAATAGCCATCCTTAAGTATCTGTTAAGCATTTGCAAGCAAACTCAAATTATGTTAATTGGCAACATGGACAAAGTATGTGCGTAACCCAGATTTTCAAACAGGCATATGGCATTAGCACACTATTGATTTGGTGCCTGATTACACCATTTCACTAAAATTATTTCTTTATTTAAGTGTGACGTTTTTCAGAAAAAGATCGGCTAATTACTTTTCAGGAATCAATCAATACACTTTATTACTCCTGGGGAAATTCCTTGCACTTTCTTCTGATTTCTCTCACTAGGGGTGTTCATTCCATAAATAGTCCCACATTACTTGTGATCCCTTTTGCTGTGACTTTGATATGCCATCCCTTTGCAAAAGCACAACTTTTTACTCATTATATATAAGTGTGGAAAATCTACTAGCATTCATAATATAACACAATATGTCAAACATGGTTTATATGCTGTGTTCCACAGCCCATTTCAGTCCATTGGAAATTTGATTTGGTATTAAAAGGTTTAAAGCAAATTAACTTAGAGGGAATAATTCTAGTCACATATGGTCAGTGTAATGCAGAAAACATTTTGAAAAGTTTATCTGATTTTCACAAAAAGATATTGGTATAACTCAATCACCTGACTGTGCCATAAGGCAGACCCTATTTAATGAATCTAGTTTCTTTGCACGGGCCCCTGAATACGTGAATGCTAAACAGACCGTGTGCCTGAGCCAGCCCTGGGAAATTTGCCAAGTCCTCTTACCCTGTAGCTCCATTTGATAATGCCACAGATATAGGGGTCTTGAATATGTTGGTAGCAAAACTAGCAAGATTAGCCTGTTAAAAACTTGATAGCATGCTGGGATTAAATGATAGGTGTAATTACATTTAAATGCCTGTCCAACACTGATTTCAGACATGAAGATCTACAATGTTCTGAAATCAGTTCAGCAACTAATATCTATAAACATTTATTTACAATCGGATACCTTAACTGGTTTGTTGGCATTTATTCATAGGCACAGTTTCCAATGATAAATTAGCTCTCTGATGAGATTTGAACAAAACTCAGTAGGCAGGTCCAAGGTGTGATCCCTGGTTGGTGCTGTCTTATACAATCTTGGTTGGGGTTGTGATCACTGGCTACATGAGGAATAGTTTTAATTAGTTTCTGCAGAAAATATATCCTATGACCCCTAACATGATATGATGATTCCTCTGGAACTGCCTGTCAGCTATGGAATAATGAAAGACAGGTCATGCAAGAGAAAGTAATAAAAGAAAATCAGACATAAAGTTGGAAAAGAAAACACATCAAAGTGTAGGAAGTCTTCATAACACAATTGTAATGTTAACAGTTAGGTTCAAGGTCATGTTATAGCATGTCCATGTTATAGCATAAAGTTAATAGAAATGGGTAAGAAATATGAAAGACTGCAAACATTAGACTTTAAACAATTCATTTTCCTGCCCTGCTGTGTATAACCAGTAAGAGAGGTAAAAGAAAATCCATAAACTCAGAGTATCCGAAATAAAGACAGAAAAAAAGTTGTCATTCTCTTACATTAGCAATGGGGGTTCCATTTCTGGCATATCCTGTTTCTGTTCTAGATGTAATTTGGAAGTTGTAAAATGAAAGTAAAAGGATGGTCATGAAAACATTTGAAGTTCATTTTCTTAAAGACAATTTGCAATTAGTTGATTTCATGCTGGGGAAGACCAAGCACAGTTTGTAGGGTGAGAAGATGGAGGACAATTAAACCAAGGAATGCAGATAGTATTCCACCCCAATTTTAAATTCATATTCTGTCTCGATGTCTCCACCTGTATAATGCTGACTGCCAAACGTAAACATTTTGTTATACCTCCAAACAGTGGCAGCACTGCAGCAGCTGTATAGAAAACATTATAGCATGGAATGCTCACACAAGGAGAGTCCATTACAAATAATTAATAATGGAAAATATTGAAGGAGACTTGGTATAAACATAAGATACTGTATATCAGAGAGACACAAGAGACTGCAGACACTGGAATCTAGAGCAATAAACAATCTGCTGGAGGAACTCAACAGGTTAACAGCACTGTGGGAGTAAAGGAATTGTTGATGTTTCGGGTTGAAACCTGCATCAGATATATCAGAGACATGGAATCCTTTTTATCTGCTGAAGCAGATTTTCATTTCTACAGCTGTCATCACTACTATGCTCTTGGTCCAAAAATTAGGATTTAATACATCATTACATTATGATACACTTAGATTTTATGTAGAGAAACAAAGGACTGCAGATGCTGGAATCTGGTTGAAAAACATGATGATGCTGGAAGAACTCAGCAGGCCAGGCAGCATCCACGGAGAAAAGCAGGTGGTCAACATTTCAGGTTGGGACCCTTCTTCAGGACTGAAGATAGGAAAAGGGGAAGCACAATATATAGGAGGGAAAAGCAGAGCAGTGATAGGTGGACAAAAGAGGGGAGGCGGGGTGGGCACAAGGTGGTGATAGGTAGATGCAGGTAAGAGGTAGTGATAGGCAGGTGTGGGGGAGGAGGGGAGAGCAGATCCACCGGGGGATGGGTGAAAGGTAAGGCGAGAGAGAGAAAAAAAAGAAGCTAGGAAACAGAGGAAGAAAAGAAGCATGGTGGGGGGGGGGGGATTGTGGGGAAGGGGGTGGGGATTACTTAAAATGGGAGAATTCAATGTTCATGCCATTAGATTTTATGTCTATCACATTTCCTTTGCAATTGGTGGTGGTTTCTGACATTTACCATCAGACACAACCTGGTGAGAACTGAAGTTCAGTATCATTACCAATGTCATCAGATACATGAAAGGCTTTACACTCTAGAAATAAAAATTCCCTGTTTAAGAAATATTCATTACTATCATAAGGTTCAATACTTCTCAATTAATTTAAGGATGCTTCCCTGGTAAAGAAAAAATTAATATCAAAGATTGACACAGAAATTTACTTTAAAGACTTAATGGTGGAATTCTGAAGAATAAATGATAGTCCTTCAGAGTATTTTGCATCTGCATTCAAATATAATAAAACAAAATAATATTGTTGTCAGATAAATTAGTTTATATGTTATCTACATTCAACTATCAAATTAATGTGTTGCCATCTACAAGTTTTTATTTTCAGTATGCTCCACAGTGCGGAAATTACGACTGAATGATTTATGCAGGGTTTTACCAGATATGCATGCAGAGCACATATTCACTGTTGTAGTCTTATCTCTAATACTTGTGTCTTGTGAGGCTTCACAAGAGAAACACTGCAGTTTCAGTCCTTACATTACAACAATAGTTATATAGCTGTGTTGATATAAATACTGCTTTTATAAACAGGCTAGTATTTGGAGGTTTTATATCAATTCAAGCATCGTTGTTGGCTGCAGGCTGTGAAGAAACTATATTTTTCTAAATGAATAACGTAGCTCATGGAATTATTGCAATTCCTCCTTGTGGGTTCAGTTGCCCATGATAATGGGTTTGCACTGTGACTGTTAATTAGCCCTGACAGTGGACTTGGCACAGCACAATCAAAACTTCTACATTAAATCAAATTTACATTAGAACTGTAAAACTAAAGGTCAAATGCTTTCACCTTTTATGTGAAAGAATGATCCATTTTTCAAAAGCTGAGAGGATTCAGTCTTCTTCATATCCTGAAGTGAAATAGAATTCTCAAACCGTTGGAACAGCAGGAGCTCTCACACTGGGAATATATCACTTACAGGCATAGCTGTCATATTCAAGATCTTTATTAACAAATTAGTTTAATGTGCACGCCTGTAAGTATAGATGATTATATGCGTAAAGGAGAAGTTAAGAGGTGACGTTTGCAAAAGTAGGTTGGTGACAGACAAGGAGCAAGTGTCTGGAATTGGGAATAGATACATTTAAGGAAGGGATGCCAGAGGGACGGATGAATGGAAAAGGAAATGAAAATTCAGTAAGATCATAAACAATTACAATTGATGCTGACACTCAGTCAAGAGACTGAGGGACTCAATATATTATTCCATAGAAGAAAACAATTGAAAATGCACAGTGCTCATCCGGTCTATAATGTCTCCAAATGGTTTTCAACAATACTTTTAAAATTACACATATCATTTCTGAAGTAGGTATTCACTTTAGACCAGAAATTGGATCAGAATAAAAGAACTGTGCCTGACTTTATGAGCAAATTGCTTATAAAAAGCACTTTGCACTTATAGAACATAGAATGTTTTGAAGTCTTTGCGCCAATTTCTTGTTGAAGACCCACCCACTGGAAAATGGACTAGGCATTTTCTGTCAATGGGCATGTCACTTCCCCATCTTATTTCCTGCATCTGATTACCAACAGTGATTGGATGAAAAGATCATGACTGGTATCCTTTGTTGTTCAGTGACTGTAAACTAGCACATCACACAGGAAGTCAGGAACCATCCTTACGTTAAAGGGCCCTGCTGGGATATGGATTCTGTTTTCACTGACATCCCCACAATGAATTACCTGTGCCACCCTTTGGCAGACAGATAGGATTATTGGTTTATTGGTTTACTGTTGTCACTTGTACCAAGGTACAGTGAAAAGCTTGTCTTACAAACCGATCGTACAGGTCAATTCATTACACAGTGCAGTTACATTGAGTTAGTACAGAGTGCATGGATGTAGTATAGGTAAAGACAATAACAGTACAGAGTAAAGTGTCACAGCTACAGGGAAAGTGCAGTGCAATAAGGTGCAAGGTCACAACAGGGTAGATCGTGAGGTCATAGTTCATCTCATTGTATAAGGGAACCATTCAATAGTCTTATCGCAGTGGGGTAGAAGCTGTCCTTAAGCCTGGTGGTACGTGACCTCAGGCTCCTGTATCTTCTACCCGATGGAAGGGGAGAGAAGAGACAATGTCCCGGGTGACTTTGAACTGGTTCTATGATCTATGGCCGTGATAATCACTTTGGAGTGGGCCGATGAAGGTATGGAGTCTGTTTATGCCACTCCACAGTGAAGTAAGCCCCATTACTCAATGCTGCACTGTTTAACCCTTCCCCCACCTTGATGTCTCCCCTTTCCCAATTTCCTACGTCCCCTATCCTCTCACCCTTCTCCATTTTCTGCTCCCCCCCTCCGCCACCACCTACCCCCAGGTTACCGTTATATCTACACCTGTCTGTGTGTCTGCCATAGAAAGATCACTCTAAAAGCATTAATCCATTACCAAGCAGGGAACGCTTGAATTAGATGCTAGCTGCAAATTTATGCAGCAGCTGCCATCAAAGAACTCACAAGCTGGGTCCTAACACTTTTTAATGGGGGAAACCATGATAATGATTTATTTCCCTGCACTGCGCTTTCTCCGTAACTGCATCACTATATTCTGCATTCTGTTTTTCCTTTTTGTACTACCTCAATGTGCTTATGTATGGAATGATGTATGGATGGCATGCAAACAAAAGCTTTTCACTGTATCTCAGTACATGTGACAATAATAAACCATTCTCAATTACCAATTCTTAAAGTAAAGGTATCCCAATTTAGCAAGATTTTGGTGACATCTAATTTTGTGTAAGAGCAAACTATAGCATTCATTTAGCACATCAAAAATGGGTAAAAACCAATTTTAGATATGTAAATATGAAACTTACTTTACAATTTGTTTTTCAGCAAACATACAAGCCACAATGCTCCATAAATTGCATTAATACATTTAGAAGTCATACACTTTACAAAAAATAATAATGGTACACAAGAAGTTATGATACAAAGCAAACTGGGATATTTTTACTCACTACATTCAACATTAGGGCAGTGGAATGTCAACAGAAGAAGACAAAAAATTGAACTAACCTTAACAATTGAAGTAAAATGTTAATGGTTTTAATTGATTTTTACAGTGTTTTAGAACATTTCTGTTCCTGAAATTATATGTAACAAAAAATGGCTTTCAGGTTTATAGAATTATTACAAATCCTTCTAAACACAAAACCCCCAAAGGAACACAGAGGGCCCGGAAACTTTGTTATAAGCACATAAATGCTTTGTTATTGTTTATCACATTTAAAATGTTATATTTGTGTAGGTAGATGATTCACTGATTAATTGTTGCAGTGAGTTCACCATAAATTTTGTGTCCCAGGGAGATAGAATTTGTAGATGAAATTCAATTACCAATACATGTAAATTTTAATTAACAAGATTAAAAGCCAGCATTTTATTACATAAAGCATTCCCTGGTTGTCAGTAGCAGTCATTGTATGGTTATGGACATTTGTCCCACTGTTTGTGGGTTTAAGTCTCCTTCAGAGAAGAGAACAGAATATCTTGTATGATAATCTAATACATTGGTGAGTTCTGCACTTTTGAAGTTGCTGTCTTTCAGATGAGATTTTTGACAGAGATCACTGTGAGCCGTCTTGGGTGAATGTAAAACGTCCCATATCATTATTCAAAGATGAGTTGGGGAATTCTCAGCATTGTCCTGCCCAATATTTATCCCTCAACCAACAGTATTCAAACAGGTTATTTGGTCACTTATCATATTGCTGGTCGTTGAACATGCTGTGTAAAATTTGGTCAACACACTTCGTACAATACAATGGTGAAAATGTTTCAAAAATACTTCATTATCTGCATGGTGTTTTAGGACTTCATGTGTTCATGAAAGAATCTATACAGAAATAAAATGGAAATCAAAAAAAAACTACAGCTGCTGGAAACCTGAAGGCCTGAAATGATCACTTTGACTCTCTTTCCACAGATGCTGCCTGACCTGTTGATTGCTTCCAGCATTTTTTTTATTCCAATAAAAATCTTTCTACTAATTATTCTGGGCTGGACGAAGAGCAAGCTTTACTAAGTGCTTCACTGGAAATGAAACTGCCAATTGAGTGAAAAGAAGTTAAAATAAGAAAATAAGTCTGCATCACAATATGGTAAGTCACTTTGGGAATTGTGGTATGTTGCATAATGAAACCACAAGATACACAGAATGACTTTATTACACTTTAAGACTCTACCTCTATGCACACAAAGGAACTTTTTTTTGCAGCTCCACAATAGACAATTTTGAAAGCTGACACATATAAAATTATTTACAATCAGAAGGCACTGCACTATTTTCCAAGGATATACAGTATATCTGCTATAAAATAGTATGCAAACTAAATATATGAAGCAAAAATTTGCTTCCTATGCTCAATGCATGATCACTTAATAAATTTGGTACACAATATTTATTCCAATTGCCTACAGTAGGTTTTCAATTTACAGAATGCCATTTCTGTTTGAGGAATAGAGGGATCTGCAGAACTGAACACTGAACAGTACAATGATATTTTGAAAATTTTAAAAACTAATTTAAACCATGTTCATTGCAAAGTTTCTCTCTCTCAAATAGTCCAGTCATGGTGAAAAAGAGCTTTCATCTTGTGATTCCCTTTGGATTCCTAACTAGATATTCTATCAGTGGTTGTGTCACAGTGCATTACTGAAGTTACTTTACACGTACATTGGCTGCAAGTGGTTTACAATGGTTTTTCATACACCTGAAGGAATGTCAGTAATGCATCATTGATTGTGCAATATTGTGTGGGTGAGACAATTTTCAGGTTTAAACATGGTCTGAAATTACACAGGAGAAAACTACCCTATGGAATATGAATGATATTAAGATGGCATAGTATTTTCAATAACTTTACACCGTCCTTTTGCAAGTCTGTGTCTGGTCACAGATATAATTTATAGACTAGCTATGGTTTTTAAATTGAACTTGATCAAGCTCAAGGAACTCCAAATGTGTACATCCTCTTAAGTGTCAAGATATAGTTTATTACTTACATTTTTACATAAGGATCTGAGTAGCCATTTGCATCCATAGCTGCTAAGTGTGCACATCGTGCAATGCCAACAACAAGCCCAGTTTTCTGTGAGCTATACTTCAAAGAAATGAGAATCCGACCACGCTCCTCCAGTGACTTGTCTTCTGTTTTATCTATCTGCAAGGAGGTACAACATCAAATTTATCATTTAATCAGCCATAGCAATGCAAAGAATTCTATGCAACTACTAATGCAGAAGAACAGATTGTTTTCTTCCACTTATTTTTTGTTCAAGTAACAAATAAGATGTACACACCATAGCTTGTCAGGGATACTGCCTCACATACTGAAATGGTAATTAGAGGCCAATTCTTCCCCCTCTTCACATGCATGCATTGTACACATAATGTAAATTTTCACTGTTATTGTAGAAAATGTAAAATTGTAGATCAGCTTGTCTTTGAGTAATTTATTTTTGGAAATATGCATCAACAAGAGTACATTAAAATAATAATTGAAAATCAAAATAGATTACAGGTACAAGAAATCTGAAATAATATTTTTCTTTGTTCAACAGGAAAACCTTGTTTAAAGAAGTACACATGTAGCAAAGACCAGAAGCAAAACTACCTGACCGCAGAGACATGCAGCTGGTGGGAGGACCAGTAAAGGTTTACAGGGGCAGGATATTCAGCAGGGAATATCCACAAAACTCTGTGCTTTGATACTTAACATGTCAATAACAATTTTGTTTATTTTTACACTCTGCAAAATGACTGTTCTAGCAACTTGAGCTGCATCGTTATTTTTATTTCAGTAGATCAAAGCTGCATTGCTGTAGGAGAGGGCACAATCAGTCAAGCATCCTGAATATAGTAATGATGGAAAATTGTTGCAACCTAAGAGGGTTTATAGAAAAGATGAATTAAGTAAATGACACTTAACAAGATGGAACAGGTTGCTTCAGGAATCTTCATCCGATACATGGTGAATCCAGTGCAGCTGGTACCACTGGTTCAGATTTTGGGGGAAAAAAAACAGAGACCACAGTAAATGAAGTGCTTGCCATGTTACTGCAGCTTCTTGTGGCCAATTTTACAATGGAAACATGAATTAGCACAATACCCAATACACAGTTCCTACCTAATACAGGCAAATTTCTCTTTTCTACCCTTTGTTCTTGCGAAGAAAATAAGTGTCATTGAAAAAGTTAATCAAGAGGTAAAGTTAAGGTACGTGCAATATCAGAAGTTCTTGTTAGAAAAACAACTAATGAAGCGCGACGCTATTACAGCGCCAGCGATCGGGGTTCGATTCCCGCTGTCTGTAAGGAGTTTGTACGTTCTCCCGTGTCTGCGTGGGTTTCCTCTGGGTGCTCTGGTTTCCTCCCACATTGCAAAGACGTACAGGTAGGTTAATTTGGGTTTAAAATGGGCAGCGCGGACTCGTTGGGCCGGAAGGGCCTGTTACCACGCTGTAAATAAAATTTAATTAAAAAAATTTTTTTTGAAGCTATAGAAAATGCAAAACTGTGTCTTCCTGTTGAATCAGGTATGGGGGCCAGATTGGTCATTAGTCAAAGCATGGAATGGATAAAAACAAATTAGCATTTAATCTTAAACCATATCCAGTTTTCTTTTCTATTGAAGTCAGCTAGTATAGAACAGGCTGCAAATTCAATTATTTTCCTTTTCAAAGATTTGTCAATGGCCAATTTTACCCCATGTTTTTAATACTAGCCTGAAATTCTTCTATGAAGGAAGAAATTGCAACATTGGCACAACTTTGGTATGGACGCAATAATGCTGAATCCTGTCCATTTTGCCCCTATCAGAGTTAACAAGAGGGATTTCCACTCCAAGGAGTGCAAGTGGCGAGAACTGCACGGCCATAGCCATTCCCTTAGTTGGTTATTGTTTTTTCTTGGACTTTAATTGGCATGAGATCGGATTACAAATAGTGAAAGATTTTGACAAACAAATGATGCTCTGACTGGAGCTGTGCATTTGGAGGATGCTTGAATGCTAAATATTTATCCATCTCGTGGTGGGACTATTAGATAGACAGCTGGCAGAGTGTGCTGGACATCCACCCAATCCTTGTGACTATGGTGTTGTCAGGCTTCTGTCACAAGGCTGGAACCCCGCTGCAGCTTACTGATTCAGGACTAGTGCAATACCAGGCATCCCAGAAGCTGGCTTTGCTGGTGAACCTTGGGGAAAACACTGCTGCTGCTCCTGTTAGCTCTACAAGTATAATTTTCCATTTTGCATTCTTGATCTCCTTAGATCATAACACCCAGATGAACTATTCAGAGACTGTATAGTGATTCACAGATCAAAAAATGATCCTACCTACAACAAGAGAGTGTTATGGTCCTTCCAACAGCAGGCCTCTTTCAGGACTGTGATAGAGTGAGAACAGGTACGGACTAATAGGGTTTTAGCACTACTGACTATTGCACTACTAAGAGCCAGTAAATTTTTTTCCCCCGTTTATACTGAGATTTCAAATGTTGAACAAGTGAACACATTCATATCCTCCTGAATCTCATCAAATGGGAAACAGAATCTGCAATCTCTAATTAGTCCTTCAACACAAGGAAAAATTTGTGCTCAGTTGCTTGTTTCACCCAGGATCATTGTTATGGTACTGGAGGAGGCATTCCTCCCATTGTTGGTTCATTATGCAGTGCTAACCGTGCTCTCTCTCCACAGTCCTACAAATTGTTATTTCTCAAGTGTCTATCCTCTTCACTTTTCTATCTGCACCAGACCTATAGTGAATGAATCCAGTTTATAATTATTCCATGGGTAAGAAAGCTTTCCCCTTGCATGTTATACCTAAAGTTTTAAATTTGAGTTCATTACTCCTCGAAGAATCTTCTTATGAGAACGTCTTCCCTCCAATTACTCTATTGAAACCAGTCATGCCTTTGTTCACTTCTATGAAATCTCCTTTCAATCTTATTTATTGCAAGGAGAATAGCCCCAGCTTCATTATACTACCCATATAGCTCAAATCCGTCATTGTTGGAGCCATTTCTAAATCATTCTTCTTGACAGTAGAGCTGAAGTAAATCAACTCCATGAAGTACTTTTGCGGCGCCAAATGAAAGACTTGGAAGGGATAAACCACTAAAGGAAAAGAGACATCTTAGAAGATACTTGTAACTTGCAACTAGTTCATTAAGAGTCAAGCAGCTCTCAGTTCATTGATTTTGGATATGTTCCAGCAGATGGATTACAAGACGAATTGAAGTGAGACTGGAAACATATGCAAACAATGCCTCTGAAAGCAAAGGAAATTTAAATGGTACAGAGTAAAGATGGAGAGCAGCGTTGAGACAAATCCTAATGTAGACTCCAAGTTACAGTATTCTTTGTTAGTTTAATTGGAAAATAGAAAACTCAAAGGATAGGGGAACTGCAGAGTGGATAATAGCAGCATTGAGCCAATTCTGGCTGCTTTCACATCTACACTGCTAAACATTTCATCATGATAACCATGTCTTCAGCTGCCTAGGACCAACCTCCAGCATTTCCACTTTAAACAGCTCCACTTCTCTAGATCTCTCTCGTTCTTTAAGATACACCTTATAATCAACTTCTTTGACTTGTTCTAATATCCTTATTGGTATCAAACTTTGTTTGTTAACACTCCTGTGAAATGCCTTAGAATATTACTATATAAATGAAGGTAGTTATTGATGTCTAGGACAGGTTTATTTAATTATTTTTGTGACATGAGCTTCACCGGTAAGGTGCACATTTATTGCCCATAAATGACAATGTGCCATAATACATAATAAGTGAAAAATTAAATGCTGAGCCCTCTCATCCCAACACTTGAATGATGCCATCAAATATAGTTGGCTTGCACTAAGTTGTTATCTATTTCCTCTTTAAGCTTCTCCTTCTTTCTCAAAGTATTATCATTTTCATTGTGATTCTTATATTGTAATTCACATCAGTTTCAAACTAGACAAAGAAAACAAAACAGTTCAGCAGACCCCTGAAAAAAACTATCTTTTCTTATTAGTTCCTCAATCATATTGAAAGTTGTGGGAAGTTTTAAACCACTCCACCACCACAGGACAATATGCATTTAAAATAACTGTGGTAATCATAACATATTGTTCCAGTAATCTCTGCACACTGACAATTTAACTGGGCTTGTTTTTAGGCATTTGAAAGACATATCTGACTCATTAATAAAGTAGCTGTGGTGCTAAAATCTCAACGAAACTCAACTAATTTATATGTTTCAAACTTGATCAGATTGTATAACATTACAACAGGAAATTTATTCAACACTATCTCAGTTGTTCCTCCTGATATAGGTCTGAATTTCACTCCCTCAAACCTAAGGGGAATACACGATCAAATCTGTCTCTCAGCCAATTTTGTCATCCAGTTTCAGATTTCATATCAATAAGCAACAATCCTGACCAAAAACAAAAAGAAGTATGTCACTAACACTATGGTTAATATTAGCTTCTCAGAAATATCTGGTATTTATATATTTCACTTGAGCATAATGAGATTGTATTTAGCTTTGTATCTAAAAAAAATATAGTTAAGCTTCCCAAGAAAATATTCTGGCACAATTTCAGAAGCGAAAGATTATCCCAGTAAAGGGGATAACTTTACATCTGAAATTGCAGCAGTATATTTATGTTTTTGAGAATGCTAAGTAACATCAGCAGAGATTTGAGATTCAACCACAAGTAAAGGAACTGCTTTTTTCATTATAATATTACATAGTGGAAAAATTAATGCCGAGAATTGATACCTTCCAACAGTTTTTATATTGGTGATCTCTAACAGTACAGAGAAACCAGTCTTGTACTTTATAGGAGGAGGATATTTTGAACCCAAGGAAAATGAATGTCTGGTTGGTTAATGATCATGAAGTTCCTTCTATAATGGCCTACAAGGGAATAATCAATACAAGCAGAATTAACACTCACTGGCAGTTGTTTCTCCAGGCAAATGTTGAAATTCTTCGTTTGATTTGGCTTTAATTTTTTCAGTGGAATTCGGGTCTCACCAATAAACTCGTTATGACGGAATTTATCTTCATCACAAACTGAAACTCTGCAACAATAAGATTGCAGGCATTACCAGCAATTACTTTGGCACCATGACACTGTTGAATTAGTATACGTGGAAGAGGTAACAAAAAAATGCCTGATAATTGTCTTGAAATTGATGAACAGGATTCTAAAGAAGAAACTCTGGAAAGGGTATGCAATTAGTAAACTAATTAAATCCTTTAATCATCAGAACACAGGAAATAGAAACAGAAGTAGGTATTCAACCTCCAATGTCTGCTCCACCATTCAATAAGAGAATAGCTGATCTTTTACCTTGTGAAGCTTTCCCCATATTCTTGATTCTCTTAATATCCAAAATAAATCAATTTTTCCATTTACTCAGCAGCCAAGCCTACACATCCCAACTGGGTAGTGAATTCTAAAGATTCACTCCCTTCTGCGTGAATTCCTCTGGTGACCAGTTCGATCAACTCACTCACCAGGAAGGGGATTGGTCATTCAGGACAGAGATAAGCAGAAATTTTTTCACTCAGACATTGAATCTTTGGCATTCTCAAGGATGCATTGCATATTCATAATGATGCGGGCAGGGCTATGAAACTTAATTTACGAGGAGAAGCAAGATACTGCGACTATTTCCAGGGCAGTAAAAAGGAGGATATTTAATTAGTAATTGGTTTACTATTGTCACAGATACCGAGATACATTGAAAAGCTTTGTTTTGCATGCCTTCCTGACGGATCATTCCAAACATAAGTACATAAGATAAGATATCTTTATTAGTCACATGTACATGGAAACGCACAGTGAAATACATCTTTTGCATAGAATGTTCTGGAGCAGCCCACAAGTGTCGCCACGCTTCCGGCGACAACATATGTATCGAGGTAGTACAAAGGGAAAAGCAATAACAGAATGCAGAATATAGTGTTACATTTACAGAGAAAGTGCAGTGCAGGTAGACAAATAAGGTGCAAGGGCTACAATGAGGTAGATTGAGAGATCAAGAGTCACCATATAAAATTGAAATTACGGAAAAAATTTTAGGTTTTAATCCTTATCAGGAGGGACTGATAGTAATAATTTATGATCGGATTATGAAAATACGTTCAGAGGAACTCGACAAAATTAAGAATGAATGGGAAAGAGAACTCCACATACTTTTACCTACAGAGACATGGAAGAAAATTCTTCAATTAGTTAATATGTCTTCAATGTGTGCCAGACACTCTTTGATACAGTTTAAGGTGGTTCACAGGACCCATATGTCCAAGGACAAGTTAGCCTGTTTTTATCATCGTATAAATCCTATATGTGACAGATGTAATTCGAAGGTGGCTTCCCTGACACATATGCTTTGGTCCCGTCCCCTTTTGGAAAAATATTGGAAAGACATTTTTAACATTATTTCATCTGTATTGAACATCGATTTACAACCTCATCCTCTTACTGCAATTTTTGGGTTACCAATGATGGAATCTCACCATTTATCTGCTTCTGCTTGTCATATGATCGCCTTTGTCACACTAATGGCCAAGCGATCCATTCTGTTCAAATGGAAGGATCCAATACTTTTCAGTGGTTTTCTCAAACTATAGCATGTTTAAACTTAGAAAAAATTAGGAGTGGTACTGTTGATCCTTTGCTTAAATTTAAGGAAGTTTGGAGTCCATTTATTCAATATTTCCATATGATATAAGCTGACCTTTTTCAGATCCCTTTCACTAACCCTTGAATACAGAGGAGCGGAGTTGATGACACAATTACGTTTTTTTTTCTTTTTGATTGAAGAAATATTAGTCCAGTTTTTTTTTGAAGTTTTTGGTTTTTTTGGTTTATTATCAATATTTTTTGTTGATTTGGGAGTTCTTCTTTCATATAATTAAATTTCATTTCTTTTCAATCTTTTCTTTTGTATTTGTTCACTTAATGAGAGAACGGGAGGTCTAGATTACTTTTTTTTACTCCTTGTGATTATATATTTTAACTGTTATGATTGCTATCCTGATCTCTTTGCACTATATGTATAATTACTAATGTTATATATGTTATTTTGTACTAATTTGAAAATTAATAAAAAGATTGAAAAAGAAAAGAAACAAGAGAGATCATGTGTTCGTCTTTAACATACAAGAGGTCCATTCAAGAGTCTTATAACAGCAGGATAGAAGCTGTCCTTGAGCCTGGTGGTGCATGTTTTCAAGCTTTTGTATCTTCTGTCTGATGGAAGGGGGGAGAAGAGAGAATGACTGGGGTGGGAGGGGTAAGATTATTAAATAAATTGGAAGAAAACACTTTTGTCTGGTTGGGGAGTAAGCAATGAGGGTGGTAATTTTTAGACTGGACAGGCTGTGGGGTGAAGTTGTTAATAGAATGAAATATTTTTCCACAGGAAGGTAGTAATCATTGGAATGTTAGGATAACAGTGGACAAATATTTATATAGGGAAGGTATACAGTGAGAGTGAGCCAGCTTGACTAATTAGTGAAAGGTGTGCAGGGGCACAAAGGATCCTCTTTCTATGGTACTCCCTCTCATTGCAGAAAGATATATTGTTGACATAAAGCTCTCGGGGATGAAAACAGGCATTTACTTTAAGTAGTATAACAATAAAAGATAAGTTTGAAACTGCTGGCCACTTAAGATTTATTTTGGTTTTGTCCTCAAAAGGTAGGTTTCCTGGAGTAAAAATTTGATATTTAGATATTGCACCTTTTTTGTTGGTATTTTTATAAAAGCCAAGCTCAATTAGTGAAAACATATTAATGTTACCCAGCTACCATTACAGCATGCTACAATGCATTCGTCTAGTTGCTGAAGTTTCCAAATCAATGCCAATGATTTTTGCACAGAATCAATTTGATACAGGTGAATAACTTCCTTTATTTCTTGTCAATTGCCGAATTCTTACAACTGAAAACGTAGTAATTAGGAATTAGAATGAGAATTGAGAATGAATTAACAGTGTATGATCTTCGTCAAAACCAAGTCATCAGCACAATTTTCTGTAATAATTGATGGGAAATCATGCTGATATTAACTTGTGTGACATTTTTCCTGGATTACAACAAATCCTACAAATTATTGGAATTCTTTGCCCTATAACTGAAGGACAAAACAACAATAGTATAATCAATTTTGTATCATTCGTGTAACCAAATGTCACAGAATATTGGTCAGAGGCAAAGATGATCAGAATGGAGAAAAGCTGGAGGGAAAATTGGGGTTTGCAATCTCCACCAAAGAAGTAGGTTTAGATGAAACTTTTGGAGGAGGCAGAAGAAGGACCACAGCTTAGATTAAATGCTTTAGGGTGCAGGACCAAAGGTGCTTCTGTCTGAGTATTCAAAGGAGTTAATAGAAATGGCAGAGTAGAGAGTGCAAGCAAGTCAATGGAACTGACTGAGAGTGGAAAGCTAAGGATAAAGGCATACATAGAATTGTAAATATAAACAAATATTTGTAAAATTTGTAAACAAATATTCTGCGGTCTTAAGTGAGATTCCACAACCAGATGTATCCCTTCTTTTAGCATTCCAAATGGAGCCTTCGCCCTGTGACTCCCTGATCCACTTTTCCATCTCCACTAATAATTCCTCTTCTCACAGCACATTCCCACACAACCAAGGGAGATACAATACCTGACCTTTTACCTCTTCCTTTCCATCCATCCAATAACCCAAACAGTCCTCCACTGAAGCAGCAATTCACTGGCACTTTTTCTAATTTAGTTTATTACATTTGGTGCTCACAATATGGTCTCCTCTACATTGGAGAAAACAAAGCAGATTGGGTAACCACTTTGCTGAATACCTGGGTTCAGTCCACAGGTGTGACCCTGAGCTTTCTGTTGCCTTCCACTTTAATTCTTTGTCTCACTCAGACTCTGATCTCTCTCTGTCTTCAGCCTCCTACATTATTCCAACAATGCTTGAGGAAGAAGACTTCATCTTCCATCTGGGCATGTTGTAACCACTGGAAGCCAAACTTAACAATTTCAGGTAACAACCTTTTTTTGCCCTTCTCTCCACAGATGTGTCCATACTTTACTATTTCAATTTGGTTCCTCTTTTCCTCCTCTATCCCTAATTTCCGGTTATTTAAGTTATCATTCCCTTGACAACTTTGGTCTGCACCCTATCACAGACACTCCCTCTGTTCTCTCCGCCTTTCCTCCTCTGCAACTGAAAACATGCTTGGCTTTTATCTTTTCCAGTTCTGATAAAAGGATACTTGACCAGAAACACTGACTCTGTTCCTCTCTCCATTGATGTTGTCTGACCTGCTCAGTGTTTTTGTTGGGGAGTACGACTTACTTTGGTCCTTCAAATTTTAGATGTATTGCAATTAGCGAACACAGAACTCAGAAGCTGATAACAAGAGCATTTCTCAAAGTGATGATGAAGTGAAGTGAAGATTTGATGAAAATCAGGATGGCGGGAAAAGCAATGGTGCCAAGAAGAGTGTTAGAAAGGATATGTTTAGATTTAGCTTAAATTCAAATATGACATGACTGAGCATTAATTTGAGTAAGTTTCTGTAGAGAGCAGGACCCAGTTGATAAGGAGTAATATTTTGGCAGGACCCTAACAGAACAACTTTATGCTCGAGGAGTCTGGGGTTCAGTTCAGAGATATGACTGAATATTGCCAGCATACAAATGGAAACTGATTTGGAGACTATGTGTGTTGATACCAAATGGCATGTGGAATCAATTCTCTTCCATCTACACCGTCAGATTGAGATTCTTTAAAAACACAACAATGTACAGATGAAAAAAAACCAAGATGGTATCTTACAATACACCAAACATATGATTATGGGGAATGGAAGGCTGAAAAATCTTTGAGGAAGATGTGTTGATATTATTGTACCATTGAAACAGGCTACAGTATTTACACAGTTGTAGCCCATGTAAAGGAGATGGAGAAAGGTATAGCTTCTAACAGTGTTAAATGGCACAGTAGATGAGGATGAGGAGGAGGAAGGTGTATCATGGTCAGAGACACAATGCCGTTGGTGTTGTTTGTGGCGATAGTCTCCTAGTTCTTTGACAATTGGAATC
Source organism: Pristis pectinata (assembly GCF_009764475.1). NCBI lineage: Eukaryota > Metazoa > Chordata > Chondrichthyes > Rhinopristiformes > Pristidae > Pristis > Pristis pectinata. The sequence continues at coordinate 20,657,497 of NC_067425.1, read as the reverse complement.
ATTGATTCAGAAGAGGAGTGGAGAGCAGAGGTGGGTACAAAGACTCATTCAAATACTTTTAGAAAATGTTTACAAAACTTAAAATATGCATTTTAACTGAATTTGGAAGGAAAGATTTCTTTTAGTTCTGTAAAACTTAATGATCAAAAGTTCTGCAATGTTTCTGACATTCACAACCCAACATTATGTACATTAACACAGCCATGTTTCAGGAAGTTATTGATGCATACATCAATAACACAGATTACAATGCCACAGTTAGACTGCATCACTTTCTACCTTACTTACTGAAATTAACAGCTCACAATGAGGATACAGATGGGTTCAAAAAGGAATAAGAGAAAGGACGAATTGATTTTGTGACCTGATTATACTTTTGGCACAATTCACCTTACTTTGCTAGAAAAAGCTCTACAACTGTCTGTTCAAATATTTGATGGAGTTATATTTTTGCTCAGGTACTAACAAATAAAATTGCCTGCATGTTTGCATTACTCTTCACCCCTGTTGAAGTAAATAGGAAATTGAGTTTTTTGTTGTGGAAAAAAATTAAAAACATTTTCTTGTACAATCAAAAGCAGAATGAGAGTAAACACCAAGAGCGATCATGTGCAATAGCTGCACAAGGCTCATGCATTAGAAAGGTAATTGACAGAAAATGTTCTTTCTTATATTTGATAAAATCCAGCAAGTCCCAGACATGTTGACTGGATCTGATAAAGGTATTAAATGGACTAGCATTTGTCTCAGCTCAAGTAATGGATATTAAATTTGCAGCTGTCAGCTACTGAATGATATTCATGTGAACCTATAACATTTTAAACCTTCAAAACTTTTAAACAGCTTGTAATATAAGTATGAGCAGTTATAGTGGTCACATAAGTCAGGGTTAACAAATAAACAAGTCTGAGAAGTTTCACCAATGCCCAATTGAGTAAAGTCACCCACAGGCTTAGCACCAACATCATAAATGATTTTGAAGTTCAAGGCTCAGTTCCAAGCACATGAAATTAGGAAAATATCACTTGTATAAAAAGATGTTCATCTCTATAATCTTTAGCACTGGCACTGTTTTAAAGCCGAGGAAGTAGTCAGTCTGTTACCCTCAAGGTAGTTCTGGATTGTTCAGCAGAGTCCAAACCCGAGGATCTGGATGTCCTGCTTTTAGTGACCTCCAGAAGGCTTGAAGTTCTGAATGACAGAGGCTGTCAATCCTTTTTGGTTCAACTTATCTCCTGCTGCCTTTTGGACACAGATAGAGTTTTAATATGCATAATTATTCCAATGGCTTGCATCTTAAAAGGATGCCCAGAAGCTTCTCGGTGGCTCAGCTGCTGACTTCTGTTCCACATCAACACCCATAGCAATAGGATTACAAATGAGCAGACCCAGTAAGCTCACCTACACCTTCCTTTTAAAAAGGTGCAAAACAAGTATGATACATTGACGAAATTCTACTCCCCTTTATGTTGTCCTTCATATTCTGTGCATGACCTCTTTGTAGTTCTTCTGCAGGAAAGTATTTAGCATGTTTCTTTCCATTTGACGTTTTCATGTGTTTTAACAGCAAATAACCTACTTAATGACAAAGCAAGAATTGCAACTAAACAAAGTCTCCCACCCACCAATAACCAAAGTCCACACTGCTAATTATTCACTCACTAGTTAATTTACTGTTATGAATAGTAGAATGCTATAATGACCAACAGATACAGAGTTGGTTCTGGCAAACATCATGTCATCGGATATACATTTAACAAGGTTTATTTTAAAAGTCAGGTGTCAGATCATTGAGTAAGCATTCAGAGATGACTCTTGGCAGCTCCTTTATCTGACTCCATCAAAATTCCTTGAAATGTTTTTCCTTAAATATTTTATTTGGAAGTAAATCTTCCTATACATGTGGCACATTTTACTGATTTACATACCCATACAATTGAAGACAAATATTGCTCAGGAAAATTATTAAAAAGTAATTAATTATCAGTTTGAATAAGCGCGATTTCAAGTTTAATCAAAGATCAAGTATGCTGGTTCAACATTCAACAGAACAGAATTCAACAGAACCTTCGGGTAAACTCTCCACATTTAGAGTGAAGGAAAATGGTTGTGGTTATTGGGAGCCAATCATCTTCTCCCCTGGACATTGCTGCACAAGTTCTTCAGGTCAGTAGTCTTGGCCCAAATATCTTTGACTGCTTCATTTATTACCTACTCATCCATCAGATGCTCAGAAGCATGGAATTTTTCTGCTTGTTCGATAGTGTTCAGTTCCATTTGCAACTTCTCTGATAGTGAAGCACTCCATTCCAGTATATACTGAATAACAGCAAGTAAAATTCATACTACACAAATACCAGGCAACGACCATTTCCAACAAGAGATAATCTAACCATTTTGACACACAGTGACATAAGGGAGTTACTATCACTCATGAGCTTAATTAGACCAGTCACATTAACACTGGGCCACTGGCCACAGGAATGAATTACTTCCTGACCCTCCAAAGATTTTCCATCATCAACAATGCAAAAGTCAAGAGTATGATGAAACTCTCCCCACTTGCATCAGTAAGTGCAGTTCTAACACTGAAGAAGTTAAACATCAACCGGGTGTAGCTAACAGAACCACTGCCTCAAAGCGTCAGAGACCCAGGTTCAATCCTGACCTCAGGTGCTAACTGTTTGGAATTTGCACGTTCTTCCTGTGAACATGTGGGATAACCCCCCCCCCCCCCCCCCCCCCAAGGTGTTCAGGTTTCCTTCCACATCCCACAGACATGTGAGTTGGTAGGTTAATTGACTACTTAAATTGTCGCTTTTGTGCAGGTGAGTGGTAAAATCTGGAGGGAGTTGCTGAGAATGTGGGGAGAATAGAAATGGGTTTAGTGTAAGATTAGTGTAGTGGGTGATTGATGGTCTGTGCTGTATCTCACTATGACTCTATAAATCAGCCTGCCTGCTCTGCTCCCCACCTACTGCTTATGCATTTTATCCCTCACCACTTATTCAGCAATTCACTTAGGCTCCTTCAGCACCACCTCCACAACCTGCCCACCCCCCAACTCCACCACCTACTTAGTGCGAATTCCACCACTGCCAAGATAAACACCAACCGCACTTGAAAGTATATCGTCAATCCTTTGTAACTTGGTCAGAATCCTAGAACTGCCTCCCTAATTGCACTTCATTGCACTAATGGACTGCAAGAGTTCAAGAAGCCAGTTCACCACCTCATACTCAAGGGCAACTTCAGAGGGGCAATAAACGTAGGCCTTCCCAGTATAGTCCACATCCCACGAATGAATAAAAAAAGCTTTTCATCTATAGCTGTTTCAACAATTAGTAATGGGTGTCATTTAAAAAATACCAGATGTACAAGGGATAGGTTTTTAAATTTGGGTAAGACATTGATGGGGAATATGAGGAAATACTTTTTTTTACCTGCAGAGGGTAATTGTGATCTGAACTTCACTGCCTGTAGGGGTGGTGGAAACAGAATCAGATCAGTGCCAGCATAAGGGAATCAGAAAGAGAGAATAATTTACAGGCTATGGGGAAATAGTGGACAGCTGGGATTGTTGGACTGAAAGGAGTAACAGTCTCAATGGGTCAATGGTTTTGTCTTGTGCTGTTGTAATTCCATGATTCAAAATATTGTCCCCTAGTTCCAGATGTTATATTCAGTTCACAAATGAAATTTTATGATCTGAGGTCAATTACAAAAATTCCAGGGTAATCCGTCACTGCCTGTCAATTTCTTGGTATTCGTCCAGACTTTGTACAAATCAAAATTTATTGCTGACCTTCCTTCAAAACTTTAAATATGGTCGGCGGAATTAAATGTTGGATACAAAGAACTACAATACCAGTAAATCCACAAGTTATTTCCAGGACTAATCTGTGTTTGGCAATTTTTGATAAGTTTCACTAAGGGAAGAATTATGGCCAACCCCCAGCACATGAGCATTGTCAACATTGCAGGAAGGAATAATTTTTATGAGATGAAATATAGAACAGATCATTCTGATCAGGGTTCATGAATTTTGAAATATTTCAGTCAGAAATGTAATAAACAGCACCAAAGGCACACGATTTAGTCCAAAGGCAGCATGAAGGCTGAGGCTGTCTGCAACAACAATGAGATGTGAGATATAGCGTCTCTGGGGGCAGTTTCATCAGATAGTTTTGAAAACATTGAACTATGAAGAGGAAAGGTGATTTGAATCAACATTAAATCTGCTTTTATTAAATTTTAGGTGTCTTCACTAACCAGGATCCTTTATATTAGTTTTATCAATGCTGCCACATGCTACACTGGGCTTTGTTATTTTATTAAAAATAACCATCACTTTCAGCCCTGGCTTGCTGTTAGAATTCTCCACTGAGCTGCATCTGAGGTCTTATCAATAAAATGCAGATAATATACAACACTAAATCAACTCAGTTGTTTTGCACCTATAACCCTCGCAAACCCAAAGAATGTCAACCGTGTTGGCAGTGATCATAAATCACCGGCTGGTTCCTCGCAGCATGCTGTCATTAGCCTTAGAAATCATTGATCTGTAAAGGAGTTTCCCATGAGCGACAGGAAAATTTGCAGTTCCTATGGCAACATATTTCCTTTGTCTCGAATGTGGTCACCTTCATCATCAGGACTAAATGGAGTTTTAAGCCCCCCCCCCCCCCCCGAAATTAGCCTTCAACTGAGCCCGTTTATTACCTGCAGATGGAGAATTATTTTTATTTTTTAAATAAACCAAGCCCCATCTGACCTGGTATGCGGCACACTCGAAGCATGACACTTTCTGTCACAATGAATGATCAGACACTTGTTCTTTCCCTGTAAAATGGATGTGGCAACAACAAATTTCTATGCTCAAGACTGAGAGGTCAAACACAGATAAAATATTTCCTGTCATCAAATAGAAAGCTCATTTCATTACGGGAAGCTTTGCAGCAACTTCTAATCTTAGCTTACATTTTGCAGACAGCAGCAAAGGAACAACTCTCACCATGCACCTTGATGACTGTTGCCAGTGCAATGGTCACATGTGTATGCAAATATATCAAGAGAGTGGACTGGAATTGGTTCAGCTGTGATATACCATGAACCAATTATCTATTTGCATAATATCCACTGCAGTACAAGAAACCACCTCCTTCCTATGCAAATGTATCTGCATGAAGTTGCAGAGAAAAGAGGAAAGTTATCTTGTCATTATAAGTCACTGCCAAGAATCGTGCCTTGTCTTACCTAGAATGCTGTTAATTTATCACCATAGTGAGTAGTTTTGTTTATTCATATGTAAAGTAAAACTTGGTAATTTTCCTGTTGCCTTATATTAATACCAGAGAGCACATAAATCAGTTTATTTCTCCATTGACGAGGCTTTAATGGAGCATTGATTTTAAAGTATTTTCCAACAACCAACAGAATGGAAAAGATAGGCATTTTTCTAAGGAGAGTGATTCATTGATCCAGCATTGAATTTCTCTTCCCTGCAGCTGTTGACTCATTGTGACTAAACCTCCGAGCATACTCACTATATTATCATGAAATAAAACAGAACTGCTTGTGCACTGACTATTATTTTGCCCACTTGTTCAAACAACAGTCATGAATTGCTTTATTAAAGCACACTACTTTTTAAATCAGTAAAGCAATGGCTTGAAATATTAAAATTTAATTGATTAAATTGTTCAACTTCGAATTTTATCACAACTTGTGCATACAAGTATTAAGAACAAGAAGCTTTCTAATTGACACCTATGCTAAATTATCCAGTTTAAGATATCCAACTGACAGTTCTCGTGATGAAGGCTTGGTTTCTGGTGCTTCCTTGAGTGCTACAATGGTCGGAATTTTTCACCTGGAAACCACTTGGCTCCCTATTACCATCTAGTACTCCACTAATGACTGCCTTACACATTTTACAACCTCTTATCTAGGAGAATGGTATTGATGTGGTCTACTGTACAGGAACTCCTGCCCAAATAAAGAGAATCCAGTATTTTGGCTCTGTCATGTTCTTCACCATCTCAGGAATTTAACTTGAGTTACTTTGCTGAGGACCATTGAGGTTTCACTCAAGAAACAGTGATTTTCATTATATACCTTGTAACCATGAAATACAATGTCATGGATTATCTGTCAATGTGATGTGGATGGAGAATTGAATGTAAACCTTGCTTGCCTCATGTCAATTGGGCAGCCTAACTTTTACCATTTAGGCAAGATACAAATGGCAGGACTCAGGCTGAGTTACACACAAGGATCTTGTGGCTTCACTGATCTCATCAAGTCTACTCTTCTATGGCTTAGTGATGCATAGAGACAGTTCCCAGCAGAAGAGCCAGAAATGGATGTGAATTGCTTTGGATGAAAAGCTATTATATAAATGTATGTTTTTTTATTTGGAAATAACAAGGGAAAAAATATTCACGTTACAGGTTCGCTCAGGATCGGGGAACAACTTTCAAGGCAGACGTGTTGTGGTTTGGTAGGGTTGGGACTACTGAGATTGGTGGGGTTACCTCTGTAGAACTCAGGAAAGGAGAAAGATTTGAGAAAAGGAGTCTCAGTACACATACTTGTCAACACTGGCATCGCCTCCAAAGCTATGAAACATAATGACTTCTGTGGGACTCTCAGTTTAGCTACTGATCATAATTTTAATTCTCATGCACTCCTGATTTGCTAGTCTCGATGTCACTTATCATGCCAAATGCTGCATTGACACCAACTGCCACTTTATTGTTATGGCACCAAATGGAGTCTCTCACAATCAGTGGGTAAGCTGGCTTTGTGAAGCGCAGTTGGCAGTCTAGGTTCCAGAATCACATTAAGCATGAAACTGTTGTCATTGCAGGTCTTCATTTGATTTTGTGTAAAATTGTCACGGTCTGTAAACAGAGAATAGAGTTTGCAAGGCTGACAAACTAGGGGTAATTCGGAATTCCTGATGGGGTGTCTAACCACTCACTGCACGTATATTGGAAATTCCAGGACAAGCTACAAAGTATTTTCAGGTTACTACATAAAAACAGTTGGGAACACATACTCAGTAGGAGTCCACACTTTCTGCTTGTGTTGCCATTCAATGAGACTCCACAGTGAACATGGAAATTCAGAAAATAATCTCCACAGAACTTGGGGGCATCAAAATGCACCATTTTCTTCCTATTTAAGTTCAGTCTGTATTTCAGTTTTTCCCATAAATAAGGTCAAATCATATGGTTAATATGACTGGAGATTTATGGGAACTCTATTTCATTGACAGTTGTCAGATGCATGAAAGTCCACAGGATTACAAATTGACAAACAGATAACACACCCAAATAAAGGAGTGGTGATCTTGCCAGAGCTGTGGACCAGGCTCTTCGCACCTCTGGACTTTCATAAGAATAAGGTGGAACCTAAGAATATGCTGGAGTGGGTGACTAATGCTAAACTGAGTGTTACCCATGGGAAAAGGTTATATCTCTGTATCTCTAAGATACTGTCAAATTAATAACAAGGGATTTTACTGAACAAAAGAAAGACTTATGGAGACACACGGAACAATTCTGCTGAGCTCTACACCAAACTATTTGTAGCAACATAGTAGAGGCATTTTATTGCGATTCCTGGAGGGGTAAACACCCAAGGTTATATTGATCACATACGTTACAGGTAACATAGGTCGGTAAAAATAAATTCTGGTGTTCCTATCAATAGCATACTGAGCACCACTCCTCTTTGCCCAATTTCAGAATTTCCCACTGCACAGAATATCCCAGCACTCACAGGATAGTCATCCGTCTTTAACTTCAAGCACCATATATTGTAGCCCTGGTGCTCCTAGCATTGCATCAATACGGCATGTAAATCGATGTGCCCAGTACATTTGGAGCTTTTCATACCTGTGCATTTGGCATGCATCTGAAAATAAGTTAGTGAGTGTGAGCCAAAGATTTAATCCGTGAAATGGTGGACCCAACAGGGAGCTGTGCAGGCAAGGAAAACATCACAGATAAAGCACAGGCACAGATTCATGAATCTCAGTCCAATAAAATTAATTGGCAAAAAAATATGGGCTGCATGCTTGTGATTTCCCAGGCTACATCCTTTGCTGGCTCTACACAAAACACTCCACTAATGTTTTCACAGGAGAGGCTGTAGATATTAAAGTGGAAAGTTTAGAATGCAGAATTGACAGAGGGTTCAGCATGTATGAGTGTTCAGTATTCACAAACAATATATCCTGGGAAATAGATGATACCAGGACACTTATTTTCCCACACATATTAAAAATAATTGGAATAATTCCACAATCAGGTGACCACATTGTGGAATCATCACAAGAGAATATTTCTTCCATCCCTTTTATCTAGATGGATAATAGAGACATAGAATCATAGAGCAAAACAGCATAGATACAGGCCCTTCACCCCATGAGTCCATGCCAACGACAGTGCCCACCCAGCTAGTCTCAATTTCCTGTGATGGCCCATATCCCTCCAAGCCCCGCCCCTCCATGTACCTATCCAAGTGCTTCTTAAATGATGCTATTGTACCTGCCTCAACCACTTCCTCTGGCAGCTTATTCCGTATACTCACCACCCTCTGCGTGAAAACGTTGCCCCTCAGGTTCCCTTTAAATCTTTCCCCTCTCACCTTAAATCTGTGCCCCCTAGATTTGAACTCCCCTACCCTGGGGAAAAAACTGTTACTGTTCACCTTGTCTATGCCTCTCATAATTTTAAACATTTCTATAAAGTCGCCCCTTATTCTCCTATGTTCCAAGAACTAAAGACCTAGCCTGGCCAACCTTTCCCCACAACTCAGGCCCCCTCGTCCTGGCACCATCCTTGTAAATCTTTTCTGCACTCTTTCCAGTTTAACTATGTCTTTCCTATAAATTGTACACAGTACTCCAAGTGTGGCCTCACTGACTTATACAACTGCAACATAATGTCCTACTCCTATACTCAATGCCCTGACTGATGATGGCCAGCGTGCTAAATGCCTTTTTCAACACCCTGTTTACCTGTGGTGCCGCTTTCAATGAACTATGCACTTGTACTCTGAGGTCCCTCTGTTCCATCACACTCCCTAATGCCCTACCATTCATAGTACAAGTCCTACGCTGGTTTGACTTTCCAAAATGCATCACCTCACACGTATCTGTATTAAAATCCATTTGCCACTCCTCAGTCCACTTCCTTAACTGATCAAGATCCCACTGTAATCTATGATAACCTTCTTTTCTTCACTATCAACAACGCCTCCTAATTTCGTGTCATCCACAGACGTAATGATCAAGCCTTGTGCATTCGCATCCAACTTATTTATACAAATAACGAATAATAAGGGTCCCAACACTGACCCCTGTGGCACACCACTAGTCGCCAGCCTCCATTCCAAGAAAGAACCTTCAACCACCACTCTCTGCTTCCTACCTCCGAGCCAATTTTGAATTCACCTGATTAACTCTCCCTGGATTCCATTGGACCTAAACTTCAAGGCAAGCCTACCATACGGGACCTTGTCGAAAGCCTTGCTAAAGTCCAAATAGACAACGTCCACTGCCCTACCTTCATCTACCTTTTTGACTACAGCTTCAAAAAACTCTAAGAGGTTCATCTAGCATGACTTTCCAACCACAAAGCCATGCTAACTCCTCCAACCATACTCTAGAGGCAAATCATAATTGTAGGCAAAATTTGTTTGAGTTTGCTTTACTTTCATGATATTGCAGTATGTTTATAAACAGTCACATGTTTTTGTTAGACAATGTGGACAAGATCTTTCTTTGCCCATCTCCAAAGGGTCAGGAGCATGACTTCTACCAGGAACTCAAACCCTGACATCCCTGTTGTCACGCCAGGAAGTCCAGTGGACAGAAGTGAGAGGAGTGAATGGAAGAAAATGTGTTCAAGAACCCGCAATCAATGCTGTTTCATTATCAACTTACAGTAAAACCCAGCATCATAATTATAAGAAACCTTTTGAATGCATATTAACATATCAAATGATTGAGCTTGGGTCAATCAGGGTATGCATCAAGAAATTAAAATAGTCAAACATGAAATGCTTAATGGTTTAGATATAATTTCTCTAAACTCAACAGTAAAACTGAATTGCAATTAATTTGCTGTTTTAGATGCATAATTTTGAGAACATTTTTATCTGGGAGGTGTTTTTGAATCTCTGTTCAAAGGTTTCTTGCAGGGGATTTGAGAATTTGCCAGTTTGCAGTAAGGGTGAATTACAATCCTTTATATTAAACTGGATCCGACTGATAAAGCAGAAGTGTCATATGCCTCAAAAGTTTGCTAGTGTTCTTTTCACCCAGTGATGGTGTCATACCTGATTGATACACTGATGCTTGCTTTAGTACAGACCTTTGTCTCTTGCTTATGGCCTTGCTGATACAAAATGAAAATTAAAAAAACCTGAATATGTGGAAATTTGAAATCAAAACAGAGAATGCTAGAAACACTCAGCAGGTCAGGCAACATCTGTGGAAAGAGAAACATTGCCAAAACTTCAAGTTGAAGACCCTCTGACGAAGGGTCTTCCACAAGGGATACTGCCTAAGCCACTGAGTTGTTTCCAGCATTTTCTGCCATCCTAATGCATTTCTAAAATCAGGCATATATGTAGTCCTAACAGACTTGTCAAATTTTATTTTTCTTGGCTGTAACAAGATGTGTCCCTCCTTGAGGTATGGCAGGAGTCTCATCAGGTCACCTGTTAATTGCTTCCCTCCTTGCAATAATTAGCTTTAACAATCACGGCATTAACAACAAAAGCATTACATTGCAATTAAATGCCAAGAATGCAAATCAGATTTAAGATTTTATATTTTACCTCCAATCACAAGGGATGGGAAAGTTATTGAGAGGGGTTTGCTTATTGCGAAGGTGGAACTGGGAGACATGTTGTGGAGGGCCAGTCGAGATATACTTATCACTATTTACAATTACTCCCCCAACTTTGTCTTTTCTTACCTCTGCAAACACATGCATGTATATGCGTTCATTAGCCTTGGTTTCATCTGCATGTCTGCACCCTCTGCCTTCATTCAGTTTGCTTGACCCCTGTGCATTGCCACATTCTCCCTTTACTTCACAAACCTCCTTGTCTGATCCAGACCTCTGCTGCCTAGCAAACCACATCTTTCACCGCTTGCTGTCCAATCTTGGGATGTTTCGTGATGTTGAATTCACAGAACGGACAGCCTTTCAAAGCTAATGAGCCATATAAAAGAACACTTCATTTTGACAAGCAGTTGCACCTATTCACGCCTCTTTAACTGCACAGCTCCAGGCCTGGAGGAAGAGCAATAAAAATGGTTTGCTGTATTCTTCAACTTTACAGAGGTCCAGTGATTTATGTTCAGGAGAGTGGCTGACAGAAACAGAACACCTCATTTTCTGTTCCCAGCACTTCAGTGCTTGTTATTTTTAATCATTTTTAAAATCTTTTGTCTAACAGAACATAGAACAGTACAGCACAGGAACAGGCCTTTTGGCTCACAATGTCTGCACCAAACGCAATGCCAAGTTAAACTAAATCTCCTCTGCCTGCATATGATCCACATCCCTCCATTCCCCACATATTCATGTGTCTGTCTGAAAGCCTCTTATCGCCACTATCGTATCTGCTTCCAAAAATACTAATCTGAGGCAATTTATAGTTATGACAATAAAATTTGATACTCTTTTCTTAAATTAGAGGTTTCAAAATCGTAATGATTTTTTATTGTTGGCTGATTGAGTTCAGAAGAATCAAAACTCAATAACTTTTGATATGTGAGAAAAATTGAGGAAATCCAACTGCACAAGTAAGGAAAAGACACAAGAAAACTGAAAGCAAACAGAAAATGCTGGAAACACCCAGCAGGTCAGGTAACACTGGTATTGGTTTATTATTGCCACTTGTACCGAGCTACAGTGAAAAACTTGTCTTGCATACCGTTTGTACAGATCAATTCATGACACAGTGCATTGAGGTAGTACAGGGTGAAGCAATAACAGAGTACAGAGTAAAGTGTCACAGCTACAGGGAAGTGCATTGCAGGTAGACAATAAGGTGCAAGATCATAACAAGGTAGATTGTGAGGTCAACAGTTCATCTCATCATATAACATCTGCAGAAAGAGAAACGCAGCCAACTTTTCAGGTCAGAGATCTTCACCAGAACTGAAGACTTTACTGTGATAAAATAGAAAAGCACAAAGCACCAAAGAAGCCAGTAACTGAAAATCAGTAGGACAGAGAAGTGGACACAAGGCTGGACAGAGCTGCAGAGATACAATGGAGGAAGTAAATTCACCTCATGAGGCGATGGAGAGCCAGTGTTAATCAGCAGGGAAAGAATGATGTGTGAGGGGCTTTGTGCTAGGCAAAGTGCTAATAACCAAGCTTTAGGCATTTTGGACTCATCAATGATTGGGAAGTTGTCAAAGACTTCTACACAAATTAGGCCTACTTTGAAAAGAGTGGCAGGAAAACAGGATGGAGCCTGTTTCTGTCAGGTTCTGCCTTGTTCTCATTTTCTAAAAGAATTTCTGGTGCTCTTTCTATCCAACCACTCTGATTTAAAAATTCCTGGCTGACATTGGACTTTTCCAGAAATGTTACTATATACATCCCTTGCACGTTTAGCAAAATAAAAATGATGTTCAGTTGTGGCATTCTCAGAGCTGGTGCTACGGAAAGAAAGCTGTGAGGTCCGGGGCTATTGCATCAATCAATATTACACCAGCCTCTTCATGCCCCACCTCCCTAATCCCCATAGCTCATCTCTCACTTCCTATTATGGAACTTCTTTGAAGTTCACCAAAACCATGACCCAGTATTCCATGTGGCTGCAGGGCTGGAGGAATGATCTATTCCTAATATTCAAACCACCTGTTCCCTGAAGTTGGCATGGAGTTACAGTGAGGCCAGATTTCCTAGAGGAAACACGAGAGACTGCAGATGCTGGAATCTGGAGCAACAAATAATCTGCTGGGATAACTGAACAGGTCGAGCAGCATCTGTAGGGGAGGAAAGGAACTGTCAACATTTCACATCGAAACCCTGTATCAGGACTCCTAGAGGAAATTTTGTCCTTCTGCACTCCCAACAGTGGAGATGTGCTGCTGGGAGCCTCAGGTAGTTGAGCCCAGAGCTGTGAAGGTTCGGTTGGTAGTAGTGTTAGGGTTGAGGTAAGGTTTGAAGTGTGCAATGTTTGCAAGAGGCAATAATTTGATTGACTGATAGATTTTGAGGGCTGTAATATGTATTTGTGTTCAACAGAATACCCCTGCATTATGGCATTTGGGGTTACGGAAATTCACCCTTACAGAATTCAGAATTCACTACCAAAAAAATTGAGATACAGAGTAAAAGTTTGCTCTTAAGGAATTTATGAAAATAATTAAGCCCAAAATGTCTACAGAGAATTGATCTAGTTTACCAAGGACAATGATCACAGGCTGCCGGTTCACAGTGGGAGGCCACTTTAGGGGATTTGCTCTGGAAACTGACAAGGCAATCTCTTCCATTGATACCTGTACAATGGTACTTTATCAAACAATGTAACATCTATTCTAGTTCATTAAAGCAGCAATCCTTTCTCTTCTGCCTACAATACCATCAGAATTCCCTTGCCTGTAGACAGTGCACCCATGGGGGCATTACTGTTGAGAGAAAAACTTCCTGTAGGATTGCATCCCCACTTATAACATGGGATCCAATCAAAAAAAAGGGTCCATGTTGCAGAAAATTGCAATGCGGATTGTCTTCTGCAAACACAACCCTCTGCATTTTGGGATACATTTTGTATGTACGTATACATTCTGGCTCAGCAAGAGTCAGGAGCAGAGTTGACGACAAGGGTTTAGAATTCTTAGCAAAGAAAAATATCAGCTTGAGATTTCCTGAATTTATCCCTCAAAAATTTTATTCTTAGCAGGCACTACTTCACTTGCTGGCTCAATAGTTTAAACTAAAATGCACTTCAGTATCAGCATTAAGTCCAAATTATTATACTTTTGAATACAAGGTCATCCTGACCTTCATTTGTAATAAAATCACGAGGTGGCAAACACCATTTTACCTGCTGCCTCTCACTCTCAATGCTAACTCTTTCTTGGACCTACTGTTTGACACCTGTGGTTACTGGATTCCAGTAAGCACTGGCATTGCTTCTCTCTAATTTGCCATTCTACTTTCACTGACATCACTGTGGCACCCAGCTGAGTACTGGGCTGACTCCCTTGAAAATAAACTCTCACAGAAAAGATTGTCCCACTCCAGATCTTGTAAATGTTGGCCCTCTCTTCTCTAAACTTCAGTCCTATTCTCTAATAATGCCAGTCCAGATTTCCTGAAAACTATGTTTCCATAAATATTAGTTGTTCCTTTTTTATATGCAGTGGCAGTGAGTGGTGCTGCTGCCCAATCAAATACTTGTTAATGTCAATCATGTTGAAAGGTCAAAAAGCTAGACTCAAACAGAAGGAAATCTGGTATTGCTGTGTATAGATTCAAGTTGTTGCTCATGTTGTTTCTAACACTGTCCAGGCACAATTGAATGTCTTTTAAGAACTTAAAACAAGGAAGTAGAAGTAAGCCATATGGCTCTTCCAGTCTACTCTGTCATTCAACAAGAACATGGATAATACTGTGACTTATCAACTTTCCTGCCAACTTATCGACTTCCAAAGATTTATAACATCAAGTGCCCAGAAATTTCTCCTCGTAATTCTAATTGGCTGGCTGTTAATCCTGAGATAATGCTCTCAAGTTGGAGGAAACAGCCTCTCAGCACCTATTCTGTGAATGTATTTGTTAATCTCGATATTGCCTCTGAACAGTGTCTCCAGAGAACTTTATTTTGGCTCAGGTTAGCACTGTCAACTCTAAGTCATTCACTACCTCATGACTAAAAATAAGCTGAATCCTCAGCACAATTCTCTGTGATTCTATATGATCATGACTGACCTATGCTGGCCTTAACTCCTTTTCTGTGCCAATTCCCCATTCCTCAATCTTTCAAACATTTATCTCCACCTTAAAATTATCTATTGATCTGGACTACACCACCCTCTGTGGCAGAGAATTCCAGAGATTCAATACCCTCTGAGAGAAGAAATTTCCACGCAGTTCAGTTTTAAATGACCCACTTCTTATTTTGTTGCTGCCCCATCATTCAGTAAAATCACGGCTGTTCTTCTATTGCATTTTCAGTTTCCTGCACTAAACCCACATTCCTTAAATCCATTGGTATCTAAAAATCTATCATGCTCTGTATTGAATCAACTCAACAAGTCCTTTGGGGTAGGCAATTCCATAACTTCTTAATCCTCTGAGTCAACAATAATAACTTCATTCCACTTAATTCCTAGTGCACACTTTGAGTTGGACATGAACAGCCCTATATAATGGGCAATTCTTTCTTATTGACCCCTCCGAACAAAGATCTGCAGGAATTGATACAATTATTTAATACACAACATTAATCCAATGCTTGTAATGTGGGATGATCATTTGTATCCCCAACTAAGTGTAAGGCTTCTTTATTATCAGTCAACAGCACTCGGAGGGGGAATGTCTGCTGTGGGTAGTTTCTATACTTCCTCATACACTACTTAGCTAAAATGTAATTAAAAATCCACCTCACCGATAAGCTTGGAAACATCTGCCATTTTCTGGTTAAAGATTTGCCAGCTCAATCACCTCAAAATGCAGCTTTTTACTTGTCCAAGGCTCTGCAGATTATATTGATTTAATGCTTGAAGTAAAAACTGATCACCTTGCACAAAACTGATTTACATGGCTTTGAATACAGAAGAGAGTACATCGGCAAAATGAAGAACATTTTCATGAAGTAGACTACATGGAAATTGTAAACTGACAGATTGGTAAAATTATTACTCATATCAATGTAGTCTTCATTTACTAAGTTTAGTCAGTGTAAATGGTATCCATCTGATTATTGGAATAACAATGCCTTTGATTGTGAAGCAACTGTTCAGTGCAATAAAAACTTGAAAGCCCTTAGAGAGGAACCCATGCATTATTAGCTGTGATTACTGATGAAAATCTAAATGAATGAGTTTTAAAGACTTCTTAAATACTCATCTGATTACGCAATTGGAGACTTCTATCCAGAAGCAGTGACCACAGAGAATGTGAGTGAGAACATTACCCACATTGATTTTCTATCCATTAAATGAAATGATTAGAAAATAGGGGCTACAGGCTAGCTTTCTTGACTAGGATAACTGCGAGTACTCAAGCTGGAAATCAGCCCCAGCAAGGCAAGAATTTCCTGAATCAGACTTGCATTGAAAGTTAGCTGATTTTATTAGTCCAGTTGAAGGATCTTGATCCGAAATGTCAGCTATTTCCCTCTGTAGATGCTTCCTGAGCCTAAGTTCCTCCAGCCTCTCGTGTATTGCTCCTGATTCCAGCACCTGCAATTTCTTGAGTCTCTGATCTTATTAGTGGCACCTTCTGTAAAAATAGCCTGAGAATCTTATTATGATGCACTGCAATATCAAGGTTGTGTAAACAAGCTACCCCAACAGAAGCAGGAACTTAGTTTGCAAAGCCCTTATGATTTGAAAATTAAAGTTTGCAGTCAGCAAACCATCATTTCCTGAACTTGAGGTACAGCAGCCCAAAATTTGTATAATTGTACCCAAAAAACAAGTGCAATTATGGCAGATAGTTTAAGGTACATCATCCATGTGCACAAGTACAATGCGGCTAACTCTCCTCAATCCTGGTTAAGAAGACGGGGTATGAACCATTCTTAGGCTCTTCCACTGCTGCACCATAACCAGACACTGAAAATGGAAAACAATAAACTTAAGCAATTCTCCTACTGGATGAAATTCTTTCCCAAAATGTTTTATCTCATCAAGGTGCCACAATGAACCAACAGAGAGTGAGTTATGTATTGCAAGTGCTACGTTAATTACTTCTTGATTTTAAAGTTGGATCTGTCGACTGCTGAATTTTTCATAACACAGGCTGCTTAATTAGAATTATAGAAAGTAGAGAGGGCACACTTGCTTTTCGCCCTTCTGCCTGATGGATGGAAAGGTTCTTCATTCCGCTGACTGTAAGGATCTTATGTCAAAGGAGTTAGGAACATTTTCAGACTGGTGCATAGTGAATGTAGGCATCACTGCACAATGAACTCAATATGTGTCATTAATTTAGCAATTTCATTTTGAAAAGCTTTATACAATAGGGATGCTTCACCAAGATTACAACTAAAATACTTTACTGCTAATGAGACCAAAATAAAGAAAGCTTCACATTGTGGTTGGTTATCATATATTTAACCCGGGAGCGCTCATCATCAACACAGGTTTCCCAAGGAATTCTATTTCTCAGCAGGAGCATCCATCATTTTAATCAGTACAAGAATATTAATCAAAAAGTAATTTAATTATATTCCCTTAGTGCCAGAAACCTATTTGGGGCAGAGTTTGTTAGGTGCATCAAGGAAGATTTCTTGACACAGTATGTAGATAATCCAGCCAAGGAAGGGGTAATACTAGACCTTGTAATGGGAAATGAGCCCGGCCAGGTGATTGGAGTTTCAGTGGGACAGCATTTTGGGAACAGTGATCATAACTCTATAAATTTTCAGATTATTATGGATAAGACTGGACCTTGGGGGAAAGTGCTAAATCAGGGAAAGGCTAATTACAACAGTATTAGACAGGAACTGGGGAGAATAGATTGGGAGCAGCTGTGATTGGTTAAATCCACATCTGACATGTGGGAGTCGTTTAAAGGCCAGCTGATCAGAATTCAGGACTAACACGTTCCTGTGAGAAAGAAAATCAAGGATGGCAAGGTTCAGGAACCTTGGATGATGGGAGGTGATGCAAATTTAGTCAAAAGGGAAAAGGGAGCATATGTAAGACTTAGGAAGCTGAAATCGAACAGGAATTTTGAGGAATATAAAGGCAACAGGAGAGAACTTAAACAGAGAAATAGATAGGTGCATAGTCAAAGTCTTTTTCCCAGGGTTGGAACGTCATATACTGGAGGACATAACTTTAAGATGAGAGGGGGAAAGTTTAAAAGAGATTGATGAGGTAAGGTTTTTTGTCTACACAAAGAGTGCCTAGAACACACTGCCAGGAGAGATGGTAGAAGTAGATATGATAGCAATGTTTAAGATGCATTTAGACAGGCACATGAACAGGCAGGGTATGGAGGGATATGGACCATGTGCAGGCAGATGTGCGGTTTAAATTGGCATTATGGTCGGCACAGACATTGTGAGCCAAAGGGCCTGTTCCTTTGCTGTACTGTTCTGTGTTCTTTGTTCTAATACCTTCAGCAAACTTAACTTAAAGGTATGTAGACAAGACTTCAAGAGTCTTTTCAAAAGAAATAATATAAAGAATGAAGGAATAATAGTGGAACCACTATGGTCTGGGTCTCTTGGTTCCTTATTCATTGCTGTTTTCCACCACGTTAATAATAATCACAATTTGGGGAGAGGAGAAGCAGACATCTCATGGCAATGAATCAAGGCTTCTGTGTAAAGCAGTTTTTGATATGAGTACCAATTAGGGAGGCAGGGCAGAAAACACTATACCCTATTTATGGAACCATCCAACTTCTAGGGTTGATTATTGGCACTGGAAGCACAATTTCTTCAGAAGTTTTTCCAAACTTAAAACATTAAAATCTTACAAACAGAAAACTTAACTTAACAATCTTTTCTTTACTACAGACTGTCTTCTTAAACTCTTCCTGTCTCATTCATTGTCATCTCCAACAACAATTGTGAGGAACTTATGGACTTTGTCAGTAATACTAGAAGCAATTCTTAGCCTCCATTTCTCCCCTCCCTTTCCCACTGGACCAGGCTTCTCAGAAGTCCCAACCTTAGACTTGCACTCACATCGACTTCCAATTACTCACCCATCTCCTCTTATGTCCATTCTAAATTCATATTATCCTTGAGAACAATCTACTATCCCCAGTGAAGTCCTTCTGGCCTTCATATTAGCTGATATAGAGTCAAGGAGTCATACAGCATGGAAATCTGCCCTTTGGCCCAACTGGTCCATGCCGACCAAGATGCCCATCCAAGCTACTCCCATTTGCCCGTGTTTGTCCCATAACCTTCTAACCATTTCTTGTCCATGTACCTGATTTAGCTTGTCCACTTTCCTGTCTGTTTCCCACAACCTTTATATCATCTATAGACCACAGTCCGCTTCATCCCTCAATATATTCAGTGAATCAATCTTCACAATTCTCTGTGGTAGAGAATTCCAAAGATTCCTGACCCTCTAAGAGCAGAAATTCCTCCTCATCTCAGTCTTCAAAAAGTGACCATTTATTCTGAAACTACACTTCCTTGTTCTAGATCCCCCATGTTGGGAAACATTTTCTCAACATCTATGTGATCAAACACCCTCAGAGTTCCACATATGTTTCAATAATATTGCCTCTCATTCTTCTAAACTCCACAAAGCATATGCCCAACCTGCTCAATTTTCCTTATAAGGCAGCCTCTTCTTCTGTAGAATCAACCTCATGAACCTTTCTTAAACTGCCTCCCATGCCAGTACATCTATTCTCTAAACTCTACGGAGTACTTCAGGCCACAGTCACTTGGTTGCTTTCCTATCAATCAAGTTGCCTCCACAAAATCATCTGCAGTGGATTTGCTTTCTGCTCCTGCACCATTACCCTTGCTATCTTCCAAGGATTTATCCTTGGACCCTTCTTATGTCTCATGTACATGTTGCCCCCATGAAACAGTATCCAAAAGTAAAATGTCAGTTTGCTTATGTGCTCTGATGAGACTCACTTTCACATCTCTTGACCCATCTACTATCCCTAACGTATAAGATATGAAACATCTAGTTGTGGAGGTCTTCATTCCCAAGGCAATAAAGCCATCTCTCTACCTGGTAGGTATCTCAGGTCAGAAGAGCAAAACAAAATGCTAGCAGAACACAGGGAATTCAAAAGTAGTGAAGTTATTATAGAAATGATCAGGCCACTCACACACATTTCCAGATTCTGTAATATAAAAAGGACACAGAAACAATGGTAAAACTGCAAAGGACTTTTAAAATGGAGACACAAGATGAAAGAACTTTTAAAAGGTGTTACCAGAAATGAAAGGTTAAGGCTACTGGGAATGACCTACAGTCTGGGGTCTCATTCTTTGAAAAAAGAGAAACTTAAAAATGAGCGAATGGAGGCCTTTAAAAATTGGGTTGGCTAGGTTATTACAATGTTAGTTCATTCACTTGGAAGGAAATTTTAATGGCTGTAAGAAATGAAAGTACATTTTATTTTTAAAATTTTTTGTAATTGCATAAGTTTTTTTCATTAAGTGATTTTTTTTCAAAAGGATTAATAATTTTTAATTGTTTCAAATTTTTAAATCTTTAATAATTTTTTTTAATATCAAAAAATTATTGAGAACCCTTGACAGCTATGGCAGAAAACAAAGCTGGAGGTGTGATTTTGCTGTGGGTCAAAGTTTTTCTGGAGGAGTTTTATGGGAGAGGATTGATCTGAGAGCCCATCTGTCTGGATGTCCAATCATGGGTGTTCCGTAGGGCCCTGGTCTCCTGCAGAAACTTAGCTCTCAGCTCCAGGGGGCTCGTGGTCAGAAGGATGACCTCTCTGGATATGTGACACCAATGTGTTATGGTGGTGGGTAAAGGTGATGGTTCACTCTCACCAAAATCTGGCCCAAAGGAAGTGCTGTGAATATTATTTTAATAATCAGCCTTTGCAAGAGTAATCAATAAATAGATAATATTCTGCTTAAGCATCATTTTTCTTGATATTGAAGTTTATATAAAGATTTAAAATAGCTTTGACAATACTGCATATAACTCGTTACTTGGAGTAGTTCATGTAAGACTACTCAAAGAAGCTAAAAATAACATTTTATATTTAGCCCTGGATTGAAAGGCAAAAACCAATATGCATTGACCTACATTAATTGCAGATATTATAACCTTGGCACTTCTAACTAATTATCCCTATGTAATCAGGTCCATTGTACCACTAACCATTCAGATTAAGGACCATGATCTAAAAGTGGATCTTTTGATATATGACCGTGCATTAGGGATACTCATTTATCATTGTTTGCAGTCACCACCTCTCTACAAACTGGTGAACAATACATTACAAATCTAATGCCTCAGTCTTTGTTATCCACAACCCTTTTATCAATATAGATTGCACTAAGGATGGTCTGAATTCCAACGCGTCATGTTTGAGCCATTGAATTATAAGGGAAGAAAATCACTTGGGAGTAGAGGAAAGATTAAAGGCAATTCAAAAAACGAAATTTTCCTATTGTGTGAGTGATACTGAAATCAGTTTGTTGTCCGCAGTGTGACACAATGGGGTCATTAATGTGATCAGGACAGCACTATACAGCAGGATTAATGAAGCCAAGGGATTGCTGCATATGCTTCTGAAGGGGCTAATTTCAACTCATCTAACAAGAGCATTATTACAACAGTGAAACATCTTTGTCATGCTTTGAAAATTAGCTGAAAAGGCCTGTGTGTCAATACCCTCAAAGAATAAAGAGAAAGTGATTAACTGCTGGCGAAGAGGAAGCAAGTACATGCATTTATATAATACTTTTCAATTGTTGTGGTCCCTTATTAAACTATGCCACTGTAAAAGTTTGCAGAGTGTTGCAAGTTGTTCGGTACAATTCAGAAAGTACAGGAAGTCTGGCTGGAAATGGAACAGTTTTTATTTCTGTTGTGCAGAGATAAATTTTAACTCCATGGTTCAAATTTCATTTATGAACCAATCTAACCAACACATGCACCATTGACCAAAGTTACGCTACTGCTTCAGTTCCCCTTCACCAAATCAGTCCGTGATGTTTCAGCCTCATGGTACATTCACACCCTGACCCATGAACGCTCCCTGTCGGGTGGTCAGCTTCGGTTGGTCACTCACTGTATAGCAGTCTGCTAGCTTCTCAGTCTGGCTGGTTTTGGCAAGGAAACAAAGTCTAAAAATTAAAATCCCGCCCTTCCGTTAAATTTGGCTGGACTTTCCAGGAAACCCATACATTCCATTAAGTACAAAGCCAACCTTCTCTGATGCTGTTCCCTTCCAATTTCTCCATTAATACTGAGGCCCCAATCTCAGCATCAGGCTTTATTATGTGAAGAAACATACGTGTTAGATTCAGAGTAACCTTTCTGCGAAGGCATGTGTGATTTCCCCCCATCGAGCTTCCATTCCTGCCAAGACAAAGGAATGGCATTCTCCCTGACTCTGATGACGCTGCACTTTTTCTTTCTTAATATTTGTGCTGATCAAACACACAATGCTCCACTATCCAGCTGCCCTCCTTTGTTTTCACATTTACCTCCCATCCCATTGTAGCCAGAGCTCCTGCCTCCAACTGCTCTTCTTCTTGCCACTGCAATACTAGGATTTATCGGCAAGCTGTTGTTAGGTGATTTCATCAAAAGACATTGCTTTAGGTTCCATATATGAATATTTACAGCATCCAGTTCTATCTTTCTATCACCTCTCTCAACCTCTCCAGTGCCACTGATCTGAAGTCGTTTGTCTGATACTCAGTTCCACATGAGTTACAGGTTTCTCCAGTTAAACATTGGGAAAATTGAAACTATTGTCTTCAGCCTTGCCCACAAACTCTAAACTATGAACACCTGTGAGCAAGACAGTCATTCACCCCCAGACCTGACCATTCCAATGCTCTGTACTTTGTTGCTTCAGATTCCAGCATCTGCAGTCTCTTGGGTCTGCATTCCAATGCTCTTACAGCCAATGTCCCTTCCTCCACTAATCATTAACTTCAGCTCATTTAAAACTGTGCTGCTTGTATCATGAGTCAGATTAAACCTCCAGTATCCCTTTGCTCATCAATGTACATTAGCTCCTAGTACCTCACAATTAAATTTCAATTCTTCACATTCAAATCCTTTTCAAAGTTCCCTTTTGGCATCACCTTCTCGTGCTAAGAACCCTCTCAGATTCTGGGTTCCTCCATCTGTAACAGCATCGTCCACAAATCTGCAGCTCTGTCTTCAGAGATTTAGGTCTTCATTTCTGAAACTATCTTTCAAAATACTCTGCCTCTTCTCCACCCTTTTCTCCTTTGAAATCCTCTGTAAAATCCACCTCTTTTTCTCTTCTTGCAGTTTAACATAAAGAATGAGTTTTAATTTCTCTAAAAAGAGAGTAAAATAAAACTGTTTCTTTGGCTGATGTAGAAAAAAATCATCAGCATCAGAGTCGTAAACTGTTAATTTTCTGTAACACAAGCAACAGTAAAGTTTTCCAGTAATTTGTTAGACTGTAGTTCTCATATCATTCAATTGTTCCTTAATTAATTATTAGATTTCTTTGACAATGAATGTACAAAAAATGCATAATGGAGTACTTTTACACTATTATTTAGGATGTAGGGAATACTGTGAAGGTTTAAAAATTATAAGAAGATATCTGTTGTCCTGGACACACTAAGAACAAGGAGAAAAGAGTGGTTATCTATGTCAAAGATGCAAGGATCATGGTTCAGATGCAAATTTTCTTGAAACATACAAAATGAAAATAAAATCCTAAGTTAAATAAAAGAATTCAAAAATATTATAAAACTTTGAATAAAGAGGAGACTGTTACTCTTTGACCTGAGCTGTAGCCAAAAACAAAATTCAGTTGTTAGGACACAGTGCAAACATACCAACATCCCCTCCAATGTTACTGTTATACAAATTAAATTACAACTATTGATAAACTTCCAGCAGTGTTGGTGCTCACAAGCTTTAACTTATGCAATGACTATATCTATTACCTTTTACATACGGGTTAGGAGCTGTGGGCATGCTATGTTGGCGCCGGAAGAGTGGCGACACTTGCAGGCTGCCCCCAGAACATTCTATGCAAAAAAGATGTATTTCACTGTATGTTTCAATGTACATATGACTAATAAAGATACCTTATCTGAATACTGATGTAATTCTCCTTCCCCTCTTATCTGTGACCTCCTTGGCTTGAAAGATCATCTCTATGTGTGACTTCTGACCTAACTGCCCCTTTCCCTATGCCACTCCAGTTGTATTCCACTCTCACCTCCAAACAAACTAGTTACTATTCACAAAGAAAATAATGAAAAAACAGCAAGCAGAAGAATGCAAAAGATATACATCAGTATTCAAATCACAGAGACATGTCAAACAACATTGATTATTTTTGCTGCAAGGCATTTAAGAAGTGCATAGAAAATGTTTGTACACCTGCATTGATTCAAAGTATCATCCAAACCAATGGAATTTTTTTTATCAATTAAAATGAATGAAAGATCAAAGGCAAATAAATACAAGTTTCCATTTGATATGATGGTTCAAATATATTTGCTGCCTTGATAAATTTGTCCAATCTGCAGAAAAAATATATTTCGATGATATGTTGAAAGTGCAAAGAAAATGGAGCAATCTTGCCTTAAGTTTGAATATTTAGCCCTGCTTACAGGCTCTTTGATTCCATACAGGACTATTCTACAAGAGGAAACCTGCCTTAAATACATAAAGTTCTGCAACAAATCTTGAATCAACATCACAGCATAGGTATATACTGTTGTTATGAATATTTAAAATACTTCATTGCTGTTTTTAAATTCTGTTCCTCCATTAACAGGGGATGGTCTTTTCTGGGATAGTCAATGCCTTGTCCTGGGAAGTGGCAAGGCAACCAGGTCCCCTCCAACAGTTGCCAAAGGATTCAAGGCAGATTAGTATCTGGAAATACAGTAAATAGCAGGACTTTTAGGAGCACTGATGTACAATGGGATCTTGGGGTGCAAGTCCATAGCTACCTAAAGTGGCAACACAAGCGTGGAAAAGAAAGCGCTTGGCATGCTCATCTTCATCAGTCGGAAAATTGAGTACAAACGTTGGCAAGTCATGTTACAGCCGTATAAAACTTTGGTTAATCCACATTTGGAGTATGGTGTGCAGTTCTGGTCACCACAATATAGGAATGATGTGGAGGCTTTGGAGAGGGTACAGAGGATGTTTACCAGCATGTTGCCAGGGATTGGAGTGTATTAGCTATAAGGAGAGGTTGGACAAACTTGGGTTGTTTGCTCTAGAGCATTGGAGGTTGAGGGGGCAACCTGATATAAAGATAAAATTATGAGAGGCATGGATAGGGTAGATAGTCAGAATTCTTTTATCCAGAGTGGAAATGTCAAATACTAGAGGGCATAGGTTTAAGAGGGGGAAAGTTTAAAGAAGATGTGTGAAGCAAGGTTTTTGTTACATGCAAAGAGTTGTAGCTACCTGGAATGCTCTGCCAGGGGAGGTAAAAGCAGGTCAGAGGCTAGGAATCCTGCAGGTAGTAACTCACCTCCTAACTCCACAAAACCTGTCCACCATCTACAAGGCTCAAGTCAGGATTGGAAGTCAGTAATGGAATACTCTCCACGTGCCTGGATGAGTGCAGCTTCAATAACACAAGAAGCTCGACACCATACAGGATATAGCAGCCATACTAGAGAAACAAAGGACTGCAGGTGCTGAAATATCTAGATTAAAAACACTATGATGCTGGAGGAACTCAGCAGACCAGGCAGTATCTGTGGAGGAAAGCAGGCGGTCAACATTTCAGGTCAGGACCCTTCTTCAGGTCCTGAAGAAGGGTCCTGATATGAAATGGTGACTGCCTGCTTTACATTGTGGATGCTGCCTGTCCTGCTGAGTTCCTCCAGCATCATATTGTTTTTCATCAGGACATAGCAGCCCTCTTGATAAGCACCCCATCCACAACCATTCACTCCCTCCACCACCAACGCACAGATGCAGCAGTTTGTACCGTCCACAGGATGCACTGCAGCAACTCACCAAGACCCCTTAGACAGCACCTTCCAAGCCCACAACATCTACCAGCTAAAAAGTCAAGGGCAGCAAATGCAAGGGAACACCATCACTTGGAAGTTGCCCTCCTAGTCACACACCATCCTGACTTGGAATTATATTGCCATTCCTTCGTTGTCACTGGGTTAAAATCCTGGAACTCCCTTCCTAACAGTATTGCGGGTATACCCACACCTCAAGGACCGCAGTGGTTCAAGAAGGCAGCTCACCACCACTTTCTCAAGAGCAACTAGGGATGGGCAATTAAATGCTGGCTCAGTCTGCAAAGCCCACACCCCTTGAATGAATAAAACAAAAATATGATAACAATGTTTAAGAGGCATTTAGACAGACTCATGAACAGGCAGGGAATAGAGGGATACAGACCATGTGCAGGCAGATGCGATTAGATAGATTGGCATCATGGTCAGCACAGACATGATAGGCTGAAGGGCCTGTTCCTGTGCTGTACTGTTCTATGTTTTAAGTGGGGTGGAGACATTGTTAAAAGGAAATGTGATTAAGAGGCAGATGTGCTAATGTTATCCAAAACTAGTAGGCAACCTGCAGTTGCAGAACACATTGATTCAGTGAAAATGCAGTAGGAAACATAACACAAGAAACAAGGGGTTCAGTGTGGATGATCATCACAGGAGCTCCGGAAATATTTGAGTGAAGATGATGACTGTTTCATGGTTTCTTTTATAAGACAGGATCTTTCTTATTAGCTGCAATGTTTCATTTTAATACAATAGTTTTGGTTATGAAACAAAGAATAAAATGATCTCCTAATGATTTCCAATGAAATGAGACAATGATAGCTGAGACTTATGTGTGAACTTTATGGGGCAAGATGCAGTTGTGTTTTAAAGATGACAAAATGAAGGATCCCATTTCAGCAAACCTGGGCTCTTCTTGTAACTCAAGAGACAGTGTACTGTAAATTTTACCATTTACCCATAAATTGTTGTAATCATGGATAATGATAAATTCAAGAGCAAATCCAATGAAACCAACTCTTCTAATGTCCAAATTTGCTCAGACACAAACTGACAATTGAAATATAGCCTACCAAGTGAAAATTATTCTTGTTACTTAGTCATTAAAGAGTAAGCTACTTTGCTTAGAAATTAGAAGTATTCTTTTCCCTCCTCTATTCCTCCCATGTCCTCTTATGAAAGCAGTGCTCTGCTGAGTGCAGTTGCTGGTTGTTAGGGTTACTAATGTAGGATAAGCATTCTGGCATAATCCAATAGTTACCATGCCACACTAGTGTCCTGTTCATTCCTTATACCCTTTCATTTTTCAAGTCAATATTTAATAACCTTTTATTTAATAAATATGGATTTTGATTTGACACTTTTGGAGCAGGTGACCGATTTGGTCCAACCGGAATGTGCTGGCATTTCAGCTCCATCCAAAACTTCATCCTCGCCTCATCATTTAACTCTTTTGGCATATCCTTCCATTTTTCCCTTCAAATACATGTGCTGTTTGCATCACTTGCACCTTATGGCATTCTAATTTCTCACCAGTGCATTTTTCATAACTTTTTCCTTTTGTTACTATCTTAAATTAACACTTATATCTTATCACCCAGTGGAGACAATTATCATCCTATCACAACTACCACCGCTTTCATAGTTTTTCTTGCATTTAATGTCTTCAGTTCAGAGTCACCAGAAACTCCCATTGGGCAATGATCTAGAATGACAATTTTACTGGCTTATTTTTGATCACAATAGAGCAGAGCTGTTCTGTTTACCAATTCCTGAAATCTATCTCAATATGCCATGTGAATTTTCAAGTCTATAGTAACTAAAGTAACACTTTAGGTGAGGTGGCAGACAGCTTCAAACAATCAACTATTTCACATTAGTTAAATGCCTGAGTGAACTTATGAAGAATGAATTCCCCTTCCTTAGCTTTGAAAAATAGTAAAGATGCAGTTTACTAAACATTGTAAATACAAACTTATCTTCACTGCATAAACCTCTGAGTGATAAACTGGCACAGGCAATTGAAACATATGCTGCAAGAACACAGGTTAGCTTGGTTAAGAGAGAAAAAGATTTCTCTTTCTCCTGCCTTAATTACATATGTAAACAAGATACCTTTTATGATATAGGTAATGGATCATGCATTATTGATTAACACTGATTAGTGAGAAAGAAGATCTGGATAGAAATTGGTTTGCATGTGCCAGCACACTGAAACTCTGCAAACACATTGATTCCAATGCCAAAATCATGAGTACTCCTAAGGGCAACAGGGGAGAACACAGAAAAATGCATTAGACTTTTCTTTGAAGCATAAATTAGGGGCTGAATGCCTGATGAAGGATCCTATTGACAAACTGAACAGCACTGGGCAGGCTGAACCTTGGACCTGTCTAATTCAGGATTAAGTACTTGCATGTGCTGCTACCTCAGGCATGTTACATTTTTCTTGTATCCTCTGGAGCCAACTCAGCCATTTCCCATGGTGTGCTCTGTTTCTTGTCGTGCACTCTAATTCTCTCTCCTGAGGCCCACCACTAGTGAGACAGGAGGATTAACACCAATGCCTTTGGTGCCTGTGGATGTGCAAAATATAGCAGTAACCAGTAGCAGGCATTTTGAGGAAGTATAAAGCCAAATTTCTATCAATCCTGGGGTTCCTGGTTGGAGTACATGCTGGTGTTAATGGCCTTGGGCTCAATTTTAGACCACAGTCTGAACTGCAAATTGTCTGGCTAAAATATTCATCAATAATGTGTTCATTTCAAATAATTACATTATTCATCTGTTTCAAGACTATGTTATATGAATAAGCAGCAATGTTACTATCGTAACAGGCACAGGATACTGAAGCATCCTTTAAGAAACCTTCCAAAGTATTGAAGAATTATATCACATCATTTCTGAGACTTTTTAGCTCCAGTGAAAACTTCCCAGAAAAATGCAACTTATGTAAATCTAGGTGTGTACCCTTTAAGAATTGAAGTATGTGACCAACTGCTTTCCATTTGCTACTTCAAATATTTCATTGCAGAAGCTTCCAGAGGTGGTCTGCGTCTGTGGAGGAAACTACTGTCAGAAATGCTGCTTTGCACAATACAAGTTATTATAAATAAGATACTATGGCTAAGTTTGAACTACCAGCGACTTTGAAGAGTGAATGAGAAAAAAAATATTATGACATGGTGCAACAGTGAAATTTAAACTCTAAATCAGAATGCACTGGTAACTTGCTTAGTGCACGAGATATGTTCCCAGGAACAAAAACACTTATGAAATCAGCACTAAACAGGGATCTTGTGTACTGACGAAGCTGCTGTGAAGGGAACACAGCTGAAGACTCAGTCCTCTGTTGGTGCTCTGACAGAAATGAAATGGTTGCTGTGATCTCATCATTGCATGGCTCGGTATGGAGTGAAACACTGAGGCAATGAGTAGTGACTGCCTATGAGGGCTGGTTTTGGTTAGGCTGGAGTGAGCGATGTGGTCGATCAGTGCTGACTTAAAGGGCTGAGTAGCCACAACACCTGCCCAGTGTAGGCTGCTCATGGGGAGACACAACACCTGCAGGAGGTTTTGACAGACTGCCCGGAAGTCTCTCGCATCACTTCCTGTTGGATGTGATGGATGCTGCTTTTTTGCCCTCTCTTTGGCTACACGGTGCCCCCAGCCCTGGGCCCAGCAATGGCCCACACTCACCGTGACACAGACAGGGTGCAGCCCTAAACCTCACATCTCAATGCTAAGGAGCCACACCGTTCACCCCAGCCCACCCTACACCTGCCCTTCTTGGCAGCCTCAGCACATTGGGCGCACTCCACATTGGGAACCTTGCTTCATTGCTTCAGAAGTGCCAGCAGAGGGCAGGGGTTCATGCCATATTCTTGGCACAAAGCCATGGTGAGATTCTTTATTAAAGTATGTGTTGGGGGGAGTTGAGTATATGAGGGGGGAGGTGGGTATGCTATAAATCACTCTGTGAGGTAGAGCTGTGAAGTACCAGTGTACCAACACAAATGAGATAACACATGGATGTGCACAAGGAGACAAATGAGGATGTGTAATTCAATTGAGGTAATGCACAATACACGCAGCAAAGCTGCCCAAGTAACTGAATTTCCAGGCAAGTAGTCTGTTAAAAGAATGGAACCAGTGGAGAGGGTACTATATATTGAGCTGGCTGTGGTGGGTAAACCAAAAAAGATTAAAGTACTACACTGGCCACAAAAAGAGAGAATCGTATCATTCCACAGAGCCCTCAAACAAATGCGATGCAATCCACCTGGATATCAACAGTTGACCATCAACTGTTCATTATTGCAACTAGAAGCAGGGAGATCGCTTTGATACTTTACTAATGGTGCAATGATCGTTTGCTGGTTTGAAGCACATGTTCGTCAAAAATTGTCTTATTTGTAGAATATTGGTATTGGTTTATTGTTGTCATATGTACCAAGGTACAGTGGAAGAAAGTAGTTTTGCAAGCCATCCATACAGATCATTTCAAAAACATAAGTACTTTAAGGTAGTACAAGGGAAGAGCAGCCACAGAATACAGAATATAGTGTTATAGTTACAGTTACAGAGAAAGTGCAGTGGTGGTAGACAATAAGATGCAAGGGCCATGATGAGGTAGATTGTGAGGTCAAGAGTTCATCTTCATTGTACAAGAGGTCTGTTCAAGAGTCTTATGACAGTGGGATAGAAGCTGTCCTTGAGCCTGGTTGTGCACGTTTTCAAGCTTTTATATCTTCTGCCCAATAGAAGGGGGGAGAGGAGAGAAAATCTGGGGTGTAAGGGGTCTTACGTTGGCTGCTTTTCCAAGGCAGCAAGAAGTCCAGCCTGAGCGAAGAGCCATCATATGAGACAGTTAAATTCTGAAAAGTTCATGATAGCTAAAGGGGAGCTATCCAAAGCCAGGTTGGAAGTGTTGGATGGCCACCAGAAGGAAGTATATGTGGTGAGACTTCGAGCAAAATGCAGAACAGGGCAAATACAGCCAAGGTGGCTTAGATGTGGCAAACACTGTTGATGGTAGCATGACTGGTTAAAAAAGAGATGGGACTTATGGGGAAAAATCTGCAAGGGTACAGTGGATGAGATGAGCCATGCAGGGAAGAAACAGGATCAGATTCAGAGCACCAGCTAGAAACAATGTACCTGGTGTCAAATGACGTCAATTCCGTGGAAAGAGGTGTATCTTCGCTAAAACATTAATGCTGAAGCATCCACTGCCATTTCAATTTGATTTTGGAGCAATGTATGATGCCCTTCCAATCATTTCAAGTGCAATCACTTCAGCTGTGTAACTCACAGATGCCTTTCACAGAACAAGGAAATTGGAAGCCAAACCATCTGGTCCTCAATGAGAGGGTAAGAAGCTGGAACTACACCCACAGAGTGTGCTCCAGTGGCTTTCAAAGAGAAACTTAAAGCTGAGTTGGATAGACTGACCAAGGCAGTGACAGTAGCATCAAAAGACACTCCTCCCACTGGGGATCCAGCTTAGCATGTGTTGACTTCAACTGGAGCACCTGCAGAAAATGCACACAGTCTCAGGGAAAACGTGAAACTCCCGCAGATGGCACCTAAGGCTGGGATCGAACCTGAGTCTGTGAGGCAGTGGCTCTATCAGCTGTGCCACCATACCACCCTAAATGTGGAAATACCAAAGGATGTTTCAACAAGGTGAGAACATCACAAATCAACAACAGGCACCTGGAGAAACACAACCAATTAGAACCAGATCTGGAAGGACACTCCATCGACCAAAGCGTCTAGAAAACTTTATGCCAACGTAAGGGAAATTTATCATAAGAAGTTATGTCACATCTGGTGTGTACCCCTTCAAGAATTGTAGCCTGTAACCAACTGCACTCTGTAGGTCACTGCAAATGATTCAGTATAGAACCTTCCAGAAGCTGTCTGACTCCGTACTTTTGCACAACTTTTTTAATATATATAAACTTTGTTTCATTTTTAGCTATCCAACTATCTATCCAACAATATCTTAGAGATTAACCAAGAGAAGATATGAAGAAAGTTTGTTAAGTCTCTCCTCTTCATCACTACAATCCCCAATCCCTGAGTAATTGACAATGACTGCACAGATAGGTGTCTGGTGGTCCTGTAGAGAACCACTGGCTAGCTGCAGTGTATGTGTCAGCGTATTCTGGAATTCTGCACCTGTGCAATACAGCACAGAAGTATGGAATGCACTGGAGATCTAAGTTCAGGGACAGTTCATAGTCTGAGTAGAAGGAGTGGAATGCTTTGCATCTGATCCCTCAGCTCTATGCTTGCCATAGATGGCGTACAAGCAATGGCCCTATTCATTTGAATGGGTTTGGCGACCTTTATTAAAAAGGAAAATGAAGCTAAATCTCTTGTATTTTATCAATATTTTTACAGTAAATTACTCATTAAGTGTGCCTTTAAATACATATATTATTTCTTTAATTTCTTGAAAATATTATTAATGTTTTAATATTATCAAGATCAGCGGTTATTTAAAAGCGTGTAAATGGCCTATTGACAACAGGACATGTCAAAGCCTATCAAAGCAGCCAGGGGGTAGAGCCTGAGTTTGTGTCCCCTAGAGCTTGGCCACTGTTCATGTATCACTCCGGTAGTGAGGCCTCCAAAACATTAGGAGGCACACATCCATAAAACCTAAGTGTGAGCATGGACATCCCGCAGGAGATGCACAAGACACGGGCTGGGTCAAACACGATCCAGCCCATTGCATCCTTATCACTACTTGACATACTAGGGATCCCAAACTTTTATACAACCTCAGCATACAGGCATGGTAGTTTAGCGGTTAGCGTAACACTATTACAGCGCCAGCGACCCGGGTTCAATTCCCGCTGCTGTCTGTAACGAGTTTGTATGTTCTCCCCGTGTGTCTGCGTGGGTTTCCTCCAGGTGCTCCGGTTTCCTCCCACATTCCAAAGACGTACGGGTTAGGAAGTTGTGGGCATGCCATGTTGGCGCCGGAAGCGTGGCGACACTTGTGGGCTGCCCCCAGAACACTCTATGCAAAAAGATGCATTTCACTGTGTGTTTTGATGTACATGTGACTAATAAAGATATCTTGATATCATAGACAAATTTAACATTACCTTAAAATAAAAACAACTGCAAAAGGCAGGAATAAGAAACAAACAAAAAAATGAAACTGCCAGAAAAACACAAAAGGAGTTGTCAGCATCTGTGAAGAGTTGATTTGATTTGGTCCAAGTTTTATTTTATGCGAGCTCTGGTTTCTTTCAACAAGACATTTTAGTTATTTATTCTTTGTTCTGAATATAAAGGTGAAGATTCCACTTCTATTGTCGTCTTAACTCTTCTCGCTATTACCTTGGCTAATCTGTATCTACTCATGAAGTCTCTCTGTTTCTCTATTTTTAAAACCTATCATTTAAAAATGATACTTGAAGTATTTGTTTCCCTTATTCTTACAGAGGCATCACATCGCATCTTGTAGACTGATTCACAAAGGTCACCTACCTTTTCTTGCAAACAACATTTCACAATTTCATGCTGCAGGTCAATTTTAGCAGTCTGCCTCCAATACTTCAATCAATTTATATACAGAGGCAATGACTGGCTTTAATGGTTATCCCTGATGTTCACCACATCTCAGTAGTCAGAACATCTATTTTTACTTCTCATCCACCTTCCTTTTGATTTTAGAGCATTGAACAAAGAACAGTACAGCACAGAAACAGACCCTTTGGCCCATCATGCTGTGCCGAACTAATTAAGCAAATGACAGCTAATCCCTTCTGCCTGCACATGGTCCACATCCCTCCATTCTCTGCACATTCACGTGCCTGTCTAAGAGCCTCTTAAATACCTCTATCATATCTGCCTCCATCACCAACCCTGGTAGCGTATTCCAGGCACCCACCACTCTCGGCGTAAGAAAATTTCCTCACACATCTCCTTTGACCTTTCCCCCCCTCACCTTAAATGCATGCCCTCTAGTATTAGACATTACAACCCTCGGAAAAAGACACTGGCTGTCAACTCTATCAATGCCTCTCATAATTTTATAAACTTCTATCAGGTCTCCTCTCAGTCTCCACTGCTCCAGAGAAAACAAGTGTGTCCAACCTCTCCTTATAGCATATAAACCTCTTCTGCACCCTCTCTATAGTCTCCACATCCTTCCCATAATGGGGTGACCAGAATTGAATGCAATTTTAATCCTCTTTGTTTTCCCCTAGTATTTTATATGCTATGCGAGCAATGCTTTTTGAAAATCTAAACAAATCCACTGCTTTTCTTTCATGTTCTCTGCCTTACTTCTTCAAAAACTTTTTTGGATTGGTCAGCCAAAATCTGCTGTTTTAGGAATTCCTTCTGAGCAGCCGGATTTACCCTTTCTTCTCCCCCTGCTTAGTCATTTCTTTCCCCAAATTTCAGCAGATCTTCAGAGAAGATTAAACTGCCTCAAGGTTTTCAAGATATTAAAATTGAATGTTACCTTAATGTCTTTCGTACCATGTCCTCATCAGTGATTCCATAGTAAGTAAGAGTCTCATTCCAGACTGGATTCAAAGTATTTCGTAAGGTCTTTGTCCTTAGTTTGTTCGCCTAGAACCAGAGTGCACATTGCTTAATGTTAGAGAGCGGTTTCATGTATCTCAAAAGTTGATGTCTACACAAATACTTATAGCATCATTTAGCATTTAAGTTAAACTTTACTTTCACCATTCCTTTGTTTCTAATTTATAATAACATGACTGCACCTCTTGGAATATAGATTGGTTTGATGGTTCAGTACATACTCTGGCTTATACGTTATAGTTCTCTTCCTTGATTTTGCTGTCGTCAAGCCTTTTCTAAGCATGTCCATCCCCGTAATCTCCACTTATTTGCAGCCCCCTTTTAAGTTCATCTTTCTGCCCTTCTAATGCCACCTCACCACTCACATTCCCAATCTTTTGCAACCCATGGAAAAACTTCTCCATTTTTTGTAATGCTCTTTCAATTTTTCATTTTTCTGC
Organism: Pristis pectinata; assembly: GCF_009764475.1. Classification (NCBI taxonomy): domain Eukaryota; kingdom Metazoa; phylum Chordata; class Chondrichthyes; order Rhinopristiformes; family Pristidae; genus Pristis; species Pristis pectinata. The sequence goes on along the minus strand of NC_067425.1, from coordinate 20,622,572 downwards.
AGCTAAATCACTTCCCCATTTCAAGATTTGAGGCCCTTATGCACAACACACCCTTCAGCTTCTAATTCAACTCAGTTGTCCCTCTAATACAGCTCTCCTCATTGCTTTTTTACGTACTGGAGTGTGGACTTTAGCACCTGGTTCAGGTGCGATATCCTGGCGAAGGCAGGTAAAATGCGCAAGTGTAATTCCATGGAAGGTTTTCTGGGAGGTGGATGGATTGGGTCAGTTGATGTAGTGGGTGGAAATTAGACAAGGGTAGTGGAGCTGTGGGATGGGAAAACAGGGAGCAGTTGTTTAGCAGAAGTATTGTTTCTCAATGTGTTTCTGGTATTCTGTTCTGGTTGTGGGCTGCAGCCAGAGACCTCTGTGCTGTTATGCCCTCTAAACAGCTCTATTTTCATGTTCTGGATGGCTCTTATCATGTGAGTGAAGCACCCCCAACCCCTTCCCACCCCCCCCCATCCTGTGCTGTTAAAAAACAGGCAGCCCAACTTCATATTCCTCAACTCGATCAAACCTGTACTACAAAGGACCTGAAAACTGGTATTTATGCTTGAAACTTCCATGGAGGGCCCATCATTGTACTTGCACCCAGTCTCTATGTGTCACCCTAGGTTCTTAGAGCAAGCAGAAAGAAGATCCACCTGCTCTTTAAGTCTTCACTGTGTTCCAGTTTCATCATAAAAAGGGAAATGCTGGGCATTTATCTGTATGGCAGCGAAGGAACTGTCCAGAAATCAAGGATGTGGCTGGATGAACAACTGCCCAGAGCCATGAATCAACTGGACATTGAGGAACAAAAAAAAAATTGCATTACAAGGAGATAATTGTTGCTTGATGTAAGCACAGGCAAAGTGGATGGCACCCTGCCCTTGGGGCAGGGCAGGAATGGTGGCAAATTCAACATCCTGCTGACACCGAGAGTCCATGGGAAGTAACATGCATTTATTGCATTAATGCAGGAATGTTTGACAATGCATGTCTCTAATGCAGCCAGAATTGGCTCCATATATTGATGTTCAGATCTGTGGTCACCCTAATTTCCACAGCCAGTATCGTACCAGTTATGCCAGTGGACTGTAGATTCAGCTCGAGATAGCTTCACTCACTCTGGACCAGTGGATACTATGAACATGGGAAGGTTACACATGAGCACCTCCTTGCTCTTGGGCCAAGTACTTTTCTAATGGAGCTTCCCACCTATTAATGGTGCTGCCTCTGCCCCTATCCCTCTGCTTTTCACCATGAATAAGAGGATCATTGTCCTTCAGGAGTGAAAGCAATTTTCTTTGCAAATAAAATGAAATGCTGAGATGTGGAAAAAGTAAATGCATCTCAGAAAAGATTTTTTTAACTCTTCATGCAAGTAACAAAGATGTAAGATGTTGCAGATGAATAACTCTTTAAATACCATGGGGATGGCCATTTTCCAGCCTGAAATACCCAATAACATGAGCAGTCTCTAACACTTCATGTTCACCAAGCCAAAATGAATGAAAATGGCATTAGGTTTTTCATGAATGAAGCTTCCACCTGTTTTGATTGGGAACTCTGGACACCTATTTCTATGAACACTGGTCAAAATGACAGTGGGCAAACCAACAGAGGAATCGGATGGAGATTTATGCATGCCGTTTTCATTGCACTACTGTCCAATCTTGATTGATAAACTGGGATGAAAATTGCTTCTGGATACTTGCAATGTTTGGTGATAAGGAAGACTGCATTGTTCACTCTCACATCAGGCTGCTTTCATAGGGTAACAGATGTGTGCCTTTAAATAAGAATCTTCTGAATAAATAACGATTTGGTCAATTTTCATTCAGCCACTTAGCAGAAAGATTGTTTACACTACAGCTGGATTCACAAATATTTAGTAATAAGTAGGTCTTCAGTTGCCATACCAGTACTAAAGAGAGTATTGTCACATGCACATATTATCAACAGCTAATTTTCAATCCAACTAATGGAATGACATTCTCAGGAATTAGCTGCAAGAGTGACTACACTTCTAAAAATATTCCTTTAGCTACAAGTGCCTGTAAATTGGACCTATTAGTGCTTTTTTTAAAAAAATGCATAAATTGCACATAGAAGTGATCTTGCGCATGTTTTGATGTGTTTCCTGTTGGTTCTGTCATTGGGAATTTGGGCTGCACAAATCACCCCAACAGTGGTGTCAATTCCCTGTTGTATTTCCTGCATTTCACCAAGTGCGGTGCCCTGAAATGTTAACTCTGTTTCTCATCCCACAGATGATGTCTGACCTCCTGAGTGTATCTAGCATTTTCTGTTTTTAATTTCTGATTTTCAGCATCTGCTGTTTTTTTTAAAAACTTTCAGATTCTAACAACCCTCAAGTTGTAATTTTGTAATCAGTTAAAACCCACCTTCTCATCAGTAGACTGTATTCTTTAAAACAATCCTTTCTTTATGGCCATTTGCAAAATGATTGATGTTAAAAGTCCCCACATTATAGTAATAATTCATTGTATGCTTTATGGCATAGTGTCATGCTGATTTACATTGAACAGGCTGCACAGAACTCACTCATGTTAATGATAACTGCACTAAAAATCTAAGAAGATCATTGTAGATTTGGTACCTGACACAAATGATACTTAGAACCAGTGCTGGTAAAGAAATAGATAATATGTTGGGCAAGGTTCAGACACCGCTTTTTCTCGAAATCTTAATGCTATTGGGAAATCAAATCATATTTACTTTCTGCTCTGTATTATCTATTTTATGAGTAATCAAATGATCAATTATTAAATTACCATAATTCTTTGGTGCACTTGTCATTTCCTCAGTAGTCAGTATCTTTGTCCAAATCAACAAAAACACTGGACAAATGCTTTACAAATAAATTTGCATTATTAATAATTTTTCAACACATCGTTCATGGTTTGGCTTTAAACAATTTAATATCATGGGCATTTTGTAGTCTGTACAGTGCAATGACAGCAACCTACAACAATTTGACAGTGGTGAAAGCAAGATTAACAGAAAACGTGATCGACAGATCCAGTTTCCGTACAAAACAAAAAATGCTGGAACCACTCAGCAGGTCAGATGGCATCTATGGGAAGAGAAACAGTTAACGTTTCAGGTCTGGCCCTTCGTCAGAACAGGGAAACAAAGAAAACAACTTTGTTTTCAGTAATAGAGAAGGTGGGGGGAGAATAGGTGGAACAAAGGCAATATCCCTGACAGGGTAAAACCAAATAAATTAAGTTAGCAGTTAGAATGGCAAATTATGTTTGTTTGTAGATGTAATGTGTTGTTAATAGCAAGGCCATGGGACATGTCCAGCAGACAAGAACGCACAAATAGAAACTGAAAAAGAGACAAACAGACAGAAGGAAAGTGGTATCTAAAGTTGGAGAATACGACAATGTGCCCAGACAGAAGATGAGATGTTGTGGCTCAAGCTTGCATTGGGTCTGGTGATAACAACAAATGAGGCCACGGACAGAGAGACCGGAGTGGGGGTGGGCTGAGGAATTAAGGTAGCAGTCATTTGAAAGCTCATGGTCAGTCTGGAGTGAATGCAGGTGCTCCACAAAGCGATCATCCAATCTACATTTGGTTTCTTCAATGTAAAGAGACCACATTGTGAATACTGAATGCAGTACACTATAAAAGAAGAAGTGCAAGTGAAGGGCTGGTTCACCTGGTAAGACTATTTGGGTCCATGTGCTGGTTGGGCTTCCAGACATTGATGACCCCTAGAATATTGATGATGGGGAACTTGTAATGGCAATGCCACTGAATGTTAAGAACAGGTGGTTAGTCTCTCTCTTGTTGGAGGTGGTCAGTGCCGGGCATTTTTGTAACATGAACATTACCTACCACCTGTCAACCCATGTCTAGGTCTTGCTGCACATAGTTGAAGAATTGTAAATTCCTTGGCAAACTCTGGAGCAGCGAAGGCTGAGGGGAGATCTGATAGAAGTTTATAAGATTATGAAAGGCATAGATAGAGTAGACAGTCAGTATCTTTTTCCCAGGGTTGAAATGTCTAATACAAGAGGACATGCATTTAAGGTGAGAGGGGGCAAGTTCAAAGGAGATGTGCAGGGCAAGTTTGTTTTTACACAAAGGGTGGTGGGTGCCTGGAATGCACTGCCTGGGGTGGTGGTGGAGGCATCAAGAGGCTCTTAGATAGGCACATGAATGTGTGAGAAATGTAAGGATATGGCTATTTAGGCAGAAGGGATTGGTTTAGTTGGATATTTGATTACTAATTTAATTAGATTGGCACAACATTGTGGCTCGAACGGCCTGTTCTATGCTGTACTGTTCTAAACAAAAACTTCACCACTTCCACCTTATGGTGGTGGAAGGTCACTGATAGAGCAGCTTTTGAGTGATTCCTGCAGTAATGTCCTGCGGCTTAGATGATTGGCCTCCAACAACCACAACCATTTCCTTTATGAATGTTTTCCCTTTGGTGCCTATTCATTTCAGTTCTACCAGGGATCGTTGATACCAGACTTGGTTAAATGCTGCCTTGAAGTTTTGGGCATTCACTTTTGTTTTACCTCTGGGTCAAAGCTGTGATGAAGTCTAAGGCTATTTGGTCCCAGCAAAATCTAAGCTAGCTATCAGCTAGCAGTTTATTGGTGACTAGGTGCTGCTTGATGGCATTATCAATGGCATTTTTCATTACCTTGCTGATGATTGGGAATAGATTGATTGGGCAATAGTTAGCTGGATTGGATTTGTCTTGTATTTTTGTGAACGGGACATTACTAAACAATTATTCAAGTGGTTGGGTTGTTGCCTGTGTTATACCTGGACTGGAGTAACTTGGTTAGAGGCACAGCTGGTTCAGGAGCACAGATCTTCAGTGGTGCAACTGCGATGTTGTCTGGTTCCTCAGCTTTAGCAGTATCTGGTGCTCTCAGCTGTTTCTTGACATCAAATTGGCTGAAACCTGGTTTCTGTGATGCTGGAGGTCTCCGGAAAAAGCTGAGATGGCTCATCTGTCCGGCACTTCTGGACAAACACAGTTTCAATGCTTCAGCCTTGTCTTTACTGCTCACAGCTGAGCCTTGTCATCTTTGAGGACCAGAATGTTTCTGAATCCTCTTCCTCCCCTTATTTGTTTAATTCTTCACCACTATTCACAACTGATATGGCAGAGCTGCAGAGTTTTGATTTGATCTATTGGGTAGGATGTTGTTTAGCTCTGTCCATTGAATGTAATGTTTACTGCTATTGCAGCTTCACCAGGTTGCCAACTCATTTTAGCTGAGGCAGATGTTGCTTCCAGTGTACCCTTCTACACTTCTTATTGGACCAGTGTTGATCCCCTGATTTGGTGGTAATGGTAGTGCAAGGCATATGTTAAGGCATGAGGGTACAGATTATAGAAGATGATGGACGACAATTATCCATTTTAAAGCTGCCAGATCTGTTCTGAATCTATTCCATTTAGCACATTTGGAGTGCTACCCAATTGTGCAGTGGTCACTTCTACCAATGCTATCACTGACAAATGCATCTGTCATAGGTAGATGAGCAAATACAAGTAGATGTATCCCTTGTGTTGGTTCGGTAACTCCCTATCACAGACCCACTCTGGCAGCTATGTCATTCAGGGCTCACCCAGCTTGGCCAGTAATGGTACTACCAAGCCACTTTGGTAATGGACATTGACAGCACCTATCCAGAGTACATTCTGTGACCATGCTACCTTCAGCGTTGTTTTGAGTTTCATTCAATGTGGAGGAGCATGAGCTGTAGGAGGATGGTAGGTGATAATCTGGAAAAATTGTCCTGCTAATGTTTGATCTGATGCCACAGGACCTCATGAACTCTGGAATGAGGACTCCAAGAGCTACTCCCTCTAGCCTGTGTACCACTGTACTGCCATCTCTGGTAGGTTTATTTTCCCAGTAGGACAATATGTACCCAGGGTCTTCCAGCAAGTTATCTGTAAAGTATGATTCTGTGAATATGATTATGTTAAGGTATTGTTCAACCAGCATGTTGGAAAGCTCTGCCAATTTAGACACTAGTCCCCGGACCTTTGTGAAGAGAACTTTGCAAGGTCAACTGGGCTTTGCACAGTTTGGTTGTGTTCTGTGTCCTTGGTCAATGCAGGATGGTCTGTCCAATTTTGTTCTTTCTCTGATACTGCCTGACCTGCTAAATACTTTCCCTTCCTTATATCTGAATGACACTTCAGCTGACAAAGGCAAGCAGTAATGAGGCCTAGATGTGTCAACAAATCCTGGCAAATGAAAGAAAATTTGTGGGGAGGTTGGAAATAAATGACATGTTTTTTTCTTATTTGGATGAATATTAAAACTCCATTGTTTTGACCTTTAACTCTGTTGAATATAATAGAGGATATCACACCAAGAGATTTAAAGCAGAGAAGCATCATGATCGTCTAAAGATGACAAGAACCAAGAGCAGGAGTAGCCCTTGACTCTGATCTGTCTTTCAGTAAGATAATGCTTGAAAGCTGCATTGACTTCACTTTCCCAGCTGGGAAGAACCATCACTATAATTCCACTGATTCATCGTATAGGAAATCACAGGCCCAAAATGACTTCTCAAATATCTTGCATACTGGTGTGTCCACTTGTTTATTTGAATTCTAGTCACACATGTTCAACAGCAGGATATTTGCTTTCCTGCAATCTTGACAAATTCAGATGGAGAATACTTCAAGTTGCCTTGAGTGTACCAGCACAATGGCAGTAGGGAATGATAAATAGCTTTGTATTTAAACTTCATATTGGAATATTCAGTGGTCTATACAGGCATAACATAGGAATTAAAATGTTGCTCTTTATTTTTTGCAACAACCTCAAATAGCATTTGCATCTAATTGAGTGGAACAAGATTTCATGGCAACCTATTTATTACAATTTACTGTTCACACTCATAAGCAAGCTAAACAGTTTGTTTGCTAATAAATCAAATATATTTTCAAATTCATGTCATTTATATCATTCCTGGTCATTTAGCTTTTTTCACTGCCAGCTTCAGGCTACATGTGGACCTTAAGCTTTAGCCTATTACTCTCTTACTATGATGTGGAAAAAGACCACTCAGTCCAGGTGTCCATACTGGCTCCCAACAGAGAAATCTATCCCCTTTCTTTATTTCCTCTCCATAACCTATTCTACCTCACATGCTCATTGACTCACCTTTGATCCTTTTGCCATTTACCTCCACTAGCATATATCTTACAGTGGAGAAAACAGGGGCGCCCAGTGGAAACCCATGCAGTCATGAGGAGAACATGTAATTTCCTCACAGAAAGCACCAGAGGTCAGGTCCCTGGAGCCATGACGAGGCAGCACTAACTGCTGCACTACCATGCCACCCCAGGCTGCTGCCCCTTTGTATCTCCAGGAGCACTAAAATAAGACCATTTATAAAAGTATGAAGCATTAAAAGTGTGTAAAGTTCAGACCAAGCCACATTATTTTATGGTGTAGAAAAAAAACATGGCCTCAAGTTAGTATTAGACTGGTAGCATAGCTGTGAAGGTACTGGACAAGCTATCCAAAGGTTTGGACATGACCTGGAGGAGCATGTTTAACTCCCTCGATAGCAGTTAATTCAGTCAATCTAAGAATTAAAAAGCTAGTGTCAGCAATCAGACCATGAATCTACCAGACAGCCACAATGAACAATCTGGTTCACTAATCTTCCTTAGGGACGGACATCTGTTGTCCTTTCCCAGTATGGGCCCTTGGCATTGTAGCTGTTACTTAAATTCATGCTGCAGTGGCCTAACAAGTCATGCGATCATCAAATGGTAATGTATAAACAGAATAAAAGCACACACACATTGACCTTTGCACAAGAGTCAAACATGGCAGAGGTAAGCAGGCCAGCCCAACTCTACAATGTTGTCTTACGAGAATCAGGGGACTGGTGCCTAAGTTGGAGACCTGCCCGGATATTAGTCAAGCAATAACCTTACAGTTATAACTTGCAGTTCACAATCACCGAGTTACGTTTGGATGCACTGGCAGAATAAACTCAACAGAGGTAGCAGCACAGCAGTACTTAGTTGCATCAGAAACATAAAAAATAGGAGCAGGAGAAGGCCGTTCAGCTTTTCAGGCCTACTCTGCCATCCAGCAAGATCATGGCTAATCTTACATTTCAACACCATTTTCATGCCCTATCTCATTTATTCCTTTAATATTCAGATTTGAATGCTGTCTATAGCTGAGGCTCCACAGCACTCTGAGGCAGAGAATTCCAAAGATTCACCACTCTGAGTGAAAACATTTCTCCTCATTTCAGTCCAAAATGGCCTACCCTTTATTTTTTGATCCCTAACTGTAGATTCCTCAGCGACATCTACTGTGGCGAGCCTTTAAAGTATTTTGCACTTCTCAAAAAAATGTTGCCTCTCATTCATCAAAGGTCTGGAGAATAGAAGCCTAGCCTTTTCAATCACTCTTCATACGACAGACCTGCCATCCCAGGCACCAGGCTGGTGAAACTTCACTGCTCTTTCTCTGAAGCAAATCCCTCTTTAAGTAAGGAAACCACGATTGTACACAATATTCCAGGCATACTTTTACCAAGGCTCAAAACAACTGAAGTAAGACATTGGTACTCTTGCACTTGAATTATCTAGTAATAAAGGGCAACATACCATTTGCCTTCCTCACTGACTGCTGCACTTGCATGTCAGCTTTCAGTCTCTTATGTACAAGGACATCTACGTACCTTTGAACATCAACATTTCCTGAGTTCTCATCATTTAAAAAATATTCAATCTTTGTTTTTTCTACTGGTGGAAAACCTCACTTCTTTTTTTTTTCACATTCCATCTGCCATGTTGCTGCCCACTCACTTAGACTGCCTATATCCCCTTGAAGCCTTTTTATATCCTCATCGCTATCCACAGTTCAGGTATCTTACAAATTTTACTTTTGGTCCCCTTGGCCAAATTGCCAATAATTGGAAGGGTGTGACCCTCAACATTTACTCTAGATTCAGCTCCCATTAAGTCTTAGGCTGACTGCCACTTAATGCCCTCCCTCAGCTGATGAACAGGTGCTTTTCCCTCAATTGGAGGAATTACTAAGAGGAGCCAGGCCACAGAATATGCTTTAGGTTAGGAACTACAATGTCCATCAAAGAGAGACCTGGGAACACCAGCACCGACTGAACTGGCCAAGCTTTTTGGACAGATTAAATTTGCGTCAGATAATGAAAGGACCAACACGAGGAATAAATCTACTTTGTTTTATATCAACTGCAGAAGCAGTAGGCTGTGGGCAGAGCTAAGTGATCCTGCAACATATTAGATCAAAGCTCAGCAGTAGTGAATGATAATGGAGAATTAACAGGTAGTCGGAGGAGGCAGCTCTAATCACAAGCACCATCCTCAGGAATAAATGTTTGCGACTCCCTTCAGCCAGAGTAAATGATCCCCTTCGCCACCATCCCAGAAGACAGTCTTTAGCTAATTTTATTTACTCCATGTGACAAGAACTTGCAGAGTGCACCATATACTGCAAAGTTTATCGGCCAAAAACACCTAGCTGCAGTACTGAAGGGTTGTCCTCCAAAACAAGCCAAACCTTCAGTCAATCTATTCCTGAACTACTGCAACACTGGCATCTAGCTGACAATGTGGAAAACTGCCCAGCTACCTCCTATGCACTAAATGCAGGGCAAGTCCAATCAGTACGTTATTGCCCATGGATCTATTTTCAATCATCAGTGAAGTGAGGGAAGGTATTATTGACAATGCTATTAAGAGCCACTTACTCACCAATAACCCATACATGAATGCTCAGTTTGGATTCTGCTAAGACTACTAGGCTTCAGACCTTAGTCTAAAAACAGAGAGAACTAAATTCCAGAGGCAAATTCCCTTCCCTCCATATTTCTTCAGTACTATCAGCAGGGCTCTAGATAACTCCTACCAAGTCATTGGTATTCTTTAAATGTACCCACAGTGTCTCCATTTTCTGATCTTCACTGTTGAAATCCCTCCTTTCTACTATCATAATTGTCATGTTTCTGCACAACTGCATTGAGTGCCTAATGAGCAGCCGTCTTGGCACGGCAGCAATGCACTCCATGTCTGAAGACTCCTAATTGACCTTATCAATCATACTTAAAAAATAAGAAACAAACCTGGGATTCTAACTCAGAGCCTGAATAGCAATTAAACTCTCATTAAAACACGCAGTGTTTACTTAACTGGAATTAGATTTTGAGGTCTCAAAGGAATGTGCCCTCATCTTAGCAGCAGAATACATAACATAATGCTCTTGTCATACTAAAACAGCACATCATTCGACTTACAATGAGATGCATCATTGGTTCTACTATGTGTGTAAAACAAAACATGTCTTACCTGCATCTGTCTATTAAACATTAAATGTCACACTTAAAAATACAAATAAAAGCTTAATAAATGCAATTTCTGACCTTACAACCTAGCCATGGGCAAGAAATTCACAAGCAGCACACAATTAACCTCTAATTGACCCCAGGAGTTCTTAAACCGCTACAGTTATTTGGATCCGCCTCTTTAGCACATCCCTTGCAGGAATTACCTGGGTAGAACCCTTAAAAAGTCAGGACAGGTTAAGTGCAATTCCAGGGAAACCACACTAGATGTAATGAATTAGTCATTAGTCTCTGTGTTCAAATCCAGCCCAGACTGATGATATGAAAGTTGTCTCTGAAGGCCAGCTATAAGGGTACTGTGTGAAATTAACTTAGACATTTCCAGTCCTGTTACTAATGGACAAGACCTGAAGCATAAAACTACTGTCATAAAAATGATTTAAACATGGACAAAAGATTGGTTCTTCAAAAATATTTTTTTTTAAGTAAAAAGAAGTTATAAATCACAATTCTTTCTAAGCATTTTTAACCTTCCCAGGTCATCTGGGATTGACCAAGAAAAAAGCATTTAACAAAATTCATGATTTTTGAGGCATTAAAATTTACATGAAATACTTATAGACTGAAAGTTGAATCCTGGAATTGAATTACTCCATATACAATTCATCCTATACTCATTTCAGGAACTGTGCAAAAATCAAGATCAACATCAATACGATTGTTTGTAGTCTGATTAACATTTCATTTGGTAAATAATGCCAATAGAAGCCATTGCAAACAGTGCCATCTGTTGGGAGTTCTGCCAGTAGGATAGCTGTTAACTAATGGGATGTGGCAATTTGTCTATTAGCGGCATTTACATTCTTGAATAGGATAACCTTCTGCTGCTTAACTGGAGGAAAGCTAAACGTCTGCACACCGAGGAGCTTCAATTCAGTGACACCAGGAAACTGGCTGGTTTCATCTTTCCAGAATTTCCACACATCGCTAGAAATCCAATCACTCGCCAAACAGTGGTCAACCATCAGCATGATTCATGTTAATCACTGATTGCACATTTGTCTTTCCTGGGATTTGGGGGGAAAATGAGGTAGTGGAGGAGAAATTTTTCATTAGGCAGGATGCCTTTAATAGAAAGTGGCAACAAAACACAAATGACAATGAAGTACACGGATGTCACTGAACTATACTCTGCCCCAGACATACTAGCATGTAGTTATCTGGTCAATCAGACATGTCCCATGAATTCAGAGTCAACTAATGGCCCAGCTCCCTCCAAAATTACTTAATTACTATATCACAAAGCTGCTGCAGACACACCCTAGTGGCCTCCTCTACTTTAATTCTATCCACTGGCTTCCTCCACTTATATTTCAATTTCAGTTCCTGTCACATGCCCAAAATATGTACAGTTCCACAGAGAATTACAGAGTTATGACAACAAGAAGTTCTTCCATAGCCCAAGACTGAATGGTTGGTTCTCCATGCTGGTCATGGGATTTTGAATTTCAAATCAGTCAATCCTTTTCCTCTTGCACAAAAGTCCACCTTTCACATCTGTACAACACTACCAAGAAGAACAATATCTTGGCCGTTTTTACTTTAGTGTCACAGTAATATTTTTAACCTTTGTTGTATTGATCAAGCTTGTTGTTCTTCCTTACTTGAGTCTTATTCTGATTTCATTCATGCACCCCTTTTTGTACGAAGGTCTGCTGATAGATAGCTTCTGAACAGTCAAGTCAATGGAAAAGTGGCTTGAGGTTGCTTGATAATGATCCTGGTTGCTGCATTGCTTTTGTCTCTTCCAAGGTGTCTGATGGAGTACCCAACCAAGACTGAACTGTATTATCCTCTTGTTACACAGTGGGCAATCTAGGTGGATTACAGGCAGGAGGGAAGACTGGGAGATAAATGCCTCAGTACCTGCTGACAAAAAACCAAGCAGAGACCAGCATGATGTGCTGCCAAGCATCATGAACAAGCTAGCCATTCTAGTAGTGGAATAATTTTCTGACAACAGGGAGCTCACAAAGCAATGTGGGTGCAGTTTGTGGATCATTACAGTCCTGGTGCTATGTCCCACTGTACTCCTCTGTATATGGAAAAAAAATGTAAGTGCTCTCCTGGAATGGAGGTACACTTGCTACAACCTAGAAAGCAAATACATCTATACATCTGCCCTCAAAAATACTAAAGTACGTGCACCTTGTGTGCCACTGTGGGTATACTCTCCAACACAGTGCCCTTTTTCCTGCTTCTGTTCTCTTCTTCCTCTTGTTCTCCAGCTCCTAAAGCAACTCTACCAGATCATCCGTGGCTGTCGTCAAAGATCGTTGAGGGTAATAAGCTCCTTGTAGGGGAGGAAATGGATTTGGGGACCAAGATGCAGCATTTTGAGGGAGTAATTCTAACTTTTTATCATGCAAAGTGGCCTATGTCTGAAAGGAGGGAATTGCCCTACATTGTGGTCAAGTCTGTCTTCCTTACGTAATGCCAAATTTCAAAACCAAAGTCCACCACACCCAATATTAACAAGGCCATTAACTTAAACTTGCTGATCAAGTGAAAGCTTTACATTGAATTTATGCATGGAAAATACCACCATTTATTGGAATTGCCTACAAGATACCAAACACACACTACAAACATGGAGGGTGCAGGCATAGCAGGCATAGCAGAACTATGCTGGCAGTAGATGCAAACACTAATCTACTATGTTTACCAGAGGTCCACAGCAGAAAGCTTTTTCTTTGTTTGCACAAAAGCTCCCTATGTCCAATTCCCTTACTTGCACAAATAATGGTTAAATACTGCTTTTTAAAAATTTTTTTGGTTCTACAATTCATTCAATGATACTTTACATAATTTATCCAAAGATCTGAGGATTATACCAACTGCATAAGTGTTAACCAAAGTTGCAGTTTCACAGGCTAAGTAAAGGATATATTCAGCATATATTAATATGATGCAAGGAGCACAATTATCAATGGCCAACATGACTACCTCTAACAAGAATGTCTCTGTGTATATGTGGAGTGGGTAATATGTCACTTCGTAGACCAATATAACATCGCTCTATGGAGACATGAGAACACCACTGGGTGCTTTTGAATTACCCAATCAGACACTTTTAGATAATTAAACAACCTGCTCTGGTCTAGACCACTTGTGGAAACAAAATCCACTAAAATAGCAGGAGGCAAGACGTGTGAATTGTAATAAAACTCCAGAGTGCCTTACTGCATGAAAGCATTAGGACTGTGCAATTTAGTAGCTCCACTGTAAGTTATTTGAAAGTCTTTTAATCCACATTTACAAAATGGAACAGAAGCTGCTTTGTAGTGGATTATTAAGGTTTACTTTTTAACCTTATTCACTTCAGTAGGAAATGTGGCCAGACTAAGTGAAAGTAAATTTTTAGGATAGGATCCCAGGGAATAAAAACAAATAAAGAAGCAGGTACATCAAGCTATGAATATTAAATAAACTTTCTCTTTTAAACACAATTCACAATACAGAGAATAAAAATAACAGTTTGAGTTGTGTTGGCAAGGTTGCAATTCAATTCAGGTATTTGAGCATGGCGTTAGCTCTACATGTGACACATAAGCCAGTCAAGCTGTCGGTGGAATCTTAAGAGCCTTAAAAGCACCTTAGATTTTGATAATACTGCTTGATCTCACCAGTTTGTACATGTGGACTTAAGACCAAGGATGATGTTCCGATCAAGCAGAGTTAGCATGTAAGAGTAGAAGCCAATAGCTTCATTGACAAAATATGGGAAAACCACACAGGGTGTCACAAGAGTGGAGTGGGCTTGTGTGACCTGTAGGGTTTCCATGCACCTGCTGCCCTTGGCCTTTTGAGTGGATAGATACCTATATAGCACATGTTTATTATATATTAAAAATGCTAGATTAGTTATAATATTCAATCTCAAAATTAGATATCATTGGGCAACAGTTGGCTGGGAGAAACAAACAAGAACACCAAAAGAAGAAAGATAATTCATTCTCTTAGGAGAGTGAAGGGGTGGGATTAGGGAAAGGGTGGGAATCCCAGAGACCTAGCCTGCTACGTAACAACCACAGTAGTGGGAATTTAGTCAGGAATTCTCCCAACTGGCAGCCTGCCATTTATGCATCTATCCTGGGCTCCTCAGCTGACGTTGTAATTGCTAATCAGAAAAACACCTCAGGAAGCTCCTGGCACTGCACGTACATTTAACAAGTTCTTTGTAAGCTATCAACGCTCAGTACACTAGGCTGCAGCAATCATTTCAGTAGCTGATATTGTGCAAACATGCAACATCTTCATGACAATGTATTCCAGGAGAAATACCCATATTCTTAGAATGAGTTTTCCCATTGATAAAACAAAGCATGGAAAACTTCAATCTACTAGGCAATTGCCAATCCTTTTGATCAAACGGAGAGAAGATAAGAACATAAGAAATAGAAGCATAAGAAAATTATAGAGGCTGATCCTTAGCAATGCACACAAAACACTGGAGGAACTCAGCAGGGCAGGTCGCATCTATAAACAGTCGACATGTCGGGTCGAGACCCTTCATCAGGACTGGAAAGGAAGAGGCAGAAGCCAGAATAAAAAGGTCGGGGGAGGGGGAGGAGCACAAGCTGGCAGGTGATAGGTGAGTCCAGGTGAAGTATGATGACGGGTCTGCCCTCTTCCTTTCCAGTGCTGATGAAGGGTCTCGACCCAAAATGTCAACTGTTTATTTCCCTCCATAAGTGCTATCTGACTTCTGAGTTCCTCCAGCATTTTGTGTGTGTTACTCCAGATTCCAGCATCTGCAGAATCTCTTGTGTCTCCATCGAGGCTAATCCTTACTTGTCCTTATTTTCTGCTAATGAAAACACACACGGGCACAAAATGAGCATTTTTAAAATTAACTTCAAATTCTATTAATGAATTGGACAAATGATGGAAAGAAGTTAAGGCACCTAACTGTGGAATAATATGATAAATTAATAAACATGTTCAACCCATATAGTTAACTATAATTTTGAGATTGAATACTGTAACTAATCTGGCATTGCTATTGTACAATATCATGCAATATGGATATTTCTCTACCAGAAGGGGAGAGCAGCAGGTATATGGAAACCCTTCAGGTCATACACATTGCTGACTTCAAAATCTATGGACTGAAATCTAGAGCTCCCAAACCAACAACATTGTGGGACTACTTTAACAGCAAGAATTACTGTACTTCAAAAAGGCAGCCTACCTTCTCAAGTGCAATCAGGAAAGAGCAACAAATAATCCTCTTGCCTGCAATGCCCACATTTTAAACAGTAATAAATTAAAACAAACAGAAATTTCTGGAAATCTACAGCACCAAGATCACCATCTGATGAGGGAAAAAAAGAAAATACTTTGATTCATTATAATAAGGAAGTGGTAACAGGGCACTTGGAAAATAATAATGGGATTGTGGAACGTCAACATGGATTTATGAAAGGGAAATCATATTCCACAAATCAGAGCTTTTTGAAGTTGTAACTAGAAGAATCAATAAGGGAAATCAAGAGGATGCGGTGCATTTGGACTTTCAGAAGCCCTTAGATAAAGTGCCACATAAGTTATTATCCAACAAAACAAGAGCATATCAGGGATATATACTGGTGTGGATTGAGAATTACTCATTTTTTGTGCATAAAGTAGGAATAAATGGGTCACTTTTGGATTGGGATAATGTGATCAGTGGGGTGCTGCATGGTTCAGTGCTGGGTCCAAGCTGTTTACAATCCCTATCAAGGAGTTGGATGAGGGGACCAAGTATAATATGTGCAAGTTTGTCGATGATTCAAAACTAGAAGGCAATGTGCTCTGCGTGAAGGATACAGAGAGGCTATAGGGGGATATGGATAGGCTAAGTGAATGTGTGAAGACATGGCTAATGGATTGCAATGTGAAAAATGTAAGACCATCCACTTTAGTTAAAAAAAGATAAACACATTGAGTATTTTGCAAACGGTGAGAGATTGAAAAGTGTTGGTGTTCAGAGGGACTTGGACATATTTTTTTACACAAATCATTGAATGTTAATGTGCAAGTACAGTTAGCAATTAGGAAGTCACACTATATGTTGGCCTTTACTGCAAGAGGATTTGAGTACAAGAGTGAAAACATCTTACTGGAATGATACAAGGTCCTGATGAGACAGCACCTGAAATATTGTGTATAGGTCTGCTCTCGTACCTAAGGAAGGATTTGTTGTGAAGGGGGAATGGTATGAAAGTTCACCACATTGATTCCTGAGATGGGGGAGTATTATAAGGAGAAGTAAGCCAGCTGCTCCTATACTCTCTTGACTTTAGGTGAAAGAGCGGTGATCTCATTTCTACAGGACTTGACTGGGTGGATATAGGGATACTTCCACCAGCTGGGGTGTCTAGAATCAGATGACACAGTCTCAAAATAAAGAGTTAGCCATTGATGATAAGAAATTTCTTCACCCAGCAAGCAATGAATCATTGTAATTCTCTACCAAAGAGGGCTGTGGAGACTCAATGTCTGAGTATATCAAGACAGACAGATTTTTAGATATTAAGGGAGTCAAGGGATATGGGGTTAGTGCAGGAAAGTAGTGATTGGCAGAATGGACATGAGGTGCCAAATGACATATTCCTTCTTCAATTCTTTGGGTCCTTATCTTTTCAAATATTATCTTTGCCTTGGATGTTTGATGGACATCTCTAGCTATTTCTGATTTTAAAGTTCAATTCCCAGCATTGTTAATTCTATTTATCTTTTAATTTACCTTTCAGAGTTTAGCTTTTACACCACTGGAATTCATAAGTCATATTCTTTATTAGAGCATTCAGGAAATGCTCAGTAATGGTGCATAAGGAATATGTTAAAAGGACACAGACCTGCTACATGGGTTTTCACCCTAATGCACAATGTGAGATTGCTGAGACTGGTCCCAGTCTGGAGAAAGTGTAGGACTGGTGCAAAGATAAAAATAATGGAGATATGGTTATTCCCTATGTCTGATCTGATTTTCTTCCTCATATGACCACTTACTGCTCCAGTTAAATGAAAGTAGATGTCAAGACACAATGAGCTGAATGCTCTGAGGAAATCCATGATGCTGAAGAAAACATCAAGGGCAAATAACCTTTGAGTCGAGACCCTTCATTGAGATATCAGATGAAGAGAGACACGGGTTGACATAGGACCAATTGATAACGGTGCAGGAGGTATTATAATGGATGATAGTGAGATGGCAAGGGAATTGAATGAATATTTTGCATCGGTCTTCACCGTGGAGGACATAAGCAATGTGCCCATTAGTCAGGAGTCTCACAAATTGGAGCTGAGTTCAATTGAGATTAATAGGGAGAAGGTGCTTGGAAAACTAAAGGGGCTTAAGGCTGATAAGTCTCCCGGACCGGATGAGGTGCATCCCCGGGTTCTGAAGAGGTGGCTGTGGAGATAGCGGAGGCGTTGGCGATTATTTTCAGGAATCAATAGATTCTGGCATGGTTCCGGAGGACTGGAGGGTAGCGAATGTAGTTCCGTTGTATAAGAAAGGTGGGAGGCAGCACAAAGGCAATTACAGACCTATTAGTCTGACGTCAGTGGTGGGAAAATTATTGGAGTCTATCCTCAAGGAGGAGGTTACCGAAATACCTAGAGGGCGCAAGGCAAGATAGGACCTAGTCAACATGGTTTTGTGAAGGGGAGGTCCTGTCTGACCAACCTATTGGAGTTTTTTGAAGAAATCACAGGTAGGGTGGATAAGGGAGAGGCGGTAGATGTTGTGTATTTAGACTTTCACAAAGGCCTTCGATAAGGTGCCTCACAAGAGACTGATTAATAAGATGAGAGGTCATGGAATTATGGGCAGGGTAGCAAATGGGTGGAGAATTGGCTGGTTGGCAGGAAGCAAAGGGTGGAAATAAAAGGATCTCGTTCTGGTTGGTTACCGGTTACTAGTGGTGTGCCGCAAGGGTCGGTGTTGGGGCCTCTCCTTTTTACCTTGTACATCAATGATTTGGATGATGGAATAAATGGTTGTGTGGCTAAGTTTGCGGATGACACCAAGATAAGTGGAGGAGTAGGGAGCATAGAGGAAATAGAAAGAATGCAGAGGGACCTAGACAGTTTAGGAGAATGGGCAAGGAAATGGCAGATGAGATTCAATGTTGAGAAATGTGCAGTTGTACACTTTGGAAGTAGAAATAAGCGGGTAGATTATTATCTAGAAGGAGAGAAGATTGATAGTGCGGTAGTACAAAGGAACTTGGGGGTACTCATACAAGATACCTTAAAAGTTAACCACCAGGTTGGATCGGTGGTTAAGAAAGCGAATGCTATGTTGGCATTCATCTCGAGAGGTATAGTGTATAAAAGTAAGGAAGTGTTGATGAGGCTCTACGGGGCGCTAGTGAGGCCTCATTTGGAATACTGTGGCGCAGTTTGGGCCCCGGCATCTTAGGAAGGATGTGCTGACGTTGGAGAGGGTTCAGAGGAGATTTACGAGAATGATTCCAGGAATGAAAGGGCTTAAGTATGATGAGCGTTTGTCGGCTCTTGGACTGTACTTGCTGGAGTACAGAAGGATGAGAGGGGACCTCGTAGCGACATTTAAAATGTTGACAGGTAAGGATAGAGTAGATGTGGCTAGGCTGTTTCCCTTGGTGGGCGTGTCCAGGACCAGAGGGCACAATCTTAGAATTAGAGGGTACAGTTTCAAGACAGAGATGAGGAGAAGTTTCTTTACCCAGAGGGTGGTGAAATTGTGGAACTCCTTGCCACGCACAGCAGTGGAGGCCAGATCAGTGGGGGTATTCAAGGAGGAGATAGACAGATATCTAAATAGTCAGGGTATCAAGGGATATGGGGATAAGGCTGGCAAATGGGATTAGAATAGTTTTTTTTTCTCTCTCTCTTTTTTTCCCACCCCATTTCTTTTTCCCTTTTCCTTGGAGCAGACTCGATGGGCCGAATGGCCTGCTTCTGCTCCCTTATCTTGTGATCTTGTGATGAAGGGTCTCGGCCTGAAACGTGGACTGTTCATACTCATCCATAGATGCTGCCTGACCTGCTGAGTTCCACCAGCATTTTCTGTGGGTTGCTCCTGATTTCCAGCATCTGCAGTCTCTCTTGTGTATCCAAATAACCTTTGAATCTGGAGTTTGTAATTCTGCCACAGACCATTTCAAGAAGGAATATCCTTTTATCAGAAAGTAGGTAGGTATACAGTTGCTCTCAGTCACTTCCCTCCACTGGTTCCAGCCCTTCTCTTCCCTTCACTTCACCACTGACAATTGAATTCATTCACTTATTTCCTACACTCCTTCCCTCAAGCCTTTCTACAAGCTCCACCTATGCTCTCCTTTGGCTTAGCATCCATTATTGTTCCTTACGCACTTACAAACTACTTTGTCTCATTTTATTTAATGTTAAAAGACTACATAAAATGTAAGTTGTCATTGTTATTGCTTGTTGGCGTGAATTTAGCAATCCTCCCGTGGCAGGTGTAGTGTGCCTGGGGCACCATGACTGTTGGAATCCCATCTGGGATGTCTAATTTAATATCTTCCACTGTAATGAATAATGTAAGAAACACATTTTTCATTCTTACACAAATCTTAAAAAAGGAAATATATGTTAAACCCTTATAGGCTCAACAAATTTGCCATAGTTGATAGTTTACTGTCGTACTTGAAGCAAATTTAAGGTGCAATAGAGGAGTTGTAAAATTCAGAACATTCCTCATTTGTCACTAATGGGATGTTTCAATTTTATTCTTCTCTTTCACTGGCAATCTAACAAAAACATCCAGCAAGGTGTTTTCTGTAGGCTTAAAACTAAACCTATAAATACAAAATTACACCTTGTATCCAATCTTTATAAAGATAAATCATATTGAAGCCCTTGCTGAAAAAATGAGTACACGTTTGACCTTTACTCCTATATTTCAGAACAAGTCATCATTCAGTGTACCATATTTTACCGAAAATCTACAATTCTCCCATTAACTAATGACTCATAATATCCTTATATCACAGTTTCACAATAGATAACATGCAAATCACAAGCTACATCTTCACTTTCTTATATCTTGGGTGTTGATAACTAATTTCCATCGTACACATCTTTATTTAGAGTTCATGGCCTTGCCTCTTCTTTAGCTCTTGCATACAGCTTGGTTCATTTCCTTATCTTGGTTTTACAATATAGGTTTGTGGCTCACTAAATTTCTTAATTTGCTAGCTCTTTAATCCTTCAAGCATTATACTAGATTTCCACTAGTTTAAATGATAAAATTATCTGCAGTGATCCTTAGATTTTCAGGGATCTTGGATTCAAAAATACTTTAAGGCAATACTAATGGTGCTCAGTTACCAAGATTGAAACACTTTCACAAGGCCTTTGCTTGGGATAAATACATAGAGATTGTAATAAGTCTTGATCTCAACGTTTCTAATCCAGATACAATGCTTTATCACTACACACCCCAGCAAATGCTGCTTCATTGATAGGTCACGTGCCAAAGTTAATTCAGCACAAATACATTCAAGATTCTTTTCTGGCTTTTTTTTTGCATTGATCCTTTCTCCCCCTTTTTGTGCTTTCAGCTAAATTTCCTTTCCAACCCAACACTTTGTTCGCAGTTTGAGCTTTAATCAGCTGATTTAGAATTTAGGGAAAGAACTTTGTGACTGTTCTTTTGGATGACTGTTTGCAGTTGAAGATAATGTTCCGCATTACAAAGTTCCACTGAGGTTCATGAACAACAAGAAATGTCTGAATGAGACCCAGATACCATGTTGTGAATAATCAAGGGACAAAAAGAGTAGTAAGAATTCTTCTGTCTGTTGGGATAATTGATTTTGTAATCTCGACACTCAAAGTAGTTAAATTTACATGTATCTTTAGATACCTTGTTCATTATTTCAGTGCTAAACTTTCTTTTGGATACACTGGGTGAAATTAGCCAATTAGACATGAATGGGTATACATTGAAATGGCAATGAGCCAAATAAACTGCTAAAAAATGTCAACATGCTGTGCTTAGATTTCTTTTTCACTGGCTTCAATAGAAACCAAAATTCAGCACACCATAAACTGGGCCATTGATTCACTGCCACCCTATTGTAAAATATTGGCTGGGAGCATAGGCACCCCATTAAATCTTTGATATTTCTGTGCTCCTTCTATGAATTTAACTTTTCTTCTTGTGCCACAAAATAATAGGTAGTAATTTTCAGAGGTGACTTGACTTGAATAGGAATTAAATTCAGGTTGCACTAGAAATAACTAATCACAGGTTTTAAATGTCCAAACTGAAGACTGAAAGGACTTCCACAGAATTTACGTCTCTGGCAAAACCCAAAGATTTGTAATTATTTTTACATTGTAAAAAACAAGCTAAATGTTGAGAATGTAATGGAAGCTTTTATTCATTTAAAATCCAGTATCATTTTACTCATTTCAATGCCCTGAGAGAATTCTTTGTGATAACAGTGTATTACTGCCTTTGTATGAAATTCATTTGCATCAATAATAATTTGCAATGTAGCAAGTTATTCCAACACACTCCACAGGAGAATTATCAAACAAAATTTGACCTAAGCCATATATGGAGATGCTGTCAGATGAACAAATGCTTTGACAAAAATTTATATTTTAAAAGAGTATCTTGAAAGAGGAAATAATTGACATTCACAGTGGTGCAGTTTGTAGAGCTAATGCTCTATAACTCCAGTGGCCAGAGTTCAATCTTAACGTCTGTTTGCACATTTTCCCTGTGACCACATGGGTTTCCTCCAGGTGCTCTGGTTTCCTCCCACATCCCAAAGACATGCAGATTGGCAGGTTAATTGGCCACTGTAAATTGCTCCTAGTGTGTAATATGAGGCAGAATCTGTGGGGAGTTGAGGGGAATGTGGGAAGAATAAAATGGGATTAGTGTGGGATTGGTGTAGTGGTTGCTCGATGATTAGCATGGACTTGGTGGGTTGAAGGGCCTGTTTCTGAGCTGTAATGACCATCTCTATGAAGGAGAGGTAGAATGTTCAAAAGATTTATAGAGGAGATATCAGCTGCAGGTCTTGATGACTAAATGGGCAGACATGAACAAGAGATACTCAGAAGGTTAGAATTAGAGTAGCACATGAACCTTGGTGAGTTGTCCTATTGGACGAGATTACAGAGTGAAGGGTGAGGGGAGGCCTTAGACGAATTTGAAAGCAAGGATGAGGAGGATTTTAAAATCTAAGTGTTGCCTAATTATGTTTTCCCTTACAATGGCTTGGTCGTCTAGAGTCAGTTAGTAGCTGCAAATAAAAAGACTCTTTACCCAATTAAGTGAATGTTTTAGTTGAAAAATATGTGCATTAAATTATCTGATAGTTAGAAGAACTTATTTTGGTAAATGATCCATGGCTGAAGGGTGCTTAATTGAAAAACTATGAAGGCATGCCAACTGTTTCTTATAATGCCTGAGTGTGCTGCATATCAGTAGCTACTGATTACATACTCGTGGGAAGGTGTCAAGCTTTTTCAACTGATTGTTCAATTGGGGCGTGGGTTCCAATATTGTGCAATCATATGCCATCAACACTTCAAAACTTGGGCTATTTTAATATCTATTTGGCAAATAATTGTAGATGGAGAAAATTGGTGATTTTAAGAATTTAATTTGATTTTGAATAATCGATGCAGCTTTCAAGAAATTTTCCCACAAGCAGAAACAACACCACCGACAGGATTGAGGATGACTTGCTTTCACTTCATTTCCATGGGTTCTGAGGTAAATGATGATGACAATGTGACATTTGCAAAGTTTTCCACAGTTGAGGCAGACAGTTCTAGATGGAGTGGGCAGTAGGTAGTTTATGAGGTGATGTCTCTGTTCTGCCGTGTACACTGGGCTTTTGTGCACTCCTGTTGCATGAATTCAAGGTTGGCATTGCAATCCAGACTGCTCTACCTCTACTTTAAGCAGTCATGCGTGAGGGATTCCCTGGAGTCAGTGGGTGTGTTGCATTTTTCCAAGGAAGCATTAACCTTTTCCTCAGTCCACCTGGTAATCTTTTCCCATACCAGAATTCGGAATAGAGTTTTGGGAGTCTGTTGTTGGCATGCAAGTAACATGGATCTGAGAATGTAGTGCCAACTGTTGGTCCCTTTGATGATAAGACTGGAGAATTAATAATGGGAATTATAATAATGGCTGAAATTCTAAATAATTATTTTGGATCAGTCTTGATGGTAGAAGACACTAAAATAATCCCATTAATAATAGATAATCAAAGGGCTACAGGGAAAGAGGAACTTAAAACAATCTCTAACCCACAGCAAAACATTCCAGGCAATCTAAAGTGGATAAAGACCGACAGCTCCCCTGGACCTGATGGCCTGCATCTTGGGTTCTTAAAGGAAGTGGCTACAGTGATAGTGTATATATTAGTCGTAATCTACCAAAATCTATTGGATTTTGGAGAGGTCCTAGAGGTCTGGAAACCACAAATATAACCCCACTGTTCGAAATGGGAAGAGATAGAACAAAGGAAACTATAGGCCAGTTAGTCTAATATCTGTCACTGAGAAAATGCTGGAATCCAGTATAAACAAAACAATGGCAGAACATCTAGAAAATGATAAGACAATTAGTTAGATTCAACATGGTTTTATGAAAGGGAAATTTTGCTTGACAGATCTCCTAGAGTTCTTTAAGAATGTAATAAATAGGGAGAATAAAGGAATTTCCAGAAAGTATTCAGTAAGGTGCCAAATAAATAATTATTACACAAGGTAAGAGTACATGTGGTTTAGGTAATACATTGACATGGATAGGGAGTGACTAACTAACAGAAAGCAGAGAATTGGGATAAATGGGTTATAAGAGTAGGGACGTTTTGATGCATCTGTACAGGATGCTGGTGAAACTGCACCAGGAGTACCAAGCACAGTTTTGCTCTTCATGTTGGAGGAAGGATGTGCTTGCATTGGAGGCACTGCAGAGAATATTCAGCTGGTTCCTGGGATGAAGGTGTTGACATATGAAGAAAGTTTGAGCAGTTTGGGCCGATACTCGTTGGAGTGTAGAAGAACGAGAGATGCTTTTGTTGAAACATATGATTCTGAGGGGGATCGATAGAGTGAATACTGAGAGGATGTTTCCTCCAATGGGTATCTAGAATTAGGGAGCATAGTTTTGGAAAAAAAGGGGTTGCCCATTTCACATGAAGATAAGAAGGAATTTCTTCTCTCAGAGGGTAGTGAATCTTTGGAATTCTCTACCCCAAAGCACTGAGGAAGAGGAGTCATTGACTATATTTAAAGTGAAGATCAACAAAGGAATCAAGGGGTATGGGGAGAGAGCAGAAAAGTGGTGTTGAGACCAGGATTGGTAAGCCGTGACCTTATTGAATGGCAAAGCAAGCTCAAGGAGCGAACTACCCCACTCCTGCTCCTGTTTTTTATATTCTTGTGAAGGTGCAAATTATGTACTAGGCATTAAAAGCAGTATGCAATTGACAGAGCTAAGCAATCACACAATCAAAATATCAGATCAATGCTCTTCAGTCCTGCCACATCTAATCGTAAATGGAGGTTGACAACTAAATGTATAACAAGAGCTCCAAGAACATCCCTATACTCAACAATGGCAGAGCCCAAGCATGTGAATGCAAAACACAAGCTTCAAGCATTTTCATTCATATACATCAAGTAGATGATCTTGGCTTCGTGCTGTGGTCCCCACCAGAGCCCAGTCTTCAGCTCATTCAATCCAATCCATGTAGTATCAAGAAGTGGTTGAAAGAACTGCATAGAAAATGACTGAGGGACTTAGAGAAACCCTGGCAGCGGTGCTTACACCTGTGCTCCAAAGTAGCCATGCCTTTACCCAAGTTCTTTAGTACAACTAAAACACTAATATTTATCCAATACTGTGGAAAATTGCACAAGCATTATTCTCCTCAAAAAGCAGGACACATCCAATCTGACCAATTACTGCCCCTTCAGTCAATGTTCATTCACCAGCAAAGCGAGAGAAGGTGTCGGCAATGGTGCTATTCAGTGACATTCACCAATAACCTTCTTACAAATGTTCAATTTAAGTTTGCCAAAACCATATCTGCAAACATCGTCACAGGATTGGTTCAAACATGGAGAAAGCAGTTGAATTCTAAAGGTGGGATGAGATGAGAGTGACTGACCTTGATAACAAGGTAGCATTTTGACAGTGAATGGCATTAAGGAGTGTGATAAAACTGAAATCAGTGGGAATCAAGTTACAAGCTTTCCACTATTTGGAATCAGACATCACAGTAAGGAACATTTTGTTAGAACTCGAGTATCTCAACCCAGGTTGAAGACTCTGTCAGCTTTGTTTCTCATTCCACAGATGCTGCCTGACCTCCTGAGTGTTTGCAGCATTTTTTGTTTTTGTCTCAGATTTCCAGCATCTGCCGATTTTTGATTTTCAAGTGGATCAGTGATTGGATATCCTATATTAAGTCATTCATTTCACGATTGATTCCCTAAGCCCTTCTGCCATCAATAAGGCACGTGTAAGTGTAATGGAATACAGTTCACTTAACTGGATGAGTATACTGTAACTCCAGTTGCACTCAAGATAACATCCAGTACAGAGCAGCATGCTTAACTGGCAACTAATCACCACCCTAAACCTTCACTCAATCTGCCACTGGTCCACAGTGGATTAGGAAGCAAAGGAGAAGGGGAAAATTACTTTTCTTTGCTTGGTTTACCTTACAATAGTACATTTTTATTAATGTTGTTTCCAATGTTTGCATTTACAGGCCTCCTTTATCTCTGGCAGAAACAACTGTGCTTATCCCTCAGTTTGCTATACCAGCTAATAACCAACCCACTAGACTGGCTCTTACCACTGTTACTGCTTGTTTTGAATTGTCTCTATGTACTTTTGATGAACTGATCATTTAATTCTTTAAAATCATTTTAAGTTATTTTAATTATTTACTTCAATTTTAAGTATCTCTGAATATCAGAGACATCTAAAATCTATCAAATTGCCTCAGCATTTCAAAAGAAGACAAAGCTCAGTCACCAGTAAATACAAGGCTTTTGGTATCTCCTGACCTTCAAACTGAAAGGTTTAATCAATCCAGTGCAGTTTCCAGGTGACTGTGGAATCATGGCCAAGTAAATGGTTGCATGCCACTTAAACTGGGTGAATCTCTTTTCTGTAGAAAATTGAAGATTCAGGAATAAGCTGATTGAGATCTTTAAGGTCACAAAAGTGTGTGAGAGGGAGAGATATAGAAAATGTTTCCATTTACAGTCAAGCATATAAGTAGGAGACATAAATGTAATGCCCAAATCATGCTAGGGCTGGCTTTCCAGCAGGAATTACCACCATTGCCCCACTTGCCAATGGTTAACTGGGCCACTTCCCTCGCCCTTGAATAAGACAGAAACATCTGAACTGTCAAGGCTTCAGGCAGTGTACAGCAGAATACTTGCTCCAGATTACCCCTCAAGGCTTTAACAGAATGCAGAGGTGGTGTGAAGCTTTGCTTCCTGATCTATGTGCCAAGATTTTGTACATTTGAGTGCTAATATCCCATCAAGGTGTCAAATGCTGTATCATTGTCTTAAGTAAGTCTTAGATTTCCACGTTGAACAGTCCATGCGCGAGCAGACTTAGAGAAATTTAAACAGTTAATCACTGCATCTAGACAGCAAGATTCAGTCCATCATTATCACCAATAAATCAAGAGAAACAGCTCTATAACCAGAGGGCATAAGTTTAAGGCAAGGAGATGGAAACTTAGAGGGTACTTGAGGAAGAATTTTTTCACTCAAAGGATGGGTGAAATCTGGAACACACTGCCTGTGAGGGTGGTGGAGACAGCTACTTTCACACCTAAGCTCTTGAAATACCATGGCATTGGTATGGGCTGAACGCTGGAAATTGGGATTAGTATAGATAGGTGATGGCTAGAATGGACACGGTAGACCATAGAGTTTATTTCCATACTGTATGACTCCATATGATTCTAAGAGAGTGATTAGAATGTGGTACTTGTTACAAATAACAAGATGCATTTGAAGGGAAGTTGGAAAAATATATTAGGAAGGGAGTAACAGGGTAAACTGGTGCAATCAGATGTAGAAGGGTGGGAAGATGTTCACGTAAATCATTAAAATCACCTTGGGCATATTTGGTTGAAGGCTTGTTTCTGTGCCATAAGTATTTATTGATTTGTAGACATAATCAATAGAGGTGCTGTAGTTCATACACATTAACATTTGAGTTAAACAAGTGACATTTGAAACTGATGTTATGCAGTTCCCCTGTATTAATATGATTGAAGCAGTGAATAAAACAATCACTAAGCAGCTAACACTCCTGTTCCAGTTTGATCAAATGTGGTGAAGGTGATTAGAGCTGGTCTAGTGTAATAATTATTGGCTGGTTGAGTAAACTAATGAACAAGCACTGTAAATGACAACATTGAAATCAACATTAATCCAAATGGTCAAAGGTTATTCCATTTAATTTATGATATAAGGTGACAGCATTTCAAATGTGGCAGTTTGATGATGAATGTAAAAGGAACTATTTTGACTACTAGTCTTATTTAGTCCGACATCAAATTCTCGATACGAGTTTTTGGGAGATGTTAAGTATAGTTTAAACCATCAATCAGAATAGATTTTCTACCTTGACCATTCCCGTTTCTTGGGCGTAGGCACTGAGTTCACTTGTTGCTCATATAGCTTCCCTTTCAAATGCCCTGTAATGTCTTTCATGAAACTTATAAGCAAATAGAAAACTTTGGGTATTTCCTGACCTTTAAACTGAACAGCTTAATCTATCCAATGCTGTTTGCAGATGAATGTGGAATTATTGGTGCAAGTTGTTTTGAAAGCATTCCAGTGATTGTGCTTTAAATGTCAGAAGACAGAAGGGAAGATTTGTTGGGACACATGCAGCAATTGTGGAAGAAATTTCTTTCAATGAATCAATAGCTAAACCCTTTTATTTTCCCTGCAATTACTCAGAACCTTGTATGTTTCATATCTTTAACCCTACCATTCTTGCTAGCTATTGTGTATGTTTTCCCTTTTCCACATTCTGACCTTGAATTCACTTTGGCATTTTCCAAGCTGAGAGGTGACAAAACTCTTGGGCTACAGATGGCTAGAATTCCTCTGCAGGGCTGTGAAATGGCCCTGCAAATGCTGTGTAATCTGTTTGGCCCTGACGCTAAATATCATTTTCATCATCTGTCAAGGCATCAATAAGTAAGCATCTTTGGGGAAGGAAATCTGCTGCCATTACAACTGGCCTACATTCTGGATTTATTGAGCTGGGCACCAGATTCAGACACAATACAGTCTCTCCTAGCCTAACCAATCTTGCAAATCTTCCTCACCAACATCTGTAGGCTGGTGCATAACTTAGGATATTGTCCCACGGCCTAGTCAAGCAACAGCCTACAATGTCATACTCAAAGTATTATACCTTTTACCTATTGTTGCAGACCCTGTCATTAAAAGCTCTGGGTAAATCCTGTCCACCAGCAGTTCAGACCCACCAGGAATAATGGCACACATGCAGCAACAGTAGCATGAATATATTGTCAGGAAGAAAAGCCCTGGGATCTACAACATTGGCTCCAGATACCAAAACGTCTCATAGTATCAGGTCAAAAACTGGCAAAGAAATTTCTTCCTAGTTGCATACTACTATCCACCCTTAGCTGATATATCATTGTTCCTCCATGTTGAATAACACTTGGAAAATCATTGAGGGAAGTAAGGGTACAGAATGAACTCTGGGTGGAGGCCTGAATGCCCATCATCTGGAGTATCTCAGTAACACCACAACTGACCAGCGTGGCTATATCCTAAAGAACAGCTGCCAGACTAGGTATGTGACAGATGATGAATTAAGCAATATGAAGGATGCTTCTATTTGACCTCATCCTCACCAGTTTATCCATGGCAGATACAAGCATCCATTTCAGCACCGGTAGGACTAACAATTGCATAATTGTTTTAGAGACAAATGTCTAGAAATTGGATTGCACTCATTTTTGGTGCACCAAATGTGTGCTAAGATTAGTGCTGATGCCAAATATGAAGTCACCAAGAATGGTGAAATTGGGGTTTATTTGCTTTAAGATAGCATTCATCATGGCATACATGATGGTAATGCCCAACCTGTGCATTTGATACACAGCCAACTGCTAGGTGGTTATCACTTCTGCAAAATACGACAGGGTGAATTGTGCCAGAAACTGCTCAGTGCAATTTTCTGATAGCTGCAGCTTCACCAGGAAATGTGTACAAACACTGCAAAACATGTCTGTGTGTTAAATGCTAATTATGTATAAAAACAGGAGTAAATGTGATTTCTAATCTAAGGTCCTGACTTGCGCTAAGGGAATTCTCCATCAGGTTGTGGGACAACACCACTGTGCTAAATGGATAGATTCAGAACACATCTGGCTGCTCAAAGCAAAATATTCATGAAGCACTGGGGAATGTTAGTAGCAGCAGAAATGTATTCCACCACAACATCATGGGCTTGCACTTCTCTCACTCTCCCAAGCCACGGACCAAGCCTGGTGTAATGGTGAGCACAGAGGGGACACCACGAGCAGGACCAGGCACACATAACAATGAGGTGCCACATCCAGGTGTGAATGTCTCAGCAACACCTTCTCAAGGACAGTTAGAGGTGTGCAATAAATGCTGGCCTTGCTAATGATGCCCAACTCCTGTAATTGACTAAAAAGCCCTTGAGAAACAGCAGCTTCATTCCCCTTCTCCAGTTGTGCTTCTGCTGTTGGATCAGGGAACATTCTTACCAAGTACTCCCAGACATTTTAGACAACTTTTCCACTGGGAGCTTCCCTGATGCTGCCTTATATTGCATGGTTAACTGCAGATCTATTAGGTGCTTATGTGTGATTACACACAAAACTATTTATCTCCTCCAGGATCACCACAGACCTGCAGGCTGCTCTGCAATAGACACTGCTGCTTTAACCACCAGCCATGTTTTAAGTGCAATACTTGGCTAGTATAAATCCTTTAGCTTAGAAGCATATGAAGGATACATACTAGACCTCACTTTACAGATCCCTGTCACACCAGTGATTCACAGTGTATCACCTACTACATGTTCATGACTATCTAGTGCACTTTTTAAGACCGTGGTGGAAGTATCTCTGCTGGTAAGTTCAATAGACAGAATCAATGATGCAAGATGCTGGGAAGTAACTCTGGAGAGGTCGTGGGCTCTCCCAAAGAGTAGGCAAAGGAATAGATATCTGAACGATGACTCAATAAACTCTGTCAGATATTACGTGTAAGCTAAACTGAGGGCAGCACAGTGGGGCAGCTAATGCAGCCACTGTCTCACAGCTCCAGCAACCCAAGTTCAATCCTGACCTCTGATGACGTCTGTGTGGATTTTGACCTTTTCCCTGTGACTGTGTGGGTTTTCTCCGGGTGCTCCGGTTTCCTTCCACATCCCAGAGACTTGTGGGTTGGTAGGTTAACTGGCACTGTGAACTGCCCCCGTATGCACATGAGTGATGGAATCTAGGATTAGCATCAATGTGTGCTTGATTGTCAGCACAGACTCGGTGGGCTGAAGGGCGTGTTTCCGTGCTGTGTGACTCCATGACTAAACCATCTCATAACGTGCTGTTGTGCTTGGATGCACTAAGAACGAGATGCAGAAAACAAATGAGAAGGATCACAATAGCTTTGAATTTAGGAAAGATCCATTGTTTGCCTATTTTCCATATTGTGGCCTCATTGAATGCACCCTACCGCCGTTTCCCCTTTCAATACACCCTTCATTCTGTGTGTGTCTTCCCCACTCTGCCATCTTTACTTGAAAGTTAAGCAGCAACTGACAGGTGCTGAAAGTATGAGAGGCCAAGCACAAGTAAGTAGAAGCAGCTGTTAATGCCAGGGGAACCTGCTGGCAACAGGCAAAATTCACAACCTTTCTGAGCTACAGAGCCTAATCCATCTGTCATGGGCAGAAGCATATCTCTGTGTGCATTGCAATTAGATTTATTAGAGGTGATTTTTGAGTGAAAGCCTTTTAACTTATCAGTGCATAAAGACCAACAAATTAATTTGCAATGGAAAATTGTGCCTTGTTGCAGAATGAGCATGCATGGTAAGCAAATTGAAAGCATTGAGTTAGACCTCAGTGGGATGAAACTCTTTGTAGCAGGTACCCTTCATTCATTAAGGCTATGGCAGCTAATTTTCACATATTCTGAATATTTTTCATGGAATTGTCACACAGTTATGGCACAAAAAGAGACCATTCAGCTCATTGACTCTGTGCTGACTTTCTGTTGAGCACCCTCATCAATATCATCCCCATGCTCTCTCCCCACAGTCCTGCAAAATATTCCTTCTCAAGTAATAATCTGTTTCAAACATCCCTCTCGGCAACACATTCTTCATCATAACTACTCTCTGCTCAAAATCCTCCTTGTATCTTGTGACAGCACTGTAAATCTGTACACTCTAGTCATTTGGAACTATTATATCTAAACAACCTCTATCAAATCTACTCAGTCTACTTTCCTGCAATATTTGGAATCAAGTCCTTTGAATTATACCAAAGAGAGAGACCTCCCTCCACCCACCAACCCCCCAAGACATTTTGAAAAACAGAATGCTCAGAAGTACCAAATGAAACAGCCTTCCCACACTCAAACCTCTTTTAACATCTTCACTGCTGCATCAGGAAATCCTGTAGCTGCTGCTCCTGTGGTGTGAGGCACTGAGTAAAGGATGGAAAATGGCTTTCTACCAGAAGTTGTTCTGTACTTTAAAGGCAAACAGGCAAAATGTCAAAGACTGGTGGATTACGTGCTGAAAAACTTACTCTGAATGATAAATGAAGTGCAATGGCATCTCCTTCAGGGTGGTTCAAATAAACATGGTTTCTGCACTGCAATGTTCCTTCACAATTTGTATTTAAATGGAAAAGCAGTATTTTACTATAGATCTTTAGTATCTTATCTGGAAAGCTTCCTATCTGGATGCATCACGGCTTGGTTGGCAACTGCTCTGCCCAGGACCGCAAGAAACTGCAGAGAGTTGTGGACACAGCCCAGCGCGTCAGGGAAACCAGCCTCCCCTCCATGGACTCTGTCTATACCTCTCGCTGCCTTGGTGAAGCAGCCAGCATAATCAGACCCCACCCACCAGGGTCATTGTCTCTTCTCTCCTCTCCCATCAGGCAGAAGATATAGGAGCCTGAGGACACATACCACTAGGCTCAAGGACAGCTTCTATCCCACTGTGATAAGACTATTGAATGGTTCCCTTATATGTTGAGATGGACTCTTGACCTCACAATCTACCTCGTTGTGACCTTGCACCTTATTGTCTACCTGCAATGCACTTCCCTGCAGCTGTGATACTTTAATCTGTTATTGTTTTTACCCTGTACTACCTCATTGCACTCTGTACTTACTCAATGTATCTGCATTGTGTAATGAATTGATCTGTATGAACAGTATGCAAGACAAGTTTTTCACTGTACCTCTGTACAAGTGACAATAATAAACCAATACCAATAGTAAAACCCTTTCTCTCTTACACCCACAACAAGTAATGTAACCTCTATAAGGATTTAACAACAGTGGAAATACTTCAGTAAATTGTTTCTTTCAATTGGGAAAAAAAATCAAAGCAGCATAATTCTCAATAGACAAGTATTGTTGCATCACATGTGACTCTATTCATGATTCTTGTACAAGAAGCTGAGAAATAAATGCCTTTGGATTTTGTAGATATTAATAAAAATAACTTTTGTAGTAGTTTTAAAACCAAAAGTTTAACTGTTAAATCCTGAAATATGTGATCCAATATAAATCATCAAAATGTCCTGCCATTCATGCTTGCTGCTTGCCACAGACCTATGAGCTAACTCTGGGTTTAGTTTCAATGTATACTCCACTGTCAAGTTAACCTACCAAACTACCACAAACCTCATTGGTAAACCATGTGCAGGGGTGGGACCTTACATCTATAAGTACCATCATATTTAGGATTGAGGGGGATGGGGCATAAAATGACTGTATAAGACTTTGACAGCCACCCAAACTGCACCCTCAATCCTATCTGGCTGTTACACATGCCAAAATCTATTATTCATATTTAGAAACATCCAAAAACAATTAAAAATATTCAAGCCATGAAAGAAATTTAAAACACTTAAATAGACTTAAAAATATATATAAAATCATTTCAAAGCATTTAATTTTAATAATTAAAAAAATAACTCAAACTTAATTTATTTTGTTAGCCATTCCTCTGCTTTAAAGTGAAGGGACCAATCTACTACCCCCCAAAATCATGCATTCTAATTCTGTTTAATAATCCCTTATCAAGGATCTTCTGATTGCCCACATACACATCAACTAGCTTGCCCTTTTCTATTCTGTTAGGGACAGCAACTGCCTTGTTGCCAATTTCTTAACTATAGGTCCCAGCATTTTCCCTACTACTGATGTCACACTTACTGGTCTATAATTCCCTGTTTCGTCTTTCCCCTTTTTCTTAAACATTCCAGGACTCATGGAACTTTGGAAGATGACAACCAGTGTATTCACTATCTCCACAGCCACCTCCTTCAAAACCCTGGTTGCAGATAATTGGGTCCTGGGGATATATTGCCTTTCAATCCCAACAATTTTGTTAATTCTAACTTTTTACTCATGCTACTATTGCTATACTGTCAACAGTTTTGAACTGAGTGAGACGTGTCACTGGAATAATGGGATACATCCATTTTGCTTCCCATTTACTCCATATTATTGGAGGCCAGCTATAGCATTGCTTACACAATGGTTATATCTCAGACACCACCCAGTGGATATTGGAATATCCTCGTCATACTATGATTATCTAACATGTCCGGTGCTAGGTAGGGAAGCTCACTGCCCCTATTAAGAAAACTACACCATACAACTTCAGCTTCATTCTGAAATTATGTACCTTTAATGATAAAGCTAAATTTGCAACATAAATTCAGAACCAGCCTAACTCCAGAGTTAGCAAAACTCTCTGGGGATCAATGGATCACACTGCTTTAGTTCAATACTCAGTAAAATGCAGTTCCAGTGTAAGCGTTCAAAACTGGTTTAACATGCCTTCATTTGATCCTGTGGACTTTCTGGACTTAAACAGAGTTCACTTAAAGTATAAGAGAGCACAAATCTGTAGTTTACATTCACCATCCATTTGATTCACTGGGACAAAAATGTGGTGCAATATGTGCGCTCAAGCATATCCAGAACTCTTTCATGGTCAGGAAAACAGAGCTCTGTCCAGATAGCATTAAAGGAGTACTGCCTGCCTGTCTGGAATCCATTCTGTTGCAATTGTTCTCAGACTTATGGCTGCAGTGTAAAAATAGCTTTCATGATGTGGTACACCATTGGGGCATTTATTCATCTACCAAATAAACTATTCTGTAATCTCTCTGAGTTAAACTGTCAATTAGGTACCAATTTCTACTGCATTAGAAGCAATTTTGCGTAATAGATGCCCACTAAAAATAGTCCAACTATTTCAAAAGCTCTCACAGTCAACAAACAAAGTGGACTTTCATCTATGACACTGATTTGCAGCATATTTCATATTATGATAATGGATAAGATTAATCTCTACTCTTCCATCTTATGAAGCTAAGAACATTTTAAACCATAAACTTACCTTACTGGCACCAGGGAGCAAATGCAATTTGACATAGGGATCAGCAAGTCCATTGTGGTCCATTGACTTGAGGCCCTTTGGGAAAAAAGGTGACAATACATTGTCATTATTGATGGCCAATTAATGCATCACATTTGTCAATGAATAATTATTGACCCAGAACAACTTCTTCACTTACACTTATGTCATTGCTAAATGATATGCCTGACTGTGTGGTTCTTAAAAGCAAGCTAGAGGAAACACAAATACATGAACTTAATCATGGAAATTGCTTTCCAATACAATTACATAATATCAAAATTAAGTAGTTTGCAG
The DNA here is from genome assembly GCF_009764475.1 of Pristis pectinata. Lineage (NCBI taxonomy): Eukaryota > Metazoa > Chordata > Chondrichthyes > Rhinopristiformes > Pristidae > Pristis > Pristis pectinata. Next base: position 20,587,142 of record NC_067425.1, on the reverse strand, counting down.
GACACCAATCAATTCAGATCTGCTAAAATAGAATGGTAACACATAGAACCCAAATACTATGTTCAAATAAAGGACTAATGGGGAAAGAATACAGGAACATTATTTGAACTCAACATTTTCTTTAATTTTTATTGGCAGATTTTCAGAGACATAATTAAACATAAAACCCAAATTATGAAAGGATTATTAACACATTTCACATATAGAAAACTAATTGCACAATTTAACAGAGAAACAAAACCATAACTGTAGCCCTTGAGGAATCATGAATATCACATTTTGGCAAGTGAAATTTGATGGCCAAAAAATATCCTTAAAAGTAATGTTCAAAGTCATTATTATCAATGCCTTCTTTGAACCAGACTATGGTTTAAAAGCCTCACTATTACTAACTATAGGTCATCAAACAGTTACTTGTTTAGGTAAAATTCTCATAACAATGAAAATTTAATCTGAAGTGTTATATATATTTAACTTTCTGTTATTATTGTGTTTAGAAAACTGTAATGATGAATGGATACATTTTCCAGAACAAAATACTTAATTTTATTCTGTTTGAATGTTATTTCACATAACTCAATAAATAATATAAACTTGTGAATTTGGAGCAGAAGTAGGCCAATCAGTCCCTAAGCCTGCCCTGCCATTTAATAAGATCATGGCTGATCTGATTACTGAATTAAAATGAACTGATAGCAATTGAGGCAGCAGTCAGGGAGGGAATGTAAACTGAAAATTAGCTGAAGTTCTCTGGTTCTGATTAATATACAGGGATTCCATGTACCAATGTGAACGTGCGTGGATATTAGGTAAGAAGTGGATTTTGCTCAACTCTGTTTATTGTCAGCTCACATAAGATATATTTCCTGTTGGAATAAGTCCAGAAAGCTGCCAACACTTATTAAAGGGACAGGGATCAAGAAGTTAAGGGATAGAAGATTGGGGGAAATGACAGAAACTAAATAAGAATGATAATCTAAAAGCAGACAAACACAAAGGTCTTTTCAGTCAATATGTAGCAATAACAATACAAGCCCTGAAAATTACGATTTCCTTTTGAAGACAAGGCATTTTAACTTATTCCAATTCAATTACAGCAACAAAATAAATGCCATCAATTCTCATTCTGGATAATCAACAGTAGCAGTCTGTACATGCTGGCTGAATGTAGAAGCTGCAATTACATTTTCAACGCCATGGGTGCAATGATTAAACGGTTTAGGTTTGATTAATGATGGCCAACATTAAATTATCAACATTTTAGTCTCAATGTTTTCATGTAGATTTGATCATTTGGGATTTTCTGTGATTGTATTTGCCATGCTTAACTAACCACATAGTTCAAGTCACCTTGGAATGTTTGGACCTAGACACCTAATGTGCAGCACTGGCAAAGGCCACTTAACTATTGCCATAACATTATTGTTGATGAGAATACTAAAATGTATAAATGAGGCAGCACTGTTCACCACATTGGCAATGTACAATGAGTTTTTCCTTCCATCACTCGACAAACAGTGGTGCCAGTGACAAACATACAGCTTGCAAGGTTTATGTCACTGGAGATTGTCTGAGCCACAGTTGGACTGCAATTTGATTTTTATACTTGTGGTCTTCCAACTCAAACAAACTTGCAAATGCATCATAATGCACCAGATCATCCAAAAACAGGTGGCACCAGCATGTGGAATCTGTCCCACAACTATATAAGTGAAGCTGTGGTTTTCATTGGGATGGCATTTTTATCCATGTCATGCCACTCATGGCTCCATGAATGTTCCCCCATTATCTCATTTCTAGTATTGCTTCCATAAGCAAATTTCAAAACAAATATTTCTCATACTGTGTTATTTCAAGATTGATTATATAGTGCTTTGTAGATATTGTAGTATCCTTTAATTAACAGAAAACTTTTGCATTGCTCTCAGTTAAGGTAAGATAAGATACTTTTATTTAGTCACATGTCCATCGAAACACACAGTGAAACACACCTTTTGCATAGAGTGTTCTGGGGGCAGCCCTCAAGTGTCACCATGCTTCCGGTGCCAACAAAGCATGCCCACAACTTCCTAACCCGTATGTCTTTGGAATGTAGGAGGAAACCGGAGCACCCAGAGGAAACCCACACAGACACGGGGAGAACGTACAAACTCCTTACAGACAGCGGCGGGTATTGAACCTGGGTCACTGGTGCTGTAATAGCGTTACGCTAACCTTACACTATATTGAAAAAGGTTGACAATGTACCTGAGCTTTCTGATTACTGGTGGAAAAAGAAATTCCTTTGTATTGACAGATGAAAGAACATAAGCTTAAACTCATTCAGCTTTTTGACTATTTCAATATGATTTAATCCACCAACAGGCAAAACTGATGGGACAATTTCACCTTAAATAGTGCTTAAAATACGTCCACGTTTCCAAAAAAAACCCAAATGGAGGGCTGTGTGGGAGGGAAGGGGTAGATAGATCTTAGAGCAGGATAAAATGTCAGCACAACATCGTGGGCCGAAGGGCCTGTACTGTGCAGTAATGTTCTATTTTATAAGATTGAGTAGGATGAAAAATAGCCAAAACACTGGAGGTCACTGACCCTTATGGCTATATTGAAACATCCTTGGGAATGCCAGGTTTGGAAACAAATTATGGAATGGTTGACCTGAAACATTAACTATCTCTCTCTCCACAGATGCTGCTGACTCCTGAGTGTCTCCAGAACTATTTGTCTTTTTTTTAAATTTCAGATTACCAGCATCTGCAGTTGTTTATATTTCAGTTAGGACATGGTGATGAGCTTTACTTCAACACAAACTGCATTTCCCATATTTGGGATTTTACTTAGGATCCAACTGTTTGACCAAATGATTTGAAGCAGCTGGCTTGCTGTATAATTTTGAAAATCATTTTCAGTTTATTTACACATTCTTCAAGGGTATCCCTATTTTAGTGAAGGGAGTTGTTTGGATCATTCCTAATGGAGTAGCCCATATATGCATGGAAATGCCAAGTGCTATGATTATAACTAGCAAGAGTAATTTGCAGTGCCACCAGAGAAAGACCAGTTAACTCCATCCGAAAAAGTTCTGTTTTTCCTAATTTTGCAAATCATGTTTTGCATATTTGGATTTTGCTCTTGATGTCTGCAGTGAGAAAGAAAATAGAAATAATTTGTCATTAGTCGATTGCAGGAAACACTGACATGGGGACTGTTGGCTGCTTGCACTTACCTCTGCACTCCACTGACTTCAGTGGAGCCAAACATAAGGGGGTGAGTGCAACTGGCAGCTGTTCCTCACTCACATGTTTAGCACTGAGGACCAAAGATGAACGTCTCCCTCTATATCTTTTTGATTGACATATTTCTTTATGATATAGGAGGCCATCAAATCTATGCCAGCTAACAGCAATCCCTTTAATCCCATTGCCCGATTAATTTCCCTGTAATCTATTGTCTATCACGTGCCCATTAACACCTCCACCCTGATTCCTCCACCAGTCATGTACACTCAGGGTAATTTACAGCAGCCAATTAAACTATCAACCAGCACCTCTTTGGAATATGGGAAGAAATCAGAGTAACTGGGGAAACCCCACTTGGTTGCAGGGAGAATGTGCAAACTCCACACAGGCAGCACCAGAGGTTCGATTTGAACATGGCTCATTTAAGTGTGCTAATCGTTCTTCTGATAAATTATTTTCTTCTCTGTATTATTTGAAAAGGAATGTATTATTAGGTTTATCTGGCTGTTAAAATGGCAAGAGGCCATTTTTTGAACATTTTAAGCATTTGTCTGCTATGAATACCAATGGTGATTGCTAGTCATAACAGAAACAGTTTGAAACACATAACAGTTTGATCAACACCTTACAAGAAGAAACACTCATGTTTTGGTGTGACTGCTCATCAGAATTCAGTCCAAGCTTTTGTTTCAATGACACTGACTCACACATATCCCCTCTGAAGCTATTAAAAATGAATGCCTTTGTTTCAAATAACTAAAGCAGTAATTCATGTAATCCGGTACCTGTTACTGGATTGGCATGAGGTCGAGAATAGGGGAAGAGATGGCAATGAACCAGAGTTTGTTTGGTGAATGGGTACTGTACATGTATTTATGATTATTGTTGGGGAGTGTTATAAAATAAATTAATATGATGGATCTGGAGTTACACCCTATGAAGTTAGATATTTATCAGAGAAAGGGTTGGGCCTGACCTAGAAGGGTCATTCTTCAGATGGGTGTTGGAGACAGCCCTCTTGCTCCTCCACGTTCCATAATAAGAACTTAAACTTGTCTATTGTGGGCAGCCGTGGGAGTTGCTGGAGCAGGCTTGTTGTCTGTCTTACTAATCAGTAACTAGCTCCTCCAGCAAATTCCAAATAAAATTCTATTTAAGAGGCCTAACACCTTAGGTGTTCATCAACAGCAAGCAGCTGCCAAAATATACCTTGAATAAAGATAAGTTTCTTCAAAGGAATTTTCTTTCCCAAAAGTAGTAGCCAAAAGAAAATGCTCCCCAAGTATTTAGAGGTGGGACCAACATCCACTTAGATTAGTCAAGGGCTATTCAGTAATAAATTGGTATCTTTTGATCCTATTTTAGTGCCAATTCATCAGTTTCTAACTATGGATTTGCACCTACATTGAGCTGCTTGCAGTGAATTCTAGTCTAAGTAAAAAAGGCTGCTGAGCAATTTCTTCAACAAATTAGTCATACCGTTCAGTAAGGGAAATTTTGTGAACAAGCTATTATGATCACATTAGTCACTGGCATATAGTACATTGTTATGGAAAGCAAAATAAGTGCATAGGAATGTGCATACAAATTAAAATAAATTTGCACTATTTTAAGTATGCAGAAATGAAGCTTATCCTATGAACTCAGGAAAACACACCAGTCCAGACTGTGCAAGCAGACAAGAAATCCTTGGTCTGCCATTTTTTATTGGACCACCTTTAAAGATGTCTATTACCTGTGGGAGAAAATGGCACTTCTGTCCAAAACTGTGCAGGCTATTAAAGCACTAGCTCATTTCATCAGCAAAAGGATCTAGCACAGGCCAGCAATCATGCCCAAGTGGTCAGCTGCACCCCTGTATTTTGAAGCAAATATTATCCAGATCCCACACAATCCATACAAGAGGTGTCGCATGTGCCAAATAGGTTATATGTCAAATTCCACTATGAATTTATTTTGCAGTCATAGGACTTTCAAAATGATTGTTTTTTTGCAAACTCTCTCAACAACTACTAGGTTATTAAATTAGATGACTAACATTTGTACTGACAGAAATATCTCAAATATTCATTCTGCCAACAATGCAGTGTTATTATAGGATTGGTTGTCCCCTATAAGTAGTATTAGCAACTTTAATCTAGGAAAGAGGCTATGTCCCCAGTTTAACCTAATCCACAGAGTATACCTGGATGGCTCTGAACTGGATGCCCAATTTATCAGTGAGTTCACCTCGCTGATCTTATGATTCATTTCCTTTGAAAAGCATGGTGATGGTGGTTCAACAGTTAAATTACTGAACTAGCAATCCAGAGAGCTAGACTAACAATTCAGGGATCTGAATTCAAGTCCTGCTATGGCATTTTATGGCCTTGCACCTTATCATCTGCCTGCACTGTACTTTCTCTATAACTGTAACACTTCATTCTGCATTCTGTTATTGTTTTCCCTTGAACTACCTCAATGCACTAATGTGATGAAATGATCTGTATGGAGGCATGCAAAACAAAGTTTTTCACTCTACCTTGGTACATTTGACAATAATAAACTAATTTACCAATTACATTTAAAATTAATTATCAATCTGCTATGTTTTTAGTTATTCATCAGTAATGACCTCCAGATTGTTGTAAGAGCCGATCTGATTCTTGAATGCCCAAAGGGGAGGAAATCTACCATCCTTATCTAGTTTGGCATTCACATGGCTCCAGACCCACCCAGTGCAGTTGACTATTAAATGCTCTCTGAAGTGGTCCTGCAAGCCATTCACTTGAAGCGGAATTAGAGAATGGGCAATAAATTCTGGTCTTGCCAGCAATGCCCAGAGCCTGAAAAATACATAAGCAAAAAAAAAGCTGAACATTGGGCCACATTTAAATCATGCATTTAATCCAAACCCTTCTGTTCATTGCCAAAGGGGCAAATAAAGATTGGAAATTATGCCGTTTTAAAATACTATGGAGCAGTAGGTATGGCTGCTTCAGATAAAAAATTATCCAGTGCAGTTTTCCTGGTAATCCACCATGTAATCCATTTATTGCTTAATAAAATAGATTTGTGTATTTATGATTAGAACTCAAAATCATCAAGCTGTAATTTTATCCAGGGAAATTTTAGGAGAAACTGGAGTGTACATTAGAAAGCTAAATAGCAGAGTACATCAGGAAATAAGACCAAAATACCATAAGATATAGGAACAGAATTAGGCCATTCAGCCCATCAAGTCTGCTTCACCATTCATTCATGGCAGTTTTTTTTTCTCAGCCCTATTTTCCCTGTAACCCTTAATCCCCTTACCAGTCAAGAACCTATCAATCTCTGTCTTAGATACACCCAATGACTTGGCCTCCACAGCCCTCTGTGGCAACGAATTCCACAGGTTCATAACCCTCTGGCTGAAGAAATTCCTTTATTCTGAGGACATCCCTTTATTCTGAGGCTATGCTCTCAGATCCTAGACTCTCCACATCCATTCTATCCAGGCCTTTAGGTATCCAATAGGTTTCAATGAGATCCTCCCTCCATCGAGTACAGGCCCAGAGCCATCAAACGCTTCTCATAGGTTAAGCCTTCCATTCCTGGGTTCATTCTTGTGAACATCCTCTGGACCATCTCCAGGGCCATACATCTTTCTTTAGATATGGGGCCTGAAATTACTCACTATATTCCAAATGTGGTCTGACCAATGCCTTTTAAAGCCTCAGCAGTACAGCCTTGCTTTTATATTCTAGTCCTCTCAAAATGAATGCTAGCATCGCATTACTACCAACTGAAACTGCAAGTTAACCTTAAGGGAATCCTGAACTAGGGCTCCTAAGTCCCTTTGCACTGTACCAAAGTGCATAATCCCACACTTCCCTGCACTGTATTCCATCTGCAACTTCTTTGCCCATTCTCCCAACCTGTCCAAGCCCTTCTGCAGACTCCCTGCCTCTACAATGCTACCTGTCCTTCCACCTATCTTGGTATCATTTGCAAACTTGGCCACAATGTCATCAGTTCCTTCATCCAGATAATTAACATATAAAGTGAAAAATTGTGGTCCCAACACTGACCCCTGCAGAACTCCACTAGTCACTGGCAGCCATTCTTAAAAGGACCCTTTTATCCCCACTCTCTGCCTTCCGCCAGTCAGCCAATCTTCTATCAATGCTAGTACCTTTCTTCTTACCCCATGGGCTCTTAACTTGTTTAGCAGCCTCATGTTTAAGGTCAAAGGCCTTCTGAAAATCCAAATTTATTACATCCACTCACTGTCCTTTGTCTAACCTGCTTGTTACTTCCTCAAAGAATTCTAAAAGATTTGACAGGCAAGATCTCCCCTTAACGAAACCATATTGACTTCACCCTATTTTATCATGTACTTCCAAGTACTCCAAAATTTCATCCTTAATAATGGACTCTAAGATCTTATCAACCACTGAGGTCAGGCTAACCGGCCTATAATTTCCTGTCTTTTGCCTGTTTAAGAAAGGTGTGTCATGTTTGCGGTTTTCTAGTCCTCTGGGACCCACCCTGACTCCAGTGATTCTTGAAAGATCACTACTAATGCCTCCAGAATCCCTCTTTCAGAACCCTGGGGTGTAGTCCATCTGGTCCAGGTGATTAATCCACCTCCAGGCCTTTCAGCTTCCCCAGCACCTTGTCCATAGTCCTGGCCACTACCCTGACTCTCTTGAATTTCTGGCATTTTACTGGTGTCTTCCACTGTGAAGACTGACACAAAGTACCTATCCAGTTCCTCTGCCATTTTTTGTTCCCCATTACTATTTCTCCAGTGTCATTTTCCAGTGCTTCAAAGTCAACTCTTGCCTCTCTTTTACCCTTTATGTATCTTAAAAACCTTTTGTAATCTTTGTTTATATTATTGGTTAGTTTATCCTCATATTTCATCTTCTTCCCCCCTTCTAGCTTTTTTTGTTGTCTTCTGTTAAGTTTTAAAGGCTTCTCAATCCTCTGATTTCCCACTAATCTAATGTATACCTTCTTGTTTGCTTTTATGCTGTCCCTGACTTTCCTTGTCAGCCATGGTTGCCTATTCCTCCCCTTAGTGTGCTTCTTCTTGCTTTGGATGAAATTCTGCTGTGTCTCCCAAATTACTCCCAGAAACTCCTGCCATTTCTGCTCCACCATCTTCCCTGCTGGGGTCCCCTTCCAGTCAACACTGGCCAGCTTCTCTCTCATGACTCTGTAGTTACCTTTACTCAACTGTTACAGTTTTTCAGTTATTACAAAATATTGAGGACTATGCATACAGATACCTAATGTGTACTCCCAGAAGTAAGAATCTGACCTGGCAGCGCAATTTTGACCAACTCTCTGTTAAAAATGAAGTTCCCTCTTTATGGGTTCACGTGTCAGACGTGCTGATGGATTTTTCCAACAGATACAAGAAAGTGAAATGGAAGTCCAAATCTTTCCTTCTTTTCAAGGAATCCTGCGCTGCTCAGCTCAGCTCCTCACCTCTATAACTGCATTTTAGGCTGGGGAAGATGTTCCACCCCAATGCCAGTGTTTTTCCTGGGACATACTAGGATTTCTCAGTGGCGATACCGATGCCCAGCATTGGCATGGGTTTAAGACAATCCTCTCATGTTACCAGCTGCCCTGTTGGAATCTTCTGCAGACTTCCCAGTTCTTGGACAATGTCTGCTGAGTCTCCGCCAGGTGAATAGAAGAAAACAGCTACTGGAAGAAATGTATTACTTGATTCAATTGCTTTAAATTTTTGAAGGTTTTTCTACCATAACTTTAATCAGTTCATTTTTTAACACTATTTTCCTTTTTTAATAGGTTCCTAGTGACTTTGTGCTCCTGTGACTACAAACATTTAATAGCAGTGACAGTTTTGACAGCGGATGAGCCCAGGGGTGGGGCCTCATCCATTGTCAAGATCATTTCCCGAGTGCAGCCAGCTGCTTCCACTGAGCAGCCCCTACATGCCAAAGTGTTGGGAGCTGGGCTTCCAGCGATAGACTGCATCCAGGGATAGACTGCATCCAGGACCATGTTGAAAAAAACTGAGAGACCCACAGGCGGGCAGTCAGAATCTCAGCGCAGTGATAGATCTGCTCAAAAGTGCTTTGGAATAAGTATTAACATCCTGATTCTGCATGTTATGAGGAAACATGACACGTTATAGACCATCTAAATGGCAGCTGTGTTGCCATTATCAGTCCTATTACAACAATAAGGTCCCATGCAACCATAGGGGATGCACCTCTTAGCCTTTTATTTCTTCCCTTCTTCAAACCTAATAACCTCAATTCAGTGTCCATGATGTGGTCCACTCTACACCGGAGAAACATAGATTGGGTGACTGCTTTGCAAAACACTTCCATTCAGTTCACTTCCAATTGTCTATCACCTTAATTCTCCATCCTACTCCCACTCTAACCTTTGTGCCTATAGCCTTCTGCATTGTTGCAGCGAAGCCCAAATGTAAACTCAAGGAATCTTCTCTCTAAGCACGTCACAGCCCTTGGGACTGAATACTGAACTCAATAATTTCATCTAACCAGTCTTTCCTGTTCGTGTCAGAACTGGCCAGTTCTGATGTAAGGTCATCCACCGTAACATTAACTCAGTTTATCGCTCTCCCCATAAGCTGCCTGATCTGTTGAGTATTTCCATCATTATCTTTCTTTTATATTTCCATCAACTGCTGTATTCTGCACTTCACAGTTCCAGCATTCTCGCCTCTTCATTACTCCCATTCCTCTCCTTGTATTTACACTCCTCCAGACAGATCAGTGGTTATCGAGCATTCATTACCCTCCCTTAGATGGCATCAACAACATTTGTGGCCACCATCCTATCACCGATATTCCCTCTATTCTCCCCACACTCCCCCATCCCTGCAATTTAAAACATACAGGTGTGGTCCGGCAACTTCTGTACTCCAGCATGGTTTTAATCTGTAGTACAGATCTGTACTAATTCTAACTAAAACCTAAAATTAACTAAGGTCTGCACTAATGTATAGCTAATTAACCTACCTGTGCACGTCTTGTGATCTCAGCCAACAGCGTTTCCAATTTATAGAAAAGTCGGGTTATGGACAATCCTCTGAACCCTTACATGACCCAGGAGTGCCTATACATGAAAAGAACAGTTCTCCTGCTCAGGGGAAGATAATCGGGGACAATTTCTATGGTCTGGCATTTTCTGTGGTCCAGCCCCAGTCAGGTCCCAAGAGCGCTGGACTAGAGTGTTTCAACTTGTACTTCTCCATTTCTGATGAAGGGTCGTTGACCTGAAACATTAACTCTGTTTCTCTCTAGATAGATGCTGCCTGACCTGCTAAGTACTTCTGGAATTTTCTGTTTTTATTTAATATGTTGAATGGGTTGTTCTGATCATTTTTCTTAGTAAATAATATCATAAGAACATAAGAAATAGAAGCAGAAGTAGGCCTACCTGTCCCTACCCTGCCATTCAATAAGAATCAGGGCTGACTTTTTACCTTGATGCCACTTTCCTACACTCTCACTGTATTACTTGATTCCCTTTCTTGAATGGAATTTGCTGGTTAACATCCACAGCTCAAAATGTTCTTTGCCTTCATAATTTGCGGAAGTGCAAGCTGATAATGACATTGAGGGCAATGGGGGATCTGGGCTTTATCTGGGAGAGTTAATGGGAATGTGGGGATAATAAACTAGGGTTAGTGCAGGATTAGTGTAAATGGGTGTTTGACAGTTAACACAGACTTGATGGGCCTGTTTCTATGCTATATTTCTCTTGACTCCAAATAACAGGACTAACAATGTACCTCCCTAACTAGTGAGCTTTAAGGATCAAGAAACAAACAGGAATGATACAAATTATAGTGTGTGAATTCACAGTCAATCCGGGTAAAGAACAAGAAGAAAAACAGATTAAAGGAATAATGAGAGAAACAGAAGGACAAGAATAGAAAACTTTTTTTACAATGTCGAATCTGGTATGTTCAACGCTTTAGTTATTCACTCTCTGAATTAGAGGGGTTTATCTGCAATCAGTGACTATAATTGCATCATTACCAGGGTACTTACAGTTTTAGTGACTAGATGTAAACTTTTCTGTGGTGCATTTAATAGGTTTCAAGAAACACAGGGAAGGGTGAGATGGCATTTCTGTCTTGTGAAATAACGTGGTGTGAATCATTCAGCAACATGGCAATTTTAAAATTATTGAGTTTCTCTTCCTCGCCACATGTTACTACTCAATTTGCATATTAGTAAATACACAAATACACAGCAAATACATAAAACCTCCAATAAACCAAACTTAATATTTGCCCTGTTTTGTCAATAAGCCTTGACTAATTACGTTTGTTGATGAATACAAGCTTATCAAGTTTAATTGTGTGCTCTCTGCACAAAAAATGGAATGAAGTGTTAGTGACAACCCTGTTCCCCGCCCACCCCAATCTCAAAAAGACAACGTGTGCGGGGAAGGTTCTTAAATAATTTTTGGTGACAGCTTTCACTGGGGAGTGTGTATGATGTCAATATGTCAATACTGCAGTTAAGGTGAAGGAATGTGAGGTAGCGGATAGAATAAAAATTCTAAAAGGATGAATATTACAGTGCTTGTCATGTTTGTAAGTGGATAAATCATTAGGACCAGATAAAATCTAGAATTAGGCTGTTCAAAGATACAAGAACAAAAATTGCAGAGACAATATATCTTCAATCCTCCATGTCTACTGGAGTAATGACAGAGAATTGAAGGACTGCTAACTTTGTACCAAATCTTGAACAGGTAGGGGGGTGGGGTGGTTAAGAATAACCAAGAATAAACCAAGTGATTACAAGCCAGCTAATTACCTTTGATGGTAATTATTGGAATCCATTCCAGAAGACAACTAAACTTCACTTAGAAGGGCACAGATTAATCATTGACAATTAGCATAGATTTGCAAGAGAAGGTTGTGCCTGACTATCTTGGTTGAATTCCTTGAGGTAACAAGGAAGGCTGATGAGAGCTGGTGCATGGATTCAACTGCATAGATTTGAGCAAGGATTTTGATAGGGAACCACATGGCAAGCTGCTCACCTAAGTAAAAGCCCATGGGATCAAATGAAGTGGCAAGTTTGACTCAGAGGCAGGAAACAAAGGATAATGATTGATGGATATTTGTGAGATTGGAAGGCTGTTAGCAGTGGAGTTCTATAGGTTTCAATACTCAACCCCCAGCTTTTCGTAACATACATTAATGACTCTGACTTAAATTTAGGGACACAATAAAGAAGTTTGCATGATTTTGTGGCTGACAACGATGAGAAGAGCTTTAGACTGCAAGAAAATATGGATGGTCTAGTCAGTTAGGCAAAATGGAATTTATTCCAGAGAAATGTAAGGTGATGCATTTAGAGAGGTGCAACAAGGCAAGTGAATACATGATAAATGTGAGAAAATTGAGTGGGGCAGAGGAACAAAAGAATCTTGGAGTGCAAGTGCACAGATCTTTAAAGGTATCACATCAATGGGGTGATTACACAGGCATGTGTCATGGAGTCATAGAGATGTGCAGCACAGAAACCGCCCTTCAGCCCACCACATCCATGCTGATCTTTTTGCCCAAGTTCACTCATCCCATTTGTCTGCATTAGAACTATATCCTCCTATGCCTTGCCTATTTAAGTATGTCTAAATGTCTCTTAAATGTAATAATTATATCTGATTCCACCAACACCTCTGGCAGCAAGTTCTAGATATCAACCACTCTGTGTAAAAAAACTTACCCCTTGGATCCCCATTAAAACTCCTTCGTCTCACCCAAAACCTATGCTCTTTTGTTCTTGATACCCCTACCATGGGAAAAAGATTTTGACTATTTACCCTAACTGTGCTTCTCATAATCTTACATACTTCTATCAGGTTACCTCTCAGCCTTCTTTGCTCCAGGGAAAACAAACCCAATCTATCCAATCTCTCCCCATAATGAAAATCCTCCAATCCAGGCAAAATCCTGCTGAAACTCCCAAATCGCATTACCTTACACTTGTCGGATAAAATTCTATCTGCCAGCGCTCTGCCCAACTTTCCATCTGATCTGTTCCCTGCTGTAGCCTTAGACAACCTTCCTCGCTATCCACAATACACCAATTTTCATGTTGTCTGCAAACTTACGAATCATACCTCTTATATTCACATCCAAGTCATTACTATACATCACAAACAGCACCAATCCCTGCGGTACACCACTAGTCACAGACTTCCAATCAGGAAAAACATCTTTCCACCATTACCCTCTGTCCCCTTTCACCAGGCCAATTTTGGATCCAATTAGCCAGCTTGCCCCGGATCCCATGTGCCTTAACCTTCTGGACCAGTTTATTATGTGGGACATTGTCAAATGCCTTACTAAAATCTCTGTAGACAACATCTCATCAATCTCCCTCCTCAAAAAACTCAGTCAAATTAGTGAGTCAAGAATTCCCCTGCACAAGCCATGCTGACTATCCAAATCAATCCCTGCCTTTCCAAATGTATATAAATCCTAACCCTCAGAATTTTCTCTAGTAATTTCCGTGCCACTGATATAAGGCTCACGGATTTGTAGTTACCTGGTTTTATCCATGCTACCCTTCTTAAGGTACAAAATTAGCTATCCTCCAGTCTTCTGGTATATCACCTGTAGCTAACAAAGGAGCAAAATTCTCTGTCAGGGCCCCAGCAATCTCCTGCTTGTTGCCCATAGCATTCTGGGATAGCCATTCATCCAGCCCTGGAGATGTATCCACCTTTATGTGTTCAGACACCTCCACCTTTCACGCTAACGTGTTCCAGACTATCCCTGTATCCTTCTCTGAAATCATTATCCTTGGTGAACACAGATCATTTAGAACCTCGACAACATCCCTTGACTCCACATATAGGTTATCCTATTGGTCTCTAAGGGGACCCACTTTTTCCCTAGCTACTCTCCTGCTTCTAATACACATAGAATTACTTAAGATTCTCCTTAATCTTATCTGCCAAGGATATTTGCCCTCTTTAATTTCTTTTTTAAGTTCTTTCCTATAGCCTCTATATTTCTCAAGGAACTCGCTTGATTGCAGTTTCCTACACCTGCCTAATGCTTCCTTCTTTTTCCTGATCAAACCTTCAATTACCTTTGTCATTCAAGGTTCCCAAACCATGCCATCTTTGGCCTTCACCCTTACCAGAACATGCCAGCCCTGAACTCTTGATAACTCTCTTTTAAAAACTTCTATTTGTCACATGTTGTTTTACCTGCAAGCAGCTGTCCCCAATTTACTTTCACAAGGTCTTTTCTTATGCTATCAAAATCAGCCTTCCTCCAATTTAGGACCTTAACTTGAGCACTAACCTTATCCCTTGCCAAAACTACATTGAAATTTAAATAATCATGGCCATTTTTCCAAAAGTGTGTCCCAAATGGCACTTCCACTACCCGCCTGGTTTGATTTCCTAAGATAAGAATATTGGTCCCCTTCCAGTTTAGATGTAACTCATCCTTCTTGTACAGCTCCCACCTGCCCCAGAACTAATCCCAACAATCCAAGTACTTAAAGCCCTCCCCGCTGCACCAGCTCTTCAGCCAAGCATTTATCTGTCCTATCCTCCTACTTCTACCCTCACTAGCTCATGTCACATGGAGTAATCCTAAAATTATGAGCTTGGAGGTCCTGCTTTTTAAACTTCTGCCTAACTCTTTAAGTTCACCGTGGGATGCTGTTCTTTATTAGTGAGGTTATACTAGAACTGTATAACTGTATTACACTAGTTAGATCACAACTTGAGTAGTGTATACAAGTACTTAGTAGCAGAGTGGTGCAGTGGAAGTGTGCTGGGCCCATAACCCAGAGGTTGATGGATCAAAACCATCCTCTGCTATTTCCCTTGTTGCCAACAAAAATTCTCCAACTGCGCATTTTGGGGCAGGCACGGTAGTGTAGTAGTTAGCATAATGCTATTACAGCGCCAGCAACCCGGGTTCAATTCCAGCCGCTGTCTGTAAACAATTTGTACAATCTCCCCATGTCTGTGTGGGTTTCCTCCAGGTGCTCTGGTTTCCTCCCACATTCCAAAGACGTACGGGTTAGGAAGTTGTGGGCATGGTATATTGGTGCCAGAAGCGTGGCAACACTTGCGGGCTGCCCCCAGAACACTCTACGCAAAGATGCATTTCACTGTGTGTTTCAATCTACATGTGACTAATAAAGGTATCTTACCTCTTAAAGTCTGATCACCACATTGCAGGGAAGATGTGATTATACTATGATGCAGAGGACATATTTGCAGATGTTACCATGACCATAAGATTGTAGCTGTGAGAAAACTTTGGAGAAGCTACTATTGTTTTCTTTGGAACAGAGGCTTAGGGGAGACAATTGACACATATAATTATTAGCAGCTTTCATCAGCAAAGACTTGCTTTCATCAGCAAAGGGGTCAAAAAGCAGGGGACACAGATTTAAAGTAATTGATAAAAGAATTAGAGGGGTATGAGAAAAAACTTCCTCTTCCAGAGGCTGGTTGGAGACTGGAACTTACTGTATTGGAGGCAGAAACATTTGAAACCTCTTATCCTGGTAAAGGATCTAAGACTAACCTGACAAAGGGTCATGGGTGCAATGCCTCAGCATAATGTTGGGCAATCCCCCAAAACTGGGCTTCGTGGGTGGACTCCACAAGCCTTTGGAATGGCTGAACAGGAGTACAGGTCCTCCCTAGCTTACTAATGCCCAAATTATGTATAGATATACAGATGAACAAGTGTTTGGGAGACTGGCGGGATAGATTTGCTGGCTGCTGCAGGGCTGCAAGCACCTTCTACCATGTGGGGGCTTGGTTTGTGGCTACATTTCTGACTTGAACACTGTTCGGGTTACAGACAGTTCACAGGAATGGAACCCTGCCATAACCTGGGGATGACCTATAGCTCTATTCAGCACAGTGACTTCCTCTGGGAAACTAAAGGCGGTTCCCCTATAACTCCAGCTATGTCTAGCTTATATTTATATGTTATAATTTTCCTCCACAAAGAAAGTTTTCTTTAGAGAACAATTAACTTTTTTTAATTTGAAATGTATTGAGTTATTAAAAGCTTCATATGGAAAAGTTTTAATGCAAACATTTTATGGGGTAATTATGCTTTCCATCTTAAAAATTCTTCCAAGAATAATGAAAAGAACATTTTGAAATTGAGTTTATAGGATGAAATGGTTTCCTTTATAGGTAGATATGCTGAGGGACTTTCAAGCTTAATGACTATTCTAGAGACACAACAGATTCTGTAGATGCTGGAATCTGGAGCAACACACACAAAATGCCTATTCTCGTGCAGTTTAGCAATTTTAATTAGAATATTAGGTTCATTAAAAATTCCACTGAGTTTCAATCAGACCAAATCTATTTAATGCTGGTCTATTTTCATTTTGATATGACTACTATCTCTGTGATGCCGCACTGATCTAATGTCAAAAATTTGTAAATTGCATTCCAGTATCAGTTCATGTTTATCGTTACAGTCATGCAGTCACATTGAGCAACTTCAAGAATATATTTGCTTGGTACTTACAACATGTAAAATCTTCAACCCAATTTTTTGAATTCAAACATTAAATTGATTGGAAGTTTACTGAACTAAATCTAAAGCAGTTTTCCAAGTGAAAACAGAGACACACACAGGAAGGCCCTAAGTTCATTTCCAGGTTTTTATTGAAAGCTGAGATTGCTGTCCACATCCTACACTTCACCTCACTAGACCCAGAAGGGAACAAATATTCCCTCAATTATTGGGACTAAATATTAGTCTCATTCTGATCAATTATCCTTTTAGGAAGGTCTCTTTGTAGAGGGGTTTGGCAATACCTTTAGGCATTCCCAATATTAAATAAAACTTATTGTATTGTAACCATGGTAAATATTTTTACATTGACGTATAGAATTTACAGCAAAGGTGGGCATTTGGTACCATTATGGTCCACATGCACCTCTTACTGTCATCTAACCCCACCAATCTCTTTCTCTCTTTTCTTCCATATGTTTATCTAGTGCACTTTTGCCGCTAATAGCAGCAAATTACTCATTGTAATGGGATCAAACATGGTTGCAGGATCTGCAGTATGTCAACAGTTTGCTGATTCTCATTTTACACATTTCTGTTTGGTTACTTAAGCAAGGTCCTGGAGGATCTCCAGTGGTTGCAGCAAGTTTATAGAGATAACGTTCAGTGCAGGTGTCACCTGGCCAGGGGGCTGGGGGTAGTGACAGATAAAACTGGAGGACTTTAATGGATATTAGCATATTACTTGGGTTGTTTAATGGACAATCACTGGGCATCTGTTTGGTCTCCACCAGGCACCAACCCAACAAATAAGCCCAGATTATTTGGCTAGAAATATTTCCACTTATTCATCTCTTTACTCCTGTAACTAACTCATGAGACACAAGTTAAGTATTATCCATTTGTGCCACTAGTTAAATATTATCCAGATTGAGAGGGCCCTCCATTCACATTCTTCTCTGAGCAGCAAGAGCTAAAGTGTGGCTGAAGTAAACGGTTTACTTTCATTTTATACAAAACTACATGCTCTGTGAAAAGGGATAATATTCCAATATGGGTTTAAGTAATGACATTGTTAAAGGCAGATACATGTCTTTGTTTTCAACATTTTAGCTCTTTTTGGGTCACCTGGACATTAAAGCCATTTCATGCTTAGGTTAGGGGATTCATTAAATGAAAAAGAATAAGGTTTTGCTGCCTAGTTCTGTGCAATGTTCCTTACTTGTCAGTAGCTCTTGGCTCTTATAGCCAGCTGATGAGTAAAAGTCATCAACTGAAATACTCTCTCTCCACAGATGTGTGCCTAACCTGTAGAGCATTTCCAGTCATTTCTGTTCTTTTTGTAGGCAAACGCACCTATTTCCAATTTCAATTATTTTCAGCCCTGTTATTTGCTCTCTTTAATTTTCCTAAATCTGAACTTTTAATGAAATTCTTGCTTCCTTTTGGCCTAGGCACCTCACAAATACTGTAACTCATCAGGAGAGGTATAAAATTGCTGTGCCTCTCAATTCGAAGAGCTGAATGCTTTCCTTCAGCTCAGGTCACAAGGCTGAATCTCAAAGCAGGTCATTGCTTAATTAATTTGTCTAAGGTGAAAGGACATCTCTGTTCCTGTTCTGTACTTGTATTACTGAGTGACCTGAGCTCATCAAACATCAGAAAGAAAAGAGTACATTTAATGGAATCCAGTCAGAATCCATTCTTTTGCCAATGGACAAATGTTCAGTTACTGTATGCTTTCCTGATTTTCCTACATTTGCTGAGTTCAGGAGTTAGAAGAATGTGTCCACACAGCTCTCAACTCCAGATGACATGTCAACTAAAAATTAAATCTTTCAACTTGGGGTGAAACATGGAAGACAAACTGGCAATATCTACTTCCTCTGATTCAGCCTGTCAGAGTATGTGAAAAATGCCATTGATTATAATTCTCAATATTTTTTCTTAAACCACACACACATATATGAGGAGGCATAATGACGTCAAAAGGCATTTAATGCATATTTTGATGTGGCTTGCACAAAATTCACTTGGGCATGCAAAGTCACAGAGGTGAGGTATGCTTCTCCACGTCTCTTAGGGGATTGGTCAATGGCCACTGAGTCCATTACATGAATCATGTAATGGATAGGTCCTCAAGAATTTCAATTAATCTGTGCATCAACCATACACCACCCACCCTCACAGCAGATGTCATTGGGGCCCATTAGGATTGATCCAGGCTGATCACACCTCTGTGTCCCTATCCCCCAACAAGACCCCTGAAGTCATAATCTCACCCAACCCCAACCCAGGTTGGGCCTATTTCCAACCCCTGCCAAGATCTCTCTCAACCACCCCCCAACCCTAACAACCCATGATCTCTGACTTACCTGTTTTCCTCGGCATTTGCTGAATTCAGCTGGTAGAAGAGAAAATGTCTCCACAAAGTTCTCATTGCAGCAGCAGTGCCAACTAAGGAAAGGTCTTTGTGCACATTGGTGCATAAAAAGGTCAATTCCTTTGCACTAGACATATGGGGCACCAAACATGTGTTGGAACCCCTGCACTTCACCCTTTAAAGTGCAGAATTCACCAAGTTCTATAAAGGATGACAGGAGTACATTTGGCATATTTTCCTTCAAACTTATTTTTAACCCACAAATTTATTTGCTTTACAACTGAAGGAAATGAAATAACAAAATATAACAAATGCCATGTTGAAATTATATACGTTATTGAATTAGCACACAATTACAGTTGAAATTCTTGTATGTACAGTAGATAATGGCACAAATTACATTCCTAATGTGTATTTAGAGCATGTTTGTAAATTGGTGGATTTTTTTTCACCTTTTCATTGCAAGAAATAATTTGCAAGGTAATTTATGCAGCACCATATTTTGTTTCCTGTATGGTACATTTCCCATTTGTTCATTGGTAATTTCATTGCACATTTAATAGAGCAGCTGCTTCTAGACACTGACCCCAATTTAACAGAAGAACATGTTATGCTTCCCAGTTAAATAGGGTCATTGTAAACCTGGATTTGAGTAAGACTGAAATTCCCCATCTCTTAATATTAATATTTCTTCATTGCCCATTATCCTGCATTGCAGTATAATAAATACAAAGGAACAACGTTTTAATTGTTTTCTCAAACATATAATTTCTGATACTGGATCTCCTTTTTATTGTAAGTCTCTTATGGAGATTCGAACTAATAGACTCGACAGATGTCTACATACATGAGTCTGCCAAATATACTTGTAACCAGCCAGCAATTTAGCTGGAGCATCAATGGTGAAACACATTCCTGTGGCCTTATATTAGTTTTATGGTCCGAAATAAATCATATTTTAAAGTTATTTCACTTCATAAACTACATATCACAACAACTTTACTTACTAACCACCAAGGTTTTATATGCTGCACCATCAGCTGTGACTTGAGTATAGTTGAATATTACAACAGGATATAGACAGGATGCAGAGTTGGGCGGAGAAGTGGCAGATGGAGTTCAATCTGGAGAAGTGTGAAGTGATACACTTTGGAAGAACAAACATGAAGGCTGAGTACAAGGTCAATGGCAGGATTCTGAGCACTGTGCAGGAACAGATGGATCTTGGGGTCCAAGTCCATAGATCCTTCAAAGTTGCCGCGCAAGTTAATAGGGTGGTTAAGAAGGTGTATGGTATGCTGGCCTTCAGTAGTCAGGGGATTGAGTTCAAGAGCCGTGAGGTAATATTGCAGCTCTTTAAAACTCTGGTTAGACCACACTTGGAGTATTGTGTTCAGTTCTGGACACCTCATTATAGGAAGGATGTGGAAGCTTTAGAGAGGGTGCAGAGGAGATTTACCAGGATGCTGCCTGGATTGGAGAGCATGGCTTATGAAGATAGGTTGAGTGAGCTAGACTTTTTCTCTTTGGAGCGATGGAGAATGAGAGGCAACTTGATAGAGGTGTGTAAGATTATGAGGGGCATAGATAGAGTAGACGGCAAGCACCTTTTCCCCAGGGTATTAATAGCCAATACCAGAGGACAGAGGAGGAATGTTCAGGGGAGGTGTCAGAGGTAGGTTCTTTATACAGAGAGTGATGGATGCCCGGATCACACTGCCAGGGGTAGTTGTAGAGGCTGATACAATAGGGACATTTAAAAGGCTCTTAGGTAGGCACATGGAAGTAAGAAAAATGGAGGGGTATGGGCTGTGCAGGAGGGAAGGGCTACATTGATCATGGAGGTGTTGATGAGGCTCTACGGGGCACTAGTGAGGCCTCATTTGGAATATTATGCGCGTTTTGGGCCCCACATCTTAGGAAGGATGTGTTGACGTTGGAGAGGGTTCAGAGGAGATTTACGAGGATGATTCCAGGAATGAAAGGGCTTACGTATGAGGATCGTTTGTCGGCTCTTGGACTGTACTCGCTGGAGTACAGAAGAATGAGAGGGGACCTCATAGCAACATTTAAAATATTGATAGGAAAGGACAGAGTAGATGTGGCTAGGCTGTTTCCCTTGGTGATTGAGTCCAGGACCAGAGGGCACAATCTTAGAATTAGAGGGTACAGTTTCAAAACAGAGATGAGGAGAAATTTCTTTAGCCAGAGGGTGGTGAATTTGTGGAACTCCTTGCCACGAACAGCAGTGGAGGCCAGATCAGTGGGGGCGTTCAAGGAGGAGATAGATAGATATCTAAATAGTCAGGATATCAAGGGATATGGGGATAAGGCCGGAAATTGGGATTAGAATAGTTTTTTTTTCTTCTTCTTCCCCCATTCCCCATTTCTCATTTCTATTTCCCTTCCCTTGGAGCAGACTCGATGGGCCAAATGGCCTGCTTCTGCTCCCTTGTCTTGTGATCTTGTGATCTTGTGAGATGTTCATATAGTTCAGCACAACATCGTGGGCCGGAGGGCCCATACTGTGCTGTACTGTTCTATGTTCCATGTTCTATTACCTTTGCAATACACCAATAGATACCCAATTCTACTGCAACCTGCCTTCTTAAGCCCCTTGCACCTTCTATCTCCTCCACCCTAACCTCCAATAAAATTTATGAATGGTTTATGAACTTCCTTGTCATTAGGATTAAGGCCATAAGACAATGGCCATTGGCATTTCCCTCCCTTCTCCCAGCCCATATGGCTAAACATCTAATGTTCTCCCATGGCCTTGCCCTGAACTTGGAACAATTTCTAGTTTTTCTCCTATCACCCCGCATGCTCCTTCTGAACTCATCTTGCCCACAAGACCAACCTCTTGCTCGCTGGACCATATTCCCACAAAATTGCTGATCATCTATCCTCCTTTCCTGACGCCTCCATCATACCCAATATTGTTAATTCTTCTTCTTCAGATAATGTTCATTACCTCTTCAAATTTGCTGTTATCACCCTTTTTCTCAAACAAACTCTTGACACATTCTATTGTTTTAAATATCCACCCCACTTCCAACCTCCTTTTCATCTCCCAAGTTCTTGATTGTATTTTAACCTTCTAAGCTCATGCCTATCTTTTGGAGAGCTCCTTGTTTAAATCTCTGCAATCAAAGTTTCCTCTCCTACTCCAGTACCAAAAGAGATTTTACTAAAGGCATTGAAGACATCCTATGTGGTGAACACAAAGGTAACCTATCCCACCTCATTTGTTCTCAACCTTTATGTAGCCTTTAGTTCAGCTGATCATATCATCCTCCTCTGATGCTTTCCATCTATCCTCAAGCTGCCTGGGACCAAACTTATTAGGTTCCTTTCTTATCTATCCTAAATATTACCCGCACTGTTTCACTTCCCATGTCTCCACCATTAGCTCTATTGCCCCTCCATTCTTGACACTTCCTTTTTATCATCTTCATGTTGCCCCGAACATCAGCATCCAGAAGTGCAGCATCAAGCTCCAACTATGTTGAAGACAGCTAGCTCGCCTCAATATCATTCTCTTGACTTTTCCTCAGATCATCAGACTGCTTGTCCAACAGCCAGAAGAGCAGGAATTTCATCCAGCTAAATAGTTCACATACCAAAGCCATTGTTAACTGAACCAGAACATTTGCAACCTTGGTGCTGCAACTGACCCAAATGGAGGTTTGGACCATCAGTGGACCTGCCATTCAGCTCCGTAACACAGACTGCCTCTACACCCATCTACTGAAACTCATCATCTATGTCTTTATACGTAGCTATTCTTACACCCTCTGTATCTAGTGTCCTAACTCATATCAGTTCCCATTCACTCATCAACCCTTGCTTGCAGAATGACAGTGACTCCTGGTTAAGAAAAACCTTGATTTTAATATTTCATCTTTGTTTTCAAATCCTTCTGTAAACTCACAGTACTCAATCTATCTGTGTAATAAGCCTTATATTATGCTCCTCCAATTCTGGACCCTTAATCTTCTCCAAATTTAAATACTACATCAATAGTAGAAGAGTCTTTAGCTGTCAAGTCTCTGTTCCCTCTCTCTCTTTCTTTACTCCTTTAAGATACTCATTGAGGTTTTACTCCTTAGATTTTGGCCATCCACTCTGATAATTCCTTAACTGGCTCAATTTTGTGTTCTGTTCAATGACGTTATTATGAAGAGTATTGAGGCATCTTGTGATGTGAAATGCTCCAGAAGTTATTGTTATGTTCTCTGCTCAATACCAATGGTGCACTTATATAAGTTTAAAGTAATAAATGTCCCAAGGCTCTGCACAGGAGCATCTCAACTAAATTCTACCACTAATCAAAATAAAAGGACATTAGGATTGATCCAAGTAGTTTTTAATGGTTATCTTAAAGGCAGTAGATTGGTGTAAGAGCTTAGAGAAGGACATCGACAACTGAAGCCATGGTCAAGAATGACAGAGCAAATTGGGGATATACGAGAAACCAGATTTGGATGAACATCAGACTCTGGGGGGGCTTGATGGGCAAGAGCAATGAATTCATGAAGGGAGTTGAACACAAGAGTTAGAATTTTAAGTTGGAGGCTCTTCACAGATTAATTTGGAGGCATTACTAGACAAGGAACCAAATGTAGTCAATGAGGATGAGGGTGATGGATGAATAGAGTTGAGGTTTTGAAGCACAATCATATACCTCTGGAGTTTGGATTATGTTCAGACTATACATTCTTTGTGTTGTATTAACAAGTTGTTCTCTTCAAAATAATTTTTGTTTCTTGATATGTTACTCAAGTTAAGTGGAAATAAATCTTGAGGTAATTTTCTTCCCAGAAATCTGGTATTAAGCTGAAATACTCAAGACATTTTTCAAATAATATGAAGTCACAGACAAATTCCTTTGACATTAGATGCACTATGGCATACTTATCATGGTTTAGGAACAAAACGTGTTTTTAGCAGTTATTTTCAAAAATTTGAACTGAGATATGTGTTTTTAAATTGGATCATATCATGATATTAACAAGATGAGTGCATGAATGGATAAATAAGCCTATGAAATGCAATCAAATGACAGAGGAAGCAATTATAGTCAGTGAAGTATGAGCTTATTTTGCTTCACATCTGTTGACAATGTAGATTAAATACTTAAGGAAAATATTAGTATTTATTAATATTTATTTTTGATGATAGCTGAGTCATAACTATTGATGCAACTGAAACTTAAAGAAATAATCCATAAGATAATATTTAACCATCAACTGAGTTGACAGCATTTTATAGTGATTTAAAATTTCAGACTGGAAATATCTACAACATAAAAAAAACAATTTACCAAGTGATGGTACATTGCCAACTCATGGGAAAATCTTTCATTATTTTGTTGCGCCTAAGGCAATTCTGGATAGTGAAGCTTCACTCTCAATGTAGAATTTCAAATCCTGGTAATCAATATACCAGTATAGACATGTCATAGAGTCATGCAGCACAGAAACAGCCCCTTCATCCCACCATATCCATGCTGACTATCAAGTAGCTATCTATACTAATCTCATCTACAAGCACTTGGTCCTTAGCTGACTATGCGTTGGCTATTCAAGTGTTTGATGAGAAGTGTTGTGAGAGAACCTTCTTCCACCACCCATTAACTATCATCCCATACTGTTTCTTTAAATTCCACCTTATCCAATCTCCATAACAACACCAATAATACATTTCATTAGTTCCCATAGTTCAGCAACTGCAGTTCCTCCCTCTTTCCCTGACAGAACACACTGAAAATGTAGTTCTTTCCTCCTTCCCTAATGAAACATACTGTCAGAAAGCCAGTCTACAGGCGAATCACAGGATGACAAAATATTTTGAAAGGTCTTGTAAGATGAAACAAAATATTCTATTTAAAGAAAAAGCTATGCATTTAATTGATATTATTAGGTTACAAACAGCTAATGGAATCTACAACTGTCATATTCTACTTGGTATAAAGCAACAAAAACAATGAGCACAGCATCAGATATCCATCATGTCCCTTCAGATATAACAACACTGACATAGAAATTAGATCACAAGAAAGAAATTGGCATGACAAGGTCATAAAATGTGCTCTGTATAACGCATGTTGCCATACAAAAGGCATGGGGACAGAATGGACTGGAAAAGGGACCGATATTGGTCATCTGTATTAGCCTTGTCCTCCACCTGAAATAAGTACTACAGCATTGTCTGTGAAAGTCAGTGGTTGAAGCCCTATTTTGAGTCTCTATGCACAAATGAATCAGGATTGAGTTTTGCTAATAAAACAGCTAAACCATCGGCCCTCGTGAAGTGCTGGGGCATGTTATCAGAAAGGTGGCCACACAATTTTATGCACCTAAGTGTGCAGAGATGCTACTCGTGCCCATCTGTTAATCTGCAGACCACTGATAAACTGTGCCTGATTGCATCTCACCAGCTGTCCTTCCCACCCACTCACCCAAGAATCAGCAAGCTATCACTGCTACCTGCAGACAGCTGATAATGCTCAAATGAGGCTGGTGTGCTTCTGCTGCGGACCCATTCAGCATAAGTTTTGGGACAATCCATTTTTTATGCCTTTGTTGTCATTTATCTGGGAAATATGGATATTATTTATCAGGAATTTTAAGCTCTGCTCACTAGTGGGGGAAGGAGTAACACAATATGTCTTACCTTTTTGTGCCAAAGCTTTGGCACCTTTCCTCAAAAAAGCATGCAATAAAACAAATGATGCCAAAAATAATGAGAAACAAAAATAAATAATGAGATTAAAAAAGCGTAACAGTAAAGATACAAAGAGCAAGGCAAGACCAACAATCTCAAACATATTTTCCAATCATGGGGAAATCCATCATAGAAATGTCACTAGCAATCAACTCAAAGAGAAATACTAAAGGTTAAAAAGTTAAGGATGCATTGAAATTCTATTGTGATATCTTATAAGAATCACTTTACGCAAATGGCTATTGCTCTTAACAATTGGTAACTCTATCAATATATTGTATGTTGCATAGACCTAGACCGATACAGGCCTTTCAAATATATGCACCACTTGATGCTCCCTCAACATCCTTCACCTAATTCATTGTGCAAAACTATTTATTCTCTTCTCCCTCACATGCTTATTAAGCAATTCCTTAAACACAAATATAATATTCATTTCAACAACCTCTTTTTGGTTGTTTTTCTTACTTTTGCGATATAAATTGATTCTGTCCATTATCTGATAATATTTTTGTTCATAAAGCAAAATGATGTACAGATTTTTAGCAGAACTGATTGTGTCAATTAACCATTTCAAGAAGGAGTTGGGTAAATCTTTGGTGGGAACAAGTTTGAGGTCACAGTAAGAATGTGGACCATGCAATCAAAGAACATAAGAAATAGGAGCAGGAGTAAATCATCTGGCCCTTCGAGCTTGCTCCACCATTCATCAAGTTCAAGGTGGAACTTTTGCCTCCGTGCCATTTTCCTGCCCTTTCCCCAAATCCCTTGATTCCCTGAATGTTCAGAAATCCATTGATTCCCATTTTGAATGAACACAACCACAGAGCCTCCACAACTATCCGGGGTAAAGAATTCCAAAAGTTCATCACCCTGTGAAGAAATCCTTCTCTCCTCAGTCTTAAATGCTTTCCCCTTAATCTGAAATGGCCCCATGGTCCGAGGCACCTCAGCCAGAGGAAGGATTCTCACTGCATTTAGCCTATTAAGAATCTTGTAAGTTTCAATGAGATCTCCTATCATC
Organism: Pristis pectinata; assembly: GCF_009764475.1. Classification (NCBI taxonomy): domain Eukaryota; kingdom Metazoa; phylum Chordata; class Chondrichthyes; order Rhinopristiformes; family Pristidae; genus Pristis; species Pristis pectinata. Next base: position 20,560,245 of record NC_067425.1, on the reverse strand, counting down.
CTCCTAAACTCTAGAGCATATAGTCCCATTCTACTCAATCTCGCTTCATGTAGAAAGCCTGCTATCCCTTGAATCAATCTAATGAATCTTCATTGAGCTCAGTCTAAAAGCAAGTATATACATTCTTTGCTAAGGACACCAAAATTGTACAGACTACTCCAGGTGCAGTCTCACCAAGGCCCAACAGAATTGCAGTAAGACTTCCTTACTCGTGTATTCGAATCTACTCAATGTAAAGGCTTTTAAAAAGTTGTTTTTTCAGTTGTTTTTTTCCAGTTACAGCAGCCAGAGCAGCAGAGGGGAGGAGCTAGCAGTTTTTTTTGTTTAAGTTGTCTGATTGGCTAAATGTGTTGCAACTCAGCCAATAAAAGGAAGGCAGGATAAAGTGGAGTGGCCATTGTAAGAGTGGACCAGTGTAGGAGTGGGAATCTCTATCTCTATCTCTATCTCTATCTCTATCTCTATCTCTATCTCTATCTCTATCTCTATCTCTATCTCTATCTCTATCTCTATCTCTGGCTCTTTTTTATAGTAGATAAAAAGACACCAAATTACAACTAATTAAATAAACTAAGGATGCAGGATCAGGTGATATGTTGTAGCTGCATGATGTGGGAGCTGGTGGACCCCATTGTGGTTCCTGGTGACCACATCTGCAGCAAGTGTTGGTTGTTCAAGGAACTCAGGCTCAAAGTTGATGACCTGGAATCTGAGCCTCAAACACTGCGACACATCAGGGAGTGGGAGAGTAACCTGGATGCTGTGTTTCAGGAGGCAGTCACATCCGTTAGATTAACTATATCAAATTCAGTCTGCAGTCAGGGACAAGTGGGTGTGACTGAGTGAGGCAGGTAGGGGGATCTGAGAGGTAGTGCTGGAGGATCCTCAGCCCTTGACCTTGTCCAACAGGTCTGAGATTCTTGCTCCCTATGCGGATGAGAGTGGGGGCTGTAGGAAGGATGAGCAACTGAACTGTGGTTCAGGAAACCATTTGGGGGGGTGGTGGGAGAGAAGAGAAATGTAGTTGAAATTGGGGATAGTATAGTTGGGGGAATAGACACAATTCTCTGTTGCAAGGATTGAGAGTCCCAAAGGTTGTGTTGCCTGCCTGGTCCCCAAATTTGGAACATCCCATCTGACCTGCAGAGGAATTTGGAATGGGAGGGGAAGATCCAGTTATCGTGGTCCATGTGGGTACCAATGACGTAGGTAGAACAAGGAAAGAGGTTCTGCTGAGGGAATTTGAACAGCTAGGGTCTAAATTAAAAAGCAGAACCAAAAAGATGATAATCTCTGGATTGCTACCTGAGCCACATGCAAATTGGCATAGGGTCAATAAGATCAGAGAGTTAAATGTGTGGCTCAAAGATTGGTGTGGGAGAAGTGGGTTTGAATTTGTGGGACATTGGCACCAGTATTGGGCAAGGAGGGAACTGTTCTGTCGGGAGAGGCTCCACCTGAACCATGCTAGGACCAGGGTCCTGGCGAACAGCATACATAACTAGGGCTGTAGATAGGGCTTTAAACTAAATGGAGGGGGGGGGGGGATTGTGTTCAACAAACTGGAAAAGTATGGATAAAGTAAAAGGGAAGTAGAGTGCAGGAGAGGTTACTGAAGTCTCCAGAATAAAGAATGAGACAAAGTTTAGAAAGATATAAGAATTTAACTTCAGGCAGCATGGAGACAAATTTGAGAAGGGTGATGAATAAAGGACTGAAAGTTCTATATTTGAATGCACACAGTATACGAAATAGGCAGATGAGCTTAGCACAGTTAGAAATTGCAGTTATGGCGTTATGGGCATCAGAGTCGTGATTCAAAGAAGATCACAGCTGTGAGCTAAACATCCAAGGATACACATCCTATCGAAAAGACAGGCAGGTGGGCAGAGGGGGTGGAGTGGCTCTGTTGATAAAAAATGAAATCAAATCCTTAGCAATAAGTGCAATGGGATCAGAAGACGTAGAATCCTTGTGGGTAGAGTTAAGAAACTGCAAGGGTAAAAAGACTCTGATGGGAGTTGTATACAGGCCTCCGAATAGTAGCCAGGATGTGGGGTACAAATTACAACAGGAGAAAGAAAAGGCATGTAAAGAGGTCAATGTTACGGTGGTCATGGGGGATTTCAATATGCAGGTAGATTGGGGAAAATCAGGTTGGTACTGGATCCCAAGAGAAGGAATTTGTAGAATGCCTACAAGATGGCTTTTGGAGCAGTTCGCAGTCGAGCCCACTAGGGAAAAAGGCAATTCTGGATTTGGTGTTGTGCAAAGAAACAGATTTGATTAGGGAGCTTAAGGTAAAGGAACCCTGAGGAGGCAGTGATCATAATATGGTAGAATTCACCCTGCAGTTTGAGTGGGAGAAGCTAAAATCGGATGTATCGGTATTACAGTTGAATAAAGGTAACTACAGAGGTATAAGAGATGACAGTTGAGCAGCAATGGCAGGAGTTTCTGGGAGTAATTCGGAAGACATATGAGGAGCATTTGATGGCTCTGGGGCTGTATTCACTGGAGTTTAAAGGATGAGGGGGGATTTCATTGAAACCTACCAAATATTGAAAAGCCTGGGTAGAGTGGATGTGGAGAAGATGTTTCTAATAGTGGGTGAGACTAGGACCAGAAGGCACAGCCTCAGAATAGAAGGATGTCCCTTTAGAACAGAGATGAGGAGGAATTTCTTTAGCCAGAGGATGGTGAATCTGTGGAATACATTGCCACAGACAGCTGTGGAGGCCAAGTCATTGGGTATATTTAAAGTGGAGGTTGATAGTTTCTTGATTAGTAAGGACATCAAAGGTTATGGGGAGAAGGCAGGAGAATGGGGTTGAGAGGGAAAAATAAATCAGCCATGATCAAATGGCAGAGCAGACTCGATGGGCTGAATGGCCAAGTTCTGCTCCTATGTCTTATGGTCTTGTATACTATTTGCCCTCCAAATAACTTGCTGCATCTACATGTGGGCCTTCAGTGACTTGTGTACAAACTTGTGCAGGTTTCTTTGAATATCAATGCTACCCAATCTCTCATCATTTAAAAAATACTGTGCTCTTCTGTTGTGATCTATAGAATTTCTGAAGAATTTTGAACTTTGATAACCAGGAGAGGACAACAGGATAGAGTTAGTGTGTTAACTATTAGTGTATGTGACAACAATTTCATGAGGGAACAGAATGGGAATATTTATACTCCCTGCATTCTCAAACCTTCATGACTGCCAAATTAAAGAATATTGGTGGTAGTAATCCTGTTAGGAGGCCAGCAAAATTCCCAGGAATTGTGGAGATTTTCTGTCAAAATTATAGTTAAACTATTGAAAGCTTTGCAGTATTTGAGGAACAGTATCAGGCACAGTTATAATCAGCTAACCTCCTCCTTTCTTGGGATAGGCGAGAGGTCATTTCACATGCACACAATATAGAGCTGTTTCTAGGTCCCTTTCAGTGCATTTGTTTTCAGCTCTGATATTGCTCAGTCTTTGTTCCTGTTGTCTTTGATTAAAGTTTTGATCAAAGGCAAGTGGTTTCCTTCTGAATGGATTTATTCGAAAGAGGTTGGCCTGCAGAGGGAATGCCAGCCTGCCCTGAGCTGCATTGTGATATCATGTAAATGGCTTATTTTAGTAGACATAATGCAAATGGGAACCAGCAGACCAGATGGAATCATTAAAGTATGTGAAAGCTTGAATACCTGTGGCCTGATTGGCCCTTTAATAGATGTCACACTTTAGGTGGTATGGGATGAAAGAAAGGTTAACAAGATGATCAAAGTGCATATATTATCTGAATGGTTGAACTCCCACCACCACCATCCCAACTCCTCACCCCCTCCTGTTCTTTCTCAGGGATTGTCTCTTTGGAAAGGTATGTAAATAATTTTGCTGCACATTATTTACAGCCATCACGCAGCCTCAGCAGGAATTTACAGAAACAGTAGAGTATAAATCTGCAGATTGTTAGTTGATGGTGTTGTGGAGAAGCACATCAGAAAATCCTCTTCATAAGAACCCGATTATATAGGACCTTGCCTTTGGCAGCCAATAACAAAGTGTTTTAAAGCAGATCTGTCAGCTTTTTGTTTGTAAACTCCTGCTTCTATCAAGGCTTCAGCTCTCAATTCTCTGCCCCTTCATCTGTGGCACAGACTATTAATGAATTGAAATGGAGACAAGGCTGCAGATGCTGGAAATCTGGAGCAACACACAAAATGCTGGAGGAACTCAGCGAGTAAGGCAGCATCTATTGGAGGGAAATGGACAGTCGACCTTTCGGGCCGAGACCCTTCTTCAGGACTTGAAAGAAAGGGAGATGGCCAGTATAAAATAGTGGGGGGAGGGGGTGGAGCGAGAGCTGGCGCGTGATAGGTGAATCCAGGAGCGAGGGGAATGGTTGGCAGGTGGGGGAGGGGGTGACTGGGAATGATATAAGAAGCCGGGAGGTGATAGGTGGAAGTGACAAAGGGCTGAAAAGGATGGAGTTGAAATGTTTGGTTCGTCAAGGCTTGTAAAATGCTATCCTCCTCTCTGGCATGTGTCCCTTTCAAATTTGTCTTACACACAACATTTCTTTCTCGTGTTTAGTCCATTTTGAGACAATTCTGCGTGACTGTTTCCTTTGAGCAGAACAAAAAACAAGCTGCTGGAGGAATTCAGCAGGTCTCGACCCAAAACATGACTGTCCATCTCCTTCCACAGATACTGCTTGACCCGCTAAGTTCCTCCTGCAACTTGTTTTATACTCCAGGTTCCAGCATCTGTACTCTTGTGTCTCTATATTACTACGAGCAGAACAAGTTTGCCATGATGAGAGCCTGAAAAATTGTCACAGATGGATCCTGTTTCAATTCCATCAGCAAGGTGATCACATAGTTGGAGCCCACAGTTCCATGGCAGAGCCAGGCTTGTTCAGTTCATGTAAGGGTTGGCTCCAGAAAGCCCTGAGGGAGACTCTTGGGAGTCTGGCACAAGGGTGTATTTCTGTGAGATCTTGAGCATCATTTATTGTCATCCTGATTCTACAAAAAGTATTCAGAATCCCATGTACTCTTTTTCCTTCTGAGACCAAATGCAATCCTTTCAAGGATCAGTTAGTTCACTGAGTGCCTAGTACCTTGGTACATCAAAATTGCACCAATGTAACTAACCACTCCTGTAGCTAAGGTTCATGATGGGCCAATGAAGCTCGAGACTACAATCTACACAGCTAATGAGCCTCCATCTATCTCCAGAAGAATCCCTGTACTGCACATTTTTCTTGACAAATACTGTAGAGCCAAGATCAATGGCAATTAGCAGGCAAGAGTTGCTTTTTGATTTTAATTGGCCTATTCCCACCTGGCAGTTGAGATGAAAATTAGCACCTTTGGAATCGGTAAGCCTGCACTTTGCAAAATTTTGCCAATTGAAAACAACAGAGAAATATGATGCATGCCAAAGTATCCAATGCCATCTCTTGTTCTTTTGGGCAGGAGTCACAGCAGTTTTTAAGGAGCTGAAACTGGCTTTCGCTTGTAGATGAAAGTCAGCTCCATTATTTTAAGGACAGTTTTCCACAGAAATTCAAACAGAATAATTCTATCATGCCCTCTGACAAGCAAACCAAAACACAAACAATTGCTAGGATTGATTGAGAAGTATCATTGTTTTATCATTAATTCTTCTAGTATTGCCTTTGAATAATAATTTATGAAAAAAACAATTATTAAATCTAATTCAATGCTTCAGCTCCCTATGTAAATGAATGAGAACATAATTATAATGCATTAATGCAGCTATTAAAACAGCTTTCCTTCAACAAGTCAAAACAGAAAACTCACTGAGAATTGTATATATGGCTTAGTTCTATTGGGCTTTATTTGCACAAGCTTGGAAAGTCATCTCCTATTGGCTGTGCTAATTGCACTAAGTAGACTTCAATGGTATAAAGTTTGGAGAGAGAATACATTGTGCTTCTGTTATTAAATAGCACATATAGAGTTACTTGTGGGAAATGAACTTCCAAGCACAATTTCTTCATTTGTTGGGAAAAAGCCAGCAGACGCAATGTTGTACCAAATAATAAACCTGTCAGCACCCTCAGCTATTGTACTCTTACTGACAATATAGTTTAGGCAGTTAACCAGTACTCTGAAAATCTACACTAATCGTTCTGAAATTAAATTGAACCCATGGATATTTTCACCAATCTTTGTCCCTGCCTTTTATTTGCCCCTACCCAGTTTCTCCCATCTCCCGAAAATAGCAACAGATGCTCTTACTTCCTGCCTAACCTGTGAGAGGCAACAAGGGATTTGACTATGGAACACCTAACAACCAAGGCTAAGCATGAATACCAACAAGCAGTTAAGATCAGCCAATTTAGCAGGCACCATTGACTGAGCCTGAAAACCTTCCTGGTTTGTATGCTACAGAATGATACATTGAATTACTGAACAATTAAGAAAGTGCCATTATATTGTTGAACATATTCTGGAATTAATTACAGTTTGATTTCTTGTGCAAGCAAAGGCTAATCTATCTGAACTAATGTCAAGAATAATAAGTCTTTATTGGATCATATTAGGAAGAGATGGATTGGATTTTTTGGAGTGTCCATAATTGCTGTAGTATGTTCATTTCTGAGCACCACACTTTAGGGAGAACATAGAGATCTTCATAAGAGATTTACATAAGACAGTATGTAAAAGATTTACTCAGGGGAAGCTGGGGTTTTACTCCTTAGGGCAGAGAAAGACAGCCATGTCCCTTTGAACATCAAAAGAGATTTGATATTAAGTGCTCAAAATCATGAAAGGTTTTAACAGAGTAAATAAGGAGAAACCACTTCTAGTAGCAGAAGGATTTGAAACCGGAAGACTCAAAGTTAAGATGATTCGCAAAAGAACCAGGGGCAAAATGAAGGACAAATATCACGTTGCAAGTTATGAAATGCCTGCTTGAAAGGATAGCAGACACGGAGCAATGCAAATAAATGAGGCTTTCCCCTTCAATAGAGAAAAACACAAATGGTGAGTAATTTCTAAATGGTGGGAAATTGGGAGATGCTGATGTTGAAAGGGATCTGAGTGTCTTTGTGCACATGTCACTGAAAGCTAACATGCAGCTGCAACAAGCATTTAGGAAGGTTAATTATATGTGGGTCTTTATTATGAGAGTTTTTGAGGAGAAGAGTAAAGATGTTTTACTGCATTTATATAAGGGCCTCGGTTAGGCCACACCTGGAGTATTGTGTATGATTTTGTCTCCTTATCTCAAGTAGATATGTACAACAGAAGGAGTGGAGTGAAGATTCACCAGAGTGGTTCCTGGGATGGCCTGTCTGTTATATGAGGAGGCATTGAGTAGGCTAGGTCTCCATTCTCTAGAATTTTGAAGGACTGAGGTTAGCTCATTGAACATTCAAAAATCTTAATGAGCGAAGCAGGGTAAATGTGAAGAAGATGCTTCCCTGGACTGATAAGTCTTAAACTAGCAGTCACATTCTCAAAATAGGGATTGCCCATTTAGGACCAGAATGAAAGGAAATTTCTTCACTAAAATGTTAAAGAATCTTTGAAATTCTCTACTATGGAAGGCTGTGGATCATTGATTGTGGTCAAATCATTGATTGTGGTCAAAACAGATCAAAAAATTTCTGGATATTTAAGGAATCAACGGACATTGGGATAGAATAGGAAAAAGATGTCTATCAACCATGATCTTGTTGAACGGTAGAACAGGTTTGAGGGGCCGAGTGACCACTTCCTGCTTCTATTTCTTGTGTTTTTATGTTCTTAAGTAAATTCAATGGTAACTTTTGAAAGCAAATTGGATGAATGCTTGAAGGTAAATATTTACATCATGATCTGGAAAGAGCAGTGGAATATGATTAGCTAGCTAACTCTGCCAAAGAGCCCGGACAGACTGAATGGCCACATTCTCTGTTGTATTATTCCACGATTCTATGTCAAAGCGTCCACTTTGCAGAGATTTCAAATAAACTCTCTAAATCCCCTGCTCTGGGGAGTGGGAGCATGTTTTAAAACTTCAGTGACTCAATTCTCAAACTATTTTACATCGAAACCTAAAAATTACTCTACTACCTATAATTGAGTTAAAATAGCTTTGTGGTTCACCCTAATGTTTGTGAACGTCCTATTAAGATCTCAATCTTCATTTGCAAGATTCACAAGAAAGTACTGTCAAGTTTCCCTGTGTAACACGATACTGTTTCAGTGTGGTGCTACTATATTGATTTATTTTAATTCCTTGCAGCTGTCAGCATTTAGCCTCGTGGGTGGAATCTCTGTAGAAAGTAGTTAAATGGGCATACCACAATAGAAACAGCACTTTGCCCAGCTCCTGGGTGGAGCTGTGACTCAATCAAAGCATGCTGCAATGATGGGAGGTGAATTGGTGTGTGCTTCCAGGGTGCCAGAGAGACCTTGACAGGCTGGTGAAGAACAGTCACAAATGCTGGAGGAACTCAGCAGGTCAGGCAGCATCTATGGAAGGAAATAAACAGTTGATGTTTCGGGTTGAGACCCTTCATCAAGAACAGTGCCTACAAGAACCATGTCCTTTGTGCAAGGAGACCATCAAGGACCTCCTGGGCTACAACCCATCGCTCCCGGTAGCAGATTGCTCAATAGATTTCTGTAAGAAGTAATACTAGTTGAGTGCTGTCTCTGAATGCTGGCTCATTGGTGAAGCTTGCATTGTAGGCAAATCTCTGTGCCCACTCTGCCTATTCCTGTGGGCTTAAGGAAAAGTTAATTATGTCTTTTCTCCTTGAGCATGGAGTCTGGGTGACCTGCCTAATGCCTCAGTTAGCAGCAAATTGTGAGATGTGGCAGAGACCAGCCGCAGCAGCCCAGAATAATCTTGAGGCTAGGAAGCTGAGAGTGACAGTGAACATGACCTCGATAAGCAAAGCAGCCAAGGCACTCATGAGGCTATATTTGAGGTCACAGGATGACAAAGAACGTCTGGCCTTGCAAAGGAAATGAAGTGATTAAAACTTGGTTGTTCTACAAGTAAGAACTGTCATGTTTCAGACCAATGAGGTTAAAACTCATGCTGGACATGAATGTTGCATGTTGAATAATGGTTGATGTTATTTTGGGGGAACTTTATACCTGAGAAAGGATGGTATAATCCCATTGAAAGGTCAGGAATCAAACTTCTCACTGGGCTCTAAGATACCTAGAGATGGGGACACTGTTGCTCTACGCCAAATTTTCACCTACACGGCATCATTTTCTTTGGAGTAGAGTGAAAGAATTTCTAGGCCATAGAATTCAAAAAGAATGTTCGTATTTAGTTTTTATTCTTCAAACCCTTCAAAAGAAGCGATCACAGTGCAGGTACAATAAAAACCATGCTGGAAGCTGCCACTGACACTGATAAGAACTTAGAACAGTGCAATTTTTGTTCTGTTTTGCTTGGTCAATTGTTGATTGGCATATGAGAAACTAGTGCCATTTTCTGGAAAGTTGCAGCTTTCTACAGCTGGATATTAAGAGGTTTGAGTTGGTGTAATATTCTTAATGTGATGAACTTCTGATTTTAATAGCTTTTATGAGTCACCAAATTGGTACAAAGTATTCCCTATAATTCAGACTCCTAATTACTTTAATTTACAGGACTGGGGCAGGGGAAAGGGGTGGGTGGGAGATTGTGCAAACAGAGGATCAGTAACATGTACTTGTGCATATTACAATAAACTCAACTTTGACTTTAACTGAGGAAGTGAGCAGTGGAAAGGAAAACAAGCAGCTTTTGATCTCACTTAATTCAATTTGTCACAATTAGGCAGTACATGAATGACCACATCATTTTGGAACATGGACTAAAATGAAGGGTCTTTGTTGCAAATGTAGTGAATCCCACCAATTCCAAAGTATCAAGCTTGCCTGTCTGCTGACATCTAGGACTTCAGTAAATGGGTGCTCAGCTCTGACTCTGGCTGCTATGGAATTTGTAGGTAGTGGGAGACCAGGAAGGATAGATGAGAGAGAGAAAAGGAGAGAGAAAAGGAGTGATGTAGAGAGGGAGGAGAGGTTTTAGTGAAGACCTAGTCCAAAGCCCTCTGGCAACAGAGTCTGAATCAGCTACCCTCCATTCTTGGGTTTTGGTTTAATTCACTATCCACTCTCCAGACTGGGCCAGCAACAGGTTTCAGGTGTTTTCCCCAGCACCAGTTTTACTCTGGGCCTGTAGCTTTGATCTGGATCTGATCTGGTGTTGCCTCCCTTTTCATTACTCACCACCAATTGTTCTAAGCAAAATTATAACAGCAACCAGAATGCAAAACATTCTGATCAGAAACAGAAAGAGAATGCAGTTTGGATGAGAAAGTCAGTTTTGCAGTCGTGTCAGTTGTCAACTAGTCAAAAATCCAATATAACATCCTTTTGAACAACTTTTGACATTCATTTTGCTGAGTGAAATTAATATTCCTGTGACACCACAGTTAAGTAAATGAAAGTATAACAGCTGCAAGCATTATTACCCATCTGCTTGTAAAAGCAAAACAGATTTTTTTTAACTGGAGAGAAGATTATTTTCGTTCTCAGATTCTTACACAATGCACTCCATCTCCAATAAGGGTACAACTCCCCACACAATACCCAGTCATTTTTGATTCCATTGCAACATCCTCCCATAGACCAAATTTCTATTTTGAAGTGCTAATTCAGGCTGAATGGCTGGAACATTCATGGAAATAACCTGGACTAGACAGCACCAAATGCTGGAAGGCTACAATTCAATATCCTTCCTGATCTGCAGACCTAGAATGTGGAATTACAGTACTTCTAATTCATGACCCTTGGCTAGATTTAATGGAGAAAGGTCATGGCAAAATTCACTTATGTCTGAGTTTCCCATTCTTCTAAAATATTGATCAAACAGATTCTTGTTAGATTGTTTGATTTAAAAAAACATAACAATTTTACTGAAGGAGAAGTTGTTGCTGAGCAACATCAAGACAGACAAGCAAAGATTTATTTGTGACACTGAAAATTCATGACCCCAAGCATTTTCCATTCTACTTCAAAACAGCCTTTTACTTTGGATTGCTATGATTAAGAGTGCATTTTCCATTTCCATATTTTAGTACAATATCTTAAGAACTTAAAGTCATTAGTACTATATCTCAATTCATTCATTCCTTTCAAGTTTCTTTCACATATTGACTGAATCTAATTTCATGGTCTCTTTGGACACAGACTGTTGTAGAATTGGGATTGCTTTTCTGTTGACTACTACGATAAAAGGTAAATGCATTTCATAGAAACTAACTAAAGGCATTGTTTATATATTTGAAAAAGTATTGTCCTTTCATTGCTTTATTAGTTTGTGAATTACATCTACATAGAGAAATGGCTCATAGAGCATTAGACAATGGTGGGGTGGGGGAAGAACTAGTCGATACCAAGGAGAGCAAAAAGTTAGGATGAAATACAGCATAGACAAAAGAATGAAAGACAAATTTTATCCACTTTATGGTAGGATGATGGTGTTGAATTTATGGGGGTGTGTCTACAGTGCACAAATTTTGTGTGCACTATATACATAGGAATGATCTAGTAAAATATTTCCCACATCTCACTTTAATTTGGCACGATAAATTTCATTGAGCTACTCAATTAAATATTTTCTTGCAACATATTGGAATGGATTCAATCAAAATAGTTCAGCTGAGGGTAATAGTTCTCCTGCAATCTTCACATAGCAGGAAATAAGTTGATCAAGTCAGTGGCTGAACCAACCAACTCTTTGGTTTGGGGAAACAGGAGTCTGATGATAAGGACACCTTTACCTTCTGATTGGTAGGAAGTCAGTGAGTGTAAAGTAATCGAGATTAGTTGTCAAACTCAGGAAACTATTTTAAAATTGGATCAAAAAGTAATGTAATGAAAACATTATATTTGCAGAATGTGGCAGGTGTGAGGCCACTTTATGGTAGGATGATAGTGTTGAATTTATGGGGGTGTGTCAGAATAATGGCAGATGTGAGGACATTGGCAAAATTAAAATGGGGCTCCAAGAATCTTGAAATTGGTTCTGCAGGGCACAATGAATTTCGGAAGGATGGGGTGATGTCAATTTGGTCCCTTGCTGCTGATGACAATATGAGGCACAACATTCTGAATAATTTGGAGTTTACGGAGATGGGAATCAGGGAAGACCAAGGAGAGCGTTCAAGAAGTCCAACCTTGAGGTGATACTGCAATGTTTCAGGTTTCAGTAGAAGCTTTGGAAGTGATATTGGTTTTGCTGATGGATTAGTTATTGGAAGGAAGCTGAACTTGACCATTGAGTTGACGATCAAGGAGAAGGTGGTCAAGAAAAGTAGTTGAAAGTAATCAGCATTAGAAATAATTCTGAGATTAAGAATGACAAAAATTTTTAGATTAAGCAGTACAGGATGTGTGAATTCAATTCTCTTTGTCAAATTGTTAAATCTCTCTCTCTCTTTCAATCCATATTATCATGTCTACTAATAAATCTGACAGCTGTTACTTTAGCTATCTGGCATATATTATGAAAATAAATGTACAATTTGCATGCATTAGAAAATGCAAAACTAAATCAAAAGACAGTGACACCTATAAACAGATTCTTCATTATATGCAATGTTCTCAGGTTACGTACCTTGGCTTTATTTATTGAGCAATGGAGAGCATTGTTTTCTTGGTCGTACAGCAAACTGAAATCTAATGTACCCAGGGTGGCTGGAAAAGGAAAGGAGATGGCTTTACCATCAACAAAACAGACGAAATAAAAATGTAATTTTGTAACTACCGAAGAAGTGAATATCCCCTGGCGAAAGATAAGGTGTAATTCTAATCGATAAAACAATTATTCATGCACACCAAGCTTAAACACAGCTACTTATAAGTTCAGTAATTTTATTCTACATTACGCAGATCAGGTCCAATTCCATTAAGTTAAATTTTATGTGATAATTTAATATAATAAAAACTAGAAGTTTTTTTTCTATTTGGTTGTAAACTGTATCATTTCTAATGCAAAGACTTGTTTTGGATAAAGTGCACCAAAGAAATAGAGCTCATGTAAAATTGAAAATAAGCATCAATATTTACAATGTCACTGCTTTTGCTGGTGCAATCAGAGATCAAAGGTAATGCTGAAAGGTATAAAGGGCAGCAAGAAAATTGCAGGATTTGATTTAACACCAGGGAGAAGTAGCTTGGGTTCATCCAGTAAGAATAAATGAGCAGGTAGAGATATGAACCATTCGTGGAATTACAATTATCAAAGGAATAGGTAGGGTGAAATTGAAATGTTTTTGTCAGCTATCAGAAGTGCCAAATCAATGATTCCTGTGCTTGGTCCACGGTATGGTAGCGTAGTGGTAAGCACGATGCTATTACAGCGCAGCGATCGGTGTTCAATTCCCGTTGCTATCTGTAAGGAGTTTGTACGTTCTCCCCATGACTGTGTGGGTTTCCTCCTGGTACGTGGGTTTCCTCCCGCATTCTAAAGACATATGGGTTAGTAGGTTAACATGGGTTTAAAATGGGTGGCGCAGACTCGCTGGGCTGGAAGGGCCTGTTACCGTGCTGTATAAATAAAGTTTTAAATAACAAAGGAACAAATATTCACAAGTGCCAGACAATTGAGAAATTAAGTCAATCCCTCTACGACTTAAAAAAGCCAACCCTGAAATTCACCTGTGAGTTTCACCAGGATCACACTGCAAATCTAATGACAGTTTGATGTAAAATCCCAGAAACTGGCATGTAACTGAACTCTGCTGCTCCCTATGAATTCTAAGAGCTTTCGATTTATCTTGTGGATGTGGAGCCCTTCCCATATCTCATGTAAGGAATGAGATGGAGCTAGTGGGAGTTAATCTAATGCAGCAGAGACTAGGTTAAAAGTGTGTGCTTTGAATTTTAGCTCGGGTCCAGTGTAAAACTGGAACTTGGTAAACTAAGTGAGATTATGTTCATTGCCTGCAAGACTACAGAAGTGGTTACAGGGACAGAACTGGAGATTGGAGAGGGATGTTCCAGTCCAAGAAAATAACCTGGAACCATGAAAGTTAGCTTAGAATAAGCAAACTGATAGACCAAGCCTCTTATAATTGTAGGGGAATCTGCATGGTGTGTCTGAGGTGGGCAAGGTATAGGGGAAGCCTCCTATAGCAGACAGGTGCTATAATCTTCAATGTATGCTACTCTGGTTTTGTCATTCCTGACAGGGTTGACACCCATGGGATCAGTGCCTGTAGATTTTGGAGCAAATGTTTTTTGGTAAATATAACATTCAGTGTGATAGAAACCAGGATTGACATAGTTGATTGGAAATCCCAATATAATTGGCCCCAGCTTTCTTGGGTTAAGCAGCAGCAAGATAATCATTTGTCATCCAACGATCCTACACCAGAAGGTGTATGTGTGTGGACAAAATGGATCTTAGTTGTGACATCATTATGGTTAAATAACCCATTGACAATGACACTGTAATTTCGTGCTTGAAAAATGGCCATATAAGCAATGCATTAATTACAAACACCTTCGAATTTACAACAGATTTAGTAATGCCTTCAGGAAAAGAGGAAGGAGAATATGACATGTGATACAAAATAACAGAGACATTTTAATAATATTCGAATTCCAAACCATACAAAGCACACTTTCAGTTTTCCCCTTCAATACAAGCAAAAGCGGCTTTGACACCCTGCCATGAACATGCACATGCATAGAAAAACAAAATGCCCTACTGCAAAAACATAATGCCAATATCCATATCCCATTATTATGGTCATAAGTAAGCTGACAGTTTGACCCTGCAGCAAAATAAGATTGCAATTTTTTTTTAATGATATTTTTTCCCCAATCTTGGTTAATTGAATCACATTGTGATGATTTCTTTTTAAAATGTCATTGTATTTAGGGAGCAGATTTCTAATTGTTTCTGGCAGGATGTGTGTAAAACTAATTTTTAGTACTGCTGTCAAAGTGCAATTGAGTGATATGAATAAAAGGTCTTTAAGAAAGTTGATGCAGTCACAACAGGCTGAACAGTCTCCTTCTGTACTGGTGAATTCTAAATGTATTTTTCTCATCAGTCTAACCTAAACATGAATATAAGTCATGTTGGCTTGATGGAAAATATCTGAGCTGTAGCAGTTAGTGCTTGCACCATACTCAAAAGTGCAGAGGTAAAACAACATAAAAACAGGGTATTTATTCTCTACACAGGTGAGAGATGTTAATTAAACATACCTAATCTGCTTCCATACTTTGTTCCCTTTTTCTCTCTCAATTTATCCAATCTAATCTTAAATGTTGAAAGCTTATTAACATTGGAAGTGAATTCCATAGCCATACCAATTATGAATATAGAAGTTTCCACTTCTCCCCTTTTCTGCTCCTATATCTAACTTTAAGGTGATTGGAGGAAGGTATAAGGGGGATGTCAGGGGTAAGTTTTTTTACAAAGAGAGTGGTGGGTGCATGGAACACACTGCCGGCAGAGGTTGTGGGGGCAGAAACATTAGGGGCATTTAAGAGACTCTTAGATAGACACATGAATGATAGAGAAATGGAGGGCTATGTGGGAGGGAAAAGTTAGATAGATCTTAGAGCAGGATAAAATGTCGGCACGACATTGTGCACTGAAGGGCCTGTACTGTGCTGGAGTGTTCTATGTTCATGTTCTAACTGTTTATCCTTGGATTCGTATTCCAGGACCCACAACTACTGTAACATTATTCTTATTAACTTGACTCAAGGTCAGATAACTTCAAACATAATATGCTTGTGATCCTAATGATGATAGACCGAAATGTTCAAGTCTTCTTTGGTATTTGTAGAGTACCCTATCAAATCTGTGTTGTGACCTCTCTGATGTTTCAATATCTTCTCTGCAACTTGATCTATAATGGTCTTGGTGATTGGCAAATTAGAAATATGTTCATAATTTCAGGACCTAACCTGGTCAGTGATCTTTGACAACTTGGGGAGGCTCATACATCGTTTTGTTTTGTAAGGCTTTTTTTTAAATTGAAGCTTTCCAGGGGCATCTTAGTGGCCCAGCTGGTAGAGCTTCTACCTCATAGCTCCAGTGACCCAGATTCAATCCTGACCTCTGGTGACACAAGAGACAGCAGATACTGGAATCTGGAGCAAAAAACAACCTGCTGGAGGAGCTCATTGAGTCGAGCAGTGTTTGTTGGGGGTGGGGGAAGGAATTGCTAACGTTTCGGGTCAAAACCCTCCATCAGGACAGACCTCTGGTGATGCCTGCATGGTGCTTCTACATTCTCCCTGTGACTGTGTGGGTTTCCTTCCACATCCCAAAGTTGTGCGGGATGATAGGTTAATTAGCCACTATTGTGTGCAGGTGAGTGGTAGAATCTGGGGGGAACCGACAAGAATGTGGGGAGAATAAAGATGGGTAAATAGGTGCTTAATGACCAGCAGGGACTTGGTGGGCCAAAAGGCCTGTTTGTGTGTGGTATGATTCTATGACTAGATATAATAAGTTGGGAACTTTTGAAAATAGTCTCCTCCAAGATAATGTAACATTGTAAGTTAAATTAACTTGTGATATATAAAGAAAAGTTAAAGGAGTGTTAGTTCACGTTTACAAGTGTAACATTTCTCGAATAACTTCTCATTTTGTTTACCACTTGCAGTGCTGCCAATAATCTGCAAAACAAGAGTGTAGGCAGCAAATTTAAAATCATATGTACTTGACCTCAAAATGGTGTCAAGGGTTCTAAAAGGATACCGCAGTAAGTAGATCTATTGCAGACATGGGCAGAGAAATGGCAGATGGAGTTTAATCTGGGCAAGTGTGGTGTTGCACTTTAGGAGGTCAAATGTAAGGAAAAAGTACACAGCAAATGGCAGGACCCTTAGGAGCATTGATGTATAGAGGGAACTTGGGGTCCAAGATCATTGCTCCCTGAAAGTGGCAACATAAGTAGATAGGGTGATAAAGAAGGTATATGGCATGCTTGCCTTCATCGGTTGGGGCACTGAGTATAAGAGTTGTCAAGTCATGTTGCAGCTGTATAAAACTTTGCTTTGCCCATATTTGGTGTATTGTGTGCAGTTCTGGTTGCCCCAATACAGGAAGGATGTGACGGCTTTGGCGAGGGTGCAGAAGAGAATCATCAGGATACTGCCTGGATTAGAGAGTATTAGCTACAAGGAGAGGTTGGACAAATTGGATTGTTTTCTCCGGAGAGTTGGAGGCTAAGGGGAGACCTGATAGAGGTTTATAAAATTATGAGAGGCACAGATAGAATAGATGGTCAGTCTTTTTTCCTAGAGTAGAAATATCAAATACTAGAGGACACAGCTTTAAGGTGAGGGGGGAAAGTTTAAAGGAGATGTGAGGAGTAAGTTTTTTTTTACACAGAGTGTGGTAGGTACCTGGAATGTCCTGCCAGGAGTGGTGGTGGAAGCAGACACAACAGTGGCATTTAAAAGGCATTTAGGCTCATGAACGTGCAGGGAATGGAGGGATACGGATCATGTGCCAGCAAATAGGTTTAGTTTAATTTGGCATCGTGGTTGGCATAGAGATCATGGGCTGAGGGGCCTGTTCCTTTGCTGTACAATGTTTTATGTATTACATGCATTCTTAATGAGATCCAGGGTACTTCTTCCCTCTTTTTCCATGCGAACTTTACACCTAAACAGTATATTCTGTTTAATTTGGAAATACCTTTTAAGAGGTTGCATTATATTTTTATCACAACAGCTCAACCTTCAGATTATTAAGGGGCAATTTTATCAATAGATAATAAGAGGGCAGGCATAACTTTTATGAAATGAAACACCAATTTTATGGGAAATTTGCATGAAAAACAGATTAATCAGTGATGTGGTTTCTGAACATAAATTTACTGAGACAACCTAATTACTTTCACTGCTTCACTAGTGAGTATAGACATATATTCCTATATCTGGTCTCCAAGGCCTATCCAAAGGCAAAATCTTGCCTAATATAATTATGAGAAAAATTCTCATATCCAGACTTCAGCACTGTTTCATCAGTTACTTTTCAATAGCAGGATCCTTAATTCAACCTTCCAACATCTTTGTAATTCACTTAAACACATTGCATGATGGTACAATTGTTTTTTCACTCTATATACCTAGTCGATTAAAATGGAGATAAAAGTGGTTCAATCTTGAGAATGCAATTCAGTAACAATCAATCAATGTCTTTGTCAGATCACCAGTCAGTAACTAAATTTCAAACTGGCCTTCATCTTAAGGTACTTTTGTTTTTCTTCAACATTTTCAGCACCAGAAATTAAGCTTAGCTTAATTTAGTTTTCCAGATAAGAATCAGACCCTGGGAAACAGCACCAAGCATTAACAAGCAGCCAAGAAGCAAAATATTCTCCTGGTATTTTCACTGATTTGAAGACGTGGGCTGAATTTTAATGTGCTGACCTTTGGGAGTAGGAATTATGGGAAGGTTTAGGAGTATGCAGAAACATCGGTGTTCTCAGTACATTTGACAGTTGGTTTTAACCCAGCCACTGCATTAACATATTATACCCACATTATTTCCTGAACATCAGGTTGAGCAGATACGATGATTCCAACTCCTTATTTTAAAGGACATGGCAAACATGATGTTTGATAAATGCACTGCAATTGGTATGTGCAAATGGAGTACATGCAGGGCCCGTAAGGTATAATATGCTCTGCCAATGGAATGAAGAAGTCCGCCAGTGATGTCAAGAAGACATGGTTGAAGTTAACCTAAGGAACGATCCTCAGAAGTGTGGTTCCACACTCTTGAATTCAGTGATGACTGTCTCAAAGCAGGAAAAGCACAGCGACACATTTATCCACAGATTGATTTGGGCTTTATTCCAACTCCTTCAAATTGCTCCCTTATGTCTATTCCAGTACCTCATTCCAAATACCATCTCAACTTCCAGTATACCCAGTCTCTCTGTCCACATTCTTCTCTGTTTGCAGCTGTCATTGGCATTTAATATCATATTAACAAGGCATTCCATCACAGATGCCATAAGTTGTCCATGAATCAGAGCTGAATTTAATGGGATCATAGAGTTGTTACATTCAAAGAACTATGATGCAGGTTTATGGAAGAACTCCATGCAGATGTTAGAATTAATGAAAATCACAGAAATCATGGTTTTGTATAATGACACAAATCTGGCAGAGCCAGCTGACAGGTTCACAGTCTGCCAGGACTGCAGAACACAACCACCAAGAACACCACTTCAAGGATGGAATGGGTTTTGAGATCATTCTAGCATGTCCAAATAGATTATTGTGAAAAAGGGCAAGGACATCTATGTGGTGTTAGTTAACAGCCAAATGAAGTGGATTGAGATAAAGCCTGTGGGGTCACACACCACCACAGAATGCATGATAGAGGAAGTTAGATCCATGTTTACGACATATAGTCTTCATGAGGAGGCTGTGTCAGATAATGGTCTACAGTTTAGATCAGTTCAGTCTGAACTATTCATGAAATAAAATGGAATAGAGCATCACTTCACTTATCCTTATTAACCATCTCAAATGGGGAAGCTGAAAGATCAATAAATAGAGTAATGGATATACTAAAGACTATTCTTCCACATACTTTTACAAGCATATACGTATTCTGAGAAGATCCTTTGAATAAACTCATTGCACACAGTTTGAGACCCCTGAGTCTCATGTGTATCAGTCTGTGCATTCTGCAATACACTTCATTAGAAGTTAAGAACCCTTTGGGAACACTTATCTCCAAGTTTTACAAGTTTGTTCAAAATATTTACCAATCTCCCACCAAAATGTTTGTGAACAAAGCCTTCTGCAGAGTCACTAAAGAAAGCAGTGGTGAAGTTTCAGTAATTAGGGACAGATTTTCCTGTCAGTTCTTCAGCCACTTCCAATGCTTTTATGCTCTTGCTTTCACTGCTAAACTCTAGGAAGGTTGAGGAATTGGTATCTATTGAGTTAAAGTTCAAAGCTCCTGTGAGATCACTCTTAATAGGCTATTATCATTTTGGAATTGATAATCTGCTTTTCCTGAGATGAATGTTCACATGCATTCTGATGTGCTCAGGATGGATGCAGCCACATTCAGCACATTTAACCTCTGATCTGTTCCCAGAATCCAGGCTTGTACGTTTAGTGTTTGAATGCGAGACAATTTCATCCCTTTAAGAGTCATTGAGATCTTGGCCGATTGATTGTATTTATCTGAAGTATCTGTTGCATCAGTAAAAATTGAAACTGCACCCAGTCTGGCTTAGAATCAGACCTGGAAGTCTTGGCTCTGGGTTCACATTCTTTGCCTCATTCACAGAGAGATTTCTACAATCCAGATCGTGGTGTGAAGCTTTGCCTTTTCTCTTCTTGCCTCTCTTTGTCCCATCTCTGTGGCCTCAGCATTTCTTATGTTATTTTTCCAATGCTTTACTTCTCCTTCTTTGATCCCCTGCACTGGCTTTTCTCATGAAAATTTTCCTTATGTTGTATTTGTCTCTATCTATACCATTCAAACACTAGTGCTGTACAGTGCTGGGTTTTCATTTGTGTGATGCTTAACTGTGCCCTTGGGAAAAACCAGTGGCTGCAATTTGGACTGTGTGCAGGCATGGTAGTGTAGTGGTTAGCGTAACACTATTACAGTGCCAGCGATGTACATGTGACTAATAAAGATATCTTATTTTATCTTATCTTGTTTTGAGTCATGCCCTGGATTATGGAAAGAGAAAGCTTAGGCTGGGAAGCAACAGCTGCCTCAACTTGAAGAACCAACAACAATAACCCAAAATTAATATTTAACACTAAGTACACAAGGAGATATTAGGATAGGTAACTAAAAGTTTGATCAAAGACCAAGGTTTTAAGGATTACAAAGGAAGAGAGATGGAAAGGTTAAGAAAGGGAATTGCAAAGCTTAGAATCTAGTCAGTTGAAGGCACAGTTCCTAATGGTGAGTGGTTAAAATCAGGAATGTTCCCAGGCCAGAAATAGAAGAGGACAGAGTTCTCAAAAATAATTAGTGGGCTTCGAGAGATTGTAGAGATAGAAAATGGTGAGAAGTGGGAAGTACAAGTTACCAGCAGTCATTCCATTTTTCACATGAGCAATCTAAAACAAATTCCACTGTATTGTTCTGTCCCAGTACTTTGATGGCTTTCTCTGACAGAAATAAAACCGAAAGAATTGTGTACAGACACTTACTTTCACTACTTTCAATAATAGAAATCTTTTGCATTAGATTTCTCTCCAGCATGAAGAGGTAATTTTGCCAATTTCTTATCAAACTCAGCACCTTTTATCGTGCATGCCAAAGCAAAAAATTGAGATGATGGCACAGAATGATAAGGTTGGTCCAAGTCTGTAAGCAGCAGCTAATTTACTTTGACACTATTGTCATTTGAAAATTACCATATTAATCATGGAATATTTCTTACCTAATGAGAAACAGCACTCTCTGTTTATTGCTCCAATTATATTAAGGTGAACTCTGCTTTTTTTCTGTGTGCAGTTTAACACAAGCACAAGTTCAGCCATAGAAAGGAACAAGAAAAGAGCATTCAGTCCAGTGTGTATTGGCTCTTTGTTAGAATAATACAAAGTTAATTTAAGCAACCAGTTCCCTCTCCATACTATGCTGATCTCTGCTTCATATATTTTCCATTTTTCCTTTAATTTAACAAGTTATGCATTAACTGTTCCCATGGTTAGAAGTTCCAAACTCAAATAAACTTCTGTGTAAAGAAATTGGTGCTTGTTTGTCTCCTCTCTCTCTTAGTGATAATTTTGAAATAAGTGCTTGCCATGACTCACCCAGCCTGATTCATTCTCATCAAAAACCTTCACAATTTTAGAAACCAATTAAATGTCTTCTTAGGTTTCTCTGCTCTAATGAATATCTCATGTCTCTTCTCATAACAATAGTTTTCTATTCCAAGTATCCACCCAGTGAAATTATATTTTTTTGCCTTCTTTAGGTTTCTGGTACTCGGCACAAGGTTTGAGGGAGGAGAGCTGTGAGAAGTCATTAGGTGTGGAAAAAATGGCAAATGGGGGATCAGTTGAGGGTGACCAGTGGCTGATAAACAGTGAGGTCTTGTTGGCAGTCAGGACTTAGTAATGGAGCGGAAAGGTAGTGACTGGGGGTTGTTGAACTAGTAATCAGTTGTTGGAGCGCGTGTTGGGCTGACAGATCAATAGCTAAGGCAAAGGTGGGCTCAGGCCAGCAGATCAGTAACAGGGGAAGGTGGGGGAGGGTCAGCAAGGCTCATAAAGTGCAATGTTGGGGTTGTAAAGGTTCCTTCATCTAGGAGAGATGAAGCAACAGCCATAATTTCGTAAAATATTCTACACAAGGTAGGTTCCCAGCACCAGAGTCCAGAGGCAGGTCTGCTTCAATTAACAGTGAAGGCTTCTAACTTTCAATTCATCAGCAGGGGAAAGAGCCTCTCAGCATCCACACTGCCAAGCCTTTCAGAATTTTTTGTTTCAAAGGGATTATGTCTAATTCTTCTAAACTTGAGGGCCACACTACTAAAATTCTTCTTATGAAAGAACCCTCTCATCCCAGGAATCAATCTGGTGAACCTTTATTACACTACCTCTAACACATTTATATCTTTCTTGGAGAAGGAGACCAAAACTACACACAGCATGGTCTCATCTAAACCAATAATTGCAGTAAGATTTCAAACTCTTTTATTTCACTCCCTTGCAGTTAACGTGCACATGCTATTTGCCTTTCTAATTGCTTGCTGTACCTAGTTATTAATTTCCTGAGACTTGAGTGCAAGGAGATCTATATTCGCATGACCACTAATACTTAAGAGTGTCTTAATTTTTTAAAACAAATCGTTTTTCCTATTCTTCCCTGTATGCCTACATTTTCTCCATTTTTCACCTTCTTGACCAACCATTTAACCCATCTATATTCCTTTATGAACTCCCCATAATTTACTTTCTAACTTTGTGTCATCACCAGAGTTGGTTACATAACAGTCAATTCCTTCATCTAAGTCATAAACGTATATTGTAGGTAGCTGAGATCCCACAGTAGTAATCTTTGTGACATTTCACTAATACCAGCCCTCTTACCAGAATAGAACCAATATATTTCTACTCTGTTCTTAAACTTTTACTAAGTCATCTATCCATACAAATTTACATATTAACTTTAACCCTATGAACTCTTATTTTGTGTAACAATCTTTTTTGCAATAACTTATCAAATACCTTTTGATAATCCAAATATACTAAATCCTCTACTTCCTTCTCTATCCATTCAGCTAGTTCTATTTTCAAAAATCTCTTATTAGACTAATTAAATATGCTTTTCCTTTCATAAAACCTTGCTGACTCACCCTAATGATATTATTCATGTGTCCTGTTATCAATTATACATAATTAATTCCAAATGTTCCAATGATTGCTTTGAGTTAATCAGCCTATAGTTTGTAATTTTCTGTCACCTTTTTTGAATGGTGGTGCTATGTTTATTACCTTTCAAATCCAATAGGACCAAAAATTTGAAGGATCACAAACAATGAATTCATCTTTCACTGCTGCCACTTCTTTCGCAGTTCCAGGACATAGGCAATCAGATCCCTGTGCCCATTTAAGACAGATGAGGAGAATTTTTTTCAACCTTTGGAATCCTCCACTCCAGAGGGCTGAATAAGATGTATCAGTGAATATATCCTAGGCCAGGATGGACAGACATTTGGTCTCCAGGGATGTCAGGAATTATGGGAAACAGCAGGAAAATGGAGCTGAGGCCAAGATCAGATCAGCCAGGATCTTTCTGAATGGCAGAATAGGGAAACCATATTGTCTACTCATGCTCCTTTTCTTATGCTCTTATCAATTCAATATTTTGAATGGTTTGATGCAAGTTTCCATTAAGAGTGATTTGGTATCTAGCAAGCAATTTGCATGGTCTTCCTGATACTCACCTATTGTACCCCAAAGGATTCATGAAATATCAAATCTGAATAAGTGTAATCAAGAATTACAGTTATGTTCATATTGGCTGGTCATACTGATTTACAGCCACCTATTGTACCCCAAAGGATTCATGAAATATCAAATCTGAATAAGTGTAATCAAGGATTACAGTTATGTTCATATTGGCTGGTCATACTGATTTACAGCCACCTATTGTACCCCAAAGGATTCATGAAATATCAAATCTGAATAAGTGTAATCAAGAATTACAGTTATGTTCATATTGGCTGGTCATACTGATTTACAGCCATTGGATAATGTTAAAATAATTGAAAAACAATCATCTCAAAATCCAGAGACTTGCACCAATTACTTTTAAATTTGTATAAAACTAAGTACCTGGTTGTTGGTATGTTAAATAGATAGTGAAGGAAGACTGAACAGTTGGTACAACTTTAAAAAAAAACAATCCCAGCAGGGGGAGAGGGAGCCCAAAAGAGTACTGCATAAGATATTCTTTTGGGCTCCTCCTATGCTGGAAGCAAACTCTTCATTCCAAGCTCAGTCACGGGAAGAGATAGAGGAAAACATTCAAAGATGCTCTCAAAGCTTCCTTGGAAAAAGTGTAGCATCCCCACTGACTCCTGGGAATCACTGTTCCACGGTCGCTGACAGTGAGAAAGAGCATTTAGAATGGTGTTGAGAACCTTCAGTTCATACATCAGGAGCATACAGAAACCCAGTGTAAATGGCAGAAGGAATGCACCAACTCACAAACTACCCACTCACCCATCCGACCCCAACGGTGGAAAAGTCTATAATTCCCACATTGGCCTTATTAGTCACCCCAGAATGCACAGAACTGGAGTGGAAGCAAGTCATTCTTGATCAACTGCCTAAGGAAAGTAGGACTGTACAAGAAAACTAAAACTAAACTGGAAATGTATTATTTTCTAACCTCTTTTGGCTCTGGTCACCACCAAGAACTTGAAAAAAAATCACACTTCCCTAATCAGGCCCCACTGATGACATCTGATCACCAAGTGTACATTAAATATGGTTCTTCCAACTGGGGATGTACCCTTACCATCTGCATTTAAAACTGCAGTTGCATATTTCCATCTAAGTTTTTAATCATCTTCCCTAATACCTCCTTATGTGGCTCAGTGTCAAACTCTGCTTAATAATGCAGAGTTGGAATGCTTTGCTATGATAAAAGTGCTAAATAAATGCAAATTATTGACACTGTCTTTCACTTAGTTGTTCGAAGCACTCTGAATGCATTTACACATGTACTGAAAATGAGTGACTTTAGTCCAAATCATTTTATTATTTATGAAAATAAAGGAAATATTGTTAATATGACCCATGGTGATGGATGTGGCATTCATTAATGGGAATGCATGTGCATTTCATTGGTGTGTTGAATTTCTTTTCTCTCACTACTTTGAATTGCCATGCAGATTTTAATGCATGATTGCTTAAAATGTTTCTCTGAAATTCCTTTATTCATTGTATTTTAATGAAGGTACTAAGCCAGTTATTCTGAATACATTAATGCCTACAATTTAAATTGCAGACCAAGATTTTTTATATGGACATAGATTGCATATCCCTATGTTAATATTCTCTGCCTTTCAAGGTTTATGAGATTTCTTAAAAATGTGAAATAATTAATTTTACCCACTTCAAAGCAATCGCCAAGTTATTTAGAATTATAAGCAACAATGGTTTAAAATTTCAGGATGAAATCCATGATTTAATTTCAGTAGTAATTACTCCATATATGGATTATGCCTATTTTGAGAATTCAATCTAATAGATATGAATAATGATATAAACACTATTTTTGAAATTACTAAACTGACATAGTATTTTTCACAATAGCATATCATAGCAGTAACATTGATAAACATTTAAAGCACTCATCACACTAAACTAAGCGACAGGGAAAATCCATGTTTCATATTTTCTGAATCTGATATGTCAACTCTATGCTTCTATTAATGCAGGCATTTGAATATCATATTGACACTGCTGTAAAGTGCCACAATTTTGTGTAATCAAGACACATTACTCAAGCCTCTTGTCATCATTGGTGCAGACACACCAATTTCTACCCTTCTGTTGGCACAGATATAGAAACCTCGAAAACCTTGAGTTCCTGTAGGTACTCAAACCTTCCACTCAGAAGCTAACTTTGAGCTCCCATTGGTAAAGATCTGCCAAACCACACAACTAGTACTACAAGAGATGTGACACTTAAATGAACACCATGTCCGTATTTATTTATTTTTTTTAAATAATCAGTTATGCCTAAACATCCTATTACATTAATATGGATGATGTCAAAATGAACTCACTTGTTATATAATCTCCTTATTAACCATTTTTACTCTTTTTAAGATATGTTTAGATGTTTAAAAATCCTGTGGTTCATCTATTAAGATTAACAATAGTACTGTTCACTGCATCAGGAATGCTCACAATACAGTTTAAAGGACACCTATACCATTTGTGAATTTGGTCCAGTTGCTAATTTTCCCTCCCACCAATGTTTTGCAATATACAAGGATAAATATTCCACCCCATCAGAGCACAAGAGTTCTGTAGGCTCAGCAGCTCTCAGCCTGGTAAAGCTGCCAGCTGAGCCCATGCCAGTTTAAACCTGGCATAAATATGGCAGTCACATCAAAATCAATGGGAAACATTGGCTCTGGGAGAAAGGTAAGTGGAGGCTTTTTCTTTTAGATTCTATTACTCTCACCAATTTCAATGGCCTTGATCACACTGACAACTCTGATAGCTGGGAAGCTTGGGAGTGGGACTTCACCAGCTGCCAAAGCCATTTTGTGAGTGCATTCTGTGCTAAGGCAGGTCCTATGACATATTTAACCCATGCCAAGCTGCTGAGAGTTAAGCTCCCATCAAAATACTGCTGGGAGTATGGGGAAAGAAACAGCAAGGACCAGAACCAGGGAGCCAGTGATTGTGCCTCAGTGCAATTGCCTCTACTAGAAGTTTTGGGTCAAATTTATATGAACTACTTTGCACAAAACTGATTCAGTGAAAAGTTCAATCACATAGGCTGATTGAGTGGGAAGCATAAAAAATCTAATGTGAAGTTTATTAATACAATGTTGTATATATATTAGGGGGTAATGAGGGGTGGGGTGGTAATGTACCGTTACCCCCACTTTGTCCAGTATTATCTTTGCTTTACATGGCAAAGTATCCCAACAGTTTCTCTGGGATGTTATCAATTGATACTGTGGCCCAGGGGAAAGTGCAGATAGGAGCCAGCAGAACTACCGGCTCTCTTTATGATCACTAAGCACGTTAGGGACTTATGCATAGACACATATGTGTATAGCATGCATCATTTTAACCTCCACCACCAAAAATGGTCAAATTTAAATTACTGCACAAGTGCCATGTAGATCAGTAGCAGGAGAAGGCCAAAGAACAATTCCTGAGGTCCACCAGAGGTAAAAGTGCAGGTATGGGAAAAGGAGTTAATGTAAGTGATTCTCTGACCACAACTGGATGGTTAAGAATGGAGCCAAGCAAGTGTGATCCCACCCAAATGGATAACAGTTAAGCAGCACTGGAGGAGAGTGGCATGGACAACTGTCTCAAAGGCTTCAGGCAAGTTAAGGGGTAAATTATCTTCATTACAAACATCTAGGATATCAGTAACTTCAATTAACCACATTTCAGTACTATGGGAGAGGTGGGATTCAGCTGGTAGCATTCAAACAAGGAATTCCAAGAATAGCCATAAAACAATGACAAAACATCTGACTACCCACATCTATTCTGTTGCAGTAGTCATTTGCTCCTTTAGTTTCCATACAAACTAAACTTCCTTGCAGTCTTTGATCATAACCAAAAGATGTTTGAGAATGGAAAGCTCAATGCCTAGCAGTATGGAATATTCCAATCTCAAATGTTCCAAGTTAAGATTGGCGGTAAGACTGAAAAGCTGGCACCCACTGCTGTCAGAAATCCATCGCTGATAAATCTATTTAAAAGCAGATCTCCAAATCTCCTAGGTTTAGGGTGGAGAAGATGCATAGCACAGGAGTGAAGAGATGTAGTATTTAATCTGTTACCAGCTAACTAGAACATGGAAACAAATGTTGACAATCTGGTTCAGAAAAGTAATTAATCAAACTCCGTGTACTATAGACAATACTAACAAAATTCTATCTCATAATCCTGTTGGCATTTGAAATATGTACACATGTTGCATACATTACTGCTTTAACAAGGAAACACGAGGTGAGGTTTTGTGTTCTGCATTTAGCAGCTCCTGTGAAAGTAGTCATTTGAGGTTCTCCCCTCTGATCAAAGCTTGTTGAGGATCCCTTGCCAGATCAAATGAAACATTTCTAAACAACTACAAAAACTGAGAATTAAAGTAAAAATAAAATGACATTTATTCTGACAATAAATAGTTATAGAGACATACAGTACAGAAGTGAGCCCTTTAGCCCATTATGTCCATGCTGACTGTTTTGCCATCCACTCTAATCCCATTTGCTTGCATTTGTACCATATCCTTCTATGCCTTGCCTACTTGAATATCTGTCTAAATGCCTCTTGAACGTAGTAATATAATAGTACATAAAAATGTACTTAGAGATTACAAATGAATTGTTTTAAAGTTTTGCATTTTCACTCTGAATATTTAAAGATAAACTGTCCAACCCTGGATAGGGGTTAGTTATGATTGTGGTTCCACTACTTACTTTGGTTCTCTGAACGGTATGAGTAGCTTATATCCATACTGGGTTGAGATAATAATTGATTAGAACAAGTTCCGAACCTTCCAGAACAAGGCACCTGATGGAAGAGGGCAGAGGATGGATCACCCCATAAATTTGAAGGCCCCACTGTTGTCCTAATACCTCTCTGTGCAACTGCCACTCCCTCCCTCTGCATGCTTCTCTAATCCAACCAGTTTCCTCTCCTTGGGCTCTACATTCCTAACCCTTTTCCTCTCCATCATCCTGACTTTTTGCCCCATAATTTGTTGTCAAGTCTCCAAATGATGGAAATCCCTCACTAATGCTTCTTCACTTCCCTTTCTTCCTTCAGAATTTTCTTTAAATCCTTCCAGTTATTGGGTATGCCAAACATTCAGATTTTCCTGCAGTCACCAGGAAGTAAATAACAATCTTCTGGACATTGCTGAAAGAAACTCAGCAGAAAAATCACAGGGGATATCTTTTTTCTAAAATGCATCTTTGTTAAACGCTTTAGTTTGTTGATTATGTAAACATTGAAGATGAGAAAACAGGCTACATGATAGGTGAAGATGGGGAGTCACGTGATGAAACCTCTAGGGAAATGTCCAACCAGAGTTGGCAACACTTCATGACACCTCACTGCCACACTTTTTCCTTACACCTTTGCAAAGTGTCTTGCAACTTTAAAACAGTAAAAGGACTTTATAAATGCAGAATGTTATTGTTTATGTTAGTTGAAAATTAATATATGTTAAATTATGCAGGAATGTGCACCGAATAAAACTTTCTAATTTTTTTGGCATTTTTCTTCTTCAAAGATCTTCCTTCACTCTTCCTTTCTTAAAGAAAATGGCTCATGATGGGATATATAGGGGAAGAATTTCTCCATCCTAAGTGGTGGTGAAATTGTGACCATGTTTCTCATGGTTGGATTTACAATTCTCATATCAGTAAGAAACAGCACTGTAGCACTTCAGCCAAATGGTCGTTCTTCATACATAAAACTGGGCTGAAAGTATTGGCAGGTTTTTGGAAGGTGGCAGCTGAGCCTGATCCTATCCTCACCAGACATCCACAGAATGTCTAGACATCAAATCCAATCTACAAATGGCATGTGGCTGCTCGAGATCGTGTTACCATGGTCTCGGGTGATCCACAGCTTTTCCTTGTTTAGCAGTCACTACACGTAATTGCATCAACAGAACAAACAGATTGTTTTATCAGGTGAAACACACCACAGAATGCCGTCCCACAGTGTTTGTGTTCTTTATAGAGAACAGCACTTGCACATAATAAACAGAGAGGTGCTTCTCAGGCAATGTATAAATCTACTGTGAAAAGGATGGGGCACAAGATGTTAGGAGGAATCACAGCATAATATTATTGCTTAATAACTAGGGAAAATGATGAGAAAATGTATCAAACAGAAAAAAAAATTGACAAATGGCTATGATGTTCCCATTTTGCAGCAAGGCTTACATACAGGAAATAGTTGGACATAATATTCAACATTAGTGATTTATTACACATACCATAACAACCTGGTTATCCACAATAAGTAAATAAATATCGCACTTATTTTGTGTCTGTTATTCATGTTCCATTGACAGCTACTACATCATGATATTATCTTAGGAAGAATATAAGCACAGATGAACTGAAAATGATAAATAATTATGATTTTCTTCTCTGTCAACAATGTAACAGCAGTTTTTATAATCAGATATTTCACCCACAGCCCAGAACCTCCACCATAAAAAAGCATTGTGTCTGCTTGGCATCCATCACACTCAAAGCATTTCATGTCACTATAAATGTAAAACAATCCCTTTTTTAAAAAAAAATGGAAAGCCAAGAATTTCCAACATGCAATTTACAATTTACTGACATTTTAATTGTTCTAAAATATTTCCAAGCAGCTTCAATTACCTGGACCACCACAGGATTTTGATCAGCATTATCCTTAAAGGCACAGGCCAATTTAGAAGTTGAATTATGCTCCAAAATCTGATACCCACAAACTAATACACATATGATGGGGAAGTCCTTTCTGGATCAGTTATGCAAATAAATACACAAGTAGAGAGCGATTACATATGGGGAACCTCCACATATTAAAGCTAGCATCAAGTAACTATCACAGCAGTAGAGATGTAAACAACAATATTTTACCATGGGACATCTCGTGAATGAACAAACACAGCTCCATTCATGGGAGGGAGAAGTGGAGAGTGAGAGAGGAAGAAAATGAAAGTCAAAGGCAAACTAAAATCAGGTAAAGAAGAGAGAGAAAAAGAGCTAACTGACCTAACAGAAACCCCAGAGAGGAACCAGGAGAGAAATATTGAAAAGAAGATAAGCATTTTGAAGAAATAAAGGGAAAAGTTAAAAACATTAAAAGGAATACAAATAACAGGAGGAAAAGAAATTGAATTTCCTTGCAGAATGAGTAAGAGAAACTCTGAACTTCGGATACTGTTGTGGATGAGACTCTGACTAATTAGTAAATGCTACACTACTTCACATTTACATGTTTACCTATACAAAAATGAGTATTAAGCACAGTGATGTTTAATTAATTTCCATATATTTTACATCTTATGTGTGGTCAATCAAGAGCAGGCAACTAAAAACACCGTCCCCACAAAATCCTCTAAATACACCAGCAGGATAAGCAAACCAACATCAGCATCCTCTCCCTGGACAACAGCTCCAGCATTAATGTTCTAATTACACTCAGATAGCTTTGATGGCTTGGCTACATCAATCACATTCTCAGCACCACACTGTCAACACTGATACCCTAGGCCCCATCACAGCAGGAATTCTTGACTCATACCTGCTTAAGATTGAGAGGGAGCATCCAAGAAGATATGGAGACCCTTGAGTCTCTTTGTTGGGACTGTGTGGAATCCCAGCAAAGACATTGGGATCACCCATACCACCCACCCACCCCATCAAAGCCTGTGGATCCCACATTGGGCTCATCAGCCAACTCCAGACTCACAGAAATCATGTGGAGGCAAATCATTCTCTACCCTGAAAGGAAGAAGATATGTGGAAAGCTGCGCTGGGCTTGAGGACTTCCCCTGCAACAGCCATTGGAGAAGAATGAAGAAGTTTCTTCAGTGTGGTAGTGGTTGCCTGGATTTACACTCTAAGCTTCCATGATGAAAGCATACCGTCCACATCCTTTAAGGTTACCTTTTACTTTTTCAGCTATAGTGTATATAGCATTAGCTGTTCAATGGTGCCTGTTACTCTGAGACTTCTATCTCATTAAGGGTTGTGCAATTGTACATAGAGGCTTGTGCAATCAATCTGGGAATGAAAAGCTATGCTGTGCAGCATTTCCCAGGTCTGCTCACTTTTGTACCCAGAGGATGCACAAAGAACCCAGAACGGCCCAAACTAACTTTCAATTACTTATACACAAGGCCTTTTTTATTCACCTTTCCTTCCCAGCGTTCAATGTCTGCTTCCTTTTGTTCAAAGTATATTACTGAATAATTTATATTTAACTTGCTCAGAATTAATTTCACCAATTTGTATTCATCTCAACTTACGATCTTCTGCCAAATGTATATTAAAAGCCTTCTGTAAGAATTTTATTTATCTGATACTTACCATTGATAATGTTGCAGCTATTGCCTTGGACACCCGTTGTTAGGAAGCTACAGTTCAGATGTTTACGATTCCATGGGTTGGTATGACAGCAGTCTAAGGCTCTAAGAGCTGTGCTGCCATGGATTTGTGCCTGCCAAAGAAGGCACTTTCCAAATGTGAACTAATGCTTAGGTCACAGCTCTAATGGAACATAAAACAGAGTGAGCTTCCTGTATATATCCAGTTCATAGTGGGATGAAGGGTGTACAGGGAGAGGCATTTCAGCAATGCTTGCAGAGGAAGCACAGGCTATGTGTTAGGGACATACCATGTAAGCACAAGTTATTGCAGGGTTTGTGTCTATTCAAAGAAGACATTTGATGATCACATTCCAATACTCGCTCAGGGTTCAGTTCATATGCAGAAGTTAGGGGGTGCAGGGGTGGTGCTGAGCTCCCAGTTCTGTTTTAACTTCTTAAGGGGTAGTACTGAAAGGATACGCAAGCTGAAGTGTACCATGGGATGAGAAACAAGCAGAACTTGCACTCTAGCCGCACTTAGATATGGGAGCACAACTTCACTAATGGTATTAAAGTACTTGCTCATAATAAGACCAGCACTCATGCCCCCATCTCTTCCTTTACCCATGTTCAACACCACTTATCTGCTTATAGAAGAGTGTCGTACCTGGGAGCAGATGGTGAGCACAATTAATGACAGTGTCACACAGCACACATGGAAAAGACAGATGCATTTAAAATTTATATCATGGTAATATCACCCTTTACCAAATGAAGGCTAAGCAAGCAAGCAAGCTGTCAAAAATTCCTCTCAACCTATTACAAAGTTTGCCCCTGGTGCAACTGGTGGACTTTCCAGCTGCAGATCTCATCAAGCCTCTATAGCTAAGGATGTGCCCTGAAAAACAATTCTTCCCATAAAACCTGGCCACAGAATGCATATTCATTCGATAGTAATCACACACACTGGAATACATAACATGTTACTTGGGTGTAACCTTATCCATCCTTCATGCTCCCAACATCTCAATGTTTCTTCTCTGGCTGGCACACAGAAAGACCCCACAAGCAGCAATGTATCATGATTGGATAATCAGCTTTAGTGACCTAGAATGAGGAATTAATATTGATAGGACTATGGTGATAATTCCCCTGCTTTAATTCAAAATAATGCCAAGGGATCTATTATGTCTGTGTGAGAGAGCTAACAAGGTTTTAACAACCCTTCTGAAAGACAGGCACCTGCAATGGTGCAGTAAACCCACAGCACAGCAGTGGCATGTAAGGCTAAATATTTGTGTGGGATAAATGACCGGGCTGGGATTTGAACCCACAACCTTCTGACTCAGTAACAGGAGTTCTACTAAATGAGCCACAGATGTCATTGTGAGCTGTGGTAACCTGACCTACTGTATAGTTTTAAACGTATCTGCAGCAGCTTAGGATAGTGCCCATTATAAAAGGAAGCAACAGTAAGAGCAGCCATGGGAAGGAACTAGCTGTGAAGATAGTAGCAGGTGTTGAAGTTGAAGCAAGCAAAGGAAGATGAAATGAAGGATCCTAATGAGATTGGAGCAGGGTATAAGTGTAGACAAAGGATAGGCCTAAAAATCCACAGGCTAAAGTGGTACAGGGATGTGTAAAGAAGAAGTAAGAAAATCATGGCAATTCTGGTTAGTTTTCACTACATTTCATCCTACACTGATGCAGGTCCCGAGAACGATGCTACTGGCCTTAACTTCCTCTGCCATTGTTCCTTTTCGCTGTTGACTCATTTGGCTAGTCATTCATTGTCTGTTTTTTTAAGGCAAGCAGCTTCTTTCCTGGTATTCATTCATTCTACAAACACCCACCTACCTAACTGCATCAAAGAATCTATGAATTCTGGATGAGGTCATGCTGGCAGTAGTTTCAGAAAATCATCCTTTTTCAATAATCTTATAAAGTGCATCCTGCCCTCCAACTCTTTCTCCATCCTAAGAGCTGTAAGCCATCCTCAAGTTGTAGCAGCCCTAGTCAATACCCACCATTCAAACAGGTTTACAGCCTACAGGAAGTTCAATTAGTGCCAGCAGCTTCTGATTCCAAGTTAAAGCAGCCCAACTAACAAGATTTGACCAGCCACTTACAGACTCAATTGGAGGCCTGTCTAGTGTAGGGTAATTCCATCATAATATGTTGAAACAGATACTTGTGAGTTATTCCATGATAAACTTCAGACTAATTTTCTTCATAAATACAGGCAATCACATTGTTCTGTAAGCTTAGCATGAGTATCACATTATTTGGGTTTGCTTCATCCAAGTCACATTAATGCACCCTTGTCCCTGTTGGTCTATTTAAGAACGTATAACTGGTGATAACATCAGTTTGCTACAACTAAAATCTGGAAATAATTTGCACTAACAACAATTTGCACTAACTCATCAGGACAAACCAACATCCGCTTAACCAACAAACATAGTGTCTTCTGTCCTCCTTTTATAACATACATACAAACATATGTGCCTGCACACACTCAAACACAGCTACTGAACTTGTATTCAACCAACACCCTCTCTTAAGGCTCATGTAGTTAAGGATGGAACTCTGAAGTAAGAGTACTGGCATTAACTCAGCTTTGAATGCTGTTTGATGTCACAATCTGTCCACCCTTCCTAATTTCTTCTGCAATCACTCTCCATGCACTCATTTTCTTGTCCATATATCAGCCATCATGCACCACAGATGCCATTTTGGACCTCTAAAGGCAATCAAAAGCCTAGCAGTAACAAAGCCAATTTCCAATCCGGGACTTACTAACTAACTCTGCAGCACTGGAAAATGTTTGGACAGATCTCTTATTCGAGGTTTTCCACAGTACTCTGCTCTATAGTCTGTTGCCTAGAAATTGGACCATTTGGTCCTGTTTTCTTATGCATATATTGACATAAAAATCATTGTCCACATCTTTTGAAGTGTTTACATCCATTCCTTGTTGAAATCCTGTCTATCGGGAAATTGGATTGGCACCTGCTCTTGCGATTCACATTCAATTGGGTGTCATTTCTCTTTTTTTTTGAGCAAGACATCACCAATGTGTTCGGTGCTCATTTCTTATTTAGTGACAAAAATTAGATCTGAACGTTGCAATCTACGACCTTCAATGTTCACACAGTCAGGAACAAATCATGCAGTAAGTCATGGAAATACAAAGTGTCCCAGCTGGGACATTAGTTCTAACTCCACTCAGTCCCCATATTAATTTTCATGCACTGTACTTTGGCACAGGGGCAGCACTGAGAAAGTTGGCATTCCCTCTGCACTGTGTTCCTCATTGCAAAACGCAGTGATCAATGTCTCTGATGCTCCCATTGCTCATAGTGGCAGTGGCCTAATTGTCCTATGGAGCTACACCTCTTATTTACTGTGAATAAATGGGGTCATTTCTGACTAAATGCATTCTGGATGATCTTACATTGTGTCTAAATTTTTGTAATTTCTTCTCAGAACAAATTGTTAATGTCATATTGGAATATTTTGTAATGAAGTTAAATTGGATGAAGAGCATTCCTTGGTACAGTGAATAACTATGGAATGGTATGGGACAATTCTTCCATGAATAGATGTGTCAATGTAATGACATGACTGAAAGAAAAGAAAAAGATCATATTTATATTTGCCACAAAATCGCTTTGCTCTGATATTACCAATATTCTCACTCCGTTTTTTTTCAGGGAGGCATTATTAAAGTTAGTTTGCATCCACTTCGTTATATAGATCCTGCCCTTCCATGTTACTGAGGTATGTAGCTCATACATTACTTAATGCCAGGAAGAGATGGTAAAGAATAAGTCATGTGAAGAAGTATATTTCAAATCAATTAATATTAACTAAAGTATGCTTGTAAGTGTAGGAGATGAACAGTCCAAATAACATGATTTGTAATATTTTTACATTTGGGATAAATGTAAAATAAGGCAATCTTTCAAAAACACCATTAAAAATTGATTTTTAAATGTTGTACAATCACTTAAAGGAGCAGTCAGGCTTACCACTGGATGTTTGCTGTATGATGCCCTGTCAGTTTGAAGAACCACTCTTCATTTATAATACCTAATAAATCCAAATATACCCAATGAACAGAGCCCAGCAGGCTGGCTTCCTGCTGTAGCTCACCTCTTCTGGCACCATATCGAGTGCCCAGGATCTAATCCGGCTATCAAAAGAGTAGGTTCCGAGCTTGGTGTTATTGGAGTTGGGAAATGTTGGAGTGCAATCATAGATGGAGGATAGAATCAAAGGAGAAAGCAACCCACATTATTCCTGTTCTTGCTGCCTCCAAAAAACTGAATGTTATACTGTCAGAACACTTCCTCTTGCTTCCTAGCCTTTGCTGGATGTAGAATACATGGCATCCAGTAAGCCAATAAGCTTGCAATGGGGCCTTATTTACATTGTAGGACCTTTAAACTATGTAAATTCATCAAGGTCTTGCCTGAGTTACATTGGTGCTGTCTAAGACCTGTAAAATACGTCAATCGGCATGAATGGGGCAGTGTGTCCATTGCCTTGATTTTACCTTTCATGCTGTACCTCTATTGCTGGGTGAATGGAGTTGCAATCTCTCCTTTTATTAGCAAATTTGAGTTCAATTTTGACTCAAGCAGATTCCACTTTCTCACATCAGATTGTCCTTCCCCACTACACCTGCAGCTAAAACTCCAAAGTCCAACAAATGGCTTCCAGGTGCAACAATAAAATAGTTAGTGCTAGTTTTTAATGATGCTATACGACTGTTGGCAGTGCCAGGATTTCAATGGATGCAGTTAGAAACATGTTGACTTTTCCTCATTATAACTGCTATAAAGCTTAACTTATCACCCCTGCTGATCCAAAAAGAAACCATCAGTTCTGAATATCTTTTAAATGTGATCCAATAGAAGGCAATACAACCTGGGTGCAGAACCATTCTATTTAATGTCTCTAATACCATGTATACAGTATTATGAAGTCTCTATCTTAACAAGATTTTTGACTATTTTGGAAAGTGTTAAACAAAGACTTCTTTTCCTGTTAAAATTGGTATACGTTAAATTCTCATAATGTATCTGGTTAAAGCACAAAGGAACATTTTACTCTGTGGTGTGTGATTATAATGTTTTGATTCTATGGTAGATAATAATGCAACTTCACAATAGTTAGTGTGCTGGCTTAGTTGTTATAAAAGCACTTTAAATTGATTTACATTTCATCTTCAATTTAATTGTCCGTAAATGTGCAATATTAGACTAATAGAAGCTTCCTAGGTTGGCAACACATGTGAATGATAATGAACCAAATAATATTACAAGAATAAAGTTTTCAAAAGTCATATAATTAACACAACTAAAATGCAAATTCATTCCCTGTCTTTAAGTTTTAATTCTCCCATTCTCCCTATCCCACTCTCTTACCTTTAAAAGACTGCTAAAATTTAGCATTTGAACTAAACACAAGCTCATCTGGCCTAATATCTCCTCTGGCCTAATATCTCCTCATGTGAATTGGTGTCAAATTTAGTTTGAAAATTCACTAGTAAAGAACTTTGGGACCACTTCAATACATTAAAGACACTTTATGAACAAGTTGTTTTGTCATTTGAAGTCAACATCTTCTTCATTTCTAAATGATACACTGTATCCACGACATATTAGCCTAGAAAATGACTTGTGTCCATCTGTCACTGTAGACTACGTGATACAGGTGGCCTGAAACCGACCCAGGCAGCTTGCCAGTGAAGAGCATTTCATTTTTTTTGGACAGTGCATAGCTGATAATGGCCTACAGGCAATTCCTGGGGGATGGCAAGCAGGGGAGAAACAGGCACCTGTGAGAGGGTCCCTGTTATCACAGCAGAGATGGCAGGAATTGGAGACAGAGAACAAGGGGCAGCACGGTAGCACAGCAGGTGGTGCTGCTGCCTCACAGTTCCAGGGACCCGAGTTTGATCCTGACCTCGGCTGCTGTCTGTGCAGAGTTTGCACATTGTTCCCGTAACCATGTGTTTTCACCTAGTGCTCCGGTTTCCTCCCCCATCCCAAAGATGTGCTGGTTGGTAGGTTAATTGGTTCCTGTATATTACCCATAGTGTACATGAGTGGTAGGAGAATCAGGGTGGAGTTGCTGGACATGTGAGAGAGAATAGATCATGAGGAAGTAAGTGAGGAATGGGATTGTTGGGCCAAATGCCCCCCTTCTAGGTCATAAGGAAATATGAGAAATAGAGAACATGGCCTTTGGTACTGCAGTGGAGCTGGGAACTCCATTTATGCTCGTCCCAGCTCAACACTTCAGTAATCATTCAAGGACAACAGACCATTTTGGCTGCAACCTCCAGGTGTCCCTTTGAAAAGTGTTGGTTAAGTCACAAGTGGACCATATTCTCCTCAATCCTTCTGCCTGGATTTCCATATGAAAAAGGCCCAATAACCATTTCATTCTGGTTATGGAAATCTTGCCCTGCCTTTCCTCTCCTTCTTCGGAGGTCCCTCGGGATCAAGGACTTGCTTCCACTCTGGTTCAATGGGTTCTGAAGTGAATGATGAGGCACACTTCGGAACTGCATACTTTTCCACAGGTGGGGGAGGACTTGGCTGATGGGGCCAGTGGGTGTGTAGGTTGTGAGGTGGTGCACTTCTTCCACCATTTATGCAGGGCTTCTGTGTTCCCAATGCATGGAATCAAGGTTCTCAATACCATCCCAAATGGTTCTTCTCCACTTTGATCAGTCATGGGCCAGATTCCCAGGATAGGGATGTTACCTTTCTTCAAGGATGTTTTGAGCACATCCTTGAATCTCCTCCTCTGTCCATTTGGTAACCTCTTCCCATGACAGAGCTTAGAAGAGAGTGCATATTTCTGAGGTCCACTGTTGGGCATGTGAACAACGTGACCTTTCCAATGTAGCCAACTGGGTATAACTAGAGCCTCAATGCTGAGGGTGTCGGCCATGGGAGGACTGTGACATTAGTTTGCTTATTCTTCCAGCGGATTTGAAGGATTTTGTGGAGACAGCATTGGTGGTATCTTTCCATTGCATTGAGGTGTCTGCAGTAGGCAGTCCAGGTCTCAGAACATATAACAAGGCAGAGATCACCACTACCCTGTGGACTATGGGTTTTGAGGCAGGTCTGAGGTCTTGATCTTCAAATACCCTTTTCCTCAATCAACCAAAAACTGTACTAGCACACTCAAGGCAATGGTAAATCTCACCATCAATGGCTACCTTCGCCAACATGCTGAGTGGTGCACTTCCAGCCTATTACAAACAAGTATGCTCCACCCTTAGCAAAAAACAACCTGCTGGAAGAGCTCAGTGGGTCGGGCAGCATCTGTGGGAGAAAGAAGTTGTTAACATTTCGGGTCAACCCCTGCAGGGTTCAACCTGAAACATCGACAATTTCTTTCCTCCCACAGATGCCGCTCGACCCGCTGAGTTCCTCCAGCAGATTGTTTGTTGCTCCAGATTCCAGCATCAGCAGCCTCTTGTGCTCCAGCCTTAGATGCTTAGGCACCCCTACTGCATCTCAAAAACTGATGTCATGCAATTGACAGTGCGAGTCACTGCCCTTAGATAGTTTACTTACCTTGAATCACCATGTTCCCATAGCCCATTTGGGGGGCAAAGCCACCCTATAACAGCTGATCAGTTGCCTTTGAGCTCCAGAGCATGTTTTACCAACCCATCAAGGCCAGCACATGGAGCTACAGCACTGATATGACAGTTCAGTCTCTGATATC
The DNA here is from genome assembly GCF_009764475.1 of Pristis pectinata. Taxonomy (NCBI): domain Eukaryota; kingdom Metazoa; phylum Chordata; class Chondrichthyes; order Rhinopristiformes; family Pristidae; genus Pristis; species Pristis pectinata. The sequence goes on along the minus strand of NC_067425.1, from coordinate 20,520,161 downwards.
CTTCCCTCATGTCAAGTGCATTCAGCACAACAACCTCACCAGCAAGATGTAACTCAGCAGGCAAAAACAAAATCATAAGTGTCATTTATTACCTGTTTTATCACTGGTTAAGATTTGGCACTGAGATCATTGGCAGAATTCAAATTTCTGAAATTAATAATGTACCTTAGAAAGGTTGGAGTTTGCATTTATTTCATACAGGAAGCTCAACGGCAGGATTCAAGGTTTTATTAAATTAAGCACAGCCCTGGTGAATAAGTTTTGATGTGAACTGATGCGGAACAAGGTGCCTGCACTGCTGACAACTGGGCCTACCCAAACAGAGCAAATGAAAGTCTCCTTTCTGACAGCTGATTTTAAACTAAGTGCCTAATGGCAAATCTCAACTCAACTTTCACTGGATACCAATCCACAATGAAGGAATGTAGATAATTTTGGATAAACGGAAGAGTTTGGTTCCAAAATATCAGATAGCCAATAATGAAATGGTTAAATGCCATACTTAAGTTCTGTTGAGGCCGTGATCAAAACATATTATGACAACAGACTTCAACCTTGAGCAATCAGATTTGAATTTTGTCTGGGCACTGGGAATCTCCATAAAATTTTTCTAAATTGGATATTAAGCTAGTGCAAGCACTTCAAGATGGAATTGTTGAATGTATTTCAAATTGGGAAGTCTAATTCTCTCACAGTACTACGTAATTAACTGATAATGGTCATTACATGCAGTCTCTGAGCAGGCGCTAGTTAACCCTCGTGACATGCAAAGATCAGTGCACATAAAAGGAACTCAAGTTCACAAGCAAACTTCCAAATGATAACTTTCACCTACCTGAGAGCTACAACCACATTTAATACAGAGAGGTTAAATACATGCAGGTACCAGGCTTTCAGAATCCACATTTTATTCCATTACCTTGTTCTCTCTCCACTGCCTATAACTTCTTACACTACTTCCCTAAAAGATTAATAGGTGCAAAAGTGGCAATTGCCCCCAACTAGTCTTTCCCTTCACACAGTTTTATCTGCTCTTGTTGGAGACAGGAAAACATGTAATTTTACTGGCTCCAGAATAGCACACTGTTAGGTAGGCCAGACAACCAGTAATGCTTTCATGTGGGGATGGGGTGAGGGTTGCTGTTGGCTTAGCAAGATGCTGACTCTGAAGTCCTCCTGATCTCACAACATACATTAACATTTATTTTCTGAACCTCCCTTCAGATGGACCCAGTCCATAATTAACAAATGATGAAATACTTTCCCCTGCTTATGAAACAATGACCAGGGAAATTAGTTGCTTCTGGACAGGTGGCCATATCTTGGAAATCATCGCGATCACTCACTTTCCATCTCTGCTCCATTTCTAATACCAGCCCCATCTCAGCCCGACAGTATCCTTTGTTATATCTAAAATCCCAAGCTGATATTTTGTTTTCTGTTTCCTGATTTCCACAATTCAAAATATGCAACACAAGATCCCAGTTCTGCTTCCACATTAAGTGCTGCCCCTCCATCATTGTTGCTCTTCTCAACTTTATCAGCTTCTCATTCTTCAAAGTGAAAATTCATATTCTCATGCAGAAAGTCTCCCGTGGCTTTCCCCACCACCATCCCTTCTCCCTTCTTCTCCTCAGTGCCCTTGCTCCTCCAAACCTTTAGCAAATTCCTTTAGCCCATATATTTTTGTGCCTCATTTCTAACTCTGGAGTCTTTCTATTCCACATCCGCCATTGCTCCTTCAGTAGCATAGGCTATAACTATCTCGCCCTCATCTTGGTATGACTTCTCACAATCCTTCTCTTTGCTACCTTTCTTCCCACTTTCAAAAGACTTTTCAGAATCATTTCCTTTCATCCTGCCTTTGGTCAGCAGTTCTAACCTTCTCCTAACACTGCTTGATGCCCTGGTACTTCTGTTGTTGCACTGAGACTTTTTTTATTACACTGAAGGTGCTACAGAATTGCAAGCTATCATTCAACCAGAATTGGTACCAAATCACTGAAATCAAGGCCAGGTATAAATCACTGGTATTTCTAGCAAAGTTTAAGTGGAAACTTGGATCATTCTCAGCTTGCAATTCCACTTGCTTGGGAAGCAAGGAATTCAAGATTGACACAGCTATAATGGTTAATGCAGTTGTACCAGTCTGCCTGAATTTTCAAACCAGTGTAACCTTCAAGGAGATTGACAACCATTTATATATAAATATCGTCATTTATATTTTCTTTAGTGTTGTTTGGGATTAATTCTCAAGACTAATCTGAAAAGACTCTTGGGGATTTGTCTCTTTACCCTCATCAGTATTACACATGCCCTTCAGAACCTGCTCATAGACTCAGTGCCAAGTGTATCAATAAACACCCTGATTTTGCATCTAATGGGAATTGGTTGGAAAAGACTTTCTCATAAACCCAAAACTGGCCATGCAGTTTACTCTAGAGAAAGGAACAATGACACATTCAAAATTAATAATATGAGGACACTCTGTCTACAACACATATTAAGTACATTTGGGTGTGGTGGTTCATTTTCATATCACTTTTTATGTCAATACAGGGAATATGATTAATTCATTTAATAATAGTATTAAAATGCTAACTTTTAAAGAATATATTGAAAATTTTATCCCACAGCATTTAATGCTATACTATTAATAATACTGTGGCAACTCAGTTAATAGAATCCAAGACTAGAAAACATTACATTCACAGGGATTTACAATTTGACACACACTTTCACCTGCTGCATTTTTAAGATCCTATGTAATAAGCAACTTAAAAATAATTACTGCCTTTACTTTAGATTGTGATGTAAATAAACACCACTTCCATTTACCATAATCTTCATAGTACATGCAAAACAGGTGTATACCCTGCAGCTTTCTATTTGGAAAGATGAGTTTTTTTCTGCTGTTTGGTGATTTCAGGTCAAGTATCTACATTTTTACATGTCAATTTGAAAGTCTGTCTGTTCTCAATTAATGGCACTGGAATTCAAAGCAAAATGTTGCACTCATATACTTAAACAGTAGCTGCTTCTGATTTTAAAATCATCTCTGCATTTTCTAGTGTTGGAGACTGAAGGATCAGAAAACCTAATGCAGCGTCAAACTCTGAAGCAGGCAGTCCATGGTGAAAATCAGATTATTACTTGGAAATGGTTAAGCACTAAAGGCCAGGTAGATTAAAATGGAATTCACTTTCCAGTTATTTCTAAAATGCTAAATATTTTCCTTGCTGACTAACTGAAACCAGTTGAATTTTGTCACAGTTGGATTCTAATCCTGGTTCATTAAGGGGGACTTGTGAAAAGAATGGTTAATGGCAGATGGCGTCTTCAATCAAGTTATCATTAGTGAAGTTTCACTTTAACACTCTGCTGTCCTACCTCCTTTAACTGGAATTTCTGCAGTTACTTGAGATGTCTCAGAATTATTTAAAAGATTAAAAATCTGTTTTGGAATTTACTGAACTATCCTAAATATAAGGTGTAGGTTCGCATTTTAAGCTTGCAAAAAACAACAAGACATTTACAGCAACAGCATGCCACCACAAATACAACAATTAGTGTAGTTGTGAAGTAACAGACTTACTAGAATCATCAGATTCATAGCCTTCAGCTTCAGTCTCCTCTTCGGGTTTGGTAGGTGCAGCCGATGCAGCTCCATAAGCTCCAAATAATTTGTCCACATCGTCCTCCTCTTTTGTAGTCTCGGACTGGGTGACAGAGGGCTGGCTGATGGTGGAATGCATAGAGTTGTTGCGGCTCACAGCTGCAGGAAGACCACGAGGAAAACGAGGGAAGTAATCAGAGATTTGTTTAATAGGTTTAATAGGACCTGGGCAGACATCAATAGCCATATGCTCCTGAATGCTTATGGCCATTTTTTCTCCTTTTCGGACTGTCATGCATGCAACCCTTTTTAACACAGCAGTCAGCAAAAGAAAGAGAGAAAAAAGCCACCCTGAATCTTGAATTGGGTAAAGAGCAGTGAGAGTAAGAAGCCCTTCTGTCACACAGCAGAACTGAGTCGCCAGCGTTAAGCTAGGATGCTTATGTGCATTGAGTTGTAGAAACCTTGTGCATGCTGCCTCTGCCACAGACACTCCTTATCTTTCTAATGCTGCTGCTCAGCCTATGAATGCGTGCGTGTGTGTGTTTCTCTCTCTCTATATGAGAGATTGATTGGGAGAGGTGGAGACAGTGATGTCAGTGGCTAGCAACCAAGCAGTAAACAGGAAGCACTGGAATGAAGTCAAAATCAGGTGCGAGGGTTAAGAAAAAAAGATTTAGACTCTGTCTGGAGCAGGAACCAAGCTTCAATTAACCCATAAAATGTGAAATTCATCACCTAAATAAAATTCCCTTCTGTTCAATGCCAGCCTGGATTGTGTTGACTGACCTGACTACAGATTATTGGTTCAATTAAGCTGAGGCACTTCACACTGTACTGTAAATCAGGATTAAACTCATAGTAGCTCCTATCAGATGATGTGAAGAAATATAAGAAGGGTGACAGTCGTGTTGAATAACAGAGCCAGCAGAACAAAACAAATGATATACCAGAAGCAATATATTGTGAAAAGGACAAATATACCTTGAATTTATGAACAGAAGACGTGCAAAATGCAGCAGGGCAGGGTCATTTTTTTTAACAATTTCAGTTCTTATCTTTCAAACATTTTCAAATTGCAGACTTTATCATCCCTCAGAAGCTTAATATATTTCTATGAATATCCTATCTTCATTTTAAAAGCAAAATTTGAAACAATTCGATCCATATTGGTAATAACATAATACATAGTGGTATTTTCTGTGGGTTAATTTATGTTACGTTCCAGTGCAATGTTAACGCTTCAACATGTTCTCACAAATCAACTGTGCAGTGTGCTCTGGCTGTGAATTTAAACAGCTGCCATAACAATGAACACAATGGAATAAACATGTTCCAACAACTTCAAGCATCAATTATGAAAATAAAAGGACTTTACTAGAGAAATAATCCAGTTGTTAGGTTCATCTGCTAATAAGCAACTTGACCAACCTTTTCAGCTCATGATTCCTGAATTAAATGATTTGTTTGTAATCACTCTCAGCTGGTCACTGCTCTGTCATATCCATAGCAGTTCTTTTTAACCAAATATGATGCAATTCATTATGTTTCTCTCCATTAAATTTCTTATGTCATCATCATAGAAAACATTGAATGCTCGACAATACAACTGCACCTAAGCAGGCCTGACTGTAATAGTAAAAGGGAGCTGGGGGAAAATCTGACAATATGAAGGAAAGTCTTGAACAGAAATGAGAAAGCTGAATAAAAATGGGAAATTCCAAAGGATTTTCAAAACTTTAAGATAATCAAGTAGCTTCAGAAGCATGCACCAATCACCTAAGCCTCAGTTTTGTAAGTTTTGACAGCCCTGCACTCACAGTTATCTGTTACTGTATGTGCAACTGTAAAACCTGCTGACTGTTAGCATTATGTACAGTTCTGGTCACTGTATTATAAAGCAGATTGCTGGAGAGGGTGCAAAATCAATTTACAAGAACAAAACCAAAACTGCAAGGTTACACCTCAGTGAAGGTTTAAAGGCTAGACCTTTCTCCTGAAGGAAGAAAATTGAGGGATGTTCTAATCATACTTTTTAAAATACTGATGGATTTTGATAGCATAGACAGCAAAATAGTGGTTGCATTTTTGAAGAACAGCAAAACTAGAGGTAATACTAGTTTAGACATGGAGAGCATTTCAGTTAAGTTACTGGACTAGCATCCAGAGGTCTTAACTATTGATTGGAGACTTCCTTCCTTGGCAGCTGGGGAATTTAAATTTAAGTAATTAAATTTATCTGGAATAAAAGCTAACATCAACACTGATTGTTGTAAAATCCCATCTGGTTTACTTGTGGCCCTTAGAGTAATAGGGTCGCAGAGTCATACAGCATGGAAACAGGCTCTTGGCCTGACTCATCCATGCCAACCAAGATATATATCTATGCTAATCCCATTTTTCTGCAATTGGTCCAAATCCCTCTATTCCTTTCCTATTCATGCACCTGTCCAAATGCTTTCTAAATGCTGTGATTGTACCTGCCTCTACCACCTCCTCTGACAGCTTGTTCCTTATACCCACCACCCACTGTGTGAATAACTTGCTCCTCAGATCTCCTTCAAATATTTCACCTCTCACCTTAAACCTATGTCCCATAGTTTTAGATTCCCCTACCCTTGAAAAAGGACCGACTACCTACCCTATCTATGCCCCTCATCACTTCACCCTTCAGCCTCCTGTGCTCCATTGAAAACAATATCAGCCTATCTAATCTCTCCTTGCAACTTAAGCCCTTCATTCCAGGCAACATCCTTGTGAATCTCTTCTGCACTCTTTCTACCATTACTACATCCTTTCTATAGTGTGATGAGCAGAACAGCACACAATATTCCAAGTGTAGCCTAACCATTGCCTTGTACAGCTGCAAGATTTGATGTCTCAACTCTTATACTCAATACCCCTGCCTATGAAGGCAAGCAAGCTGAATGTTTTCTTCACTACCCGATACACCTGTGTCTCCATCCTTCTCCAGTTAAGACTACAGATGATCCATGACCCAGAGTAATTACCCTCTGAAATAACCCAGTAAGCCATTCAGTTCATGGGCAGTTAGGAATGGGCAAGTATTGCTAACTGTGGCAGCAATGCTCACATCCTATGAATGAATAAAGAATTAACTGAGAATTCAAATAGAAAATGTAGAACAGAACAACTTTATCCAGAAAATAGCAAGGATGTTGGACTCAATACCGTTGGAAACAGTTAAGCTGAGTTGTGTAATTGCAATTAATGGAAGACTAGGTAAGCATATTAAAGAGAAAGGAATGGAAGGTTAGACTCTTAGGATTAGAGGATAAATCTTGAGTGGAGGCCTAAATGTATCGTAAACAGTGGCATAGATTGTTGGGCAAAATGTACATTCAACACAATTCTACAAAAGTTCAAATATCCCACAGCAGTTACCAAATAATTTATGGATCAGTGATTAAAAATATCACTGTTATATAACATGCAGCCTAAACGTCCACAATAATCGGTTTGGTGGTAGGAGGTAGAGGGGGTAATGGAGGGTTGCTTTTCAAATTGGAGACCTGTAACCAGTATTGTTCCACGGGGATCAGTGCTGAATCCTTTACTGTTCATCATATATATTAATGATTTAGAAGGGAATGTACATGCCATAATTAGTAAGTTTGAGGATGGCAGCAAAATTGTTGGTGTAGTAGACAGTGAAGAAGGTCACAACAGGATCTAAATTGACTGGGCAAGGGAATGGCTGATGAATTATGAAGTGATGCATTTTGGTAAGTTAAACCAGGCCAGGACATACACAATGAGTGACAGGGCCCCAGGGAGTGTTATTGAACAGCAAGACCTTTGGATACAAGTACATAGTTCCCTTAAAGTGATGACATGGGTATACAGAGTGGTGAAGGCAGCATGTTGCATACTTGCCTTCATGTCATGCTACAGTTGTACAGATCATTGGTAAGGCCGCACTTGGAGTATTGTGTGCAGTTCTGGTCGCATCTTTAGCAAGGATGTGATTAAGCTGGAGACTGTGCAGATAAGATACTCAGGAATGTTGCCTAGACTGAAGGGCTTGAGTTATAAGGAGAGATTGGAGAGGCTTGGACTGCTTTCCCTGGAGCGAACGAGGCTGAGGAGTGACTTATAGAGGTTTATAAAATTATAAGGGGCATAGGTAGGGTCGATAGTCACAGTCTTTTTCCAAGGGTAGGCAAGTGTAAAAGTAGAGGGCATAGGTTTAAGGTGAGAGGGAAAGGTATAAAGGGGACCTGAGGGGCAAGTTTTTCCACACAGATATGTAACAAGTTGCCAGGGGAGATGTTAAAGGCAGGAAAAATTACAACGCTTAAAAGACCTGTGGACAGATACATGGGTAGGAAAGGTTTAGAGAGATATAGGCCAAACACAGTCAAATAGGATTAGCGTAGACAGGCATCTTGGTCTCCATGGACAGGTTGGGATGAAGGGCCTGTTTCCATGCTGTATAAATCTATGAATAGGTACAACACTGAATTCCTCTGCATGATTCCAAAAGTCATTGTAAATGTATATATTGGAACAAAATTTTATGCGGCAGATTTGGCCCCAGTGATTGAACCCAAGCAGCCTGGATCTCTGAAGAAACATGCTGGTGATTTATTTTAAATTCTCTGGGTTATCCCTCTGCCTCAGAAACGGGAATATTTGGTTTGTGGTGCTCTGGGCAGGTTGCTTTCCCAACTCAAATATGGTGGATTGATGCAAGTCATCAGCTCCATAGAGCTGACAGGTGCTAAGGACGCACACATAGTGATGCCTATCTGCTCTGTTAGTTCCAAAAGCTCTGGAAGGAACTGGCAGGTATAATCCCATCACGACTTCTGGGATCACATTCTGAAAACCTTTTGGCTCCAAGTTGTGCATAGGTTTTTTTTCACAATTTTACAAGAAATGTAATTATCAGTGAATGCTTTGGAAATAATCTAATTGTGGCAGTAACTGCTATCTGAAAATTAAGAGCTTCATTAATAATATATTGGGAAGCCGGCGGGAGGATTTGTGGTGAAATGCGATAATACTACAACGTGGTCACCTCAAAGCAGTTAGAGCAAGCTTTCTTGAAAATGCAATTCCAGATCTAAACTGCCTGCAAACTTAATGTTTGAAAGGGATTGGGACACGGATTTTCGCAGAGCTGCTGTGATGCTTTGCTGGATCATGGTGAGGGGCTGCCGTCCCATATTTTGGAGCAGGTTATTGTTTTCCTCACCTGATCAGAGACTTTTGTTTGCTACAGAGAAACCAAAATAGATTTTACAGCAAAGAAAACAAAATCTGCAAGGCCAACTTAATAGGTAAATTTTGTTTCCTTTCATATTCGAGCCACTTCTTAGGCATCTTCTCACAGTATGTGCCCTCTTCAGTTGGAAGGCTGTATCAGATGATGCAGCATCATGTCAGTTTCAGATCTCTGGTCATAATGAGCTTGTCTGTATGAAGCAACTGCCTGGATGGTGCACTGACACATCGAAGGTGCATTGAAACAATGCACAGCTTCTTCCAGGCATATTACTTTCATAGTGCCCTCTATTCCCGATTGGAGCATCCACACCTAATGTGGATGCACAGCTGAAAGGTCTGTATGTTAAAATGTAAAATCATTTAAATAGCAGACAGACATAGAACATAGAGCAGTACAGCACAGGACAGGCCTTTTGGCCCATGATGTTGTTCCAAACTAATTAAACCAATGACTCCTAATGAATCAAATCCTTCTTCCCTGCACATTGACCATATCACTCCCTTCTCCGCATATTCGTGTGCCTATTTAAGAGTCTCTTAAATGCTCCTGTGCTATCTGCCTCCACCACCAACCCTAGCAGTGCATTCCAGGCCCCCACCACTCTGTGTAAAAAACTTGCCTCGCATGAAGTATCATTTCTAAATATTGCGAATTATTAAAATGAATGATTTTTGTATTTCATTTATACATATTGTGAAACAAGGATTTTATTTTACAATTGCATGCAAGTTAGTCACATATCATTTTTCGATATATTGAAACAGTTCAATGATTCAGCTGGTGGTGAGAATGAGAGCTGAGGCGTAGTAATGTGGCAAACTCAATCTGTGCTGAATTTACTAATCTCAGCCAGGTGTTGCAGTACGGACACATCAGTCATGGTTTCAACTCTCAATCCCCAACCTGTGACTTCTACTGCAAGTACTCATGCATGAGCGTATGCTCTGGTTCAGCTATTTTACACTGGAGTCAAAAAGCATGGTAACTTTCAATGTCAGGGCACAGGCATGAAGAATGGGGACTTGGTGAGTTAACCAGCAGCATCCAGTATTCATTGATCTACACATAAGCAGGCAGCAAGGATTCAACATCTTCCGGAATGAAGCAAGGAGAACATAACAGCATAAGGATGGAATAATATAAAATGTTTGCATTATTATACATGTTTAATGGGAAAGTCAACCCACATTTAAGTAAATTATTTTAATTTTAGAAGTAACTAAACAGCAGCTGTACTGCTTCTGTAATACATTTTGCTGATAACTTGATTCATTTTACATTTTAAAAAATGGGTTAGCAATTTAGCTTTTCAATGTACCCTTAGCTTGGCTTTTATCAATATCCTTTCCAAGCTGCATATTTCTTTATTTCTGGTTCAGCAACCTGTAACTTAATGTCAGGAAAAAGCATAAAACAAATTATTCGCTTTGTGGGCTGAGTGGGAGAAGGAAGGATTTGCAACTAACATGCCTACTGAGCTAATCATTTTCTTAAACCAATCACAAAGCCATATGTGCTCATCTATTATGAAATCAGTTGGTTGCATTGAAAGTACATATGTGGGAAAGTGATTTTTTAAACATTCAGACAATATTTTAAAGCATAATGTCACAATGTACTTAAGTAGAAATTTATGATAAGGATCTATATCATCATTAGAGATCTTATGCAGATATTAGCAATATATTTCTAACTAGCCTTAAATGGATTTCAGTGGGCACTAACTATATTCCTTGTAGCTCTGACAATGGGCAGGTGATGGAAATTTAAAACGTTAAACCGTCATATCTAGTTTATTGGATAATGCAGTATCATGCAATTACTCACATTTACATCTGGTGACCATCTTGTCATGACTATTTTGTGACGAACACAATGTGAAAAAAAGACACTTCTACTAGAAATAACAAGGAAGCATGAAATTGCTTCATCCTGCTGATTATGTAAATCTCCTGCTCAAAGCTACTTAACTAATACAACAAAACCAATCCCTTACACATCAAAGCACCACGTTAAGTGCTTTTCACTATTTACACTGCCAGTAAAGGGAGTCAGCTGCATCATCTTCCGAGTGATTTATGAATCATCCTCATTCACATGCAGCTGAAGTCTTCAGCTAAAGTATGGAAAAACTAACAGACGTATGTCCTGGTGTTAAATTATTAGCATCCGCTGATTATAGAAAGAACTGCAGTATTTTAAGGCATCACCTAGTTACAGCACTTTTACCTGTTTTACACTATAACATATGCAGCTAGAATGGGTCCTATATAAATGTTGATCAAATTGAACAAGTGAATTATCTAACTCAGCTAATTAGAAAGGGAAAATTCAGAATATTTTTATATCTTCATTTAGGTTATCACCAATCAGACAAATCAAGGTGTAAATGAAGAACTTTAACTTATTGGTTTTAATCTTAAATTTTTTAAAAATTGAATAATTGTCTTGCACCCCAAGAGTTAAGAGCACTGCTCAGATTTAGGCAACAATGCATTTCTTGACAGTTCAGTAATAAAAGCCATTTTGTATAACTGCATCATTTTCCAGTTTCTAAAAATGATGCACACTTCAGCAATAGATCAGTCCATAATGTTTTCCAAAAGTTATAAATAAATTTTATACCATTTTGCTTCGGAGGGGACCCCTTTAATATATCAGGATATATGAAGCACCAGGCTGAACAGTAGAATGCCCTCGTCGTACTCCACCACTCTTATTAACTAAAATTCTTTCATCTATGGCAAAGCAGTGAAAATGAATATGTTTTGTAAGTTGCATTTCGTTAATAAAATTGGATAAACAAACAACACCATACTGATTTTAACCATGCAACTACAATCTTAGCTGGCATGTTATATTGATAATAAACCTTATGTCAGAAAAGATTGCAATAATTTTAAGTATTAACAATGTCAACTGTCTGTCTAATTGGCATTTCATTCGAAGTACATATTAGAGTTTGTCCATTTATCATTATAATGTCACCAGTCTTCTGCAAAACAGAATGAAAACAACAGGCAATTTTCAGACTCCAATTTTATCAATCTACTGAGGCAGTTTTAAAACTGAATATAACACCAAAGGCCAATTTTGTAAGCCATGATGGTAACCTTAAAACACACTTATTTTTACTTTTATTTCACATAGTACTTAACCAATTGTAAATGAATCATTTCAAGTTTCCCAATACTAACCCCTAGTCTAGAAATTGGACTCCTTTGCTCATGTTGTTTTATGTGCAAATCAAACATGGGTAGATCGCACTAGCAATCACTTCCCAGTGAAATCCTGCAAATCAGGAATCTGGCATCAGTGGCACATCCAATGAAGTTCATGGATAAACTCAGTGTATGTTTTGTTCACTGTAGGCAGAAATTGCAACTTTAGTGTGTGACTTACAATCTTCACTGTTCACTCACAGAGAAACTAGGAGCATGTTGCACAGAATTTGCAAATAAAGTGGCAGTTGAAGCGTCAGCACTGTCACATCGATGAACGGTACACATCATTATTTTTCACTGGTTAGTATTATGTAAGACAATTCACTGGTTCTCCCTTCATTGATCACAGCCACTTTCATGGGGGGATGCCTCTCTCCAGAGATCTTCCTCACTCCCATTAGCTTCAGATGGGTCTATCTAACAAAGTTTGAGTTTTCTACATCTATACTGTGGCTACCATGAAGGCAGTTCTTCATGATCTGACATGCATCTCCATTGGAGCTGTGAGTTCTTCATGCAGCTCACTGCTGAAACCACGCATCCCACTTTAGTCTGTTATTCACAGTACTTCTTTAGATAGACTCCTACCCAATTGCACAAATGTTTTCAGGAGATATGAGTAGCTGCTAACTCTTCATGCAGCATTTCAGAGCTTCATGCAGCACATATGCCAGAGGGTTGTGAATCTGTGGAATTCGTTGCCACAGAGGGGTGTGGAGGCCAAGTCATTGGGTATATTTAAGGCAGAGATTGATAGGTTCTTGATTGGTAAGGGCGTTAAGGGTTATGGGGGGAAAGCAGGAGAATGGGGTTAATAAAAATCTCCCAAGATTGAATGGTGGAGCAGATTTGATGGGCCGAATGGCCTAATTTTGCTCCTGTATCTTATGGTCTTATTTACTGCATCAAAAGAAAGTAAAATCCAATTTCCAGGCATATCTTTGATGACAGATGAGAGAAGTAAGTTACTGTTTCACAAGAATATCTGGAATACCTAAGCAAGGTGCACTGATGGTGAACCAAGAAGTAGTGTGGAATACATATGATGGTTAAATTCATGATCCTTAAAGCTCACATATCTCAAAATGCTAAGGCTATTATGTCTTGGTGTCCTAATGTATACTTTGTTCACCAATTAAGCAACTGTGTTAAGAACCACTATCTTCAAACCTTGAGACTCAAAAATTCCAATAGTGCAAACCAGAACATAAGAAATACAAAGAGAAATAGAAATGAGTCACCAGAAATTTAAAGGCTTGAATGCTAAAATTTGAGGATGACCCTGATCCTCAGAATGAGTGTTCATTGTCCAGTGCATTCTTATAGCTCATTGTGTATGAACTGTTGTCTGACTTCATAAAACTCATAAGCAAATCATATATGTTGAAAAAAAACAAATTAAACAAGGGCGGTTTTCAGAACTATCTACTTTACCCATTTAGCCCTGTGCTTTGATGACTACTATTCTTACAGAGGTATTTATGTTCCTCTTCTGTGCTTCACCAAATTTATATAAATAAATGAGGTTGAACCTGGATTTCCTCAACCAGCCCCAAGGCAGGTACAGGTTAAAAAATTGGGTAGAACTTTGTGAGATAGTGTTAAAAGGTGATGGTAAAATTAGAGATTACAGGGTTTCCTGATCCTGGCTACTTACATAGTGTGGGAATACATCCTGGGAAACTCCTCCTTTGAGGTGCAACACAGAAATGCAGAGGCTTCATGTTTGAGACCTTCGAGTCAATAGTGATGCACAGCCATTACGTCAGGATTCAAATGTAAGATTGGAGAACATGAACAGTGAAGAGAAATGGAAATGCTTCAGCAATGTGCCCAAACTGTATCCATTGTAATGAGTTGGGCTCTTCTGTTTTATAGAGTCATAGAGCACAGAAACAGGCCCTTTGGTCCACGCAGACCGTCAAATACCTATCTGTGTTAATCCCATTTACCAGCACTTGCCTTGGTGATTCAAGTGCTCTTCCAGATGCTTCTTAAAGTACCTGCCTCCACTGCTTTCTCAGTCAGTGCATTTCAGATTGCAACCATCCTCTGAGTGAAAAAATCTTCTTCCTAGAATCTCCTCTAAACCACTTAGTCCTTACCTTGAACCTACCCCCTCTCATTTTAGACACCTCAGCCATGGGGAAATGTTTCTTATTGTCCACCTTATCAATGTCTCTCAGGTCAAGATCCTAGAACTCCCTCCCTAACAGCATTGTGGGTAAACCCACACCTCAAGGACTGCAGCAATTCAAGAAAGCAGCTCACCACCACCTTCTCAAGGGCAACTAGGGATGGGCAATTAAACGCTGGTTCAGAGTGCGAAGCCCACATCACTTGAATGAATATGAAAATGATTGTACATCTCTATTGGGTCTCCCCTCAGCCTTCTTTGCACCAAGGAAAACAAACCCCAGCTTGTCCAGTATCTTCTTCATAACTGAAACATTCCATTCCAGGAACATAATGTGAATCTCTTTCGCAACTTCTCCAGTGTAATCATGTCCTTCCTATTCTGTTGTAATGAAGAAGTGCACACAATATTCCAGCTGTGGCCTAACCCAGATTTTATAAAGCTTTACCAATGCCTCCCTGCTCTGATATTCTATGCCCCAGCTAATGAAGGCAAGCATCCCATATGACTTCTTCACCATCCTATCTACATTTGTTGTCACCTTCATGGATCTTTGGACTTGTACACAAGGCCCTTTTGCTCTTCAATACTCCCTAGGGCTCTATCATTCATGGTATATGTCCTACCTTTATTAGACACCCCAAAATGCATCACCTTACATTTATCAGGATTAAACTCCATCTGCCATTGCCTTGCTCATCTTACCAGTTTATCAATACCATCCTGTAGCCTAAGATTACTCTACTATCAACAGCACCACCAATTTTTATATCATCTGCAAATTTACTAATAATACCACCTACAATCACATCTTAGTCATTAATGTACATAACAAACATCAAGGGTTCCAGCAGGGATCCATCACTGGATACTAATTTTTAGAAAAGCTCTATTAGTTTCAGTACACTAAAAGTGCCTCATTCAAGTGACGCTTCCAAATAATTCTGGAAATTTTCAGCAAGGCATCATTACAGTTCTATTTAACCTGCTTTTAGATGGTATTGGCAGCAGGTGTCATAGGAGTAACAGTAACAGTGAATGATTGTTCCCCCCTTCCTACCCTCTAGTCACCAGGAATAATCCTAATCTAATCAGGACAGACCAGACATGTCCTGTATCTACATATTAGGGTTGATTTTAAATCTTCATGCCGCTGAGAGGGAGAAAATGACATGTCCACTGCCTGTTTTATGCCTGAAGTGATTTTCCTTTTCTTAACAAGTTAATAGAAATGGAAGTCCAATCTTGAAGTAAGAGTTAAAACAACAATCAGATCTGTTTACATTTCAGATGTAAACCTTTTGCATGAATAATTTCTTGCCTAGGTTTTCAACCCAGCCTTTCTCTTTACAGATGCTAATAAACCTCCAGTGCACTTCTAGCTATTCTACTTGGCTCTGAGTTTCCAGCTGTTTCTTTTCATCTCTACTTAATAAGAGTTTGCTGATAAAATGACAAAATTGGAAAGAATCTCTGACTGAAAGGACTGGCCTCATTGGGACTGAGAAAATTACTTGTCCTCTGGTCCTTTGAATTTTGCATAAAATGTATCATAATACAGTAACATTATGGTCATCCACTGGAGAAATTTAATTAAAAGGAATTATTCTCAAAAGGGCGGGGGGGGGGGGGTGGTGGGGGAATAAATCCACAGGGTTTCTATAACCGTTACTCAGAGTTTGAGAAACTATTTTAAAATTATGATAAACAGAGGTATTACACAATTTTTCTTTCTGAATACTGGCCAAATTTTTCAAAATTCTGTGGTCGTATTTTAGCTTACATATGTTTATACTGCATTTTGCAGGTAAATGAGCACTATTTATAAATAACTGATACATTACTGCATTAGCTTCAGATGGGTCTATCTAACAAAGTTTGAGTTTTATTATTTATAGTGCCATAATTGCAGAATAATGTGTTATCTTTATAAACTATTTTTTAAATAATATGACCTATAGCTTTGGCTGCACAGATTTATTTGATTCACAGCTTTACAAATGGATTAATGAGATTAACTCTTAGGTACATAAAGCTACATAACTGCCACTCAAAGTCAATACACAAACTTTTAAATTGTCTGCACTTGATCTCACAACAGCAGTCACCAACTTTAATTAGCAAAAATGCTGTTATGCAAATCAGAGGTCACATCTTACAACAATACACAGTGTCCACTTGTTTTTAATGTATGCAATACACTTATTATCCATTCATACTTGGGGTGTGGCTGTAGCTGACAAGGTCAGCATTTATTGCCCATCCTAAATGCCCTTGAGACCTAGAGAAGGTGCTGGATCCACTCTGTTCTAATCAGTTAATTTGCAGTTGGGAGTAGGGAAATCAGGCAGTTCATTTAAAAGCAAATGTTTTTGCATTTAATGACAGTTGTTAGCAGCCTTTTGCCATCAGATGAAAAGGCCACACTGCAGACTGACCAAAATATAAAAAAAAGACAAATGCTAATAAAGGAAACTTTTACCAGTCATTAAATAAAGCAATGTTCTGCATGCTTTAGTGCTACAAGTCATGAATATTTATTAGTAAATTGAAAACATTCATTTCAGTACATCACACTGATAAAAGTATAAAATCCAAGTGCAAGCAAGCATATTGTTACTGCAGAAAACTCACAGGTAGCCTCTATGAGGGAAACCCAAAACATTCCTTGTTTCTGTCCATTTTGGGTCCCTCTCTCACCTCTTTTCCAATGAATGCATTAATGCTGCTGCTTCTAGCTCCTCCTAGGAAATTTTATCACCTTTGCTGCCAATTTCCACTTTCCTCACACAGTCCATCTTTGACTCTTCTTCCCTTTTGCAGACTCTCCAATTCTATCTCTAGTTTCCACTACAACCCCACAGTTCCTACAGGTACTATTACCACACTTGGCTGTATTTTACTTCCTGTAAAAATTCAATTTTCCCAATCTTCCCATCTCTATTTGTTCTAACAATGACAACTTTCACACCAGTGGCTCCTACATGTTTCCCTTCTTCTTAGCTAAGGTTTTCCCTTTACCATAGTGGTGAAGGCTGTTACACCCTCTCCTCCCACCTAGGACGAAGACCATGTGTCCTCACATTCCACTCCAGCAGCCTTCACCTTCAACAGATGAACCTCAATAATATCTGATGATATTATGATAGCCTAAGCTTCAAGAAAAAAAGATAAACCTGATCCTGCAATCATCGCTTCCTTTGGTGATCTTAGATTTGACCTATTGAGTCACAGCAATTGTCTAGTCATTTGCTCATCACAATAAATCTGCAATGATTCTCAGGCAACTGAACGTGACTCAAAACATGTTTCTCATTGTCACCAATAACCTGTGGTATGCCATAAAAAGCAATGTATAGTCATTGCTGACGACACAAACCCACAATGGGGTTGTTAACTTCACAACTGACTGTACAAAGTAAGCAAAATAAAACTTTCATTTTCTATGTTCTTGTTTATCACTAGAATGAACTATTCTAGGCAGTTAGCAGAATTGAGGTTAACTTTATGAAAAAGTTTGATAATTCAGAAAAAAAAGAGCAAACTCCATTAGGCAGGGGTAAAACTGCTGAGAAGAATTGTTACTAAAAAAAATATTTTAAGGTAAAACAAAGCCAAAAGGTTAAAAAGTGGCTAATCCAAATCAAAATGTGAAATACAAAATTGGCTTTGTCATGGATACAAAATTGGCTTGGTATTAGAAAACAGAGGGTAGAGGTGATGGCATGTCTCTGCAACTGGAGGTCTGTGACCAGTGGTGTTGTGTAAGGATCAGTGTTGTGACCTCTTTTGTTTGTGTTATTTATAAACGATCTGGATGAAAATGGAAGTGGTCTGATTAGTAGGTTTGCAGATGACACAAAGTTGATAACACAAAGTTCCACGACAGAGTTGTAGAATGTGAGGGAGATTGTCAAATAATATAGCAGGATACAGATCATTTGGAAACTTGGGCTGAGAAATGGCAGATGGAATTTAATCCAGACAAGTGTGAGGTGTTGCATTTTGGGATGCTAAATACAAGAGGAGAGTATACAGTAATGGCAGGATCCTTAGGAGCATAGATGTACAGAGAGATCTTGGGGTGCAAGTCCATAGCTACCTGAAAGTGGCAACACACATGGATAGGGCAGTAAAGAAGGCATACAGCGTGCTTGCCTTCATCGGTCAGGGCACTGAACAAAAGAGTCAGGAAGTCATGTTGCCACTATAGATCTTTAGTTAGGCCACATTTGGAGTATTGTGTGCAGTTCTGGTCACCACGCTTTTGGAATGATATAAAGGCTTTGGAGCAAGTGGAGAAGAGGTTTACCAGCATTTGGCCTGGATTGGAGTATATTAGCTACAAGGAGACATTAGGCAAACTTGGAGTATTTTCGCTGGAGTGTCAGAAGGGCGACCCGATATAAGTATATAAAATTATGAGAAGCTTAGATAGGGTAGATAGAGTCTTTTTTCCCTAGTGCAAAGAGTCAAACACTAGATGACATAGGTTTAAGGTGAGAGGGGGAAAGTTTAAAGGAGATTTGCGAGGAAAGTTTTCATTTACACACAGAGAGTGGCAGTTGTCTAGAATGCACTGCCAGGGGAGGTGATGGAAGCAGAAAGAATTACAATTGCAATGTTTAAGAGGCATTTAAGCAGACACATGAATAGGGAGGAAATAGAGGGATACAGACCAGATGGGATTAGTTTAGAATGGCATCATGGTTGGTGCAGATATGGTGGGTGGAAGGGCCTGTTCTTGAGCTGTACTCTTCTACCTTCTATTTTCCAAAACAGTTAACTGAATAAGTGCAACAATGAATTAGTCTCAACTAAAAGTATTGCAATTGATTAAAGGAATGACATTCCTGCAAGAATAGAGATAAATATTGTGGACAATTAAAAACAATGAAAGTGGCTGTGAGAGTAGCAGAGCGTGAAAAAAGTAGTCAATTGTTGTAATGATGATAAATGGTTTTTATAGCTGTGTGAGGAGTTAAAGGTGAGCGCATAAAGCTATTGAAAGGCATCATAGGACAATTCAAATGGATTGTCAAGGTACGTTAGAGGAGTTAAATGCATCAATCACCATACAGCCAATCTCCCAACACCTTTGAAAGATGGTCAACCATTGGAGTGAATTGTCTATACTCACTGAAAATTAAAAGAGTGAGAGGTGCTCATTGAGATAAGCAAGATGTTGAGGAAGTTTGACAGAATAGAAGCTGTTTCCTCTCAGTGGAGTATTCAGACTGAGAAGGCATAGTCTCAGGATAATGGGGTGAGTCATTTCAGAGTGAGGAGAGGAGAGGAGAGGAGAGATTTATTTTTTGCACTGGGTTGTGAACGTTTGGAATTCTCTATCCCAGATAGCTGTGGATGCTCACGAAATTGAAAGCCGAAACTGATGGATTTTTTCACATAAAGGGGATCAGGGATTT
This sequence comes from Pristis pectinata, assembly GCF_009764475.1. Lineage (NCBI taxonomy): Eukaryota > Metazoa > Chordata > Chondrichthyes > Rhinopristiformes > Pristidae > Pristis > Pristis pectinata. Next base: position 20,500,504 of record NC_067425.1, on the reverse strand, counting down.
GGTGATCTAGCAACAAAGTGGATTTAAAGCACCGGATTAGGTGAATTAAATAACTTTTGTATGTCTGTTATTTGCAAATGTTTGCTTGCAAAATAGATAAATAAATGTGCTGAGATCTTTAATAACCTCTGTATTAGAAAGGTAGAAAACTTCATTTCACAATAATCACATTGTTCAACGTTTATTGTGCTTGTTCTGCCTTTTAAGAACCTGCCAAATTCCAACAAAGCACAAAGAATTTAAAGCACTAATATTCTGGATATTATTTCTCTTGGGACTGCAGTGTATTTCAAGAAATGTCACATGAAACTTTGCCCACTGTATGCATTTAGTAAAATGCAAAATAACAACTACAAGATGAACCAAGATAGTTTTAGTATACAAAAAAAAATGGTCTGTTTACAGACTATTATATACTGAGGAAACTGTCATGTGATAATGGTCTCAATTCAAGTCATAAATTTCCTATAGCATAATGAAAACTCTACTGGTCAACTTCACAAAATATGAATTAACTCAGAATTTCCTCACTGGTCTGCAACATTTGCACTTACCTTGAGCAGATCAGCCATGGATTACTTCCTTGCAGAAGTCATCCCAATGCTCATCATCAATGCCCTGAAGAGCATGGGACCTTCCAGATGCATGTCCCAGCATGTGGTGGAGCCAGAACAAGCCCTGCCTACAGAACACCACTTAAGCCACATGCTCGAATTTTCCCAGCTGCCAAAACTATCGATGGCTGTGAATGTTTCCAAGTGTCCCAGGCAATCAGACACATTCAATAACATTCAAACTGTTAAAAACTGCTAAAAAACAATATTATTTTAAATGTTTAAGAAGTATAAAATCTTATTGCATAAATGAAAGACATGTTAATAAACAATTTACAAATAAGTTAATCAGCTCAACTGTGTCCTTTGCAGCCATTGCTTTCAATTCAAATGAATGGCGTTGCTTTTTTTGTACCTTTCACAAGTAGATTCTCCAGCACGTATGCTGTAAAGTTGTAGGAAGTTTGGGGTCCATTGTTGCAAATGAAATATTATTGCAAATACCTAGGATCACTCATTAGGAGGGTAAGGATTTTCACATTTGCACTGGAGTCCCTGACTTCTTTACATTATACAGGGAAATGTCAGTATTCCATGTGGAACTGCTGGTATTACTCAGGAAAGTCAGGGTCATTATTTTTTGTCATCTTTGACTTCAATTATTACATTCATGGAACACAAAACCAGCAAGAAAAATGACAAACATCACAAAAGTTACATTGATTTACTTTGATGCATTTTCTCTCAGATTGATGGTATGGTAACAGTTGCAGAGGCAATTTAAATCAGAATAGATCCATTAAGTGCTCCAGATCAGAACAACCCTCATGTGAATTTAAATTCTCAAGTAATCTAAATATTGAGTGCACAAAATGCCTAACTGCACCAGTACATAATACAAAGGAATATTTTATGAGAGATAATTTTCTAAATATTACTGATGGTGGATAACAAAACATTAATGGGCTGTTCCAGATTGCTGCACTTTCAGCAGACCTCTCAGAAAACCAATGAAAAAAATCTAACTTTGATTGTTAACCTTGGATGGCCATCAAGCACTGTTAGTGTAACGCTATTACAGCGCCAGCGACCAGGGTTCAATTCTAGCCATTGTCTGTAAGGAGCTTGTACCTTCTCCCCGTGTCTGCGTGGGTTTCCTCTGGGTGCTCTGGTTTCCTCCCACGTTCCAAAGACGTATGGGTTAGGAAGTTGTGGGCATGCTGTGTTGGCGCTGGAAGTGTGGCGACACTTGTGGGCTGCCCCCAGAACACTCTGTGCAAAAAATGCATTTCATTGTGTGTTTCGATGTACACGTGACTATTAAAGATATCTTATAAAAAATTACTGCAGAATAGACAAAAGGATTTCCAATTTGTCAAAGGTGCCCACAGCTTTTAAGAACTAGAACATCAAAGGGGGTGATCCTAGCTAAGATATGCAGAACAGACTGAAATATTCCATTAAAAAATGTATATCTATGTTAAGTTTGAAGAGCTAGTCAGGAGATGCATGGTTGAATAGTATATGGCTGGTGTAATTTACCAAAACTTAGTAACAGTTGAAAAGCAGGCTGAGACAGTAAAGGTGCAGAATGACTCTACTCAGCTTTTGGACCAATGTTTCATGAGACTAAAAACTATACTCATGAGTATTATCACCATAAGATGCTGATCTGCACTTTTCAGACTGTTGTGAATCAACAGTAAAGTTAGCTTACATTGTTGATTGATTTTTCAGTTCTGGTGCCCATCATTCAGTTCTTGAACCAACCAGCAAAACCCTAATCACGACTACAGTTTAGCAACACTATGACCACTCTGATTACTTTGCACTAAAATGGACTTCGTTTTTTTTGTTCGAATTGCATTTTTTTTTGTAAATATTGTTTAATTTATGTTTAATTTATGTTTTTTCTTGTGAATGCTGCTGAAATGATGCTATGTGCCTGTGATGCTGTTGCAATGTTTTTCATTGCACCTGTGCATACATGTACTTGTGTATATGACAATAAACTCAACTTTGACTTTGATTACTGCACAATAGGCTTCCCACACCTGAAAAGGGAATATTGTGGCGACTCACTGTCTAGTCGGGCGAACTGGCTCGGCAGTCGGGTCGCGCGGCGTCGGAGCGACGAGGCCCAAGATGGCGGCGGGCCTCGTCTTTCCGAGCGACGGGGAGAACCCGCGCGCGGGTAAGTCCTGATGACGTAGGACTTACGTCATTGCCGGTTGTTTTGGGCGGGAAAATTCTCCCTTAAAGGGCCCGCGCAAGGCGGGAAAATAAACCAGTTCTGTTTGGCAATCCTCCGAGTAGAGTCTTGTTTTATTCCGCGGTAGCAACCGCTACAATATAACATTTACCCTTGGGTCTCATTTTCAGACTTGGTCTGAACCTCCAGTGATGATTGCACCCCAGTAGGATATACCTGAGGCAGGTCTTTGATTCTGGGCCACTACCTCAACAGCAGTCAGCCTGAGGTAGTTTCCTGGAATGAGGCATAGGAACAGCTATGTATACCAGGCATTCAGAAGCATTTAATAACATTCAAAACTATTAAAAACTGCTATTTAAATACTTAGTTTTATTTTAAATGTATAGGGTGTTTGCCTTTCTCATGTAGCAATCCTGATCCTCTGGCTTGATAGAAACTTGTTACTTTCTTTTTCATTAGCCACCAAAACTATTGAAGCTTTCTGAGCAGAGTAATCCTCAACACCTGCCACACTCTTCAGAGACAGATGTCCAAAAGGAGTCCTCAACAGGTGGCAGATTCCTTTCAAAATTTAGAGATGATTGGACATGAATAGTGACTGGGATGGAACATTTCTGAATCAAGATCCTGCGACAATAAATTCAGCCATTTCAAATGCAATACGCAAATGAAGAATCTGACTCCCATTTTAGATGGCAGCTAGAGTCCCAGGATTAGCATGTAGCCCATTGCATATTGGCACAAGCCAACTGAAGTGGGTAACTAAATTGAACTTAGCATTGCGCATATCAATTTCTTCTACTTTCAAATGGCTGAATTGATGCTACAGTTACAAATCCAATTAGCTCATCAGTTCAAATGCTCTTGAGGAGCAGGACTGTATCTCTGTAATGCCACTGCTAAACTTGTACAGAAGGCCGAGTGCATCGGCTATAGTTTAATGACAGTTAATGGTCGCATTCTGCACAACTCCGAATATTTCACTTGTACATCAGAAGACATTTTCTATTCTTCCTGCTGTATATATCAAGCCTGGCCTATAGCTTCAGTTCTAAGTGTTACTGAAGGCCTAATTACATAATTATTATTCATTCATTAAACAACAGGGGTCAGCTTGGTAAACCCAGCATTGTGGAGGCTGCATATTAAATGATTGGGCTATTGCTAAACTATGATTATTTTCTGTTACTTGTAAACTTTAAAAATGTAATAATTTAATGGTTACCTTTGAAGAAATAGAATTTTAAACACAACAAGAAAACGTAAGTTCAAGTAGAATTTCAGTCACTTGTTGTGGATACAGCATATTCAGGGTATGACCATAAATACTTCTTGCATTGAGTTAAGCTCTTCTACAACAAACTTCTAAAACATCAAACTTCTGCACAAGAGAGGAAGTTTTTAGTTAAAGTCATCAATTCAAATAGATGTCATGAACCCTTGGCTGAAAAATTAAACAGTAAACACTGATTCTGAATATTTTAAATCAAAACCATTCTTTAATGAATTAGTTTTGAACGTGAATGTTCCTATCCTATAGCTTCAAAATATATATTGAGAATCAATAAATAGAAATATGTGATGATTATGAACATGAAATTTGGACCTTGTGTAGCAAGTTAATTCATGCTGCCTGTTGAAGCAGGCGTATGTTCCAATGTATTCACAGCTCATTGCTCCTGTAGTTCAATGTCACAAGCTGTTAAGGCTCTAAAATTTGTGAGCAGCTGAATGCAGTCATCATTTCCTGCTCACAACCGTCTGTCCCTCCGAAGTTCCCCATGAATTGACCAGGGACTCAGTGCAACGATCAGACACTGACGTTGTTAGAGGGAACAGAAGGTAGTTGATTTGCCTCTGGAGCTAACATGTCTTGAAAAACAAAAATTAAGTTTCCAGGTAGGTGCTGGAAAGGAAAACCCTGAGACAAGCAATTCAATTTGCTCATTCGTTCATTCCCTCTGTACTTATTCAGGAGCTTATTAAATTTGTCAGGTTTTATTTTCCTTCCATAGCAGAAAAATCAAGCTTGAAAAAAAGTCAATTGGTTTACTGTTGCTTATCCCTTTCTAGTCTATTCTCCCAGATCAACATCTTTTTGTCTTTATGATCCTATCTGGCAAAATAATCAATCTTTAAAAAAGCTATTAATATTAACCTTATGTATTTCCAGCTGACTTAAATTCCAGAGCCTCCAAATGAGTGCACTATGACAGTGGTATAGTGAGATGCCAGTGATGATTTCAAGCCCTCACTCTCCATCATAACTGTCAACTGAACAGTCAATGCACTTTTCACAATTGGAAAATGCCACATGGCAGTATGGGTCGAGGCTTGATTTGGTGGAGGTGGGGTGAAGATAATGCTCACATGCAATGAGGTAAGCGACAGGGTTTGTAGGGTGGTGATTAGTTGAAATTAGCCTTCTTTTGGGTCTACATGGGACAGCAGTATTGGGTGATTTGGTGGTTTGGAGGGTCAAAAGGGCAGAAGATTGGAACACCATGGGTTTGGAGGAGTCCAGTGATCAGACATCAGGACATTAAGTGGCTTCCTATTCTCTCTATATTTACAATCTTTTTTGTCATTTTGCTGTGAGCCTGCTACTTTCCACTTTTAAGAAATGCTGATCAAGGTTATATTTGTCTTTCTAATTGTTTTGCCACAGTGTCTAAATACTGAAAGCAGCAGATGTACTATTCAGGTCTCTGCCTAAATCCTCTCATGTTAATTCTAGGACATGTGCCATACATTGTCATTCTTACATTCGATCCATCTGTCCAGATAGGCAAGTAATCCGAATCCTTATGAAAATCAGAAGCAGTATCCTTGGTTTCTACTGCTCAATCTCTTCTAAATTCACCTGCAAACTTGACAATCTTTGATTTGATTCTTCATGTTGTTTATGCTACCCGTGGCTATAGAGATTCCTTTGCACTGGGAATATCTGTCCGGAGAAAAAATGGGTAGACCAACCAGAGCAGAAATGGGCAGACCAAGGGTGGGAGACAGGAATTACTCATTATCCGATTCCACTTCTCAATTTTTGAAAATATAATTACATGTAAAACAGAGGCACTCTGCTTCTTTCATCTTTTAAGTATTTCTGTTATCAAAGATTCATGGTATCTGTCTCGGAACTGTTCACCTTAAGCAGAGAGCTGCAAATTCAAGATTTAATTCTTTATACTGTTGCGTTTATCAAAATCTATTAAGATAGATTCATCCAATAGATTCGTCCTCTGCTTTGAAATTAAACAATTTGAACTGTATTGACAAAAAGTTCATTTTATTGGAGCAAAGGTTTGCATATGATATTTAAATAAGGCTCAATAAACAGTCAAAAAAGTGTACTTTATTAAGTGATCTGCAATCTCCAATCTGAAAGTCTATGTCCCACATGTCTGGTTGAATGGTGATGTGCTTGACTTCTGTGCACAAGTGAACATTAATTAAAATATAAGTGTTGTAAATAACACAATCTATTTGCTTCTAAAAGTTCAGTAGTAAAACCCAACCAAGAGGTAAAGTGTTAGCATTTTATATTTGACGCAAAGTGTTGCCAATGACTTATTCATTTATTTCGATGTTGACATCATTGGGAAGGCGAGCAATTATTGCCTCTGCAATTGTCCTTGAGGAGGTGGTAATGAACTTCTTGAACCACTGTAGTCCTTCTGGTGATTGGTGATGGTACTCCCATTGTGATGTTGGGTAGCGAGTTCCAGGATTTAGACCGAATGGTAATTATATATTTCAACATAATATATTTCCAAATCAGGATGGTGTGCAATGTAGAAAGTAACCTGTAGATATGGAGATGTTCCCATGTGCCTTCTATCCTTGTCCTTCCTGGTGGTAGAGATCACAGCTTTAGGAGGTGATATTGAAGTAGCATAGGCAAGAAACTACACTGCATTTTGTAGATGCCCCATATTACAGTTACAGTGTGCCAGTACTGAAGGGAATGAATGGTTAGCATGGCGATTGGGATGCCTGAGAAACTGCCTGCTTTGTCCTGGAAGGTGTTGAGTTTCTTAAGTGTTGTTGAAGCTGCACTCATCAAAACAAGCAGAGGATATTCCATTATATTTCTGACTTGTGCTTTATAACTGCATACCATTGACATTCAGTGGCATTATTGTTCCCAATTACCCCAGTGTTGATGGTGGGGTAATTGGCAACAATAATGCCACTGAATGTCAATGGTATTCAGTTAAATTCTCTCTCTCCTTGGTAAAGTTTGTTGCATGGCACATGTGTGGCACAAACATTACCTGCCACTTATCAGCCCATGCCTGAATGTTATCTAGATCTTGCTGCAGACAGGCATGGAGAGTGGAGATGTGAAAGGAACTGAGCATTGTATGATGGAAGAAAGGTCACTGATGAAGCAGCAGAAGATAGTTGGGCCTAGGATACTGTCACAAGGAATTCCTGCAACTATGTTCTGGGTCTGGGATGACTGACCTCCAACAACTACACCCATCTTTATTTTGCAAATTATGACTCCAATCTCCAGAGTGTTTCCCATTGATTTCTGTTATTCCAGTGCTCTTTTATTGCCATACTTAGTCAAATGCTGCCTAGGTATTATGTTGGAGCCAAGGCTGTGACATAGTCAAGAGCCAAATGGTTATGGCAAAACACAAACTGGGCATTGGTGAACAAGTATTGGTCAACAGCACTGTCATTAATACATTCTATCATTTTGCTGATTGAGTGTAGACTAATTGAGTGGTTAGAAGCGGGAGTGGATTCATGCTGCTTTTTGTGGACAGGACACACCTGAGTAATTTTCCACATTATCTGCAGATGCCAGTGTTATAACTCTACTGAAACAACTTGGCTACAGGAGTGGCTAGTTCTGGAGCGCATGTCTTCAGTAGTACATCGGAATGTTGCTTCGTCCCATTGACATATCTAGTGCTCTCACTTTGACATCAGGTAGAGTAAATTGAATTGGCTGGCTTCTGTGACGGTGGAGATTTCTGGAGGTAGCAGTGATAGACATTCACTTGGCACTTCTGACTGGACATGGTTACAGTCTTACCTTTATCTTAAGTCTTATCTTTGTGCTCACATAACGGGCCTGCCATCACTGAGATTGAAGCTGCCTTCTCCTATTAGCTGTTTAACTGTACACCATCACTGAGGTGGGGATGCAAAGCTTTGGTTGTGATATCAGTTATCTCTGTCCATTGCATGCTGTTTGTTTTCTGCTTACATGTAGCCCTTTTACAGTTTCATTGGATTGATATCTCATTTCCAGGTATGTCTTGTGCTGCTAGTGGGATGCCCTTCTGCTCTCCTCACTGAAGCAGGGTTGATCTGCTGGTTTAATTGTAATTGTCAAAGGAGAGAAATGTCAGGCCATCTGATTGCAATGGAAAACAATTTTTCTGTTGCTGATAGTCCACTGTACTCCATGGAAACCTAACTTTTAAGCATTTGATTCTGTTTTGAATCAATCCCATTCAGTACAATGGTAATGCGATGCAACACAGTGAAGGGTGTCCCCAGTGTGAATATGGGATTTTGTCTACTCAAGGTATATATGGTGCTCAATCCTATTTGACGCTGTTGTGGACAGATGCACCCACATAGCTAGATTGGTGAGACAAGGTCAAGTAGGTTTATCCTTTGATTCACAACCTGCCACTGAGCCAGTATGGCAGCTATGTTCTTCAGGGCTCACTCTGCCTGGTCAGGGCTGATGCTAGAAAGTCACTCTTGCTGACATCCCCTACCCAGCGTACATTCTATTGACAATTTCAGTGTTTTCTAAGTAGTGTTGAACATGAAGTGGATTAAATGCAGGGCAAGCTTTTATGTATGTCATATGTTATCTAAATTATCTAGGAATACCTTGACTTATTAATATGATTTTTAGTGGATAAAATAAATACCTGAATAAGATCTGAGCTTGTTATCCTAATTATCCTGTTCTTAAAAAGCATTCTATTACATTTAATAAAATAGAGTTTGTGAAAAACGTGAACCTGTAAGTAAATGTAAATCTGTTTATGGAAGAGTTCGGGGAAAAATAAGATTGGTCATGGTTGTAAAGTCAGGAGTCACTATGGACACAGTGAGCCATGCCATTCTAAGTAAATAATGGCTCCATATACAATAAAAGCTGTACTTTGAACAGTTCAGTCATCCACTGATGCACATTGCACAACTGTGGGATGGAGTTCTCAATGCTGAATTTTTTGGGTACGGCTGCATGACCAGAATCCTAAAGATGCTGGTTTGATGAAGTGGTCAATACTTTAAGTAGAGATTTAGCACAAATTATGAATGAATGGGATCAACCAATCAATTCAATAGCAATGATGCGTTTCAAAGATGATAGAGTAGAAATTGATCTTCTTTTGTTGTTGAAAATCCAGGACAAAAGTGATCAATTTCCAGGACTGTAACTGTTTATTGACCTGTTAATACTTTTAAATAATACTTTAAAAAATCTATACATTGTCAGCAATGAACATATTTTTCAGTAGATGCAGAAAACATTTATTTTCTGTTTAGCCAATATCGTACTCATGGTGCAGCAACACTGTAGGAACAAGAAGCTAAGCATGGATGGAACTACTTTGAGAAAACTCTGATGCCTATAAATTGGATCCATTTGTAGCTTGACTTTTGTTGCACTTATTTTGTAGTGCGTGTGTCTATTTCCCTTTGAAGACCTGCCCAGTGAACCAGGTATGACTCACCCAATGGTGGACTTTCTGGTTATTGTCTACCAAAACTCAACAGATTCTGGAATTGTTCCTTTTGTTTGAATGGTAGCAAATGTGATCCCATTACTTAAGAGAGAGGGAGAGAGAAAACAGGGAACTAGCAATCAGTTAGCCAAACATCAACAGTAGGGAAAATATTAGAATCTATAAAGAAGGATATAATAAAATAATACCATAAAAAGAATAATAGAATAGAGTAGAATCAATGTGGAATTCTGACTAAGCTGCAGGAGTTCTTTGAGGATTTAACTAACAGATAAAGGGGAACCAGTGTTTGTGGACTACTTGGATTTCCAAAAGACTTTTGATAATCATTTTAAATGTAAAAAAGTATCTGTAATTTTTATTCAAGATAATTCATTACCTGCAACTCTCTGTAAGACTGTGGAGGTCTGTGGTCTGACCGCAGTTCCCATTCCCCACTCCCTCCCCACCTCAATGTCTGGCAAGCCATTACCTGCACCATCCACCCACTCACCTCCCACCCAGATCATGAAGATCTCATTAAACACTGACGCAATTCCCAATGGGTCAGTGCAAGACTGACACGTCAGCTGCCACTTAACCAGACTACCACCATCTGTGAAGCCTGCAGGATGGGTTTTAAAGGGAGCAAACTGCCTTCACCATCTCTCTAAGCAAGGGTGACCCAATTTTGCACTTTATTGTGATTTTAGATTTGGTGTTAGTCCCATTAGCAGCACTCATTTAGCATTCTAATAATGCTTGAAGTCCCATTTCTAGACGAGTTTATTACTGCAACATTGCACATCATAGTACCTTGGATGATGATCAAAAGCAGGAATTCAGGCTAATTTTTGCTTACTAGGGTATTGACCAATTGCGGAATCATCAGTTCTGTTGCTTCAGAATTGCTTGTTTTAAAATAGGTCAGAAACCCAGCACCAACCTAATCTGAATAAATACATTTCATTATTATGACATTGGATGAAGCAACTGATGCAGGGATTACTCAGCTTCAGTTACATATTGATCTGGTGATACTAGCCCTGTAAAGTGTGTAAAGATAAACACAGCACCTAGGAACACCACTGGGGCCTGGGATGATGAAGCATTAGCGAGGACTGGTAGTTAGCAGTAGAATGAAGTGAGTGGGTGGTGTAGGTGAACACTAACCAGACATTAAGGGAATGATTGGGGTGTCTGGGATTGCCATGATGAGATGAGGAGGAAAATGACTGGCTGGACATTGTACTTTATGGAGGTATGAGAAATGGGGAAATCGGGCAGATCAGGCAGCCAGAGGTAGAGAATGGAGAGATGAGAGGGGGATTGGTACTGTGGAATGTGAGAACCAAAGGAGTGCCAGCAAAGAGTGTAACAGCCTGGCTGGGTCTGAGCACTTTGTAGCATTTTCAAAACCTGTTTGTTCCAGCTGTGCCCAACAATGGCTCCACCTTGGAATTACATGCATTAGTTACCCATTCAATGCTCCAAATGGAATGTTGCATTTGATGCTGAAATTGGGTCCAGAGTACTTTTTGATGCGTTCAAATGTACAGGCCTACATGTTTGAAAGTGCAGAAAGCTGAAGTTGGTCCAAATGTATTGGTCAGCTATAGAGACAGACTTCAATGGAGCCAAATCTAGAGAGGCAATGGAAGGTGATCAATAACATGATTAATCAAAGGCAAAATCCTAATTCACTGTTGTCTGAATTAGAGCCAGAATACAAGAGTAGCATGGATAGAGGATTGGTTAACCAACAGAAGGCAGAGAGTTGGGATAAATGGGTGCTTTTCTGGTTGGCAATCAGTGGAGAGTGGAGTGCCACAGGGGTCGGTGCTGGGCCCGCAACTGTTCATGATATACATTAACGATTTGGAAGAGGGGACCAAGCGCAGCGTACCTAAGTTCGCTGATGACACTGAATTAAGTGGAAAAGAAAATTGTGCAGAGGATGCAGAGAAATATAGATAGGTTAAGTGAATGGACAAGGGTCTGGCAGATGGAGTACAATGCTGGTAAATGCAAGGTCATCCACTTTGGAAGGAGAAAAGGTAGCAGCATGCTGTCGTGCAGAGGGACGTGGGAGTGCTCGTGCATGAATCGCAAAATGTTGCTTTGCAGGTGCAACAGGCTGTCAAATGGAAGGTAAATGGAATGTTGGCCTTCACTGCTGGAGGGATTGAATTTAGAGGGAGGTTATGCTGCAAATGTACAGGGTACTGGTGAGGCCACACCTGGAGTAGTGCGTGCAGTTCTGGTCTCCTTACTTGAGGAAAGATTTACTGGCTTTGGAGGCATTGCAGAGGAAGTTCACCAGGTTGATTCCGGAGATGAGGGGGTGAGCCTATGAGGAGAGATTGAGTCGCCTGGGACTATACTCACTGGAATTCGGGAGAATGAGAGGGGAACTTAGAAACATATAAAGTTATGAAAGGGATAGATAAGATAGAGGCACTGGTGTTTCCACTGGTAGGTGAGACTAGAACTAGGGGATGTAGCCTCATGATTTGAGGGAATAGATTTAGGATAGAGATGAGGAGAAACTGCTTTTCCCAGAGGGTAGTGAATCTGTGGAATTGTCTGCCCAGGGAAGCAGTAGAGGCTACCTCATTAAATATATCTAAGACAGAGATTTTTGCATAGTAGTGGAATTAAGGGTTATGGGGAAAAGGCAGGTAGGTGGAACTGGGTCCACGGCCAGATCAGCAATGCTCTTATTGAATGGCAAGCAGGTTCAACAGCCCAGATGGCCTACTCCTGCTCCTATTTCTTATGTTCTTCTGTTCTTACAACAGTATCATGTTAGTATGTATAATTCCAATGGGCCACTGGCACTGTGGAGATGTGTTTTGTGGTAAATTTTAGAGCTATTGCAATTACACAAGTGAAGATATACTGAAACCATAATAAATTATTTTCTAACATAAGCTCTTTATAGTAATTCCCTTTAACCACCTCAAAAATCAGCCTTCATGAAGCTCATATCACAGACTAATGAACCTTGACCTTCCATTATCTATTACTTATGCATGCCTTTTAAATCAGATTTAACTGAACCAATACCACTTTCAGATACGGATGCTTCTTTCTAAAAGGTAAAGTATTTGTGTTTACATTCTCTGGTGGCCCAGTAGATGTTCTGTAAAATGAGGAAGGGCTACTCAAGCATAGGTCTATTGTAGTTCAGCTCTACTTTCACAAAGACCCACACCTTAAGATTTTCAAACTAATATTGGGGGGGGGGGGGGGAAGAAGACTGGTAATCCAAACCATTTCTCTGAAATCACTTTACAAGTGTATGTCTTTCTTCCAACTTAAGCAATGGGACAGGTAGTCAATTCAATGGCTATGGAAGAGCCAAATTATTATTTTCCTAATTAACTTCTTGATACAAATCCTTTGGCTCCTATTATATATATGAAAAACAACAGATTCTAACCACTAAAGCCCCAGAGTGGAAGCCAAAACTTATTCTGCAATTATCATGTTGACTAAATAATTGGAATGTGTCCTAGTGCCAATAAACAACAGGAATGATCGCCATAAAGCACTCCCTTCAGATGCAGGAAAATAAGGCACGTTACAATGGTAATGAGGCAGTCTACACCAGAGCTCAAAGGCAAAGACAGCATTCTTTATGTCTGACTTCTGACCAAGATCTAACCTGAATGCACTGGTAATAGCTTCCCATGTGGCGGCATGCAGCAAATTGCACAGTCCTACTTTCCTCTTTAACAAGATGGGGAAGTTTTTATGAAATGTTAAATGAAGCTGTCTCGCGCACGTCATTTCACTTTATTTTTAATGCAGCCATTTTTCAGTGTGTAAGATAATCTACAAATGCTGCAAAGACCCACACTGCTTTTATGATGCTTGCTTCCTGCTGACATGAATGAAAGCAAAAGCTTCAAGATTCACATGCTGAGGGTGTGATGGTAATACCAGCATGCTGTGGAAAGGTACTAAAGATTTGGAGGCACTAAAGTCACAATATGCCTTATCTATATAAAAATGAACATACTTTACTATAGCTGGTCGTCAAAGGATTTATTTTTCACTATAATCTCGATCTATTCTGCCTTACATTCTGACTGTGGTCTAAGTCCTTTATACTTTGTACTTGCTTCTTCTACTTCATACCACTGTCACAAGTGTTTCTCATCTATATCTGCATTTTCAAAACCTGACAGAGGGTGACAGACACAAGATTGGATCAGTTTCTCTTTCCACAAATGTTGCCTGACCTGCTGAGTCTTCCAGCATTTTCTGTTTTTGCTGCTGTTGCTGTTTATGTTCTTTTTTTCAAAACCCAACTGTATAACCTTTGACCCTCCATTCACCATGTTTCTGAGGATGTTGATCTACTCAACCACATCTTTGACTTCACTTGTGATATCTTAGTCACCAATGAAATCTTTATTCTCTAACACCCTAAATACTCTCCCTGATTTCCAAGGATAACAGGTTTATCCATTTTCCCCAAGATCTGTGTGAACCATATAAAGCACTGCTGAACTCTGCTCTTGTCTGCTTAGAACCACATGATTTCCAGGATCACCCTACAATATAAAGCTAAACTCATATTTATTTCTCTACTTCAAATTACTCTGTTAAGTCAATCTGTTCCATTCTCTCAAATCCCACCTCTAACACTTAAGCAGCTTATGGACTACTTTGGCACTAAAAGTGAGGTCGTCCAACCAGCTATCTCTTGCTCCCCTTACTTCCCCATGTCAACTGGATCACACCTCCATTTATGTTTACTCTGGCCTGTGCCCTAAACTTAATCTCATTTCCCTCTCCAGTTTCCCTCCTATCACCTCCCCTGCTTCATGAGCTCATCTACTTCATGGAGCTCAATTCCTTAATCCCGTTCCCAATAAACAAGTATCGTTAAGGCTCACTCTCCTGAGATTTTGTCCTCATCTTTTCCAAATTTGCCATCATGATTCCTTCCTCAAAAACCCTACCACTTTGTCCTTCCAAACTACAAGCCTCTAACCTCTCTTTCCTCTCCAAAGCCTAAGCTAGTCACCTCCCAAATCCATATGTACCTTTCCCACAATACTTTGTTTTAATCCCTCCAATCATCAAGGATATTAGAATTTCAGATGACCTCCAGAGAACAAGGAAAGCTCATCAGGACTGTGTTGGATAGCCAAGTAAAAAAAGCAATGACCAATGATTTCAGTTTCAGAAGAGCGCAAGAATTGCTGGAGTCATGTAATATTATGGAGGTGGAAGTAGATGTCTTTGTGATGGTCTGAATCTATGGTGTGAAGCTCAAGGTTAAATTTGATCCCAGGATTACGAATAGTTTGGTTCAGACTCAAACAATTGCCAGTGAGAGGGCCAGAGTTACTAAGGATTGCAGTCGTGGAAAGTACAAAAGGCAGAGGCTTTAATCTTCCAACAAACAGCCATTTTACACCATTGCCACACATTTATATGGCTTTGTCAAAGTCAAAGATAGCTTCCCAAGGGAGTGAGATAAACAGTCTCTCCAATCCTTCTCAACCTTCCTGCAGATCTGCTGTCACACCATCTTCCTCTGATGCCTCTCCACTATCACCCAGGCAGATGGAACAATAACCACCTGATTTTATTCTTACTTGTTCAATCATTGCCAGGGAACCAGCCTGCAATGGCTTCTCTTCTCACAGTTGCATTACAAGTGCTAATGTCTCCCTATTACCAGATGCTCTTTTTCTTAACTGCATGTTGTCCTTTGGCAATATCATTTAAAAATAGAAGGTCCATTTGATCATGTACATTGATGGCACCAACCCTAGCTCAGCACCACCTTGCTTGATCCTTCCACCATCTCTAAATTGCAAGTCTCCTTACCTAACTTCCAGTACTGGATGAGTAGAAATTTTCTCCATTTAACTGTCAGAAGATCAAAGCCATTGTCCTCTGTCCCCTCCGTAACTTTAATCCACAGTCTGCAACTCCAGTCCTCTCTCTGGTATTTGATTGAGATTGAACAAACTTGACCTTGATCTGAGTTTTAGTCTGCTTATTCAGGCCATCACCAAGGCCACCTATTTGCATCCCCATAATGTCACCTGACTCCAGTTCTGTTTGAGTTCTTCTGAAACTGAAACCCTTAGACATCCCTTTATTAGTTAGCGATTCAATACACTCCTGGCCAGCCTTCCTTATTCCATGGAGGCCATCTGAAACTAATATCTACACCAATCACCCCTCTATTCACTGATCTAAATTTTCAACTCCTCCATTTTAACATCCTCCATTTTACAAGTCCCTCCATGGCCGCGCCCTACTCTATTTCCAGCTTACAATCCTCTGAGGTATCTATACTTCTCCAATTCTAGTCTCTTGTATATTCCTGATTTTAAACTCTGCACCATTGATGCCTTCAAGACAATCTGGATTTCCTTCCCAAAACCACTGTGCATCTCTGCATAGTCCTTAAAACCTAATCTTTGAACAAGTACTTTTCCATTTGCCCTAATATTTCTTTATGTTGCTAGAAGTCAAATTTTGTACAATAATCATAATGTGAAGCACCTTGGAAATTTTTACAACATTTAAGGTGCTGTATAAATATAAATAGTTGCTGCTTTTCATGAGAGAGTTGAGGAAGTTTACTGAGCCTATCTCTGCTCATATATTCAACAATATCTCTATCTCAGCAACCAAACATTTCCTCAACTATCTTTGTCTCCACTATCCTTTGCAAAGGCTTTGCTGCATATTGATTGCAACACTAAAGAGTTCCCTGATGTAATTTCTAAATTACTTTTCCTGACCAAATGTCATGTTTTAAATTGAAGTAATTTAGGATCTAATCTTTATATACTGTTTACATGATAAACTACTACAATAAGGTTTGTCATCTACTCTCAAGGCTAAGAAGCACAACTCCTTTCTCAGAACTCAAACTTCTGGTTTGACTAGTCTTATTAGTTCTCATTTGCACCTCTTCCACATCACCCTGTAGTTTGATGACTATGAGTAGACACAGTACTGAAGGTGAATTGCACACCTTGGCATGAAATTTTAATACATTTTATTTCAACCTTTAATTTTCTAAACTTGTTTAATGCAGTTAACACTTCTTAGTAGCACCATAGCAGAAATATATCTCACAAATCAAAGTAACATTCTGGCTCCTGAGCACATTACAGCAGAAGATGGAAACCACCTACAGTTGCCTTCTGCTGCCCTTGGAGCTATGGTTTGACTGGGAGCTCTTGTGTGGTGGTATACATGTTTGTTATTAAAATGTTTTATATTTGAATATATTAATATCAGAGGTGATAGGTTTATAAAAAGAATGAAGATTTACAATGAAATTTGTACACCTGGTATTCAAAATGGGTTCATAGGGAATTGGCAGCCCTTTTTACACCAGGATAAATTATATTTTCCATAGCTTTAGGAAGATCTTTGATGCAAAGATGTATGGTTTAATGCTGATGAGTTTCAAATAGTGCCTTTTGCAAAAGGAATGCATGCTCAAGTTAAAAGACATAAATTATGGAGCAATAGCAGGAAATTGTTCTTCATATGGAGACAGATCAACAAAAGGACCAAACATTCAGATAGAGGATGGAGTGTGAGATCTGCACTACACACTCAACAAACCTGAAAACAATGTTCAAACTTATAAAGGAAGTGTGCAATCCAATCACACACAAGCAAGATAATGGATGACATTGTTCACTGAGGTAGTATCATTCCAAATATGAGAATATATGTGTATTTTTAATAAATTAAGTAAACCTACCACCAATTCAATGCCATTGCTCTATTTTATTTGTTGTGGTGTGGTGGCGGCAGAATTTAAATAAAGCAAATAAAGTTAATCATATTATATTTAAGACATGATAAGACAAGATATCTTTATTAGTCACATGTACATCAAAACACACAGTGAAATGCATCTCTGCATAGAGTGTTCTGGGGGCAGCCCGCAAGTGTCACCACACTTCCGGCGCCAACATAGCATGCCCATAACTTCCTAACCCATACGTCTTTGGAATGTGGGAGGAAACCGGAGCACCCGGAGGAAACACATGCAGACACGGGGAGAACGTATAAACTCCTAACAGACAGCGGCCGGAATTGAACCCAGGTCGCTGGTGCTGTAATAGCATTACGCTAACCGCTATGCTACTTGTGCCTGTCCTCCATTTTCCAATTTCCATTTTCAAAAAGTGTCTGCAATTATTCTAGTAGAAATAAATCTCACAATAAGGACAATAGCTAAACATTCCCAAGAAGATCATTTGAGGAATAAAGAGATATATTTCAGCAGATTACTTGAGGAATATATAGAATATTTTTCAGTCTAAAATAAAATAAGTAAATCCATATCTCCAGCTCTCAGAAACCATCAGTCCATCTTAAAATCTTTCTCCAATTGATGCAAGAGCCATGCGAGAAAGCAATCAACATTTGCCACTGATTGATTCTAACAGCTTTCAATTCTGCCTTCCAACTGATCTTATTAGCTCATAATTGACATGTCCAGACTCAGTGAAAAAGCTGATATTTTTTGTGAAATGCTCATGAGACAATAAATGAGATATTGGTTCAGTTATGTCCATTATTAATCCATGGCAAAGAGGGTTTTGTTGTATTATAATTGATGCTGAAAGACTTCTAAAATCATTTGATTAGAACATCCCAGTACTGGACTCCACTGAGCCCAAATTTAAAACGTTAATTTTACAAACATGCCTTACTAAAATTAACCTAAGATATGCCTATTAGGCAAGGACAATGCTAAAATATCAAAATATTTGCCTGTCTGAGAAGGTTAATTTGTGGTAATTTGGAATATGGAAATGTAATTTCACCAGCCAGCTCATGTCTTTATAATAGCAAAAATGTATTGCATGCAAATTATTCAGATTTACTCTTCAACACACACCATCCTCACATTCTCAGGATCTGAAAGGAAAATCACAAATAATATATAATAAGCTTTTATTTCCCATTTACAGTATTACCTAATATACTTCTGTGGGCTTTAAAATATCCTAATATCAATGCAATCTTTCAGCTAATCACACATTTTCCATTTTCAACCTAAACAGCAGGAAAATAATTATTCAAAAAAATAATCAGTTAAATATGCCTTTGATTAATTTCCAAACTGTATGTTGCAGTCAGTAATGAAAAAGTATCAAATATATTTTGACAGATCAGAAATTTCCTACTGATCCAATTAAGCAAATTTCCATTTGAATGAATCACTTGGGCGTTGTTCAAATTGCATTTCCAAATAGATCTGTTTGCTATACAAAATCTAAGTTCAATGTGGCATTTTTGTGGTCCAGCCATCGGTTTTGAGAAGTTTCTCCTTATAAAGGACATCTTACTGAATTGAAGCAAACCATTTTGGAATCTAGTTCAGAGATGAACGAAAGGAGAATGGAACACTTAAATTACAGATTTTGGTGAGTTGTAAGGACTGAACTCATTGACTCCTCACAGTTATGATGGAACCATTGTTCTTTAGCACTACAAACTTAATTTGCAGTATAAAATAAGGTCAACCAGTTTACATGATTTTGCCACATGGATGATGGGTACTTTGAACAGTACCAACACAAAGGGCAAAATATCCTGCACCAGTGGTCCCTACTTTTAAAGCTGTTCAAAAGCATGAAGAATGAAATCGTGGTAATCATACTAGGATGATGAACTGCAGTATTTGACAATGCAACTCTGGAGACCTTGCTTGTTGCAGGCCCTCTATGGAAGGGAGTGGGTAGCAGCAACAGAGCACTGAAGTTGCTGCTGGAATGAATTAATTGTGATATGCAAATTGATCCTGGGAGAAGATAAGACACTGACTTGCTCTGAAAGGTTTACCATGATATTCAGTTTGCCTACTTTTACAATTTTTCTCATAGCAATTCTCTACAAATTTGTTGGAGTATTACAGAGGGAAAAGCTCTAGTATTCTTCCAATAATTCACAAAAATTTCAAGTGCACAGACATGTCCATTTCCCCATAGAGAGCTCTGTACAAATGAACTCTCATTATCATACATAAATCTTCCAGGATCTAAACTCCAATAATATTTCCAGCAGAAGTTCCATAACTGTCAATGCACATTAGATGGATGTTAGGCTAAGCACCTGGCTGACACTGCCTCTGCTCTTCCTAATTCCAACATATATCATTTTTATACCTGCTTATGAAGAAGGCTGCACAAAGCAAATGGAACAAGATGCACTTCAGATGTCGCCTTACAAATCTAAGCACTTTTGGCTCCTGATTTTGTTCAGGCCCTCACAATTTCTGCTTGTGAAAATTGGGAAGGAAAGGCTATTAAACTCCAAGAAGGTCATGGCTACTTTTGCTTTTAATTCCCTATGTTATAACTCATTACTGAACACAGTTACATGCTTCAGCACAACACAATCTCATTTGATGAACTATTGTTGCCATTTATATGGTTTAGAGAAAAGAATACTCATTATAAACTCATCATTTCTAATGATAATACTTCACAAGCCTTTTCCTATATTACCTTATCCAATCCTATCTGCATATACTTCTTGTCTTTTTTCCCCTTGTATATATGATCTAGATTCCTCATAAACATCAATGTCATCTGCTTCAGTTACTCCATGTGGTTACAAGTTCCATTATAACCCCTCTCTGGGGAGGTCTACATTAAATTATTCTGTACTGTTTTATAGATAGCCAAGAAGAGAAGGTAAGAGAAGCTAAATGCTTGTTCAGAAATGGGCATTTCACAAAACCATCAAGTACTCATTCCTGCATTGGCTAGCTGCAGCACAATATTTGTTCAAGAGGTTTCAGCTGGTGAGCTGAAGGAGCAAACATTATTTGAATTACTAAGAATGACCTAGGCCAAATAAGTGGAAGTGGCTTCCCATGAGCCACAACTTACTGGACAGTTCCAATTACATAGAATTTGGATCATCAAATGCTGTTATTTTCACCAAAGTATAATTAAAAATGCTGCTTATTTCACCATTATACAATTCAAAATTGATTTTCTCCTGAGTACACTGTGTTAGCAATCATTTCCAGGTGAAATTACCCCAATCGCAAAACTGGATCAGAACATCCAGTTATGAAGCTGGGTAGCACATCCAAGGTTTCTTCACACACCCCTAATGATTTCATTTGTTGTACCCCACATTTGAACCCTTTCTGACATAAATTGATGCTCAAACTTCCTCATGCCCAGACTGCTCTCTTTGTTGAAGTCAAGATGACAGTGAAGAAGGTTGTCTAAGGTTACAACAGGATTGAGATCAACTGGGAGAGTGGGCCAAGGAATGGCAGATGGAATTTAACTCGAACAAGTGTGAAGTGATGCATTTTGGGAAGTTAAACCAGACCAGCACATACAGTGAATGACAGGGTCCTGGTGAGTGTTGTAGAACAGAGGAACCTAGGGGTAGAAGTATATAGTTTCCTGAAAGTGGCAACACGGGTAGACAAGGTAGTCAAGAAGGCATATGGCACGCTTGCCTTCAACAGATTGAGCACTGACTACAAGAGTTGGTATGTCATGTTACAGCTGTGCAAGATGTTGGTGAGACCACACCTGGAATATTGTGTGCATTTCTGGTCACCAAACTATAGGAAGGATAAGATAAGATAAGATCAGATCAGATAAGATATCTTTATTAGTCAAATGTACATCGAAACACACAGTGAAGTACATCTTTTTGCGTAGTGTTCTGGGGGCAGCCTGCAAGTGTCACCACGCTTCCGGTGCCAACATAGCATGCCCACAACTTCCTAACCTGTACGTCTTTGGAATGTGGAAGGAAACCGGAGCACCCGGAGGAAACCCACGCAGACACGAGGAGAATATACAAACTCCTTACAGACAGCGGCCGGATTTGAACCTGGGTCACTGGCGCTGTGAAGCGTTACGCTAACTGCTATACTACCATGCCGTATGTGATTAAGCTAGAGAGGGTGCAGAAAAGATTCACAAGGATGTTACCAGGACTGGATGGCTTGAGTTATAAGGAGAGACTGGATGGGCTGGGATTGTTTTCCCTATAATATAGAAGGCTGAGGGGTAACCTTGAAGAGGTTTATGGAATCACAAGATCACAAGACAAGGGAGCAGAAGCAGGCCATTCGGCCCGTCAAGTCTGCTCCAAGGAAAGGGAAATAGAAATGAGAAATGAGGAATTGGGGAAGAAGAAGAAGAAGAAAAAAAAAGTTTGAGAGGCATAGATAAGATGGATGGTCACAGTCTTTATCCCAGGGTAAGGGAGTCTCAAACTAGGGGGCATGGGTTTAAGATGAGAGCGGATATATTTAAAGGGGACCTGAGGCACAAGGTTTTCAGTCAAAGGGTGGTGGATATATAAAATGAGCTACCAGAGGGTAGAGGTGAGTACAATTACAACATTTAAAAAACATTTGGACAGGTTCATGGATAGGAAAGGTTTAAAGGGATATGGGCCAAATGCAGGCAAATGGGACGAGCTCAGGAAGACACCTTGATTGGCTTGGACAAGTTGGGCCAAAGGGTCTGTTTCCATGCTGTATAACTCTATACAATTACTAGGAAATGATAAAGAGCAAATTATTGGAGCTGCATATTGACAGTTCTCTGACCCTGATGGACTTCTTCATGGCTACTGAAATCATTGATACATTGGTTTTAATTTTCCGAAAGTTCCAAAATATGAGTAAGGTTTAATTAACTGGAAATATGGCAAATGTAACTCCTTAATTCAAAAAGGGAGGAAAACAGAAAGTAGGAAACTACAGACCACTGAGCTTAATATTTGTTGAAGGGAAAGTGTTAGAAGCTATTATTAAAGATGTTACAGCAGGACACTTAGAACAATTTCGGGTAATCAGGCAAAGTCAACTTGGTTTTGTGAAAGGAATATCATGTTTGACCAATTGTTTGGAGTTCTTTGAGAAATTACTATGTGCTGTGGATAAAGGGGAACCAGTGGATGTACTCCAATTGGATTTCTGGAAGGCATTTGATAAGGTACTCCATTCAGGGTTCTTGCAGAAAATAAAAGCTCATGGTGTAGAAGGTAACATATTGGCAGGGACAGAAGTTCACTAACCACAGCATACGGAGAGTAGGCATACATGCACCTTTTTTCTGTTTGGTGAGATGTAATAAGTGCTGTGCAACAGGGATCAGTGTTGAGGAGACCTCAATACTTTATAAAAATTTATATAAATGACTTTGTGGAAGGCACCAAGCTATAATGGCGAAATTTGCTGATGAACTGTGGAGAGGACAGAAGGAGACCACAGAAGAAAATAGGGTAAGTGAGTGGGCAAAACTCTGACAAATAGAGTATAATGTGAAAAAGCAAAATTCTATTTTGACCGTTAAACAAAAAAAGCATATTATCTAAATGATGAGACATTGCAGAGCTCTGAGATGCAGAGGCAGCCAGTTGACCTTGTGCGTGATACACAAAAGGATTGTGTGCACGTGCAGCAAGCGATTAGAAAAGCCAGTAGACTTATCATTTATTGCCAGGGGAATTAAGTACAACAGTAGGAAGGTTTGCATCTATTATTTAGGGCACTATTGAGACTACATCTGAAGTACTGTGTACAGTGCTGGTCTCAATATTTAAGGATGAATGTTAATGAATTAGAACCAATTCAGAGAAGGGCAGGGGTGCGAAAGGTTACCACAGGTAAATCGGAATCCAGAACTAAATCAGATCAACCATGATCTTATTAAATACTTTGGTAAGCTTCAGTGCTGAGTGACCCTATAGGTCCTCAGCAGGTTACTGCAGGGTTCTGTTCTTGTGAATTCTTCGTAACCCGGACAGTTTGCAAGTTAGAAATGCGGCTGCAAGCTGAGTTCCCAGGTGGCAGAAGATGTCTGCAGCAGCCGACAAATCTATCCCACCAGTCTCCCAAACGCTCATTTGTATGTATGGGCTGTACATACGCTGGGTGTTCACAACCTGGGGAGGACCAGTACTCCTGATCCTACTTTGTAAAACTGTCTGAACTCCCTCCACACAAAATACACTTTCCTTGGAGGAGCTCGACTTTTCATGTGTTTGAAAGCTTTCATTCTTTGGTCTGCGATCAAAATTGACGGTAGACATTCATCATAGTAGTTAATGCAGCTGAAAATAATGGGCATAATATATTAATATATTGAGCAGACTGACATGCAAGGGGTAGAGAGATGCATTTTTCATCAACGTATGTGTCCACATTCATATATTGATGAGAAATCCCTGGTGGAACTCACTTGGAATCATGGCATTCAATTTAAGCAATTGAACTAAATGTTCATTCCAGGATACACAGAAGGAGAGAACTGATAAAGTCTCAATGTAAGAAGAACCAAGTTTAACTTTGTCCACACCAATCAGATGTGATTACTTTATAGTTATGTTATCTGACTTAAGGAACCCACTAATGCATTTAATCACACACTTAAATGAAGGTTCCTAGCAAAAAGACAGCTTTGAGTTGATGTTTTTACATTAGTATGCAACCTTGTTCATATTTTTTCAGCCTCTCATAATGGCACTTTCTGAAAGAGTCCAACAAGCACTTGAAGAATAGACCAAGGAAGGGTCCACAATAGGAGGTCTTATTCATTCATTGGCTGAATTAAATGGCAGCTATTACATTGGTTATACTCATTTCACACTGCTACACCAGCACCCCTCTGCAGGAACAGTGCTATGTCATTGTTCCTGAAGAGCTCCTTATCATCTCCTACATGGCTTCCCAATTGCAGTCCTCACCTGAGGACTTTGTGGTAGCAGAAACATGTGAACTCCAACTCCACCAGGCCCAATACCAGATTCCCTATGCCTCATGCCAGACTGAGGCTTGAGAATGTCTGGTATATAACATGGATCAGTACAAAGTGCTGTACTAATCCCAGCAAATGCTGATGAGTATATTTGACAGATTTTTGTACAGTTCTTGAAGTGCTTTGTGCCTCAGTGACCTCTCTATCCCAGGAGAGAAGTTTCCTCAATCCTAGTGAAGCATTGCCCCCGAGAGGGCTTCTGACCAAGTGGGTTCCCTTCTTATCTTCAGTATATTGGCCTAAAGAGAGGCAATGAAGGACATTGAACAACATTTTCATCATCTGGTGGATGTATGGAGGAAATGTCAGTGGTAGAGTTACAATGACACAATGGTACAGCATGGGTTGCACATTGACCCAGTAGATAGTGCTACTGCCTCACAGCTCCAGGGACCCAGGTTCAATCCTGACCTCAGGTACTGTCTGTGTGGAATTTGGATTTTCCTGCCCATGACCACGTAATTTCCACTGGATGCTTCAGTTTCCTCCCATATCCCAAAAATGTGCCGATAGGTTAATTTTGGTTAATTCTTTTTTTACTATAAATCACCCCTTAGTGGCAAAAAGAATGGTCATGTGAGAGAGAATAAATTGCAGGACTCCAGGGAAATAAGGAGAGTACAATGGGATTTATGGAATTGTTCTGTTTGAATTGTTCTGTTCTGTCAGGAGGCTAAAGAAATTTGGCATGTCCCCTTTGACCCTCACCAACTTTTTTGGATGCACCGTAGAAAGCATCCTATCTGGATGCATCATGGCTTGGGATGGCAACTGCTCTGCCCAAGACCGCAAGAAACTGCAGAGAGTTGAGGACACAGTTCAGCACATCACAGAAACCAGCCTCCCCTCCATGAACTCCGTTTACACTTCTCGCTGCCTTGGTAAAGCAGCCAGAGTAATCAAAGACCCCACCCACCCTGAACGTTCTCTCCTCTCCCACCTCCCATTCGGCAGAAGATACAAAAGCCTGAAAGCACATACCACCAGACTCAAGGACAGCTTCTTTCCCACTGTTATAAGGCTATTGAACAGTGCCCTAGTACAATAAAATGGATTCTTCACCTCACAATCTACCTCGTTATGGCCTTGCACCTTATTGTCTGCCTGCACTGCACTTTCTCTGTAACTGTTACATTTTATTCTATGTTCTGTTATTGATTTTCCCATGTACTACCTCAATACACTGACGTGATGAAATGATCTGATTGAATGGCATGCAAAACAAAGTTTTTCACTGTATCTCGGTACATGTGACAATAATAAACCAATTTACCAATTTAGAAGGCATGAATCCAGTGGGCTGAATGGTCTCCTTCAGTGTCATAATAAGTGAGCTAGGTAAGAGAGTATCTGTGTGCATGTCTCTGGAAAATTGCATCTGTACGAGGGAGCAAAATATTTTTTCTCTTCTTGACGTACCTTGTGAGGTCAAGGAATTTCTTGTAACGTGGCTCCATTATGTGGGGATTCTCACTCCTGGATAAGATAATTGGAGACACTTCCCACCAGACTCTTCTTATGATGACACTGGTGGGTCTCCTGACCTTCCAGACAGGCTGGATGTTCCATGAGGCATGTAGATTATTTATGAGCTCCTTATTGATGCTCTCTGTGAATCATGGACCTCTCGCCTGCATCTTCTCTGTTCTCTATTATACCATCATGTGTGTCACTGCTATCTGACTGTCACCCTTCTCTGATTGTTGTGCAGAAATGTGTAGGCGTCATGTTGGATTTTGGTAAGTTCCTTCACTCTTTCTTGGTGGAAAACACACTCACACTTTAACACAGTTATTTTCCACCAATTTAATGCCTTTTTGACAGAGACCCCAATTGGTAATGGATGCAACAAAGGCACAATCCAATTTCTGGGTAAATGTTCCTTTATGTGACTACGTGTAAAACAGCCTCCAAACTCTGGTCTTGAGTTACAGCTATGCAGGGCTACATTACTGTTAGATTGAGCTACATTAAGGAGATGACCGCATCAACACCACCTTAGAGTGGTCCCTTTTGACTGTGGTTCCCAATTGAGGCATAGATTCCATAACAATTATTCCGAGTGGTATTCTGAAATGGGGAATCAGAAATGTGGAGAAAATAGATGAAAGGAAAATTCTAAAATATGGCAATTTGTCAGGTATTGTATAAAGTTGCTCTCTGTGGATAGAGGAGATTTCTCCTGGCTGTTCTCTCCTGGCCAAACATACAGTTGAAAAATATGATCACTATTTTAGTCAAATCTGCCAGTTCACAATTGATTTTTGATTTCTTGTTTTCAAGTGTAAAACAACTGCAGTCATTATATTTGAAAAACATTTATAGATATAATACGCCCAATGCACAACTACCTAGATTTCAGGAAATTAAAAAAACTGTAGATGCTGGAAATCGGAAATACAAACAGAAAATACTGGAAACTCTCTTTCCCAGTTCTGATGAATGATCTGTGACCTGAAACATTTACTCTGTTTCTCTTTCCACAGATACTGCCTGGTCTGCTGAGTGTTTCCAGCATTTTCTGTTTATGATTATCTATATTCTGCTGTATTTATCTTAAATTGAAAATTAACCTGTTAATTTTGAATAGGTTAACATCTGAATTAGGATTGAACAGACTGCTGTTTAAATAAACACATCAATTGATACACTAAAATAATGCACAGATCAAATTAAAACCTTTAATGGAACTTCATTCTCTGGAGATGAGGAAAATGAGAATGATATCACTGAAACATTATGAAACAACTTGGGGGGGATTGACAAGGTGGATTAGATCTCCAGTCTAGATTGTCTGGGACTGGGCAATATTTGTAGTATGAACAGATTTAGAAATGAAGTTTTATCAATCAGGAACCATGTTCTTTTGTGTTCAGAATGCAATTTTCATTTCAATTTATTTGTATGTAATGTTCCAAACCATAAATAAATTACATTTATTGTAATTATGCAGAAAACTGATCTAGAAATTCATGATCCATTTCAACAGGAATCCTGAATATAGCATTTTGAATGTTTTCAGGCCATGAATATTTAGACTGGGATTATTGCTCTTTTATTGCTCTATTGGATGGGATCTGAGGATACTAGCACTCTTTGAAGTAACATAGTACAATACAAATGAAAATGCACTAATATTGATTCGCACTGAAACAAGCAATGAATCAAAAGAGAATCAATTTACTGGGGCAAAGTTATAGTGCCATAATTTTACAAAAGTTATAGAATTTTGGATTTCAGGCATCTATCTGCTCGTGTACACAAAACCCTTGGAGATTTAATGCCTAATCTTTGAGACATTATTCAATAAAATATAAAAAGATGTACTAAAATTCAACTACAGGGAACCCCACACCAGTTTTGACTTGATGCTGTTAGTGTGTGTGATTTTCATACATTCACCTCATGTAAGACCTCGTGCATGTGGGAAATCTTAATCACAATATTTTCCCTATTAGCAAACTTTTAAGTGCTTATAATTTAAGGCATCAGCTGAAACTAACCAGCATTGATTGATGTGACACCTATGCCTTTTAAAGGAAAGGTGTTTTCTAAATCCCACCGCTGCTATAAGTCATTGTGCAGCTTGGGAATCATTGAAAATAGCAATAGCATTACAGACAGCAGTACCCATTTCATGACAGCTACTTCAAAATCCTGATCAAAGCGGGAGAGAGGTTTTTCATACCACAGGTCCCAAGTAGCTGTCAAAATGAAATGGCAGGGAGAGGAAGTGGCTAAAGAGATCATTGACCACATCAATGCCCTTGAGAAGCTGGTCCCAGTGCAGGAAAAGTTAGTAAGCTCACAGGTGTAGCCAAAGTCAGTGGACATGGCAACAAATCTCATTTACCACCAACTGCATTACAACTCTCAGATGCCTACCACTACAACACTCATCTCTAGAATTCCACAGACTTAAAATTATCCAATTATAGGCATAACTTTAAATTAAAATTATTCAATCACGCAGGCATACCTTACTGCAACATTCTCACTAACACTCTTCCCTTTTCCCACAGAAGGTCCCAAGTAGCCACAGATTCGGCAGGCGTTATCGGGCTTGGTTGTGTGCAGGAGAGGGTGCTGATAATCGCGGTATCAACTGCCTGCAGAGCCAGTAGTCTCCAGTAGTTCAGGCATTATAAGGGATAATAGTAGCTTCCCTTCTCACAGTTATTTTCTCTTTCATTCCACAATCTCTGATGGCTTAAAACATCCACTGTATTCACCTTACTTACTTTCCTTCCTCATCACATTCAGAAAATTGCAACTTTCTTTTTTTTCAGATATCCAAGAGAAGCATGACAGCCAAAAAGGAGCAAGGTATCACCTTATGTCAACTGCAACTATCAGCTTAGATCCTGGTACATTGTAGTCTCTGTGTTAGGACGTATACTTAGAGATCTTGCTGCTGTGGAGCACAAAATAGTAGAGGTCACAACTTCCACTGAGGCACTGGCAGAATCAACCCATTCTATGGCTGGAAATGGAGTTTGGAGGTAGCAATCTAATTCCAGAATAATTCTTGAGAGAATGTCCCTCCTAGTCAGATCATTTCTGTTCTGCCTGCTCTGCAAGGAAGGTCTTGCCTTTGGCCCATCTCCTTCTACTCCTGGTCATACTGGAGTGTCGGTGATTACCACAACTAAGGCTCCCACACTTGCAACAAGAAAAGCCAACTTTTTCCTCGGTGATCCAATTTCCAGCTTCAGACTTCAGCCTTGTTCAATCCAATCAGCTTTCCTTCACCTCAGTTCGCAACAACCCCTTAATTTATGTAGGTGTATGGCTTTTATGACCTGCTTTCCTGTGCATGATCCATATAGGGTGTTAACTGCATGTTCATTTCACAGAGAAGACACCAATTGGTTAGTGCACATTGGCTGCCGTCCTCCATGCAATTCTATGTTCTTAGTGTGCACATGGAAACAAATGTCCTGCTATGTGCTGTCCACTCTATATGGATACATGAGAAACCAATAACATGTCACATGAAAAATATGTGCTGTATGTCTGAAATTCCAGATACATTCTCTCCTTTTCCACCTTTTTCAAGGTTTTGTGATGGCACCACAATACATCATGTTGATATCCTGACAAACATGCCCTCAGCTTGGAAGGTAGAGAAGAGCAGCGAAAACAGAAGAGCAAAGATGAAAGCAATTGCTCGATGAGAATAAAATGCAGCACGAATCAACCAAAAGAAATGGAAAGACCAAATAACTAGTCTGAAACCAGTATAAAAGAAACTAACCAATAACTGTCCCTTGATTGGCTTTATGCATTATTGAATGTGTTTATTCTCAATTTCCTGTGCTGCTAAATTTTTAAAGGCTCTGATGCCTAAACAATGAAAATAGAGCAAAAGATATGCAATTCAACAATTGCGACAAAGTCAGTGTCATTTCAACACTTTTGCTCACTTACTTAAATAAACAACAATCCAGATCTCCAGACCTTGGTCATCCACTCTCCCCAACCATATCCCCTGTGTCCGTATGTACATCTGATACGAAGGGCCTTACCTTGACTGGAGTCACGTGGTTTGAGCGGCAGCAGGGTCTCTGGCAGTGCGTGGGGGACCAGCCCAACCCAGAACACCTCCTGCAGCCTTTGACAGCTGGCAGAGCCCTACCCCTGGCTTTGCTATCTGTAAAACCCATGAAGAGTTAACAGGCTAAGTTCTACCATAGAACAATACAGCACAATACAGGCCCTTCGGCCCACCATGCTGTGCCGACCTTCAAACCACTCCTAAGACTATCTAACCCCTTCCTCCCACGTATCCCTCTATCTTAAATTCCTCCATATGCTTATCTAACAATCTCTTGAACTTGACCAATGTATCAGCCTCCACCACCACCCCAGGCAGCTCATTCCATGCACCAACCACTCTCTGGGTGAAAAACCTCCCTCTGACATCTCCCTGAAACTTCCCACCCATTACCTTAAGGCCATGCCCTCTTGTATTGAGCACTGGTGCCCTGGGAAAGAGGCGCTGGCTGTCCACTCTATCTATTCCTCTTAATATTTTGTATACCTCTATCATGTCTCCTCTCATCCTCCTTCTCTCCAATAAGTAAAGCCCTAGCTCCTTTAGTCTCTCCTCATAATCCATACTCTCTGATCCAGGCAGAATCCTGGTAAATCTCCTCTGCACCCTTTCCAATGCCTCCACATCCTTCCTATAATGAGGCGACCAGAACTGGACACAGTACTCCAAGTGTGGTCTAACCAGAGTTTTGTAAAGTTGCATCATTACTTCGCGGCTCTTAAACTCGATCCCACGACTTATGAAAGCTAACATCCCATAAGCTTTCTTAACTACCCTATGCACCTGTGTGACAACTTTCAGTGACCTGTGGATATGAACCCCCAGATTCCCTCTGCTCCTCCCACACTGCCCAGAACCCTGCCATTTACCTTGTATTCCGCCTTGGAGTTTGTCCTTCCAAAGTGTACCACCTCACACTTCTCCGGATTGAACTCCATCTGCCACTTGTCAGCGCAGCTCTGCATCCTATCAATATCCCTCTGTAAGTTTCGACAGCCCTCCACACTATCCACAGCACCACCGATCTTTGTGTCATCTGCAAACTTGCTAACCCACCCTTCCACCCCCTCATCTAAGTCATTAATAAATATCACAAAAGGTAGAGGTCCCAGAACCCGATCCCCTGTGGGACACCACTAGTCACAGCCCTCCAATCCGAATTCACTCCCTCCACCACAACCCTCTGCTTTCTACAGGCAAGCCAATTCTGAATTCACACAGCCAAGCCTCCCTGGATCCCTTGGCCTCTGACCTTCTGAAGAAGCCTACCATGCGGAACCTTGTCAAACGCCTTAATAAAATCCATGTAGACCACATCTACTGCACTACCCTCATCAATCTTCTTGGTCACCTCCTCAAAGAACCCTATCAGGCTAGTGAGGCAAGATCTTCCCTTCACAAAGCCATGCTGGCTGTCCCTAATCAGTCCATGATTCTCTAAATGATCATAGATCCTATCTCTTAGAATCCTTTCTAGCAGCTTAACCACCACAGACATAAGGCTCACTGGTCTGTAATTCCCTGGACTATCCCTGCTACCTTTTTTGAATAAGGGGACAACATTTGCCACCCTCCAATCCTCCGGTACCATCCCCGTGGACAACGAGGACTCAAAGATCCTAGCCAACGGTTCAGCAATCTCCTCCCTCGCCTCACGAAGCAGCCTGGGGAATATTCCGTCAGGCCCCCGGGGACTTATCTGTCCTAATATTTTCTAACAGCTCCAACACATCCTCTCTCTTGATATCTACATACTCTAGAACATTACCCTTACCAACACTGTCCTAATGGCTTTTGTATGTCTGGAATGTAGGGACATTTAAAATCCAATAAGATCGAAGTAACTGATGTAAACATAAAAATTAATAAACTTGCAACTAGCCTTCTCCTTTGTTATCTAATCCATAGCCCTACAATCCCCAGTGAAATCAAAGGGACTCAGATCCTGCCTCCTGGTCTAACCTGGCACAGGAGCCAAGAGACAATCCTCCAGCACAGTGCTGGGGATGGTACCTACACTGGACTCTGCCATTAGTCTCTATGGAAAGTCTAGTAGCAAATTAAAGAGGCTAACTTGGTGCTCAAAATCTGTCAGTATGACAGAAACCCCATTGTTTGCCAATGCAAGTGTGAATAATGTGGAGTTACTGCCATACGAAAAAGCCCAGTGAGATCCAACCCATTATCTTGGAAAT
Organism: Pristis pectinata; assembly: GCF_009764475.1. Lineage (NCBI taxonomy): Eukaryota > Metazoa > Chordata > Chondrichthyes > Rhinopristiformes > Pristidae > Pristis > Pristis pectinata. Next base: position 20,468,448 of record NC_067425.1, on the reverse strand, counting down.
GTGTGGCCGAGTGCATTACAAAGGCAAATGTTTCTTTTGCAGTAATCTGAACCAAAACAAATGCTGGGGATATTCAACAGGTCAGGCATCATCTGTGAAGAAAGAACAGATTTAACTTTTGAAGTAACGACCCTTCATCAGAGCTGGAAAAGTGAGAGACCCAACCAGCTCTGATAATGAAATTTTCCACACCGCATTCCTCTACATTGAAGAAATCAAATGCAGATTGGACGAGGGAGTTCTAACATTACAATGAGCTACATATATATGCCATCAAAGAGCAAGGTGAACAGCCTGTATATAATATAGACGAATAGAACAAAAGAATACAAAGATCACTTTAACCACCTGTAAACAGCAGATGGATGTTACCACTGGGATAATATTCCCTGTAAGACACGGAAGATTGGATTGCAGGAAACAGATAGGCAAAGAAACAATTTCACTTGCTCCCAACTGACTCAAGACTAACTTCACCTGCCATCACCTTTTACTTCAAAATGGATAACACAATAATTACCTCCCTTAAAAGAAATATTTAGTATGAAAGAGGATATAGTGCAAAATAGACCCTAATTTCTGGTTACACGGTGCTCCAAACTTATCAAAAACTCTGGTCGCTGAGAGCCAAAGGTTCAAAATCTGGTTTACAGCATCAATGTCCAGCAAACATTTGATCAAAGATTCGACTACTGAGTTTCTGGATCTCTATTGTAACATAAGCCATTGGACTATATGGAACTATATCTGTACATGACAAATAAAGGGTGCCTTTTTCTTGCATAAATGGGATATCACAAGCTTGTAGAACTGAGTATGTGAGTAGCTGCTTTGCAAACTTTTCTCTGAACTTAAGGGACTGAAGTAATCTACTTAACCAATCTGGTGCATAATCAACTGCATATTAAATCTCAAAACACAATCTTAAAATGAACCTTTTCTGAAATTGCTGCCTGGCCATATGAAAGAATATTGCTAAAATAAAGCCAAGTGTGTGTATAACTTACTTACCCATTTTTTCATGCAATACATTGCAAATTGCCCATGTGGTTATTAGGAAGAGAAACAGTTTATATTTGGTAAATTGTACAGCAAAATTTTCCCACCAGAGGCCATGATTTTCCAACTATTTTCAAATGATAAAATCTCAAATTGCTTGGAAAGTAGTTGTCTCAGCACAGATCAGAATTTTATGTCAATGAATACATATGTTTTTAAATGATTACTTGTGCCACACAGGTGCCTCCAGTCAACCAAATTTAATTTTGTAGGTTGAATGCACTTTGAGTCAAATGTATAATTACGCATTCACATTCAAACATTCTCATTAGTTTTCACAACATATTTTTTTAAATTACAACGAAGGTCTCATAAAATCAATCTCAACAAGTCTGCTAAATGTATCATTTTAAGCAGCTGTTGGATAGTCATCTTTATAATTCATACAAATGGAAAAACAGTACAATTTTAAGTTCACTGAAGGTCAGAAATGAATATCTGTGGCAAACCACTTTAATGGAGGTTTCTGCAAAGATTGGCTTTTCATTGGATGTTTCACGTTGATTTACATCCCATTAGGATTATATGACGATCAATTTTACAATGCTGATGTGCAGGGAAGGAGTTGATTAATAATAGGAACAAACATGGTACAATTCTTGACACACGTTCAATATAAGAATATAAGGAGAGATAAGAAAATGTCATTCAATGTCTTGTTAGTTAGATTCTCTCTTGGGGCCCAAGCAGTTCATTTTAATCTCCTACCTGTGCTGGCACCGATGTAATTTCTCTTAACTTTGTTGAATCACAAAGCAGCCCCTTTCCTTCTGAATGTTACAATCGAGTCAGCACGGCCCATTTCAAATTGAAGTCTAATCTCCAGATTCTTTTACCCAACTACCTGCACATTTTATTCAAATTATGTTCAACTCATAATTTCTCTAGAGCATTACCCTCTCTTGGTTCCAAATAATAGTTTATTTTCATACCAGTCCCCCAGTCAGCTTTAATTCTAACACAGTAGACAAACACTGCTTGTGCTCTCTGACATGGGGTAAAGCTAGTGCTGTTGCAGCATTTAAAGGGCACAAACAACTTAAAGTGCTGAAGAGGCCATAATCAATGAGAAGCAATATGCAGACACTTATGACTGAGCTTGTGGCAGCAAACAAGCACATTCACAGATTCTTGATGTTCAGCAAAGGAAAATCCAATTTCTTGGCACAGAAGGAAGGAAGTTCCTAAAAGAATTGAGTCAGGCCAACTCAATAGTTTGACTTTAAAATTAGAGACCAACAAAATGTTGAATAAATGTGTAATCATTATGGTTTGTCAGTTTCTTTTGTCCTACACAGATGCCTCAGACATCCCCTATATGCGACAGATTTACTCAAATGGATCTTTTGAAATTTGTCCTCTAGTTTTTCATCTACTCATTATGGATGTCAAAGGGAGAAAGAAAAAAAAGATTTCTGTAACTTGGTGATTCTAATTAGGACCGATACATCCTGGAAAGTTATGCTCCCTCCACATGCTTGAATTGCAGAATCACCACTCCTGCTCACATCATCTGTAAAAATCATCAAGATCAAGTCCTATCTCTTAAGATATGCTTAAACTTTTAATGAAAAGCTTTAATAAATGAGTTAAACCACAGAGAATGCAACCAAATAAATAAAAATAGTTAATTTAGAGAATTCGTTTTTAAAAGTTTACCTATGTCATTTTGGATAGAAAATTCAGATATTGAAGAAAGTAACATTTGGGGGAAGGGTCCTGAGATTTTGAGCCATTTAGGAGGCTGATATCATGCTCATGGAGTTTAAGATGGTCTTGATATCAGGGGGTACTGAGAGTGCAGTCTAGATTCTTCCAACTGAGCAGCAGGAATGGAGGGAGTGGGGAGATTACAGAATCTGGTCGAAGGGCAAGAGAATTCCAAGTGAAATACTGGGCTGTGGTGGTACTGGGAGGAGGTGACTTTTTAGAGCAGCAGCTAGGCCTGCAGTCCTGCCCAAAGGTCAGCTCCCATCCACCAATGAAGGACCCACTATTCTCTCACTTCTCTGGAAACGGCCCTGAATATCCATTAGACTGGCGAATGGCCAGGAAATGGAAACTTGCACAGTGATGGTCCCTAGCCCCAATGTAACTCATCTCAATATTAACACCTTACTTTAAAACAGGCAGGAGCTTCACTCCTTGCAAAGCCAAAAGGATACCATAAAAGACCATTGAAGACGAAGGAGGAGCTATTGCCTCTGTTACAGTTACTCATGGATCAACATGCTGTATTTTGTAGTCAATATTAAAAATGTACTGTAGTAAGTACTTTTCTAAAGACCATATTATTCCCATACTCCATTATACAGTCAGCATCAACATTTATCCACACATGCCTAATCACATTTGTTATAGAAATAATGAATCGACAACTCAATGCTTTTCAGTGTGAGTATTACTAAATTTCATGGACTTAAAAGTTAATAGGATACAGTTTTGTAATGTCATAATAGATAACAAAAATGATGTTAACTGCAATGCTGGTACATGCATAATACAATACTGTTAGCACATTTCACCTGGTTATCCAAACCCCATGCTGCAGGAGATGTAGCCAACTAAGTATGCTACAAGACAATTGATGAAGGATCTTAGAAATTTACTCCATAAGTTTTGAGCTTGAGGCAATGGCCTGATTTTTATTTTGCAAATTAGGTATTCAAGGGCCAACAAGAGCAGGCAAGAATGTTGGAATATACACGCATGGATGTGGAACAAAACACAAATCATGTCAGTAGATGCTTCCATGTTAACATCCCAAATGATGTCAAAAAAATGAATGTCAATTGCACCTGAATAAGCAGAGTGGTTCTGTCATTAAATGAGTGAATAGCAACAGGCAGGATAAATAATACAAAGAGACAATGTGTAACGGTCATACTTCAAAAAGAGGTGAAACAGACTTAATGTTATGGACATAAACAATGAGAGATGGTTCAGGCCCATAACGATTTTACTGTCCACATAATAGTTGTTGGATGTTTCTTCTAGAATACATTTTTTTTAGAAGCTGAAGATTTATATAATAAAAATGTACTTTAATGAATTAAGATTTAAAGCAAGTTCTTGGATATGCATTAAACATGTTACAGCACAAGACGGGCCATTTGGTCCAACTGGTTCATGCTGGTCAATAACAGAAAATAGTGGGAGTACTCAGCAGGTCATGTAACATCAGTGGGAAGAGTCAACCTTTTAGGCCAAGAACCCATTATCAGAACTGGAAAATGAGAAAAGAAGCATAGTTGCAGAGAGGAGAAAAGGGAAGGAGAACAGGGGGAATGCCTGTGATAATTTGCCAAAGCCTTAAAAAATCAGCAGTTAGAGACAGAAGAACAAAACAAAGAAATAAATTGAAACAAAAAAGTACAGACACCTGTGAAGAGAGAAAGAGAGGGAAACAGAGTGGTTACCTGTTAAATTCAATATGAAATCCAAAGTCTACAACCTGCCCTGAGGAAAGATGAGGTTCTGTTCCTGAAACTTACATTGGGCATCATTGAAGCAACGGGGGAGGTTGAGACAGAGAGGTCAGAGTGGAGTCAGAGTCAGAGAATTAAAGTCACAGCCAACTGGAAGCTCAGGGTCACTCTTGCAGATTGCAAGGGACTATTCTGCAAAGCAGTCATGCAATCTATGTTTCTTTTTCACATACAGACGTATTTCATTCATGATTTTATTTTCTCCATATTGGACAATTCAAATGCATATCGGGGATCACTTTGCAGATACCTCCAATGACAGCCAGCATAAGTTCGAGGAAAAACACCTCACCTTCCATTTTATCATATCATGGTCCTTCAGATGATCATACCATTTTTTCCTCTCTCTGCAGATGTAGTTATTACTTTCTCCCTCATTATTAACCTAGCTTCTTTTAATCATGTCTATTTAATTCACCACAATTATCCCTTGTCATAGCAAGTTCCACATTCTAGCCACTGCCTGCCACAAAAGAAAAAGCGCAGATGTTGGAAATCTCAAATTTTAGAAACAAAAAATGCTAGAAAATGCTCAGTTAGTCGGGCAGTATCTGTGCAGAGAGAATAAGGGTTCAAATTTCAGGTCCATGAGCTTTCATCAATGCTCTCTGGTATTTGCCACGCCGTGGCTGAAAAACAGATTGAATTATGGAGGTAGTCTCTTTTTTACCTCTTCAAAACAAAATGGCATATTTTTGCATCAACTTATAGCCAAAGCTAATAGTATTTCATGAATTTCACACTGGCTTAAAAGTGGAACTCAAAATAACAGCAGAAAACAGTGGAACTACTCAGCAGGTCAGGCAGCATCTGTGGAGAAAGAAACAGTTAACATTTCAGGTTCAAACATTAGCTCTATTTCTCTCTCCATAGATGCTGTTTGACCTGCTGACTATTTCCAGCATTTTCTGTTTATATTTCAGATTTCCAGCATCTGCAATACTTCACCAGACTAATTTGGTGACGGTCCCTACTGGGATCACATGAACAGAGCTGTCACAGTTCGAGTGCCATATTATCTTCAGTTGTCCCCAAGGCAGTGGTTTCTGATCCTCGACCTGAATCAAACATATATCTGCTGGTCTCTGGACTCAATCCCTTTAAAGAAAGTTTTAATCTAAAAGCATATTTTAACAGGCTATTTTTTCCACTGATCGAACATGCTGCGAATGGCTTAATAATCCCAATGCATGTGGTGACAGTATATATCAGGCCATCTGTTACACATACTGTGATTATTAATAATTTCTTGTAAAACAAAACAAGTTAATTGGAGCAACTGACTACTTCTGATATATTTGATTACAACTGTTTTCACAACCATCAATGCAATCAAGTATTGTATTTCACTTGTTTTAAACTCAGTGGTTAAATTTCGCTGACTTCTATATGCACTTAAGATGTCAGTGAGCTATGTGCCCACTGCAATTCATCTGAGCTGCTCACACAAGTAATTGCATGCCTTCAAACGTACATGTGACATTTGCAGAGTTGTAGCCCTGCACATTATCACTGTTACTGCTTTTTAACCACCAACAGACTTTGTACAAAAGTCTAACTTACTCTGATCCGCATATTGCAATCCCACTTTGCAAGGTGTACAGAAAAAATGGCATGTTTGTCAAAAGTCACTCCAATCTTATTGAACTTGTCTAACAATGTCCAATTTGGGTACTACACACCTGCTGTGAAATGGCACACCAAAGCTAATTCACCTGGCTTTCTCTTGCTTCACAGTTAATCAGCAAAGTTAAGTGAGAATTGAAAAGCATCCATAAGTGTTAACACTGTGGAGAAAAATATAGTACTTCATGAATTCTGTCTAAACATTTTTACCTTCAGTAATGAGAACAATGAAGCATATCAGAAGTTTTGTTTGCAGTGAAGCTATCAAGGTCATTTATGTTTTGTTAAAAAGTCCAAATCCGCTCTTGCATTACAGCCTTCTTTTCACCGGGAGTCAATGTTGATTGGGTTAGGCCCAGTAAGTTTAACAAAGGTAATTGCAGAGTGTACCATCTGACAGACATTTTGAAATCAAACACGTTTAGAATATTGTGCTCGCGGACAGAGACCTGTGAAATTTCAGCAGAATCTTTTCTGTTGTGTCTGCTGGACTGAGTTGCAAACTAGAGCTATCTATGCTACTCCCAAACCCCTGCTTTTTCTTGATATGATAGTCTGTTCTGTGTTTTTCCGACTCTTCCAGAGTTATTGAGCTATACAGCATAGAAAACAGGTCTTTGGCCCAACTTGTCCATGCCAACCAAAGTACATTCATGATCTAGTCCCATTGCTTGCATTTGGCCCATATTCCTCTAAACCTTTCCTATTCATAAACCTGTCCAAATGTCTTTTTAAATGTTGTAATTGTATCCACCTCTACCACTTTCTCTAGCATCTTGTTCCATATACCCACCACTCTCTGTGTGAAAAACTTGCCTCTCAGGTCCCCTCTGAATTTTTCCCCTCTCACCTTAAACCTATGCCCTCTAGTTTTAGACTCCCCTCCCCTGGGAAAAAATTTTGTGTACGTCCACCTTATCTATGCCCCTCGTAATTTACAAACATCTGTAAGGTCATCCCTCAGCCTCCTTCAGTCCAAGGAAAACAGTACCGGCCCATCCAGTTTCTCTTTATAACTGAACCCCTCCCATCCCGCAACATCCTTGTGAATCTTTTCTGTACCCTCTATAGCTTAATTACATCCATCCTATAGTATGGGGACCAGAACTGCACACAATATTCCAGGTGCAGTCTTACCAACGTCTTGTACAGCTGTAACATGTCATCCCAACTCTTGTACTCAGTGCCCCATCAGATGAAGACAACTGTGCCATGCACCGTTTTCATCATCTTGTCTACCTGTATCACCACTTCAGGGAACTTTATAGTTGTACCCATAGGTATCTCTAATTCTGCAACACTCCCCGGGAACCTGTCATTTCCGATGTAAGTCCTGTCCTGGTTTAACTTCCCAAAATCACTTTGCATTTATCTGAGTTAAATTCCATCTGCCATTCCTTTGCCCACTCTCCCAGTTGATCTAGATCCTATTGTAACCTTAGACAACCTTCTTCACTGTCCACCACCATGAGAAATAACAGGGAACCCTGTAGCACACCACTGGTCACAGGCCTCCCATCTGAAAAACAACCCTCCTCAGAACTGGTTAAATAATAGCATTTAAAGTGTTTCAAAATCTAATATCACAACATAAATTTTTTAAAGATTTTCTAATTTTCCTTGTTACATTTCAAGTACAAATGATGTCCCTTATAATCTCTAGAAAAGTATCCCCATCTCTGTTCTGGGGAATACACTCTTTGTCTTTATTTCGGATCACTTATCATGCCAACATCATTCTCCAAATTATTATTTGGGAACTTTTCCCCGTAATTCTCCCACCTACCAGGATCATAAGCCTTAACTATTAGCTAGCTGCACTCATTGCAATGGTGATGAACCACAGCTTTGCTCCCACTGGCAAACTTTCCCCAGATAATCGGCAGCAGTCTCCACCATTCTCCCATTTCACTCAAACCTTTCTCAAAGCATCCAAAACTTGCAACTAACAAAATGCTGGAGGAATTCAGCAGGTCAAGCAGCATCTGTAGAGTGAAATGGACAGTCGATGAATCGGGTCGAGACCCTTCATCTAGCGATGACAAAGTTATCCAGTCCAGGTGAAGGGTCTTGACCCCAAACATCAGCTATCCATTTCCCTCCACAGATGCATTGAGTTCCTCCAGCTGTTTGTTTTTGCTACAGATTCCAGCATCTGCAATCTCTTGTGTTTGCAAAACTGGCAACCTCTCCACAGTACCTCTAATGTTGCCAAACCCCAATACTATTCTCCCACACCTCTCAGATTTGATTCTCACTGTTCCCTAGTAACTTGATCACCTTTCTAAAAGTACAGTTCACCTTTTGATGTCAACAAAAATCTTGCAGCCACTAATACTGGCAAAGCTCCACAATCACTAAGCCATCTAACCCCAATTCTTTAACTGAATAAACACACTGGTACATTATCTTTGCCAGCTTTCCTTGTATCATGCACTTTGTAAAGGGTGAAATAAAATTATTAATTAGATCAAGGCTTGATTTATAGTTTCTTCACCACCCACATTTACCTTTTCCAGATGTAGGGCCCCAGTCACCTTATGCATTGAGAGGTATCCTGCTTGGCAGAGCAGGTTCTGAGCTGCAAGCAGGCCTCAGGTGTCTGATAAGGACATTTTAAAACAATTCAAATAAATGTTTATGTTATTTTAAAGTTATCTAAAACAATTCATAGAAAATCAGTTAAAATGAAAAGGATCAACCACCTCTGGCGTAAAACTTGGGAACCAGATGCAAAGTGCACATCAGCACTCCACCACTGGTCCAGCAGCAGGAGGAGGTGAGGAAGGGACCAAATGATCTGCAGTTCAAGCATGCACTAAACAAGCTAAGCGTTGAATGACGGGCAGCTGATGATTCCCTTAGAACTACTAGCTCGAACTGAGTCAGCGTCTGCCCAATATTAAAACATTTATACTATTTTAGTAACAAGTTGATTTCTTTAATTACCTGAAATCAGTGACACTGGTGTACACTCCAAAGACTACATCAGTAGTATCAGAAGGGCTGTAGGCCACAGATTTCCATCATAACCATTTTATCTATTTCAACTTAAAATCTTTTGTTGATTGTGGCTTTTGCTAAATGCTAGGATATTGCATCAGGCTACTATATAAAATAAGTTTGACACCCAGGTCTAAAACGACATTTTCTCCTATATTATTGAGATCATCACAGAAAATCTGCTAATTTTGCAAAAGACCAGGTACATTTGGCACAATTTCCTGATAATTGCTCATTGACATTATCAATAACTGACAAGAGAATTGTTCCTTTGTCAAACTCCATTTACATGTGGGCTAATGTTCCTCTGGAAACACAGGAAAAGGTGATTAGGCTTTTTGCAGCTCTGCAGCTTGACATCATTTTTGGTCAAATTCAATACATCCTCCATATCTTTCTCTTCCACCTTCAGAGATACGTAGCTGTAGGCATTTGTACAGGCAATCCCCATGTTACAAAAGGGGTGCGTTCCCAGAAGTACGTCTGTATCATGATTTTCTATAACGTGAACCCCTCCTTCCCATTGAATACCATGTTATGAGTGAAGATGCATTCCCATGGGATGTTTTTCTCTCATATTAATCCATTTTACCACCATTATTTAATAGCTGAGGCAAGGGATTAGGAAAGGGTTTAGGAAGTAGGTATATCGGGGAAAGGGATGGGTTTTGAGGATCATGGTTCATGCAAGAAAGGTAGAGTGTAGAAGAAGTTTAGCGGGGTAATGGGTTAAAGTGTGGTGACTTAGTAGAAGTGGAGTAAAGGTTAAAGCATTTTGACATGTCCTTGGAATAGAGAGGACATGGCAAAGGAGGGACTTGGCTGTGACTGCAAACCCAATCGACAGGGTAATATTGGTATTGGTATTGATTTATTATTGTCACGTGTACCGAGGTACAGTGAAAAACTTGTCTTGCATACCGATTGTACAGGTCAATTCATTACACAGTGCAGTTTCATTGAGTTAGTACAGAGTGCATTGATGTAGTATGAGTAAAAACAATAACAGTACAGAGTAAAGTGTCACAGCTACAGAGAAAGTGCAGTGCAATAAGGTGCAAGGTCACAACAAGGTAGATCGTGAGGTCATAGTCCATCTCATCGTATAAGGGAACCGTTCAATAGTCTTATCGCAGTGGGGTAGAAGCTGTCCTTAAGTCTGGTGGTACGTGCCCTCAGGCTCCTGTATCTTCTACCCGATGGAAGAGGAGAGAAGAGAGAATGTCCCAGGTGGGTGGGGTCTTTGATTATGCTGGCTGCTTCACCAAGACAACGAGAGGTAAAGAAAGAGTCCAAGGAGGGGAGGCTGGTTTCCGTGACGCGCTGGGCTGTGTCCACAACTCTCTGCAGTTTCTTGCGGTCCTGGGCAGAGCAGTAGCTGTACCAAGCCATGATACATCCAGATAGGATGCTTTCTATGGTGCATCGGTAAAAGTTGGTGAGAGTCAAAGGGGACAAACCAAATTTCTTTAGCCTCTTGAGGAAGTAGAGACACTGGTGAGCTTTCTTGGCCGTGGCATCTACGTGATTTGACCAGGACAGGCTGTTGGTGATGTTCACTCCCAGGAACTTGAACTTCTCTACCCTCTCGACCTCAGCACCATTGATGTAGACACCGCCCCCTTTCCCGAAGTCAATGACCAGCTCTTTTGTTTTGTTTACATTGAGGGAAAGGTTGTTGTCATGACACCATTCCACTAAGCTCTGTATCTCCTTCCTGTACTCCGACTCATCGCTGTTCGAGATACGGCCTACAACGGTGGTATCATCTGCCAAAACTTGTAGATGGAGTTAGAGCAGAATCTGGCCACACAGTCATGAGTATATAGGGAGTAGAGTAGAGGGCTGAGGACGCAGCCTTGTGGGGCACCAGTGTTGAGAATAATCGTGCTGGAGGTATTGCTGCCTATCCTCACTGATTGCATTCTGTTTGTTAGAAAGTCAAGGATCCAGTTACAGTGGGAGGTGTTGAGTCAATCTTAACACCCCGCAGTATTAAGTGACTAAAAATAAAATTGACAAAATTTGTTGTTTCCTTTGCATTTTGTGTTCATTTATTTACTTTTGCCATATAAATTCTGTAAGAGCGAATTTTATCCCATATCTTAAATTTCTGGGTAGTGATTTGTGAGTTCCATAAGGATGAATTTCCAAAACCCAAATGGCCTTAACCTGGGGATAGCCTGGATTGTCGTTTTTCAATGCTTTTCTCCAGTAACCTTTTGCCCAAGTCTTTCACAGTTTCTATAAGAGTTTCTGCCTGCTGTCAGTTCTTAAAATAAGACTTGATAAGACTTGTAAGCAGTTATTGAATCCTTTACTGTAGTGAAAAAACATGCTTTGACCAAAGAGAATTTAAGTTTAGAATTATGTTTTTTCATTAAACTTTGGTTGAAATGGATCAGCGCTTCTGGAGGAAGAAGATTGTACTCAAATGCTGAGTTTCACAACAGAAGGGGAGTTTGTAACATTATTATCCACCTGCTGAGAATTGACTGGAAGAGGAGAATGCCTTAATTTACCAGGTTACCTTGTGTATTGGTGTATAGGCACATCTGCATTCATGCAGAAAAATCTGAGTGCAATTGGTCATTGATCTGTACAATAAAGCTTTAAGCTTTGGACAAATAGCCTCACTATTTCATATGTCTTACATTTATTGGAATTTCCCTGAGGAATAAGTATCTTTATTTATACCTTTTCCTATAGCTTTAGCATTTCATTAGCTCTGAAACTGTTTATTGCTTTGAAATTCTAACAAAGGTAAGTTACTATTTTAATAAGAAACTCCATGATCAAACATATTTGTTTCAGATCTTATTAACTTTGTAATTTCAGGTTTCCACCAAAACATTGGTCACAATAAGTCTCCATTATTTTCATGAAAATAATAGAAAGAAAACATAAGCTTCATTGTTTATTGAGGTTGAATAGCACAGGAACTTCAAATGCGGAGAATAACAGAGGAAATGTCAATCACCCTAATTGATGATGTTTTATTATAACTCTGGTGGATGGCTGATAAAAAGGCAGAGAAGGCTGTCAGGAAGAAATCAAAAAAGTCATCTTAAAACTGCAGCACAAGACCTGCTTACACGGAGAAAGCACCCACTGTGTGAAACAAAATCTCTTAAGACTAAATATTTTCAACACTGAAGGTACTAATTTTTAACAGAATGCTCTCTGTTGTTTAGTGAACACAAGAAAGATCAAGATCTTAATATATTATTCCTATGTTCCCACTCTAATGTAATCAGGATTTGGGGTATGAATGAATGACAATGTATTTTCAAGTCAGGAAGGTGGGATACATGGAAGTCACAGTGTTCCCACTTAACTGCTACCTTTGTCCTTCAAGGTGGTGGTATTTTGGGATGTGATGTTGCACTGAAGCCACACCGCTCCAGGGGAGAGGAGAGTGAATAATCTTAATGTTACCAAACCTCTCGATGCCACCCACATTCAGTGAAATGCAGCCTTGATGTCAAGGCCAATCATTCACATCTCTTCCCCTCACGTTTGCACCAAGCTTGCAATGGAGTTTGTACCATGTACCCTGGATTAAACGCGAGACTGAGCACAGTGCCACTCGATAGACTGTTGCCTACTCCTTCTATCACTTTACTGACAAAAGGGATAATTTGTCTGGTGATGAGCTGGATTGAATTTATCCCACATTCTGCATCGAGGAACCTATCCAGGCAATTTTCCACCATATCACGTGGATGCCAATATTGTATTTGAAATGAAACAGTTTGGCTTGAGGCAAACATTGAAGCAGAAGTCTTTTAAACACTACAGTCAGGCCACAGCTCTCACTGTATCCACCATGCCCTGCTATTTTTTCATATTAAATGAATTGAATTGGCTGGCTTCTGTGGGGAGCTTTGGCTGAGATGGATAGGACTTCTAGCTGAAGAAGTTTGTAACTGCTTCAGCCTGGTCTTTTGTACTTAAATGCTGAGGTTCACCATCATTAAGACTTGGGGTATACATTGAGCATCTTCCTCCCAGCAGCTGTTTAATTGTTCACCAGCATTCACAACTTAATGTGGCAGGACGGTACAGGTTTCATCTAATAAATTACAGTAGCATAATGTATAATTTATTGAGAAACCAAAGGTTTAGACTAATAGTCCCAATAAATGAGGAATCCCAGATAAATGAGTCCTTGGTAATTAAGTACCACACCATTAGACACCTTGTCTCAGCGCTGCTGTTGTAGCCACAGTATTTATGTGGCCAATCCAGTCGACTTTCTTGTCAATGGTGACTCCAAGAAAGTTGATGGTGGAGAACCATTGAATGTTAGAGATAGGGAGTTAGACTCCCTCTTGTTGGAGTTGGACATCATGGCATAAATGTTACTTGCCACTTTTCAACCTGTGTCTGAATGCTGCCTAGGTCCTGCTGTCTGAAGGCACGGATTGCTTCAAGAGCTGAGGAGTTGCAAATGATATGGACATTCCCACTTCCAACCTCAGGTCATTGATGAAGCACCTGAAAATGGTGGGCCTAGGGCAAGGCCTGAGGAAATCCTGCAGTGGATGTCCTGTGGCTGAGTTGATTGATCTCCAGTAATCACTAGATTCCTTTGTGCAAGCTATGACTCCAACCATTGGAGTGTTTCTCCCATTAATGGTCATTGACATCAGTTTTCCCAAGACATCTTGATGCTATACTCAGTCAAATGTTGCCATGACGTCAAGGGGTCTATCTCACCAACAGAATTCAAATCCTTGACAGACAGCATGTTAGCCACGTGCCTGGCCAAGGTCCACATTGTTCTGGTCACTGAAAGCCCAGGTGAGTGATGTTTTCATGTCTCCTGATGGAAAAAGTGAAACCCTGTGGTCTCCTCACTTCACAGATGTGCCCAAGGTCTCCCAAGCTTGCTGCAGTGGCCTACCCCTTCATTCCCCCTAAAACCATTATTCCACATCCAGCAGGGATAGTATCTTTCTGCTTCAGGCAGAAGTTCTGGCAAGTCCCTGATGAACGATGATAATATGGGGAATATTTTTCATGCAGGGAGTCGGTTGTGTCATTGTGCAGAAGGCTTTTGAATTATATCACCATAACCTGACACAATGATTCAGCAGTAGGAATAGGTAATTTCACTTGTATATTCACTCTGAGATGGAGCAGTTCAGCCAGTCAAAAATTTATTCAGCCAGTCAAAAATTTATTCTCTTCTGCATGGCAGAGTTGTTCAGAATTCAGCAAACCACATGACACTGAAGCTGGAGAAAGCTCTCTTTAAGGCAGTAGAAGTTCTACCTCTGTGTTTCTATAACCCATCTCATGAGGCCCCTGTTTACAATGAAAATCATTCTACACAAGTTTGGCATGTGCCTATGCATGACACCTTGGTTTCAGATGGTCATAGTTGCAAAAGAATTAAGGACCTCAATCAGTCCCGAAGGACAAAGCAGTGATAAACTATTGTAAAACAAAGGGATGATGACTGGCACTGGACTAGCAAGATCTTATGATGGTTACAGCCAAGCTTCACAATGAATGCCAGTCCCTGCTGCTCAGGAAGAATCCACCAGTGTCAAGTGACTGAAAAAAGACTTGTGCAAACTGAAATCCTGAATCTTGGGAAATCCCACAACCAAGCAAAATCAAGAGGACTCATCTCTGCTCCTGGTCACACGAGGAAGATAATATAATAATTTACTCTGGCAAACATGTTGCCCACCTACTTATGACTGTACAGACTGCAGTCAGGCTGGTGATACTGTGAGAGCTAGAATTAACTTCAGGCAAAAAAATACGGGCTGAGTGTGCTCTGCAGTTTTACAGAGATCTCCTTGCAATGGGTCTATAGCTCTCTGAAAGTGGCAACAGAAGTAGATAGGGTGGTAAAGAAGGTACAGTATATGGCATACTTGCCTTCATTGGTTGGGGTGTTGGGTATAAAAGTCAGGAAGTCATGTTGCAGCTGTATAAAGCTTTGGTTAGGCCACATTTGGACTATTGTGTGCAATTCTGGTCACCACATTACAGGAAGGATGTAGAGGCTTTGGAGAGGGTGTAGAAGATGTTCACCAGGATGTTGCCTGGATTACAGAGTATTAGTTATAAGGAAAGGTTGGACAAACTTGGCTTGTTTTCTCTGGAGCGTCGGAGGCTGAGGGGCAACCTGATAGAAGTATATCAATTATGAGAGGCAGAGATAGGGTAGGTAATTGGAGACTGAGGAGCAAACAGATAAAAGTATATAAAATAATGAGAGGCATAAATAATAGATGGTCAGAGTAGTCAGTCTTTTTCCCAGCATGGAAATGTCAAATACCAGAAGGCATGGCTTTAAGGAGAAAGGGGGAATGGTTAAAGGAGATTTAGGAGGTGCATTTTTTTTGTTTATACCGAGTTGGAGGTGCCAGGGAAATAACAGAAACAGATGCAATAGCAATGTTTAAGAGGCATTTAGACAGGCACATGAACAGGCAGGGAATGGAGTGATATAGACCATGTGCAGGCAGATGGGACTCATTTAAATTGGCATAATGGTTGGCGCAGACATTGTGGGCCGAAGGGCCTATTCCTGGGCTATACTGTTCTATATAAGCAACAGAATTCCTTGATTGTCTCTCTTAGGAGCAGTGGGCTACATGAACTGTTTCTTGGGCAAATCCCAGAATGTGCATTTTAACCTGTACAGCATTCTGGGACAGTGATAGGAGCAGTTGTGGTGAATGTCATCCTTTAATCAACAGCATTTTTTTTTCCCTCACTTGTCTTCCTCGATGTAAAATGAATAGGCAAACATTCCTACAGATCACACAACCCGGTCTACAAGGACTGCACAGTGCCACCGGTCATAGGGTTGCTGCAGGGTGCCTGTGGAGTTTGCACATTCACCCTGTGACCACATAGGTTTCCCCTTGTGCTCTAGTTTCCTCCCACATCCCATGATAGGTTCATTGGCCACTGTTAATTGCCCTAGTGTGTAAGTAAATGGTAGAATATGGGAGGAATTGATGGCAATGTGTGCAGAAAAGGTTGCATGGAAAACCAGTGGGGAATGGGATTGTTCTGTGAGCTGGCATAGACTCAAGTGGTCGAAATGACCTCCTTCTTTATCGTAAGGAATATGAGAACAAGTGGTTTTAAGAACAGAGTCAGCAAAATCCCTCCAACAAACACACATCACACACAGACTGTAGAACAATAAATTAAATAGAATTTCAGAAACCTCACTCTTCAGCCCTCAAATGGCATGTCCTGGATTTGTGAATGGTTGTTACTTTAGCATGATGCATGTCGACTGTTATCTCATCAGAAAAATCCCAAAATCAAATCAATATTTAAATGATGTCAGTACTTCCTCATTTTAATATGATTAAGAAGCATCAATTGCCCAAAACAAATCCCACAATGTGAGAAATGGATGGAGATTGATTGCTCAGTTCCACGATACAAGACAAAGTAGGACCCAAACATGTAACAACAGAAATAATATCAAGTTCAATTGATTCCTGATTATTTAATTTCCTCCTAAAAGACTTCAGTAAATTGGATCACAGAGTGATGTTTTATTTGGCATGACAGTTAACTATTTGCTTGCATTTAAGGTCACAAATTGTGATCAGACAAGTGTGGCGAAACTTGTGCTATTTGTCAAATTGAATGCATGGTTTTGTCTACATTGTGCACAGATGTCAGAAGTATACAGAGTAGGCATCTGGTGACATCAATCCTTGTGTAATGCTGATTTGACACTTCTCTTGTTCAATGGTGCTGCTTCCATCAAAACTAGGAGACAGCTGCTCACTTACAGTGGAAAAGGACAGTCAATTGGATGAATTTCTTTCTGCACTACATCCAGGTCCAAGACATAACAATCCTGGAGTTTACCTTGGCAATCAATTCCCTCTGTGGAGCCACATAATGGACCTGGAGGGCCTCCTGAGCTTTTGGGCATAATGGATCTCACCTCCTCTTTGACGAAAGGCTCCATGTTTGTGAGCACCATCACAAAGCTGAGGGGCACAATGTCCACTCTTGTCACTCAAACTTTCCCAAAGGTTACATTGCAGATTATTTAATGAATTGAATTCATGTTTAAACTCACGCTTCTGGCTTATTAGTCAAAACTCTTGCATTTCTGGCCTAGTACCGTTAATCACATCGCTCCCAATGCAGGTGTGTGGACCCACAAATGTCTGATGTCCCCGAAACTGGATCAAACCAATGTGATTTACTCATGTAACAAAATCCCACATGTTTTTCAGTGCAATCCAATTTCTCCCCTTTAAAGTTTTAGTCCCTAAATTTTATACAAAAGTAAACTGCTGGTGTAGGAAAAAAAAAATGTGAACTGCAATGGCTTTGTACCCAAGGGCACACTATTGACTTTTTAATCACATCCAAAGACAAAGCACTATTATGAAGAAATAACAGCAACTTAAGGCAGTCTTTTCATATTTCCCCTATGTTTGTTAGGAACTTAGGTTGCAATAAATCGCTCCCAAGCTAATTAAACTTTGAAGCTACAGGCATAGTCACCCAATCAAAGGCCAGACAGCACTAATGACTGTGATACCCTAGACACAAAAAATACATTAAACTATTTTGTATTTATTCTATAGTAGTATAAAACCTGTTTTGAATCCATTTATGCTCAGAGAACTAGAAGGTAAAAAACTGGTTAGAAATTACTATTTCATTTCAATTAAAATGCACAATCATGACTGCATTAGAGAAGCTTTACTAGGGTGAGATCGTGTTTTGTGTTCCATTTATATGCTAAGGACTCCACTTTGCTCCACTTTATGATTAAAAGAGTGAAGTAGAGATTTACCCATTGATATCAGTGAAACCCACTATCAGAAGCAAAGTACAAGCTGTAGTCAGTATTACTTTGTATTTGAGAAACAAAGGACTACAGATGCTGGAATCTAGATGAAACTGAAGAAGGGTCCTGACCTGAAATGTTGACCGCCTACTTTTCTCCACGGATGCTGCCTGGCCTGCTGAGCTCCTCCAGCATTATAGTGATTTTATTTTGTCAGTGCCAGTGACCAAGAACAAGTTTCTGCTCCTGGGTCTACAGAAACCTGCTGCAGCATGTAGTAATTAAATGATGTCCAGAACCAACCCTGAAGTCCTTTTGTGCCTAGCACATGCTGAATTCCTTAAAGTAGCTGTATGATCTTTATGTGGTTATGAGAAATTGCTTGTAACCTTCCCCTAGACATAGATAAATGGACAACTTATGAGTGAAGCCTATAGGATTTCTACTGCAGTGGTAGCCAGTCTCTAGAATGATGAGTTAATGGAACTTAATGTCAATCAAGGATAAAGGTCATGGATAGCTTTTAGCTAAAGATATATCAACTATACGATAATAATGTAAAGGAAAGTGCCCAAGATTGGCCACAATGCTCTGAGTACATCAACTGTTTGCTGCAGCCTTCAAGTCACCACATGTATTATCTGTAATTGCTTCTTCTGATTAATCTACATCAGCTTCTCGAATTGTTATTCCTGGCACACAAACACCAGTGTCAATTTTAGCCCAGTGTCTCTGGTGGAAACGAAACTGGTGAGACATAATAGGTTGCTGATACATTATTCCCCCTTCCCTCTAACTATTTAACAAGCCCGAATTCAGGCATGGGAAGATTCCCCTCACCCTCACCCTCACCCTCACCCACGCACCCCCGCTCCCCCACCCCCACCCCCAGCAAAGCAACAGCTTAATTTCACTGACAATGTCATACACCGATGATACTCTGACCCAAATTGGAAGCGACGACCCCAAGGTAGCCTCAACAACAATTTCAACTGCTGAACAATGATCATCAGAATACACCAGGTAAAGGTCATTTCCTTAATTGGAAAGCACATCTTTTAAAACTAAGAGTTTTGATCATTAAATTGTTGCAATAACAATTCCCTGGACCTAAAGCAGAAAGAATCCCAAATAAAAACACAATTATAATATAGCCAATAACAATGAATGTTATACAGGTTATCCTGAGTGATTCATGCTGTCAAAATACATGCACAGTTGACAAAATGTGCATCAAGCTGTCAAAGATCAGGCTCAGAAAGGTTAATTAAAGCATCAGTTGCTGAAGGTCCTTTGCTGGCATTCTGAGAGAGACTTTAACTATATGAATAAATAATGCAGGACTTCATTTACGATGCCTAACTAAGTATTATTTTTTTGGCAATTAATTTCTTTAACCTTTTAATCACTGAAGTTACATGGAGAGGCAACAGCAGGAAGTGGTGGGATATAAGGAAGGCAAAAAACAGAGTATCAGCAGCAGGACAAGAGGGGGCATGAAATTTGGAGCCATTTGGAAGGAGTAAAATAAAGATTTGCGTTTATGTCCTTTCACAACCTCAAATTGAGCTAAAGAGCCTTGGAACCAATAACTACTTTTGAAGCTGTCAAGCATAATGGGAGTTCATGGTTGAACACTATCAAGTTACAGTAATCATTCTATTCTGGAAGTCATCAGGTTGGAGCTTGCTGGCTGTTCTTTGCTGGACTGCTCACACTTCTCTGTGGCGGTACCACCAACTTTGTGACTTGCACAACAACGAGCAAGTCATGAGTTTGCCGGCCAGTACTGCTGACTGAGCGCCAGAGTTGAGCAGCAGAGTGCAATCGTACTACAATTCCACTGCAGCTACGCTGGACAATCTGCCCCTGACTCTGCACCACCTGATGCAGGAACACCTTTCATTTAATGGCTAATAGAGAGAAGTGTGGCAATATAGTTAATAGATTGGATTCAATGAAATATTTTCAATTTCTTAAAGTGCATTTCAGTGTTTTAATTTTTTAGTAATTTTCAAACTGAATTCTGAATGTGAGAGACATCCAGAAACATTCAAAGCCCATGGCAGGTTTGACAGAGCAATTAGGGATGGGCAATTAAATGCTGGCTCAGCCTGCGAACCCCATATCCTTTGAATGAATAAATAAAAATTGAGCTTTCCTTTTCTTCCTATCAAAGTAGATAACCTCACATTTCCCCATATTATACTTCAAATTTTTATGGCCAAACTTTTGCCCATTAACCTATTTCTGTGCCTCACCTCCCCCAATATCAGAACTTAGGGCTTTCCTGATAGTTGGCCTCTGAAACCTCCCTATACCCAGCCTCAGGATCATTCGAACAGCAGAAACCAGTTTCTTGTGAGTGCCCCTCAGAAGTGCTTAGGTTGTAAATCTGGCTCTCTCCCCAGAAAAAGTTGTGCACCACTACCCAATGTCAAGTTGCACATGTCCAAGTTGTAATCCTGAAATTGCTACCTTTGCGGTTCTGTCTTAATTTAGGCCCCTGCAGCTCATACTCACTCAGAAGAACTCTTCCTGAGTCCTGGTTATGTCATTAGTACATACATGGACCATGACAGCTATGCCTTTCCTCTCCCAGAGTTTCTCCCAGTCCCAAGGTGCCATGAAGCTTGGCATAGAGCAGCCGAGATAGGTTTGGAACTCATGTTTATGGTTTCAGTGGACAGGATCTATCCCACTAACATTATTATCTCCCACCACTCCTAACTATATTGTCTTCAGTCATCAAATTGAATGGCACTCTGCACCACTAATACTCTGGTCGGTGTGCTCAACCTCCCTGCATTCTCTGCTCTTGTTCCCACAGGCTGCAAGGACCTTATTCATGTGGTCAAGTGCAAGGAGAAGACTCCTTCAGTGCTAACTTATGGATCCCCATATATGCTTCAATCATAGTCACACATTTCTGTTCTCATCCATTGAGCAATTCTACAGTATTTAACCAAAGGAGTTGACCCAACGTCATAGAATAAACTGCCCAAGTAATTTTCTTGTTCCCTAATGTATCACAGTCTTCAAAGGTTGGACCTCATCAGCTCTGAGCCAAAGTTCCACAAGTTGCAGATGCTTACTCCCGATGTGGCCACTATGGATCAGGGTGGTCTCCACCAGCTCTCACATACTACAGCTTCAACACATCACCTTGTCTACCATATTCATCATGATTTAGTTAATTTAATTAATGACTAAGTTTTCCATCTGGCTATTTATAGATTTTAATTATAATTTAGTCCAGTTAATAATCTTGTTTTAAGGTACCAATTTTAGTTATACTTTCTGCAATGGATTATAATTTAGAGCAAACTACTTTAAAATAAAGAAAAGAAACTACAATAATCACTTTCCTGCTTTCCTGTGATGTTACATTTGATTATTTCTCTCTGATTTTTCAAAGTCTTAATTTGGGTTGCCACCACAGTACTTGTTACTAAATCAGTTCTGATTTTTCTTTAAAAGTCAAACACCTTTCTCCCTGCTTTATCTAATATCCCCACTCAATAAAATCCTCAATCTTGTTCTTTGAAGGAGCAGTACTTGATAGAACTGGACTCCGTGATACTCATTAGATGTGCTGTCAAAAACCTCCAGCATTTGTATTATCTGTTTTACCACTAGAACTCCTGAGACAGCCAAAAAGAGGGATAAGCCTAATTAAACTAGTCCTACCTGTCAAAGATGATTCTGTCCATGCAGCATTGGCAGGAGTGAGCACTGCACAGAGCTTGTGGATATAATGTCCTGATTACACTCTGAGGGAACTCTCCTTCATGTTGTGTGGTATTGTGAACATGCTAAGTAGAAACCTGGTAATTCAAAACTAGGCAATTATGAGGCACAGTGTTCAAACTGCAGCAATCAAATTATATTCCACACTCATCTGTAACTTATTGGTCCAGTATATCCTTCTACCTTCACCACCAAGCTAGAGGCTAAATGAGGAATGTAGAAGAGCAGGGGTGCCAGCCTGGCAATACAACACGGGACCAGATACACATTTAGCAGCTAAAGTAAATGCTGAAGTAAATGCCACAAATGCTCAGTAATCCCACAACCACAAATCAAATCAAAGCTCTGGACTCCTGGCACATAAAGAGGTGCTGCTTAATGGATGGTATGGACTTGGTGGACCAAGGGGGTCTGTTTCTGGGCTTTATCTATGTACATCTCAAAGATGTGAATAGTAGTGATGGATCTATTAACAAGAACTGGCTCCGTGAGCATCCCTGTCCTCAATGGTGATGGGAGACAGTACATGCATGAGAAATACAAGGCAGGAGTTTGCGATCATTTTCAGTCAGAACTGCTATAAGGATCATTCTTCTTGTCTTACTCCTGAGGTTCTCAGCTTAGCCCAAGGACCACACCATCACAGAATTCAGTCTTTAGATAATTCAATTCTCTTCATGTGATATCAAGAAACAGCTGATTGTACTTGATGCAGTAAAGGCTCTGGGTCCTGCCAACATTCCAGCAATAGTGCTGAGGGTTTGTGTTCCATAATTAGCAATGAACCAAGTGTTTCATTACATTGGCACCCATTCAACAATGTGAAGAAGTGCCCAACTCTGTCCTGATCACTAAAAGCAATCAGGCCAATTTTGCCAAAAAGTGACCGTATATCTGTTCACCTGCACATTCGCAGCACTGCAATTACTAAAACCATCCACCTTCAATGTTAGGGTACCCGAGTGACCAGAAACATACCTGGTCTATCCAGATAAATATTGTGACTGCAAGACCAGCTCAGAAACTGAGTATTCTTCAAAAATAACTCCCTTACAGACCTAAAAGCTTTCTACCATTTACAAGGCACAAATCATATGAACTGCTCTCCACCTATCTAGAAGTATGCAGTGCCACAGCACTCAAGAAGCTTGACACTATGCAGGGCAAACCAGCCCACTTAAGTAATACACTACCCAACACCATATGTTTATTGCCTCCACCCCAGTGTTCCACTGCTTCCAGTGCATAACAACAATAAGGAATACCGCAGCAATTTATTAAGGCTGCTTCAATAGCAGTTCTTAAACCCCCAACATCTACTGCCTAGAAGGACAAGGAAACATTACTGCTTCCAAGTCACACACACACCAACCTGACTTGGAAATGCACTACTTTCCGTTCATAGTGGCTGGGTGAAATTCCTGGAAGTCCCTAGCTGTGGCACTGTGGGAGTTCCAGGAATTTCACCACAAAGATTGTAGCAGCTCAAGGTGGTGGCTCAGCACCACCGTTTCAAAGGCAATTAGAGATTAAAATAAATGTTGATCTTGCTTGAAATGGCCACATCCTACAAAATAATTAAGTAAACTTATTTGGAAATAAAATGCTATAGAAACATGAAAATGCATTTCTGCTAACAATTTTCAGTCCAATAGTGCAATATCACATGTTTACTACAAAGAAATACATACATGCTTCCTAAATGTAGATGTAATCTAGGTTATAGCATGCAGATATAGTTCAGCATTTACACTACAATAATTATATTTTCACTATGCATCAGCACTTCAATAACAAGGGTAAATTCTACAAATATGATCATCATTTCAAGTCAAATCAGCTAGAAGGAGATAATGGAAACTTGTGCAGACAGTCATCATGATTTTTGCACCATTATTTTCAGCATATGATTTTCCAATATGCTGTGTCAGGAGCTTACACTTGTAAAATTTAGCTAATTAGTACAGGAAGCCTAAATTAAGAATCAAAGCCCAACGTTATATGGACTAAAGTAGGAGGGAATTTCATTCTATTTCACTCCAGGCTTGGCCTTCTACTATACCTGAGGAAAAAATTGAGTGCACATACATCCGTTTTGAAATAAAAACTTCTTACACATTTGCCAATTGCAAAAGATGTGACTTAAGTATTGAGTACTCTGTAAAAAATGATTCCTCAAAGTATTTTCACAGATTCAGACATTGCAAAGGGCAATTACATTTGCTTCATGTTCCTTGGGACTGCTGGCAAGTTATTAACTACAATTGATTTTAGATAAATTACAATATCTGATTACTGTCTTGCTGTTGGCATGTTAACCAGAGCAATCAGAAATATCTGAATACAAATGTAAACTACACATCATTCCACCCCCCCCCCAATATTTTCTTCACTTCTAAAAATATACCAAAGTAAGCATGTGAACCACTAAACACATTCACTCAAAATTATCACTTTACCTTTAACTTGCCTTTAATTTCTATCAATAATTTTCTTGCTAATGTCTGCTACCTTCTTCTCCAGACTACATAAAGATGCAGATAACCTGTTGTAACTAAAAAAGCAACCTTCTTGCAGAATACTTATTGCTATATATAAATCACTCACATAATGGAATTTTGGGCAGGATTAGTAATCACTAAGAAAGCAGAGATCAATTCTCTACTACAAAAAGCTGACAAACAGCAGAAAGAACCTCCCCTAACAGACTCCCATCTCAACAGAGTTAAGAGGTTACACTGGATTCCACTTTTCTTTTAGTGAGGTGACAACCTTTTGTCCACATATAATAATTGAGTGAGCCAGGCATGAACAGTGGCAATGTCAACTAAAATCAATAGAGCCTTTTGGCATATAATTATATGGTCTGCATTTGTCACCCCTAAATGCAGGTGGACCTTGGAGGAGTGAAAAGTGTGTACATTTACAGGGTACAAGTGTGAATATACTGAAATCGATCTGCACATGTATTCACTCTCAAATGAGTCCAATCACCAGTTTGAAAAGTGGTTGCTATTTCTCACATCATCCAATGTATTATTCCCCACCACAATCATACTGGCAAATATCTGTCTTTTGAAACAGACCATAATGAGTCAGAGATTATACTGTTGCAAAGAAGCTACTGGTATGTGCAAAACTATCAAATTGGTAAATTGGTAAGATAGTTTATTATTGTCACATGAACCGAGGTACAGTGAAAAACTTTGTTTTGCTTGCCATCCATACAGATCATTTCATCACATCTGTACATCAAGGTAGTACAAGGGAAAAACAATAACAGAATGAAGAATAAGGTGTTACAGTTACAGAAAAAGTGCAGTGCAGGCAGACAATAAGGTGGAAGGATATGATGAGGTGGATCACCAACAATCAAGGGGTTAAGATAATTAATTTTATTGACAAACTAACCAATTCACCCATGAATAAATGCACTTTGGGGTGTTGTACAGATTTCACAAGATCCAAACAGTTCCAATTGTCCTGCTTCATCTATCGGTAGGTTTTCCTCTCTGAAAATGTTAAAGAATTATGGAGAATCATTGTCAACCTCACCACCTGATATGTGATTTGACTGAATAGATCAGGTCACCCCATTTGTTAGCATTTACACAAAAAAATGTTTTGGAGTATGCTTGAGAAATCTTCTTTTTGAGCTGAACCTTTCCCTTCCATTTACTGATTTCAAAGTTCAAATGATAACTTTAATCACATGTATTTTATAGATTTTCAAGTTACTAATTGTGAGCCTGGTTTCACCCTTCATCCACATTTCAATTATAACTTCTACAAATACGGTCATCAATCCAAGTTGGCCTCTGTATAGCCTGTTGTGAATCCTGCCCCAAATGAACTCAACAAAAGGAAATTCAATAGAATGAGAATCAATGAACTACAATCAATGATGATGAAACTGTCCTTCCTAGGATTTTATTCATTCTTCCAAAAGGCATTTTCAATGTATATGGAGATACTGTTTTTATAGCATGAGAAACAGGAATATTGCTGAGTTGACCAGATTTAGAAGTACCACATGCTATGTGTCATCAAACATGCACTTCATGTAAAGAATAAAAAGAAAGAATACCAAGCTCTCAATTAGTAAGTTAAAAATCTATAAAATAAATATAATTAAAGTTATCATTTGAACTTTTAAATGAATGGATGGAAGAGAAGGATTCAGCTCAAAAAGGTGATTTCTTCAAGCATACTCAAAAACAATGTTTTAAAAATTATCTTAACAGGTTTAAAAGATTTTATACAAAGAGCTAGCTATCTCAGCAGAGACATGGCCAGCAGTAATCCAAGACTGCAATTTTTGTAGAATGAGGTAGGTTTGGATGAGGAAATGGATCTGGAGCTTATCTTCTGGGTGTTTTTTTTCTGAACAACAGCAGCAATTCAATCAGGCCTTCAACTACAGTTCACTGCTCTCAAATTCAATTGCCATAGAGCTGACAGCTTTTCTTTCAAACTCTGACATACTCTTGTGACTGTTTCTTCATTAAACTGCTACATCATTTCCACTGCAGATCCAAGTTTTGCCCATTCCATACTTTTAAACATTTCTGTCAACTACCCATACTTTCTGTAAAATAAAAATCTTCCCAAATACAAAATGACTCAAACTAAAATTCTTTGGTATTAATAGCAGGAAATCCCTTGTCAGGCAGAATGATCAATATTTGTGTTGGGCCTTTTACTAGCATGGTGGAGGCAAGACTGATTTAAGAAAAAAATACTAGATTTGACATCGGGGTGTTGCAGTTTGCAGTACAATCAAATAAAGCGAATAACCTTGCAATATATAATAAGGTTATGAAGAATTCAAAAGTTTATGTATCACTACATCTCAAAAACTTGATAATGCGAATGATACAATAAAACATTGTGATAATCCTCACTCGCAGAGGGTACAGTGGGAACGGAAAGGAAACTGGACTTACTAACTTTGGCTGAAATAAATGTAACATTCATATCCATCTCTTTAATCCTGAAAATTGAAAGTAATATATGCTTTGGAATAACAAATAAAAGAAAATTGAAAAAGAAACACAGAAGTATACTTGGCTTACTATGTCATTGTGTAATGTTGATAAAAACACTATAATGATATTAAAGGGACTGAGGTGCTCTGGACCTGAGCAGAATTCCTTATAAGGTTTGCATTGGTCATGCAGGAGAAATGGGAGAAGGAAAATTTTAAAGGACAATTTATAACAATCAGAGTGTGAGTACGATATAACGTTTCCAGCATTCCACTTTCAAGTGCTACACCAGGCCGTGAAGCTGAAGTTCAATCCTGAGCTGATCATTTTAATTTTATGCCCAGTAACATAAGCACATTTTAGATGACTAAAGTTGGATCAGCTTTTGATTTGTATCATAGTGTATACAATGATATTTATGTTCAGAATTTCAGATTGCTCTACAAACCATTATTTGCAATAAATTCATTTAAGATTTTATATGCAGATATAACAGAATGGTCACAGCATGGAAGGAGGTCATTCGGATCCTACTTCAAGTCCTTACTGGATCTACATAACAGCAATCCAATTAGTCCTGTCCCCCTTCCCTCTCACCCATAGGTGTATGGATTCTTTCCTTTCAGATACTTATCTAGCTTCCTTCTCAATGCTTCAATTGAAACAGCCTCCAGTAGTACCTTTAACAGTGCCTGTGTAAATAAAATGCTCATGTTGTGATTCTTTTGACAATCACCTTCATTCTTTGTTCTCTACTTAGTTTTTCACCCCTCCACCAATGGGAACAGTTTTTATCTATTATATCTATAAATTCATGATTTTAAATACCTCTATCAGATCTCCCTGTTAACTTCTCTGTTCCAAGGAGAACAACCCAATTTCTCCAGTCCATGCAAATGGCTAAAGTCCCTCATTCCTGGCTTCATTTTGGTAAAATCTCTTCTGCAGCCTCTCCAAAACATTCACAACTTTCCTAAATTATGATGCCTGGAACAGATCACAATACTTCTATTGTGGCCAAAGCAGTGTTTTATAAAGGTTCATCATGACTTCTTTGCTCTTGTATTCTATGCCTTTAGTTATAAAGCCCAGATCCCATGTGCTTTTTGAACTACTTTTTCCATCAGCCATACCATTTTCAATCAATAATTCACAAAGCACTCTGAGGAAGGATGTGGAGACTTTGGAGAGGGTGCAGAAGAGGGTTACCAGGATGCTGCCTGGATTAGAGGGCATGTGCTATGAGGAGAGGTTGGACAGACTTGGGTTGTTTTCTCTCGAGCAGCGGAGGCTGAGGGGAGATCTGATATAAGTTTATAAGATTATCAAAGTCTAGTTTATTGTCATATGCATAAGTATATGTATGCACAGGTGCAACGAAAAACTTACTTGCAGCAGCATCACAGGCACATAGCATCACATAAGCAGCATTTGCAAGAAAAACATAAATTAAACATAAACTATATAAAATTTTTACAAGAGAGAACACAACTAGAACAAAAAAAAGTCCATTTTAGTGCAAAGTAGTCAAAGTTGCTAAACTGTAGAGCTTAAGGTTTTGCCTGCTAGAGGCATAGATAGAGTAGACATAGAACAGTACAGCACTGGACAGGCCATTCAGCCCATGATGTTGTGCCGATCGTGATGCCAATTTATACTAAATGTCCTCTTCCTGTGCATCATCCAGATCCCTCCATTCCCTTCATATTCATGTGTCCATCTAAAAGCCTCTTAAACTCCACCAACACAACACAAAATGCTTGAGGAACTCAGCAGGTCAGGCAGTATCTATGGAGGGGAATAAACAGTCAACATTTTGAGTCGAGACCCTTCATCAGGCTCCAGATTCCAGCATCTGCAGAATCTCTTGTGTCTCCATTAAACTCCATCAAACTGCCTGTTTCCACTCCTACCCCTGGTAACCCATTCCAGACCCCTACCACTGTGTAAATAACTTGCTCCTCACATTGCCTTTAAACTCCCCCCTTTAACCTTAAAAGCATGTCCTTTGGTGTTTGACATTCTTACCCCAGTGAAAAGATTCTGACTGTCTACCCTATTTAAAAGACCTCTATCAGGTCTCTCCTCAATCTCTGTTGCTCAAGGGAGGACAATCCAAGTCTGTCCAACCTTTCCTGATAGCTCATACTCTCTAATCCAGGCAGCATCTTAGTAAACCTCTTCTGCACCCTTTCCACAATCTCCACATCCTTCCTATAATGGGGCAACCGGAACTGCACACAATACTCCAAGCGCAGTTTGACTGAAGTTTTGTACAGCTGCAGCAGGACTTCCTTACTCTGATACTCACCACCCCTACCAATGAAGGCAAGCTTGCCATACGCTTTCTTTACCACCTTATCCACTTGTGTAGCCACTTTCAGTGTACAATGGACATGGACCCTAATATCCCTCTGTACTTCAATGTTATTAAGGGGCCTACCATTAATTGTATACTTTCACCTTTCATTTGACCTCCCAAAGTGCAACACCTCACACTTGCCCAGATGAAACTCCATCTGCTATTTCTCTGTCCATATCTGCAACTGATCTATATCCAGCTGTTTTCTTTGATAGACCTTTACAGCGGCCACAACTCCACCAGTCCTGGTGTCATCCACAAACTTGCTAATCCACCCATCTACATTTTCATCTAAATCGTTGATATATATCACAAACAACTGAGGCCTCAGTACCGATCCTTGTGGAACACCACCAGTCACGGCCCTCCTCTATGGGCGAGCCAGTTCCAAATCCAAACTTGCAATTCACACTGGATCCCATGCATCTTTATTTTCTGAATCAATCTCCCATGAGGGACTTTATCAAGTGCCTTGTAAATAATGTCCACTGCCTTACGCTCATCAAGCACCTTTGGCACCTCCTCAAAAAACTTAATCAAGTTTGCAAGGCATGACCTGCCCTGCACAAAGCCATGCTGACTGTCCCTAAGAAGGCCGTGCCTTTCCAAATGTGTATAAATCCTATCCTTCAATATCCTCCTCAATAGCTTCCCTACCACTGAAATGAGACTCACTGGCCACTGATTACCTGGATTATCCCTTCTTGAACATTTGCTACTCTTCAGTCCTCTGGGACCTCGCCTGTTGCTAGTGAGGACACAAAGATCATTGTCAAAGCCCCAGCAATGTCCTCACTTGCTTCTTTCAATATTCTGGGATATTTGCCATCAGGCCCTGGGGATTTATCCACCTCAACGATTCCATTTAATCCACCTAGACAGCCGATATCTTTTTCCCAGGGTCAAAATGTCTAATACTAGAGGGCATGCATTTAAGGTGAGAGGGGGTAAGTTCAAAAGAGATGCGTGGGGCAAGTTTTGTTTTACACAGAGAGTGGTGGATGCCTGGAATGCGCTGCCAGGGGTGGTGAGGGAGGCAAATACGATAGAGGTGTTCAAAGGGCTCTTAGATAGGCACATGAATGTGCAGAGAATGTAGGGATATGGACATCATGTAAACAGAAGGGATTAGTTTAGTTAGGCATTTAATTACTAGTTTAATTAGTTTGGCACAATGCCATGGGCCAATAGGCCTGTTCCTCTGCTGTACTGTTCTATGCCCTAAGAGTGTCAAATCTGAAATTTACCAATTCACTAGCACTTTCTCTAAATCTATGAATGTTTGAAAGATTCCATCCTCATTTCCTTGAGCAACCTGGAGTGCATCCCATGTGGATCAGGTGATTTATCCAATTTAAATGTAGCTAGCCTTTCCAGTACTTCTTCTTTATCTGCTATCTTCTTCCTTGCTGAACACTGATGTAATAATATAAAACTGAAACATTTAAAATAACATTAAGGAATTAGATGACCTTTTTAAAAACACATTAGGAATCAATCAAATTGCTTTGGAGTGACAGACAGATAAGCAGGTAAAAATAAATTGACACCCAGATAACAGAAATTCACCTGCATGTCCTTACACAAAACACACAAAAAAAATTGAGCATAGATAGTAATCTGCTTTGGAAATTCCAATTTTAATGGAAGCAACTGCTACTATAAAATGCGAGTTTAATGCAAGAAAACAAAGGATAATTTCTGGTCCACTCAAATGAAATGTGTTCTTCATAGGACCAGGAACAAGAACTTTAAAATACTGATAGACTAATAATATCATACAAGACTGATGTGGGGCAGACTGGGATAAAGTAGTGGCTTGGCAACCGAGATATTCTTCCCCAGCAATTCAACTGCATAATGCTATCATTTTCCAGTATTACGCAATTGAAAATCTGTTACTTTCCGGAATGAAATGTGATATCAATCATTTATAGATCATTTTGCATCAGTCTAGGAAGCCAACTGCGTACTACCTGGTGTGAGTCACCCATGTGCACCTGTTGCAATTTCCATGTCAGTGACACACACAGTGGTGTCGTTCCCTATGCATGACCCACTTTTAGAGGATAAAAGGGAACTGGCCTAACTACTTCACACCACATTGGACAGAGACACCACTAAGACAAGTCACTTAACTAAAAACAAAATATGTTAGAAATACTCAACAAACCAGGCAGCATCAGTGAAGGGAGAAACAGAGCATAGTGACAGAGTATTTCCAGTACTTTGATTTCGTTTCAGGTTTCAAGCATCTGCAGTATTTTGCTTTAAGGTAGGATAAGCTATTAATTATCACCCATCTGGTTTTCCTCCACTACGCCGCAACATCCACTTCTTCCCCTCACTC
Organism: Pristis pectinata; assembly: GCF_009764475.1. Taxonomy (NCBI): domain Eukaryota; kingdom Metazoa; phylum Chordata; class Chondrichthyes; order Rhinopristiformes; family Pristidae; genus Pristis; species Pristis pectinata. The sequence continues at coordinate 20,437,016 of NC_067425.1, read as the reverse complement.
ACCACCACCAACCCAATATCACTTCCAGAGCCCCAATCACCTCCCAGGCACCTACGATCCTTCCAGCTACCTAACCCCAAGGCCACAAGAGGCCTTGATCTCAACCCTCTCTCTGCCACTCACATGATTTGTGCCACTGATCCTCAGCAAGTTTTCAATCCTTCACCGCCATGCCCACCTGCCCTCCCTCAACCCTCTGCCAAACCTGGACTCAGTCAGAACTCTAGACCAAGTCAGGTGGACAAAGTTGTTTTTTTGCTGTTGACTGTGCCACAAAGCAGATTTTTTTTACAAAATGTTTCTTGATGTTTTTTCACATGATGACGCCCTTAATGTTTTATCACTGTTCTATTACAATATTAAAACTGAAAACAAAATAATAAAAGACAAGCCAGTTCATAAACAGCAACAATTGGTACTTAACAAATTTTGACATCAATTTATATAAGGAGATTTAATTATCACCCTTCTGGTCAAAGGAGGAAAGAAAGGTAGGGAGGAGGAACATGTTTCAGGAGAGAATTGTCAGGATAGTTTCCAGAGTTAAAACTTCCACAAATAAAACATGGCTGTAAGTGGTGGAATAATTAACCTTAGGGAAGTTTGAAAGGTCAGAATTAAAGTCCTGCACGCTCGGACTGTGCTCCCAGTTGTCTACTATTATCACCATCATTTCCCTAAATGTTGACAAATTTTGACAGGTTGTGGAAATTATGTCAGCCATGGTTCTCCCGCAGAGAAAAGTTGTGGACAATTTTGTTTAATTGGCAGTCTCTGGCCAGCACCAGGAAAATAGTGCGTATTCCCATCACTGCTTGTCCTGAGGACATTCAACACTCAACTTGTATGAGACTGATCCAGGAAAGAGTGGCAGGTACCCCACTCAGAAGCACATTAGTGAACCATATTTCTTTTTCGTTTAAAAAAATCAATAATGAATAATGAACCTCTTCATAAGAGCTCATAACTATGGCTACCTTCTTATCACCATCTGCCTGTGCTGTGAACCATGGTTAAAAATCTGATGGTAATAATGAACAGAACACTTGGAACAAATAGCCTGTTTGTCTATTGCAAATTTATTGTAATGACACGATGACTATGCCTTGTGATATTTGGATAGCTTGGAAGCTGAAAGAGAAAAGTGGTCTGACTAGCAATGCCAATTCTTCCTCAATGCCTCTTCAAGAAATTTTGTTCAATTGTTTGTATCTAATCGAAACACAGCTCATTGATATGAAGAGATTCTGAAGTGTTCTTTGAGGCAGAATTTTGTTACAACAGAACCACAAGAAGTTTATTGGTATTTCAGGGTTTTATCAAACTAACCCTAATTTTGGAATTCATCTTTTGTGGGCAATTATCATACCATAACCATAAGATCAGATCTATAATCAACAAATTGGACTGTTCAAATGTCATTTTTACATCTCCAGGTTCTCTGTCACAAAACCTGTTTCTTCTTGTCTAATCTTCCACTCTGATACACTCTCGACATTTGTTTATATTTATTGAAAGAGATCCAGCAAAATGTCAGTGGACTGGGGTCAGCTGCTGTTTTGATGCCCGATAGTTCAGAGTCAGTTTCCAGGGGAAACTGTGACATTTTCAAAAATGACACATGAATATCATGTTAAGATTGAACGTGTGGATAACTATCTTCATACTAAATGAAAACAGTGAGTTGTGAAGATTGTGCCTTGAAATTGGAGCTCCTCAGCTTTTGAGGAACTAAGCACAATTGCCCACTCTGATCTACCAAAAAAGAAAGAAATTGCAAAATTGTCCAAAAGTAGGTTAAAATAACACTTTGTGCTCAAAGCACACATTCATGCCCTGAAACAGAACCTCAGCTGTCTATAAGGAGCTCACAGGTGCCACGACATTGGCAAAATGGCTGTTGAGAAACAAGTCAGCTCTTGAAGAATTCTCCATTTCATCCACAGTACAGCGGCAGAGAAATCTGCCATGGAAGTGAGGGAAACTGAGAGCAATGAACACTTCCCACTCTCTGGTGCATCTGGCCCCTTCCACATAAGGAACTGACCCAAAGCCACTGCGAAATGAGGCCAATCAATGAGCCAGTAATTGCTCGATGCAGGTCTCAAGTGATTACAAAACAAAAGGTTGCAATCAGTGAAGGAAGCTCCAGTAGATGATGTACCATTATGTGATGCAACTTTGAAATGTGAGACTGGGAGATATTGTGGAGGAGATGACATGAAAGTAACAGTGCAGACTGTTTAATTACCAACTTACTCCTAAACCCTGACCTGATAGGCACCTAGTTTTTAATTAGTGAATAGCAAAGGTTGCAAGTTTCTCCCCCAAAACTTTGATTTCTACTGGCAGTGAAGGAAACGCACACTGACTACCTACAATCTCATTAGCTGTGTGACTAACACCAAGCTGTGTGAGTACATCAACTGTTCTAAGGGGAAATTGCACCAGGAAGCACCTGGGCCAATTTTCCCATGACTGCTAATCAGACCAGAAATGATTGTTAACACAATCTAAAGTGTGCAAAATATTTTTCCCAGTTAGAAAACATGCACAAATTGGTTCATTTTCTAAACATGGGTGTTTTCTTCACTTGTTACGTATACCAACCTGATCATTAGCATCCAGTATCATTTGCACTATAAATATGGCCAGTGAAAATTGACAGATGCATGAAGAGAGGGATTTTCTTCAAATGTGAGAAACTCCCTTAGGTGGGAGGAGACAAATTAAGTGAGTCAGCAACAGCCCTCTGCAAAGCTGAGGAACTAGGAAGAACACTGACTTCTTCAAGCCCAACATTCAAATACCATTTGCAAATGTTATTGGAAGGCCTAATGCATGGAGCAGGGAACCTGTCTGGAGGCCAGAGACAGAGCCAGTAGTGCTTCTCATTTCCCTCAACAATTCTTGAGTTGCAGCACAAAATTTCCTTTAGTTCTATGTGCTCAATGGAACGAAATGAGTGGAATGACATCCAATGTCAAGGCTCAAGAGATTAATCAGTTACTTTTCAACATTCAGTATAAATCAGAACAAGGTGGATATCTTATTGTTTCTACTGATGTTAAAGTCTTGGCTGACAATGTTAGGAAAACACTAAACAAGCATCTCATGATTGCTGAGAAATAGTATCTGGATCATTAAACAATAAATGGTATTATTAAATACAGCAGCTTACACTTGAACTATTGCCAGTTTTTAGCCCAAGCAGAATCTTGGTACAGAAATTAAACCAGAAGATTTAAAAAATGTCCTGCAGTGCATGTCAGTGTAGGGTTATGGTACCATATTATATGTCTGCTCCATATGGTACAGAAAAAAATGGAGTAAGTTTGGTTGTTTTACAGTAAGATATGCAGCTCTTTGAGGTTCTCTAGGCTTTTAATCTGTAGCAAACAAAGCCAACCATCTGTAACCAACACCCATTGTTTGGAAACACATTGGGACATACACAGTGCAATGGAATTGTTATAGAACTTGTGAGAAATGTGTCCTCCTGGTCTTTGTTTAAATCTGAATTTCACAATTCAATGCCTTAGAAAATAACAAATGCTGTCATGAACTTAGAAACAGCATGCTAAAGAGTTCTGTGCAAACATACTAAAAATGTGCCTCTTCCACTGCCAAATATATCTGCAAATACCTATGATGTCTGGAGCTCCAAGAAACCTCCAGGTGCATTAAACTGCTGTGTTTACAACACCCGAGGGAATAACTGTTCTGGTCGCCATGCAAACTGGGATCTGTGAAGCAACTCTAGGTGAAGTCATCGTGAAAGACTACAATTTTATTTTCTTCATCCAGGATTCCAGGCTTTATGAGTGCACTGATTATATGCAGAAATGTGAAAAATATTTTACACCAATTGACAATCTAGTCATAAAGCCCAGTGGTATTTATATTCCACGGAAAGTCAGACCTAGAGAGGAACTGGATCAGAATATTATTGATGCATGTTAATCATTGGTATCTTTTCATTTGGACCCTTTACCTGAACTGCTTGTCATTGTATCAGTCATCACTTTGTCATTCCATACAAACACAGAATCTACCACATTGCCAGATGTGAATAAACAAACTAAATAACTTCTTTAAAATGTGTATTTTCTTTATCCTCTATTCATATATGTTAATTTGCTGGGTCTTTGAGAACATGAAAACAATTGCAGGAACATAAACAAAAGAAAAGTCTAGCAGCAGGAACAGACCACTTAGCTCCTCAAGGCTGCTCTGCCATTCAATAAGATCATGACTGAACTGATTGTAACCTCAGCTCAGTCTACCCACCTATCCAAGTAACCTTCACCCCACTCCCCCCCCCAGTATCAATAATCTACCTATCTCTACATTATAAATATTTAAAGTCTCTGCTTCAACTCCCCTTTAAAGAAGAGAGTTTCAAAGATTCACAATACTCCAAGAAAAAATAATTTTGCCTCATATCTCCCTTAAGTGGGCATTGCCTTATTTTTTTAAAGAATGACATGTAATTCCAGATTCTCCCACAACTAGAAACACCATCTCCAAATCCACCCTATGAAGATTTCTCAGGATCTTTCATGTTTTAATTAAGTGGCTTCTCATTCTTCTAAACTCCAGCAGGTACAGCCTCACCTGTCCAATCTTTCCTCATAAAGGCAACCATCCCTTTCAGGTATCAGTCTGGTAAACTTTCTCCGAAGGGTCATCAATGCATACACATCCTTCCTTAAATAAGATGGATACTGTTCATTGTACTCCAGTTGTGATCTCAATAACTCCCTACATAACTGAAGTATAATTTCTCTGCTTTTGTATTTAACTCCCCGAGCAATAAACAACAACATCTTGATGGTGTTCCTTCTTACTTGTGGCACTTGCAAACTGGCCTTTGGAAAACTATGCATGGTGACACCCAGGGGCCTCCACATTTCAGAGTTCTGCAACCTCCCACCATTAGTTCTTGTTCTACTTTTCTTGACAAATGCACAATTTCATATTTTCCCACATTCTACTTCATTGCCCAATCTTTGTCTACTCCTTTAACCTATCAATATCCCTCCTTAGTTCCTCCCCAAAACTTAATTCCCTACCCATCTTTGTATCACCAGCAAACTTAGCAATTGTACCTTTGGTGCCTTCACTGAAGTTATTTATATAACTTGAAAGTTGGGGCTACCCTGGCATTATCTCCATGGTGTACAACTTATTACATTTGCCAAGCTGAAAAAGACCACCTTTGCCTACTCTTTGTTTCTTGTTAGTTAGCCCACCTTCTTTCGGCACAGCTTTGTGGGCCAAAGGGCCTGAATTGTGCTGTAATTGTTCTATGTTCTATCCACACCATACTTCCTTCATTATCAGCTTTTAATTTCCCCAATAACCTTAGATGTGGCATTCTATCACATATTTTCTGGAAATCCATGTATAGCACATCCACCAGTTCCCCTTGATCCATAACACATATTACTTCTTCAAAGAACTTCAATAAATTATTCATACATGATTTCCCAGTCAGAGCACCCCTTACTTTCCCCGAGCTTACTCTTGATACATAAGAGTGAATCAGGAATATATCAGCAAGCAATTTTAAATATGAAAAGAGATTTGCATTAATTTTGTAGCTTTTCTCATCTCTCAAAGAGATATCAAAGTAGTTCACAGACAAATACTTTGAAGTAAAGTCGCTGTTACAATGGAGAAAAAAGCAGCAGTCAATGTTGAAAGAAATTCTCAGACCCCAGTGAGCTGAATGGTTCTTTAAGAATTTGGGTAAAAGGGTGCATCCCTTCCAAAAGCTTTTGAAAATGATTGAGGAAGAATTGTTTCAGGCAACATAACCATCGACTGTTTATTTCCCTCCACAGATGCTGCCTGACCTGCTGAGTTCCTCTAGCATTCTGTGTGCATTGCTCCATGTTTCAGCATCTGCAGAGTCTCTTGTGTTTCAGGTTAAGATGGGTAAGGAAACCTCCACCTGATTACCACCTGCCTTCAGCTGATGAATCAGTGACCCTCCATATTGACCAACACTTGGAACAGCATTGGCAACAATATACCCTGGATGGAGGGGCTTCAATGCCCATCAGCAAGATTGGCTTGATAGCACCATCACTGACTGACTTGGCCAAAGGATATACTTGCCAGGACAGGTTGGGCAGGCAGTAAGTGAACCAATACAAGCAATTAACCTACTTAACCTCATCTTCACTAATCTACCTATGCCACATGATTGGTAGAAGTGATTACTACAAAGTTCCCTCTCCACATGAAGGATACCCACTATCATGTTGTGTGGCCCTATACTCACACTAGATCAGACAGAGAACAGATCTGGCAGCTCCAAACTGAACATCTATGAGGTGCTGTGGATCATCAGCAGCAGTAAAAATGTGCATCATCACAATTTGTAAGCTGATGGCCCGGTATTTCTCTCATTCTATCATTAATATCAAGCAGGGATCAACCCTGGTTCAAAAAATATGCAGAATGGCATACCGGGAGCAGCAGCAGGCATACCTAAAAATGATGAGGTGCCTGATAAACAACAAAAATAGCATGCAACAGAGAGGGCTAAATGATCTCACAACCAATAATTAGATCAAAACTCTGCAGTCCTGCCACATGTAGTCATGAATAATGGTAGACTAGCTATCAGGAGGAGGCAGGCCCCAGGTCATCCCCATCCTGACAAAATGGACAGTTTCATATTTTCCCACATTCCTCCATTTACCAATTTTTTCCCCACTCATTATCAATGTCCTGATGGTGGGTCCAAGCACGTGAGCACTAAATCAAGGCTGAAGCATTTGCACCATGTTAAACGAGAAGTGCTGAATGGATGACCCATTTTGGTTTCTCCTGAGATCTCCACCATAACAGAAGCAATCTATAAGCCAATCTGATATCAAGAAACAGTTGCGAGCACTGGACACAGCAATGGCTATGCAGCTAAAACAACATTCTGGCTGTGGTTCTTAAGACCTGTGTTCCACAACTCATTATCCCATTTGCTATGTTATTCTAGCACAGTTAAAACACTGACATCTACCCAACAATGTGTAAAACTGCAGAAACAAGAGACTGCAGAAACATTAACTGTCTGTTTTCCTCATCAAATGCTGCCTGATCCGCTGAGTTCTTCCAGCAGCTCATTTTCTGCTTCCTCTTCACAAAAGCAGGACTAATTCAATCCAGCTCTGCCCAACCAGTCTACTCTCAATCATCAGCAAAGTGAAGGAAGGTGTCATTGTCAGTTTTATCGAGCAACTCTTCATTAAAAATACACTCCCTGATGTCCAGTTTGGGTTTCGCCAAGACCTACACAGCTCTAGACTTCATCACAGCCTTGGTCCCGACATGGATTAAAAACCTGAATTCCAGGTGGAGGTGAGATTGACAATCCTTGACATCAAGGCAGCATTTGATTGGGTATGGCATCAAAGAGCCCTTGGAAATCAATGGGCATCAAGGGGAAAACACACTAAAGGTCGGAGCCATACCTTGCACAAAGGACGAAGGTTGTAATTGGTTTATCATCCCAGCCCCAGGAGCTCACTGCAGGAGTTCCTGTGGGCAGTGTCTTAGGCCAACCTGGTTCCGCTTATTCATGAATAACCTTCATTCCAGCATAAGACCAGAAGTGAGGGAAATTGCCAATTATTGCAGAATGTTCAATTCCATTCGCATCTCCTCAGCAAATAAAGCAGACTATAAATACTGTGGCTACACGAGGTCAGAGACTAGGTATTCAGTAGCAAGTGGCTCACCTTCTGACACACCATGGTCTTTCCAGCATTTAAAAGACACAAGTCAAAAGTGTGATAGAATACTCTACACACCTGGAGGAGTGCAGCTCCAACAGTTCTCAAGAAGCTTGACACCATCCAAGACAAAGTAGCAGCCCACTTGGATGGTGCCCCATCAACCACCTTAAACATTCATTTCCTCCATCTTCAGTGCACAGTGGCTGCTATATAAAATCTACAAAGTGCATTGTAATTACTCACCTAGGCTGATCTAAGAGTACCTCCCAAATGCACAACCTCCACTACCAAAGAAGGGCAAGGGCAGCAGGTGCATGGGAACATCATCAACTGCAGGCTCTCCTCCAAGTCTCATACTATCCTGATTTAGAAATATATCCCTGGCTGTCATTGTCACTGGATCTAAATCCAGTATCACTGCAAGAGCATTCTCTCTAGAAGAAATAGAGTGGATCATGGAGGCTCAACACCATCTTCTCAAGAACAACTACGACCAGCCTTGCTGGTGATGCTCTGATCCTGGAAAATGAATTTTACAAAAAAAGTCCAATGGCATCCACATTGTAACTATTAAAGGAGCTGGTCTAGAGTACCTTAGCATGTTGCCCAACAGAACTGCCTCTGCTATCAATGGACTTGGGGCATGGATTAAAATCAGTGTTCATATATTTTAAATGGTTTAAAATTTTTAAATAAGTTTTGATAACAAAATATATCAGAAGATTTGAGCATTATTTTGAATTTTGTTGTATATTCTACATTCTAGATGGTGGAGTGCACCTGCAGTCTAGGAAGCTTGAACTTATATCCTGGCTGACATTCCAGTGCAATTCCAAGGGAATGCTGCCTGTCGAAGTGCTGTCTTTCAGATGAGATATTAAACCTAGGTTTCATCAGGTCTCTCAGGGGGATATACAAGATCCCATTGCACCACTTCAAAGAAAAACTGAGAAGGTCTCCCAACCGCCTTCACTAACATGAAATCTATAATCATCAGAACAAGTTTGCATAGAAATTAAACCTATCCACCAAAGCTTTTTATGCATAAATCATGCAAATGTTATGGATGTCAAAAAATTGTTTGCACTCATTTACATCAAGTGCTGCCCAACGAGACAATGAACTGCTCACTTGCTTCTGTGATCCACCCTAAATTAGATGTCATTTCCCCATCATATTTCCCATATGATGATGTTATCAATGTGCAAAGCACCCAATAATTACTTGCCGACAGAAAATGGATCAAAATGTCAGAAGACACAAACTTTATTAATACTCGGGGTTTAACAAGGAGAATATTGCAATGAAAGGTCTGAGCTACACACAATTCAAAGGTTTCCTCCCAGGATATTGTTTTGCCTCTTGTAAGTCAGTCTCTGTAATTTTTAGTTATTCCAAAGTTCATTACCAGCAGGTCTTGGTACAGAGCAAAGCTTCTGTGAACCGAGGAGTGAGTTCAAAGATCTCATGACGTGTGTGCTCAACCACTGAATGCAGGGGCTTGGGTCACCCACAGCAATGCTCAGCAGGGTCTACCCTTGGAGACCTATGAGCCTTTACCCCACCTGTATTCCCACTTTTCATGATTCTCCCTATTTGACTTCATGACCATGGCAATGATGTCTTAAAGCAAGAATATCCCAATTTTGAGACTTTATTTAGCAGTAGCACTTCACCAATGTGATGGAAATCCAATTTCCAGGCAATTATCTGGTCACAATCACAATCCTTTTTGTGAAACCTTGTGAAACAGAAATTGTCTTCTGCAATACAATTCAAAGGTACTTCAAAGTAAAGCATTTTTCAATGTCCCAATGTCATGCCAAGGGCTGTATAATTGTAATTCCTTTCAACATAATCACATACACTACTTAAAGAGAAATGAACATAAAACTGCCCAATGTTACTGCCAGTTAAGAACCTGTTTTTAAGAGATAAATTTCAGTTCGGTGATGAATTGTCCAAATTACAAGCATAAACATATTTCATTAATACAGATCTTCCTGACCCATTTTGATTTTCAGCGATGATCAATAAACTCCTCAAGATTTGCCAGTGATTGATAAAGTCTAGCAGTAATGGCACATCATCACACAGATTGGAAATTTTATGAGGCAAGGGAAGGAAGGTGTGGAAGGATTCATGCCTCAACCATAACAAGAACATAGTTGAATATCTAGAAAACAATGTATAAGGCAGTACTAGATAATTTATTTTCATTGGGTTACAAAACAGTGGCCAATGCATAATGGAAAATCCAATAAAAACTTCTCACAAAAGCACATGTTGTAATTCAATTTCTGCCAAGGCCAGAGACAATCAACAAAGAAATACAACCTCAACAAGGTTGTGTGAACAGGTTCATTAAACCTGATCCAAATGAGCTGATCCAAGGTTTGTTCACATGTAAGAAATAATTTAGAGCTGCATTCATTTGAGGTGATCATTTCCTGTCAATACAATGAAACAGTTGTTATAAATGGGAAACAAAAACAGAAAAACTCATATGATCAAGCAGCAACAGTGGAGAGAGAAAGAGTTATAATATTTTAGGAGAATGACTGTCTGAATTGGGAAAAAAGTAGAAATAAGGTATAAAATGCAAAGAGATCAGGGAGGAGAAGAGAGAGAGAAAGGGATAGGGTAGAAGGCAGGAGAGATTATTTAACAGGACTAGCTTGTGCATGATGAGATAGGGTGGTAAAGGGATTAATGAATAAGGAAAGGTCAGTCTGGAGGAGGTGTAAATGGAGAAACAGATTAATCATCAGAAATTACCATAAAACAAAATGAAAACCAAATACTAATATGGCTGAACTCGATGTTGAGTGCAGAATGCTGTAATGTACCCAGTCAGAAGAGGTTGTGTCTCAAGTTTACATTGAGCTTCACTGGAACAATGTGGGAGACTGAAGGAGGACAGAGTGGAATATCTCAAGTTATGAGTGGCTCGGTTTAGGAAATAACATCTGATTTATAAAACTTACCACTTTTTTTTAAAAAACAAGGACTTGCAATCACTTAGCTGGTTTCTCTTTGTCATACTACTTCACAGCCAGTTATATGGTTTTGCAACTTGTGTTACTTTGATCCCACAAACACCAGTGAGATAAATGATTGTATAATTCAGTGTGGTGATATTGTATAAAGGGTTGGTATTCACCAGGCCATCACTTTTCTTCATATAGAAATACCCAAGAGTGTTTCACATCCAAATGAATGTTTAAAAAAATGTAACTTTAAATTGCCAGAATATTTATATTTGGTAAAAGTCAGCAGCTGGAATAACATCTGATGGAGATTTAGTAGGAACCTGAGGGGCAACTTTTTCACTCAGAGAGTGGTCCACAGATGGAATGAGCTGCCAGGGGAAGTGGTTGAGGCAGGTACATTAACAACATTTAAAAGACACTTGGACAGATACATGGATAGGAAAGATTTAGAGGGATATGGAGCAAATACATGCAAATGGGACTAGCTTAGATGGGTGCCATGGTCAGCATGGGCCAGTTGGGCCAAAGAGCCTGTGTCTGTGCTCTATGACTTTGCTACAAAATGAATGAATATGCTTGACTTTTAAAGCAAAGGTTCAGTGAGAGTATTGATTTATTACTCAATAATACTTTACACAGGCTTTGTGCAGAAGCAGAAAAACAGGACTAGATGAGAAAGTTCCAGTTGAAGAGTTGGCACAAGCATAGCCATGAGAGACACACAAGGTCTCCTTTGCTGCATCTTCCATGATACTATGAAGTTTGCAGGGTACAGAATAGATGTTGACACAAGAGACTCCAGGTGTTGAAACCTTGACCAACAAACAAGATGCTGGAGGAACTCAATGGGTCAGGCAGTATCTGTGGAGGGAAATGGAGAGTCAATATTTCAGGTCGCGACCCTTCACCTCCAGTCCAGATGAAGGGTCTCAAATTGAAATATTGACTGCCTATTGCCCTCCACAGATGCTGTCTGATTTGCTGAGTTCTTCCAGCATCTTGTTTGTTACTGCATAGATGGTATTACCCACAAAATAGGCAGTCCTACAAATGTGCATTTCCAGAGACGTAATCACAAATTGGATCGTCAGTAACTGGGAAAAAAAACAACACCTTTATGAACATCTACCTTCCTCTCTCTCCCCAAACAAAAAGCCAGGAAAAGGAGCTAAACATTGAGAAGATGAGGGAAAAATATTGTGTCCCATGAACTCAATTCTATTTGTCAACTTTAACAACAGATGCTTGGGTTAATGTGGTATTCATTCACTTTGGCAACATTCTCACTATTTGTCAAAACCAAATCATATTCAATGCGTGATTATGACAGACAAACAGGTCAGTTTCACAAATTCATTTTAAAACCCAAGTGAATAAAAATATAACGCTTTTTGGAATTCTGTTTTATACTATGACTTTTCCCATGTACTAACCAGGCTTCATTCAAGGTCTCTGGCTCAGCTCATAAAGTAAATGCAAAGCAATTTGTCACTTTTCAGGAAATCAATAGAGGATAGAAACTAAATGAAGCCTTTTACAATTTGCTTCTCTCTAAATGACGACGACTTAGATCAGTGCCAGAACTTTAGATTCTGGCAGTTGAATAAGCGAATGAATTATTTTCTTTTTCTTTTTTTTTGATCAGTCAAATACATTATTAGATTACCTCATCTCTGAACTCTTCTTTCCAATAGAAAACAGGGCAAGAATTCCACTGTTTTTCTTTGTTTGATAAACCTCTCATTGTGCATGTTGAATGAACTGCTTCACAATTTGCATTAGAAATAAAATGACGGTAATAAATCACATATTAATCCCATTAACCCAAAGCATAAATTGGAAAAACACCCAGTTGAGTGCAGCTCTGATGACACTCAAGAAGTTTGACATACCTTGGACAAAGCAGCCCATTTGTTTGTTACCCCATTCACCAATCTGAACATTTATCACTGGCACATCATAACCACAGTGCACACCATTTACAAAATGCACTGCAATTACTTTTCAAGGTTATTCTGACAGCACCTCTCAACTCTGTGACTTCTATCACTAAGAGAAACAAGGACAACAGGCAGATGGGAATGCCACCACTTGAAAATTCCTCTCCAAATCACCTGACTTGGAAATATATTGCCATTACTTCATTGTTGCTAGCTCTAATTCCTGAAGCTCCCTTCTCAACAAAAGGATGTTAGAGGTTCAGGGAAGCAGCTTAGCATCACCTTCTCATGGACAGTTAGGGGTGCGCAATAAACACCAACCTTGTCAAAGATGCCTACATGCCAGAATTAGTGAAAACACAACATGGAAAGATTCCAAGGCAGGAGACTGATCATGATCATTCTTAAGATATTCAGCTAATGAAGCCATTAAAGTCTAAAATAAAACACAAAATATCACATAAAGTTAAATTTAACATAGGTTAAATGATTTTGTAGGTAAGTTTCACACATGCTCCTTAATATCATAATGTCTATTTTAATTAAAATATGAAAAAAATGGTTCCTTCAAAGTTTGATTTCCTTCCCACTAACTTTATCATCTTGATCTGTCAGGATGAATACTTTACACCACCTTCAGATTTTATTGCTATGACTAGATACATGTTGTGTGTCGTGGCATTTGTTATCAGCCAAAAAGACCTTGGGAAGAAGAAAGAAAATTATTGTAACAGTCTGACAAAATCCTGACAGCAAGCTTAAAAGAATTCTACTACATTGTGAAGCTAAGTGACAGCTTGAAAGAGGTATTGTTAAAACGATGAAGAAGCATTGATGGGCATTGTTGACTGGATTCTGAAGGCATCCAGAACTGTGAAAAGAAAATGCATCTCAAAGTTTCATTTAAAATCTCAAGGCTCAAGAAACATATGTTTTGCTAATAATTGTCAGGCCAGGCCTGAATTTAAAGACATTGCAAGGACACTTTCTTTAAATGGGAATAGTGCAGCCAAATAACAGTGTAATTACAGCTTTTACTCGGTCCTATACAATGCATTTTCTCATCATCCAATCACTGCCTGTTTCAGAGAATTATATAGTATAGAAGCAGGTAATTAGTTTTCTGAAATAGCTATCCACTTAGTCCCACTCTATTTCCCTTTCCTCATTTCTTTTATTTCCCCTTTTTCAAAATGATTATCAACTTGCCTTTTAGAAGTCTCTATAAATTTTGCTTCCACCACTGTTTCTGGCCTTCATTTAATGTCCTAACTTGACCAAACTTTGCTTAAAAAATTTTTGCTTTCTTTGGTATTGTATAACATTGATGCTCTCTCATTGAACTGTGGAAATAGCTCAAGAATTGAATCACATGGCACTATTTTTTGTATGCTATGTGATCCAATTTCTAAAAAAAACAAAATGAGAATCAGGAACTTGATACATCAATCATTAAGATCTTAATATTCATCCTGGGGTCCACTGTGCATTCATTGGATGATTCTGGACACCCTCACAATATTGTACAATGGTCTCTGCACACCTGGATGACACTTGCATAACTTTCAGTGTCGTAGGATGGCCTGAATGCCACCTTTGTAGAAGCAGACTTTCAACATGCCCTTGTGGCCTGCTTGATCAAGGAATCAATCTCAGGTATTCTTAGAGCAGTGAGTTTACCCACCTGTCCCTGACTCCCTGCCATGGTGCCTTCTTCACTGTCCTTCTCAAACTTGTGACCCTTGCCCACTCCAGTTCCCTAATACCCAACACCTTTATTCCAGCCATCTATTGCACTCCCCCAACCGCCATCACCTGCGGAGCTTACCAGCATCTATATCCAGCAGTTCTGCCCCACTCACCAACCCCTGCAGCCGACCAGCACCCCTTCCTCCCTATTAAACTTCTCCCTGACCCACCTACATACTAGCCTGATACCTAGCCCTACTACCAGCACCACAGGCCTCTCTCTCCCATGATACAACCTCCCCAACAGCAGACGTGTTCTCAAACATCTGCTTTCCTTAGTTACTGTATTCTTGTGCACCTAATGCAAGGCCAATTCCAGTGGCAGACCCACAAACAAAACATCCATTGGCCAGCTGTCAAGCCAGTGATTAACATTCCTTTGATGACACTGACAAAATTACAGGCCATTAATGTTAAACTTATGAAGAAACATCTTCAGATCACATCAAAAGAATTATGAACTGTTCTGGCCTCCATATTATAAGGATACAAGGATCTTAGAAAAGGTTTTAGTGGAAGGATACCAGAACTGAGAGAGGTTATAACTTTCAGGACAAATTGAATAGGTCACAGTGTTTTTTTTCCCTTGGAAATGGCATGGTGGTGCAGCTGGTAGCGCCAGAGACCCCCGTTCAGTCCTGACCTCTGGTGCTGTCTGTGCAGAGTTTACATGTTCTTCCTGTGACCGCATGATTCCTCCAGGTGTTCTGGTTTCCTCCCACATCCCAAATATGTGCGGTTTGGTAGGTTAGTTGCCCACTATATATTGCCCCTAAACATAGGCGAGTGGTAGAATCAGAGAAGAGTTGATGAGAATACAGGGAGAATAAAATATGGGATTGATGCAGAGTTAGTGTAAATTAGTGGTTGATCATTACCATAGATCCCACACACCGAAGGGTCTGTTTCCATGCTTCACCTCTCTATGACTCTGTGACTCAAATGAGAAGAACAAGGGTCAACCTGCCAGAGGTCCTCAAGATTATGAAAGGGTTTGATAGCGTGAATGTAGAGAATATATTTCTATTTTTGGATGAGATGATAACAGGGAACCATAAATACAAGATAATTACTGGTAAAAATGATACAAAATTCATAAGTCTCTTTCCAGATGAGGTTAAGAATATTGGGTTAAATGAATAGCATGAAAAAGTCCCATAAATGCATCACAGTGAGGTACAAAAGGATACATGGGTTGTGTCAAGAGGGCTAGGGGGAGGCCCTCAGTGTATGAACATACCTTGTATATGTTACACTGAATGGCCTGTGCTGTGAATCATTTGTCCACTTCTCATCTCTTGCATCATTAGTGAATCATTCCTGAAACTACATATCCTTCCTAAAGTTGGGTTCCCAAACTACAGTTCACAAAACTGGATCCAACATTCTAACTGCATTCTAACCAATGATGCGTCTGGGTTTAGTATCAACCCTTTGTTTTTGTACTTCAAATGATTTTCCCTTCATCTTTCTCTCAGCAAACAGGCAAGGCTTAGAAGGATACAGACTTAGTACGGGCAAATGGGGTTTAGTGCAGATGGGCAAAAAGGTCGGTATGGATACGGTGGGCTGAAGGGCCAACTTCTGTGCTGTACAACTCTATGACTCTATGACATTGGCCTTGCTGACTGGACATTTTGTGGGAATCTGAGCACAACATTCTTCTAATTTGGCATCTTTCCCAGCATGAATCCTCTACAGGAGATCTGCAACATCTGTGAGCAAGAAAAGAGGCTCTCCAACCAATCAATCAGATTTTCTTTATTCATTCATGGGACAAAGGCTCCACTGGAAAGGTTGGCATTCATTACCTATCCCTAATTACCCTTGAAGTTGAAAGGGATGCTCAGCATCTTTGGGACAGTTAAGAATCATATTCCTTCCCTAAGGAACTTCAGTGAACCACAAGGATTTTACAATAATGTGACCACAGTCACAATTACTGATACTGGCCTTTTAATGCAAGGTTGATTTAATTGACTATACTGACCTTGTCTCTGGATTATTAGCTCAGCATCATAACCAAGATGCCACCATGGCCCACAACTTTATAAACCCTCTGTGAGCAAAGCAATATTCAAACCAAATATGTAAAGCAGGAAGTGCAAATCATATTATGTACAGAAAATAAAGATCAGCTAATACAGATAGGATGAAGAAGTATAATAGTTGAAAAAAGTACCAAATCAATTTTCATTTTTCTAAAAATTACATTAACTTCCAAAGAAATGAGATTCCAAATTTCTAAAAGAACACATTTTCAGGACTAAAAAGGCTGGTCAGCTTGGCACCAAAAATAAATGTAGGCCTGAATGCTCCACCATCACTAAACCTCACGAACATCTTTCATGTGAATTCAATGTACAAGTACCCCAACGTTATGACATGACAGCGATTTCAGTGGTCAGCTTTTGGGCACAGATTCCTACTGTGCATCCTACAGAGTACTGCATTATCCCTGATAGCAACTCTTGGATTTACCTCTGCATGTGCATATCCCAGAGATTGCTCCCAGATTTTGTTCAATATGAATGAAAGTGCTGTTAGCCCCATCATTACTCTCAGCACAAAGTACAGGTCATTTATTACTTGATGATTTGTTGATTCAGTTCAAGACAACAAATGAATTAATGTTTCCATATCTTTCAATCCCAACAGTCTCTAAAAGGTAGACATCTTCTACTGTTGGGGTATAAACTTCACGTTAGCAATCTGGCTAAGAGAATCCAGGATAAATCTGACTCACAAACTGACAAAATAATCAGACATTGCCTGTACTAGAGTCATTGAAAAATAATGGCTCAAAAGCAAATATTTTAAACACTAAACGTTAGTTAAGTATACAAATCAAATACTGAAAGAATCCTTTTCAGCTCCAAATTACACCAAATTTTATACCTGTATCCCAAGTTTCAGTTTCAAATGAAAATGAATTTCATGCACTCAGAATGCCATAATATGTTTTGTTAAATCAATCTCACAAATGGTGGGAACATACAAATTGGCAGGTTTCAAAGCATATAAATATAATTTATGATTGTTTTCTGATGCTATACATTCAGGCACTGACATCTTGACCCAGTAATGGCAATTGACTTCGCTAACATATTGTGAATGGAAGTTTGGTAACAGTAAACAAGACATAATTAATGGAACACTAATTGAGTTGAACCAATATTGCAAACCAAATCCCAATTTTACAGGTTAAGAATGGCTAACTTCAACGGGACAAGAATGTAAACATGTCAACTTTGGGGCAAGGGGTGAGGATTGATTGGACAATATATCAAATGCCATAATCCTATTGTGAAAACTATCTCCTGTGTAAACTAAGTGAACGAGTTTTCACTAATACTTATGGATGATGCTGCCAATCAACACAGATCACTTCCCATGTGTATGCCTGTGACACTCTTAGCTTTTCACTGATTCCGTTCACCCCTGGTTGCCTCAATGCTGCTTGAACCAAGCACTTGTTCCAGCTCAACATTAAGAAGACTGAAGCTGTCATTTTAAGACCCTGTCACAAACCCTACTGACCTGGCACTGTTCCTCTCTCTTGTCCCTTCCTTGGGTTTAAATAACTGACATCCCATTCAATTCTGAACAAGGTGTCAGAACTTGTTATCTTTTCCATGACAAAGCCGTGCTTAGTCAACTTCTGCGACTTTATTTCCTATAACCTCTCCTCAGCTTTTCACTGCTGAACTCTTCAACACCAAAAAATTAAAATCCCTCCACATCCTATAATTGGAATAACCTCTCTGCCATGTCCCTCCCCTGAACCTCTCACTCTGACCTGTTTCCCTTCACCACACATAGAGGATCAGCTCCTAGATTCCATCTTTTGGAATTTTGAGCTTAAGCCCTTCCACTTATCTTTTGAAAGATTTCTGCAAAAAAATGCAACCACTTCAATTGAGTTTCCAGCTCATGTCTAAATACTATTCAAGGTCATGGAGACAAGGTACACAAGATCCTGCTGCAGGGAAGCCACAGTGGCAGTGAACTGTCTGATGAAAGAAATTAGGGATAATTTGAAAAAATATAAAATAATTCAGTCTCTGTAGCCTTCTCTGCTATTAAAAAATAAAAAGATCTGTCCTCTCCAAAAATCAATTGTCAAACAATACCCTATCATACTTTGATTTACATCTACATCAATTCTTGGTGTTTCATCTTTTAATTCATAATAAGGAGCAGAAGAAAGGTTTATTTCTGAGCACATAGTTTCTGATGATGTTTTCTGATATTTTCAATCAAAGCTTTTGAATTTTAAGCAAAATGTTGTTTATGCTTTAAAAAGGAGATATGATCTGAATAACAAAATGCAACTTCAAAAGATCTAAAGAGGCAACTGAAACAGCTAAGTGTGTCAAAATAGATAATTCACCATTCGAGTTCATTTAAAAAATGCATTAATACTTGTCATTAATAATAGCTTACCATACATAAAACATAATGACTATTGCCTTTTCAGGCCCACTGCTATACAGCCTTAGGAATATATTCTCTGCTTCCACCTGAAGAATCTGGTTTCAGTGCACAATTAATTTTATGAACTGCTTTAATGCTGTGCTGAGGAAAATTAATATATCTAGCAATCCACCCAAAATGTTTGAATAAATAAAGTGAATCAATTACAGCACTTGAAAATATTCAGTCAAATACCAAACCCTCACTTAACAAAACAAATATAATGGTCCTCATTAGTGTCCATAGTAATGAATTGAAGTTCATTAGTTCTGAACTTTATGAACTTGTATCCACCGGCCATTGTCACTGCATATAAGTTCATGAAGAGAAAACTGGAGTTATTATCCCTGAAAAACTAATGACAGCAGTCTGCTTTCATTGGGAACAAGACCACTATACTGTTAGCACAGAGTCAATTAGCTAGGTTAGAAAACTAAGAAGACAGCTTCCTCTCTCAAAAGATTTCTGATGATTTTGAGGATACTTATGAATCAGAAGACCATTTTATATCTCCTGATTTTTATTTCCATTGTTTTCACCCTCATAAAGTCATTGCTACTCTTAGACATATTCAGCAGCAAACTTGGCAAAGTCCTAACAGATTGCTCAGTCTCTGAATGAGAAATGAATGTTCCAAGACAGGGCAACCAAGTTTAAAAATAATAAAATGTGTATTACACTCATCACCCTGTGTTAGAGGCCAAGAGCTTTTTTCTTAAAGTACAATATGTCTCCATCAAAAATTTGATTGCACTCTTCAAGATCTGTCATAAATTGAAAATGGGCAATGCATATACTGTTTCAACCTTAGTCTGATTAATGTCTTTGTGTCTCTTTTCAGACTGAAGAAATGAGAAATGTAAAAAAGTTATGATTGCAATTAATTAAAAAAAAATCCCAAGAAACAGTCTCCAGAAGATCTTTATGTAGTTTTCAACTTAATTACATCAAAATTGGTTCTGACATGAAGGCACTTCTTTCTGCAGAATTCAATTTTGTAAGAATGTGCAAAAAGAACTTCAATATTCAGAAACCATTAATTCTCTTATTGCCATGATTAACACAAAGCTAAAAGCAAGATTCAATTCAGTTGTGAACAGCGATAAAAATAGTATGTAACAAAGCTAGGGATAAATGATGTAAATTATGAGTACTAAATCAAGAATTTTGATGAAGGAAATAAAGTTATGAGCATGTGCAAGGGAACTGAAGCTTATAATATAAGAAGATTAAAGTGACATCAAGGATCTATGGCTAGCTTCATTTACAACAGTTTAAAATACTTGTGACATATTAGGTGACCCAACATTTTTTTCCAACTGCAGTTTGCTGCAAATTTTGGAATTGGGATTATTGGTCCATTATTGTCAGATATACGGAGGTACAATGAAAAGCTTGACGTGCATACCGTTCATACAGATCAATTCATTGCACAGTGCATTGAGGTAGTACAAGGTAAAAGCAATAACAGAATACAGAAAAAAGTGTAACAACTATAGAGAAAGTGCAGTATAGGAAGACAATAAGGTGCAAGGTAATAATGAGGTAGATTGTGAGGTCAAGAGTCCATTAGTAAGAAATCCTTTCAATCAAGATAGAATGACACCACAAATGACATTGTTCAAAAGGTGTAAGATATGTCCACTTTACTTAGAGTGATAAGTTCAGGCTAGGATCACAGCATCAGTCTTGGATCACAGTATCTGTACTAAGTGCCACATGCCCAAATAACAATGAGACAGAGTACAGCAAGGAGATAGATAGTGGCATGGTGTCAGGACAACAACCTTTCCCTCAATGTCAGCAAAACAAAAGAGCTGGTCATTGACTTCAGGAAGTGGGGTGGAGGACATGTCCCTACATGTATCAATGGTGCTGAGATAGAGATGGTTGAGAGCTTCAAGTTCCCAGGTGTAAATATCACCAATAGCTTGTCCTGGTCCAACCACACAGACGGTATGGCCAAGAAAGTTCACCAGCATCTCTACTTCCTCAGAAGGCTAAGAAAATTCAGCATTTCCCCTTGAACCTCGCCAATTCTTATAGATGCACCATTGAAACCATCCTATCCAAATACAATATGACAACTACACTGCCTAAGACCACAAGAAACTGCAGAGAGTTGTGGACACAGCTCAGTCCATCACGAAAACCAACCTCCCTCCGTGAACTGTCTACACTTCTTGCTGCCTCGGAAAAGCAGCCAGCATAATCAAAGACCCCACCTACCCCAGACATTCTCTCTTCTCCCCGCTTTCATCAGGCAGAAGATACAAAAGTTTGAAAACACGCACCGCCAGGCTTAAGGACAGCTTAGACTGTTGAACAAACCTCTTGTATGTTAAAGATGAATGCTTGTCCTCACAATCTACCTCGTCATGGCCTTTGCACCTTATTGTCTACCCACACTGCAGTTTCTCTGTAACTGTAACCATAACACTATACTCTGCATTCTGTTATTAGTTTTCCCTTGTACTATCTCAAAGTACTTATGGTTTGAAATTATCTGTATGGATGGCTTGCAAAACTAAGTTTTTCCACTGTATCTCAGTACATGTGACAATAATTAACCAATACCAATAGTTTTAATGATTTAATTTATGCCATTATAAAATTGAAGCATCAGAATTGCAGCCAAGAAAAGCACATGCTGGGATCCTGAATGTGACATGCTGAACTTTTTCCTGAACTACTACAACGAGGTATTTCAATGATCTTGAAAGGATAAGGGATGTAGTTTTGGGTATATACTTGAAAGGAAAAGTTTGTAGGGCTAAGAGGAAATGTGGGTATTGGATCTTTCAAAAAATTGCACAGGTACAATGAGTAGGAATGCCTCATTCTGTCCTGCATGATGTTATAATTCTATGTACATAACTTTATTTTACATTGGTCTTTCACTCTTATGATGCTCCTAGTTGCATTTGGAAATTCTAAGAAAGCCTTATTTGTTGAATGATTTTTCCTAAAATGAAGGTTAAACTATGTTCCCTAATGAAAATTGAAGAGGGAAGAAAAGACAGGCAACCTGGGAATTCCAGCTCACAAGATCCCACCTCAGAAGATGCAGACTTTCCTGCAGGCACTGAACCATAAAGATATATAGCTGGGATGACTATTCATAACACAGATCGAGTGAGGTGTCAGGGGTCTTTGTGTTCTATGGAATTAATCATGCAAGAAAATAGGTGCAGGAATAGGCCACCCAAGCCTGCCCCCCCCCTCCAACACCAACCCCCCGCCAACCCCACACCCATCCTACTCCATTCAATATGATCTTGGCTGACCTATGCTGGCTTCAACTCCTCTTCTGTGCCAGGTCCCCATAGCCCTTTCTGTCCTTCAATCCCACAATCTTTCTTCCCAGGAATGCCTGCTGAATCTCCTTTGCTTCCAATAGTACTGTATCCATTTTTAAGGTAGGGGGACTAAAACCGTGTGCAGACTCCAGGTATGGCCTCACAACACCCCACGTGATAGTAACATAACCTCCCTACTTTAAACTCCAACTCCTTTGCAATAATGGCCACAGTGCTATTTGCTTTCTTAACTACTTATTGCATCTGCCTGTTAACCTTGCGTGATTCATGCACAAGAACACATATATCCCTCTGCACTTCACACATTTGTAATCTCTCCTCATTTGGATAATAATCTCCCTTTTGATTCCTTTTGCAGAAATGCATGACCTCGCATTTTCCCATATTAAACTCCATTTGCCAGATTTTCACCCAGTCACTCAAGCTATCAATACCCTGATGCAGAATCAAAACGTCCTCATTACAACATGCCCTTCCATCTATTTTAGTATCATCTGCAAACTTGGAAACCTTAAATTTTGTTGCCTCCTCCAGATCAATAATGTAAATAGTAAGCAATTGAGGGGCAAGAACTTACCCCAAAGATACTCCACTAGTTCCATCCCGCTGCCTGCAAAGGACCCATTTATTCCAACACTCTGAATCAGAGCACACAGAAGCCTTGTGCAAGCAGCAGCCCGGAGTGCACTAATTCACAAACTACTTACCCACCTATTTCGCCAGCCACCTCCTGCTGCATCTGTGGAAGATTCTGTAATTCCCACATATGCCTCATTAGACACCTAAGCACCGACAAAATTGGAGTGGATGCAAGTCATCCTTGATCTCAAGGGACTACCTAAGAAGGAGGAGGTGGAATACTCAGGAGTTTCTGCAGCTGCCATGTGCATTGGCCCAGGTCTTCTGATTAAAAGCTGGCAGTTCCACTCCAAACCACCAGCCTTAAGTCCAGGAGAGGAACACAAACTTCCACAGATTTCTCAGCATTTAGGTTGGTAAATCTATTGCCGAACTTGGCACAAGTCCAGCAGACTCATTCATTTCAATTAGAAAAATAGCTGCCGGCAGAAACACAAGTATGGGTAATTTTCTTCTTTTATTTAAATGAGTTACTTAAATGTGCTTAATTGTTTCCTAGTATTTAAGTGTTTTATATGCTTTTGTTTTCAGCATTTAATCATTTGAAAAATCAATAATTTTTAATAGTTTTCAAGTTAGAATGGGGACAGGACTTAATCAGCCCACACAGCTCTCAGTGCAGTTCTGGGGTGGAGCCTGTCAGCTTCACTCAGAAAAATACTTACTGAGCTTGGCTCAGCTTCACTAAGCAGCCTGGAGCCAGCTTCCCAGCAGAATATTGTACACAAACATACACTCTAGCTGAAAACGAGCTTTGAGGGAATGGTAACCAGCAAGGGTGGACAGTTCACTGATCAGCGGAAGATCCAGCCTATTGTTCATGCCTCTGACAATATCACAGAAATAACCACTCCAGCTCATCCTGCCTTTGTTTGATTCCTTCGTGACTGACATTTCATACCATTGTTAAATTTACATCAGCTGTTTGCAACTCTCACCACAGTTAGTTTTGCTGACCTTCTGAAGCCATAAAATCTCTCTGCATTGAAAGGAATCCAGAGGGTAGGAGTTGCAACTCACGACCTATGCTGATTCTTTCTACACCAGTTGCACTTGCAGGTCTATTGCTATCTGTTCCCATATTCCATCCCTCAGCCAGTCCTACCTAATTTCAGTGAAGTATTGTTTTCATGTATCTTCCTGATGCAGGCATTCCAATTGCTACAAGTTGGTTCTCTATTGGAGCAGCACCTTTATAATATTGTATACTAATCCCATATATCCCATACTGTCTCCTTCCAGTGCCTGACACATTGTATGCCACAGATCCCAGGCCCCTTCACCCTCAACCCATGATAATTGCTTATGAAATAAACACCTTTTCCCACTTTGCAAAGTTAAAATAAGTATTTCTGACAGGCTAAACATTGGGGTTAACGGGCAGTGGGTGTGGTTTCTGGATTTTAAAGTTTCCAGATCAATAATTTGATTTCTCCCTGTCCTTTTATCACATTTTTGAAACAAAACTTCTTCAAAACCTTTTCCATCAATATTTTAGACTTCACAAAATCACAATATTTAAAATTTTAATTGAAGAATCAACACAAAAACTGGAAATCTTTATTAACTAGATTTTTAATATAAACACACAAATGAAAATTATATAAAAATACTACACAGGTAGATATCAGAAAAATATAGGAAAAAACATTAGCGAAATAACTAGTATGCTTTATGTATGCACCGATAGTTCAGTGCATTGTGTGGTCTTCAATGCAGCTAATTTTATTTCATCAGAGCCCAAAAAATTTGCATCAAATTCCCGTCCCAGTCCCAAGGGCAACTTGATTATAAGTTGAATGATTACTGGTTACCACAATGAAAGATTAGATTGCTTGTTTGATATTTTCTACTATTTAATCCTGAGATGTATGCTTTTCAGACAATTAGACAGTCCAATACGTTCAAGGAAATTACTCATTAAGGCAAATGGGTTTAAAAAAAAACCTGTGCATGGTGATGTTCTTTCAGCTTGTTGAATCACTGAGTATTTTGGGAAACCTATTTAATCGTAATATTTTCTATTGGTAAACAATATATTCTGAGAAAGGGGTAAAAACTAGAATCAAGCGTACCTGAATCGAAATAACAATAGAAATCCTTATGCGCCAAGTGCTGACAGGTTTCTGATGTAGGTTGATTATAGCCATTGCTGGAAAGACACAGATTAGCAATCATGTCCTCTGCCATCTTAAGTATAAATTCATTAGCAGAATTGCCAAAGCTATCGACTTCTTGGAGTACTTCTGCTACAAAAATCTCCTTGAAAAGGAATGAAAGGGTTCTGTACAGACATTTGTACTGTTTTAGTTTAATTCAAGAAAAAGATACAGTTTATATGTCCTTATTACAGCAGTACCAGTGCTAATATGAAGTTTTTTTAAAACATCTAAGGCATCTATAAGATACCTTTATTAGTCCCATGTACATAGAAACACACAGTGAAATGCATCTTTTGCATAGTGTTCTGGGGGTAGCCTGCAAGTGTCGCCACGCTTCCGGCGCCAGCATAGCATGCCCACAACTTCCTAATCTGTACGTCTTTGGAATGTGGGAGGAAACCGGAGCACCTGGAGGAAACCCACACAGACACGGGGAGAACGTACTAACTCCTTACAGACAGCAGCGGGAATTGAACCCGGGTCTCTGGTGCTGTAATAGCATTACGCTAACCGCCACTGCTCTTCTTCCATCCTAAGATCCATCAACTAATGCTCATAAACTAAAATACAATACAATTCGCAAGAGGTTTTAAAATATAATGCTGAAAATAAATTTGATATCAACAAACCTTTAAATAGAGGACTGGAAACTACAAACCCCTCATTCCACTTACTAACAATCAGACACAAACAACTCTTACCTTTTGACTTTAATCACCTTAAATGAAACAACTGTAGCACTTACACTTCCTCTTCAATTATATCGATTCCTCAATCATCAACTTGAAATGTGCTTTTTCTAATGAAGTTGGCATCTAAATCTCAAAAGATAATTAGTTACTAGTTCCAGTCTATTTTAATTTACTCCCAATTATTTAATTAAGTTCATTTGGATCTTCAAGATGTAAATAATTACTTATGGTTGAGTAGATTTTTTAAAAAAGAATTAACCTTTAAACATCGAATTTTTGTATTTGTGAGTTACTGTGATGTTCCTTTAAATAGTCCAGTCAAGTTCATTTAACAGAAGGCCTCAAGTTAATGGAAACCATGCGCTTCATCTATTGTACATAAATTGAGAAACTAGACTATTAACAGCTTCCATCTGTATCCCACCGGCGAAGCTTTTGGCATTAGAAATCACAAGTTGTACACTCTAGTGATATTTGCCACCTCTCTAGAGCTTTGGAAAAATACTCAACAACACAATACGATAACACCCAAGAGAGCTCTATCGTGGTGCTATCCAATTAGCGCACTGAAAAACATGAGAACATAAGAAAGAACATAAGCAGCTGTAGGCCACCTGGCCCTTCAAGCCTGCTCCATCATGGCTCATTTTCGATCTCAATGCCACTTTCCTGTCCTATCTCCATATCCCTTGATTTCTTTAATGTTCAGAAATCTTCTCAAGTCTATTTTGGAGGCAACTGATGACCAAGTCCAACCAACCCTCTGGCAAAGAGAATTCCTAAGAATCATTGGCCTCTGAATGAAGTAATTTCTTATCATCTCAGTCCTAAATGGCCCACCACTTATTTGAAGACTGTGAGCCCTAACTATGGATACCTCAGCTAGGGAAAACATCCCTGCAATACTACCTTATGAGACCTGTAAGAATTGTGTATGTTTCAAGGAGGTCACCAACAACAGTATTAATTTTGTTTTAGTACCTTGACTGGAAGTACCAGGGATTGAAACCATGCTCTCATACTTACAAAGCACACACTCCACCACAGAGCAACCTCCTTACTTGCCCTTTCCCTGAAAACTTGGAAACGTTTTTCCTTCAAATATTTTTGAAAGTTATTGCTGTATCTGCTTGTATTGCCCTTTCACACAGCGAGTTTAAAATCATACAACTGAGTGTGCAAAAACTATTTCTTCAGTTGCTCTGCATTTTTTTTTTGCCAATCATACTGTGTGTGCCAGCTGGGGTTACTGATTCTTCTGCTACTGGAAACAGTTTCCCCCTATTTATTCTTACAAAACTATTCATGACTTTGCAGACTTCTCTTCATCAATTCTCCTCTTAATCTTCTCTGCACTCTGGACATCCACAATCCCTCAACCCTTGTACCATTCTAATCAATCTGGTCTGCACCCTTACTAAGACCCTGACATCTTACCTAAAGTGCAATGCCCAAAATTAAAGACACCGAGGCCTAAACAATGTATCATACAAGTTGAGCACTTCATTTTGCTCTTGTGCTTTTAATAATAAAGCCACAGGCTTGCTCATTGTCTTTTCATTGCTATCTTCAAAAAGCCTCTCAGTACCCATTTCTACTTTAAAAACTGCAGGTTATATCATTCTTCCATGAAAAAGGAATCATAGAAGCTTTATGACAAAGTAGGAGGCTGTTTAGCCCATTCTGTCCCTGCTTGTCAAAAGTGACCTACTCAGCCTAATTCCACCTTCCAAGAAGTAAATGAAAATCAAAAAAAAATGCAGATGCTGGAAATCTAAAACAAAAACAGAAAATGCTGGAAATACTCAGCAGTTCAGACTATATATATGGGAAGAGAAACAAGCTAACGTATCAGGTTAAAGACCCTTCCTCTGATGGAGAGTCTTTGATCTGAAAGGTTAGCTCATTAGCCAAAACATATGATTATTAATCTGTTGCTCTTAAGGATCTGCAGACATACAGCCCAAAGCCCCACTTTTCTACCATATCTCTCAATGTCCTTCCTCTTATTGTGTATTTCTTTGTCTTGTTGCATCTCCCTAAATGCACCATTTTAATCGTCTCTGGAATAAATTCTATTTGCCACCTTACTGCCCGACTGACCAAGCCACCTTTACTTTCCTGCAGTCTACAGTTTTTCTCCTTACTGTTAACCACATGGTCATTTTTTTCTCATTTGCAAATTTCTTTCTCATACTCCTTCGCTTAACTTTAAATCATTAATATATATTGCAAGAAGTAAAGGACTGAGTACTGAGCCTCATGGAACCATATGAGTAACAGTCTTCCAGTCACTAAAAGCAGTTCTCAAATCTCATCCTCTACTTCATGTCACTGAACCAATTTTGGATCTAATTTGTCACTCTCAATTTGATCATCCTGCCAAATGGGACCTTGTCAAAAGCCTTGCAAAAATCCACGATGACCACATCAAACTGTAAACTGCCCAATGAACCACCCTATTATTTCCTCAAAAAATTCTGTCAAGTTAGTCTGACATGACCTTCCCTTGACAAACACATGCTGACTATCCTCAACTAATCTGTGCCTTTCTAAATGAAGGTCAAGACTACCTCTCAGAACTGATTTCAACTACTTGTGCATCATCATAGTTAAATTGTGATTACTTAATTTATCCTTTCCTCCCTTTTTGAATGATGGTACAACTTTAGCAATCCTCTGGTACCAGTCTTGTAGCCAGGATGTATTTGAAAATGATGGTCAGATCCTCCATGATGCCGAGTTTCAACTCAAAACATCAACAATTCCTTACTCCCCACAGATGCAGCTCAACCCACTGAGTTCCTCCAGCAGACTGTTTGTTCCACCTTGATTTCCTCCCTTTCCTCTTTTAACATCATGGAATATATTACATCAAGGCCTGGCAAGTTATCTACTTCAAATATGCTAAACCCTTTGATACTTTCTCCTTTGCTTAGTTTAGCCAATCCAAAACTTCCACACTTCCTTAACTGCAGCAGTGGCAATTTTCCCCTCTTTCATAAAGACAGCAGCAAAATATTCATTAAAACTATACCCATATCCTTTGCCTCCACACATAGATACCATAAAGGTAAACTAAACCACCTCACCCTTTCCTTAGTTACCCTCTTGCTCTTTACATATTTTATGAAATATTTTCTGATTTTCATTCACTTTATTTGACAGTATTTTTCATATGCCTTCGCTTTCCTGCTTTCTCTTTTAATTACACCCTTTCATTTTCTATACGCTTCTAACCTTTCTGTGGTATGAAGCACTTCAAGTCTGACAAAAACTTCCCTTTTTGCCTCATCTTACCTCTATGCACCTTGTCAACTAGGGCACTCTCAATTTGACAGTCCTTTTTTCTTTGTAGGAATAGATTTATCTCAAATCCATCAAATTTCCTTCACTTTATACTTCAGAGTGTTAAAATTTCAGTCGCCACATGCCTGTACATTTCACCAGCAGTGTATGCTTTCCTGAAGCTTGTCACTATTCTCCTCATATTTTACTACTTGTCTCATCACCCGCTAATGCAAAATCAGATCATGTATACCACTGTCAAGGCTATTGGTATACTTATATTAGATTAATATACCATATGTTAGATCAGTTAAGTGGGTATTAACCTTGCTAATGTTTATCATGTTGTACTTTGTGAAATGTCTTCAAACAACACTGATCAAAGCACACGAAACAACCTGCTCTGTTAACTATCAAAGAACTCAATCGAGTCAGTCAAACTTAATTTGAATATAACAAGTTCTTGTGGACTTTCACTTTTGACCAAATACTATTCCAAATGGCAATTAATTTTATGACAGATTAAGGTTTAAAAATGCCAGATTAAGAAAATGATTGCCCGCCGCAGTCAATTTAGTGTCCGCTAGTTGCCAAGATTATGTTTCTTTCCTTTTTTGAGGAGGGGTGAAACACTCATAACACTCCAGTCTTCTAGCACCACCTCCATAGCTAAGGAGGATTGGAAGATAAAATACAAACTGCTGGAGGAACGCAGTGGATCAGGCAGCATCTGTGGAGGCAAAAAGATGGTCAACACTTCTGATTAAGGACTGAGAGTATAGAGAGGAGATAGCCAGTATAAAGAGGTGAGAGGGAAGCGTGAGACAAGGGCTGGTAGGTTATAGGTGGAACCAAGTAAGGAGGGAGATGTTGGGCAGATAGAGCCAGGTAGGGGAGAAGGAGGGGTGGAAATAGAGACAGGAGCTAGAAGGTGATGAGTAGAGTCACAAGAGGCTGCAAATGCTGGGATCTGACAAGCTGACCTGCTGAGTTCCTCCAGCAGTGTTTTGCTCCAGGTTATAGTATTTGCAGCCTTTTGTGTCTCCAGGATTAGAAGATGATTGCTTAAGTTTCTGCAAGTTCAGCCCTTAGGATCCTAGCTTCCACACTACTCAAATGGCTGGCTTCTCTATAATGAGGACTGCCAACCTCTTGAATATCTCATCTAGATCTGTTATTATCCTATCTAATGGTGCTATTACTTCCTTCTTTACTGTTACATTGGCAACATCCTCTTACCTAGTTGAGGCAGATTTAAGGTATTCATTTAGAATCCAATGCACATTCCATATTGCCTTTTTGGTCTTTAATTGGTCTAATCCTCCCTTGATTATGCATTTGTAATTTATATGTGAATCTGATATACACATTCCCACCTTTGCACCACAAGAATTATCATAGCCTAAAGAGTCTTCAATCATTACTTCACATGTGTAACTCTTTAAATACCAAACTCAATCCAGGGCACATATTTAATGAATTGCATTTTATTAGTTATTTAACTCTATTTCAGTTGTTTTTAACTAGGAATCATTCCACCCATCATCAACATTGCAGATCTAATTTATTCTGATCTTTAACTTTACTGGAGGCAGGTTAATTTTGAAACAATGACCTTCAGTTCTGCAATTAATGCTTAATTCAAATAGCGCTTACACCTACATCTGTACCTTTCAACACTTTCATATTCTTATAATTTTCTTTTCTGTAAATTCAGCTTGAGAGATTTCTCCTCATAAATGTTAGCTCAGTTTCCCAGAATCGTTTCTTTTCTGAACTATCCCCAATGCATGAATGTCCTTATGAATTAGACATATTACTCCAAATGTCACCCCACCAATGATCTATACAGGTCAAAATAAATTGTCTTAAAATTGTCCAATGCCCTTGAGATAGTTTCTAGAACTTGATTAATTTTGTTGATAGCAATTTTAAAGTGTCTGGGAACTGGTGGGTGATCAATAATCACACGAAAATCCATTTCCCTTTCTTCTTTTGCAAATTAGCCACCTTTCATCATTGATTTGGGTGCTGATTACAGTTCCAAATTAATTATAAGCCTATTCATTGACTCAAGATAGAATTTATTTTTTTAAAATTGAGTGCAGGGACAGAAATATTAAAATAACTATGTTGGGTAGAATACACAGAAGTGGGGGATTAAATCCAAGTCTCAGACCATGTTTACGTTCCACTTGAGTATCCTTCCTCATCTAATGCTTTCTACTTAACCCCTTCTTTCCCATATGCTTATCCTGCCTCCACATAAGTTATTTATAAAATCATCACTGAACTCATATTAACCCTTAACCGTTGCAGAGAATGCATTCTAGAAACAGCCACAAATCCCAAAAACCATGAATATCCACCTGTCCCCTAGACAACCCTTTAAGGATGGGGTTTACAAGGCTAAATGACATTTCTATTTACTGGGATAATTGCCTCAAGGTGGTAGGTCACGTGGGTCAACCTTGGGCTGTTGTTGGGACATTTAATAATGTACTAGTAACAGAATACCTGAGGGGGAGGGATGGGGTGAAGTTAAATTAAGGGTTTCCTTTGCTTCCAATTCATTCTTACCACTCTCTGGGTAAAGACATTTCTTCTGAATTCACTACGTGATTTTCTGTGACCACCTTACATTGATGAGCTCTAATTTTGTCCTCTACCGCAAGTTTGAAGGGGATCTATTCAGGTTTTAATCTTAGAATTCATTATTTCACTAATTAAACCTGCTTAAAATATCTACAAAGAAATCAAAATGGTCTGGCATTTTGAAATGTAGAAGGTAATTTGGCTAAAGCTCCCAGAGAATCTAAATTAGAGAGACCCTGAATAAATGATTTGATAAAACTTTGATCAAAGTCTGCCACAGATTGATTTTCTCAAATCAATCATATGATGTTACCAAGGAATGACAACTTGCTTGAGTACACAGTGTGGCTATTTCAGCATTTTAAATTTTAAAAAACTGCAAAACTGGAAATTTGAAACAGAAACTGCTGGAGATACTCAGCAAGTCAGGCTGCATCTGGGGGAAGAGGAACAGACTTAACTTTTCAGGTTGAAGACCCTTCATCAGACCTGAAATGTTAACTCTGTTTCTCATCCTACAGATGCGGCCTGATCTGCTGGATATTTCCAGCATTTGCTGTTTTTACTTAAGTTTTTGTTTAAGATTTTAATTAATAAATACTTTTAAATATACTTTCAACTCTTAATACATAAACTGCTTCGCACTAAATAAATACAGGTAGCCCCCCAGGTTACATTTCTGAGAACTTCCTGTAAACCAATTACTCCGTAAGTCAGAAATGAAATTTCAATAAGAGTCGATTAACATGAACATTTATTATTGTCTTCCCATAATACAGAATCAGAATGTCCCACATCCAATGGCTAGCTTCGATGGCTTTAAAGTATCAATGGATATTACATTGTTTGATGAAGTATTTTACAAGTGTCAATGGAAGAGATTCGCCTTGTCAGTTTCCAAAGCAAACCTCTCAAGTGGCCTCCCATTGTGAAGAGGCAACTGCATTCATAACCTCCCTGTCTTGAAAAACGCTTTAAAAGTTTATGGGAACATTTGCATAAAGTTGGATTTCCATAAGTTGGGCCTTCTGTAACCTGGGAAGCCCCTGTCCCTAGCAATCTGCACGTGTGAGACAAACCTGTAACTTAGGTCCCCTTTTCAGAAAGCATGAATTAATGTAAAGAAGAGCACATCTCCATTTGTCACAACACTGTAGGCAAAAGGAGCTCAAGACAAAAACGCAAGGGAAAAATTGGACATCCAGATAAGTGGTCCCACTCTGTGTGTATAAGACGTGAAGTCAGATAGTCCACTATAAAAATGGTGAATCAAATAAATTTCATTTTGAAGACTTCATCAAAATGAAATTTATTTGAAGACTTCATCAAAATGAAATTTATTTGATTCACCATTTTTTGCAGCCTTTAATTTCTCTTTTATTATATTTTCAGATGGTATGAAGTTGTTGACTATGATTATTATTCATTTTAATTTTTTGCAAGATTTCCTGCTCTAACTTTGTAGACTAATTGCTTGTAGTTTCCTAACATTGCATTTGTAAGAAGTTACAAATAGTTACCACAGAAATTCTGAAATGGCCAACAACAAACCATAGGTATTTGCATTGTTCTTGGTTTTTAATAATACAGAGCCTTTGTTGGGATCCTTTTGAAATACTATGTTCATTTTAAGCACCATATTTAAAGACTGTAGATTCAACAAAATTGATTCAACAGAACAAAAAGAGTCAGATTGAATACATTATTTGTTTTCCCTGAAATTCTGAAATATGATCTAATCAAAGTGTTTAAAATATGTAAAAAAAACCAGGGTAGATGCAAGGAAATTATTTACCCTGATTATGCGGTAGATGGGGTGGTGGGGAGGGGTGGGTAAGCGAATGGGAGGTGAGCATGGGGAGGCACTGGTGGGGATGGATGGATGCAGTAGAGATCCTGAATAAGGCCATATCATATTAAAAAGCTAAATCAGGTCATTTTGAAGTGAAATAAAAAGGGTAACAGTAATCTGAAATTGCACACAGCACCATGGATGATCAAACAGAATTGCGCTTTGTTATATGCTAAAACGTCATTGGATTTAGTGCGAACACCAAATCAAATCCACCTAAAAAAGGTTACAAATTTGGACAAAAACAAAGTGTGCCATGAGGAAGCTGGAAAGGATGCAAAAAATATTCATGAAGATGATACTGGGACTGGAGGGCCTGAGTTATAAAGAGAGGTTGGATAGGCTGGGACTGTTTTCCCTGGAGCTCAGGAGGCTGAGGGGTGACCTTATAGAGATATATAAAATCATGAGGGGCATGGATCAGGTGTGTGTTCACAGTCTCTTTCCCAGGATAGGGGAGTTTAAAACTAGAGGACATCGATTTGAGGGGAAAAATTTAAAAGGGACCTCAGGGGAAACTTTCTCACAGAGAAGGCGGTGGGTAAATGGAATGAGCTGCCAGAGAAAGCTGTAGAGGCAGGGACAATTACAATGTTTAAAAGACATTTAGACAGGTATATGGATAGAAAAGGCTCAGAGGGATATGGGCCAAACGCAGGTAGGTGGGAGTAGCTCAGATAGACATCTTGGTCAGCATGGACGAGTTGGGCTGATGGGCCTGTTTCCATGCTGTACATAAAGAAGGACTAAAATGCAAGCTGGCCAGTTCCCGATGGGAACCAATCAGAGAAGGGAAACAGCACTTAAAGCCACTTTCTCTCTCCTCCATGGCAGCCAGAATGAAGTAACAAATGACAAGAGGAAAGCTACATAGGGCAGAAGGAAGGCCATGCAAGATTTACAAGAGGACTCCTGGGTGGAATACATGACAGCAGGGAGATTCTGTGAACCAAGGGAATTGGAGCACCAACCAGCCACCATAAGAACAACCTGGCAGGAGGTGGCTTAAGTTGTCTCTTCCAGGAGTGGGAATCCTTGCAAGAAAGCTACTGACCTCATAAGATATGCCAAACTGTGCTACACACCACAGACAGTGCTGCTCTTCCAGTCAGACACTAACTTTTATTCACACTCACACAAATCCACATTCCCTACACCTCCCACCTTTTCCTACACCACTTCCCATCCTCAGTCCACCTCTGCCATTCTATCTCCTCCACCACCCACAGAGGTCAAGCCTCCAAATACAGGCCAAATGTCCCCCATCTTCTCCATTTAAGCTAAAAAGCAAGCACTGGGAGGGAGCACTTGTGTGGGAGGAGAACCCTTGCAAGTGCCCAGGGTAGAAATATCAAATACTGGACCGCATAACTTTAAAGTGAGAGGGCAAAAGTTTAAAAGAGATGTGCAGGGTAAGTTTTTTTTACACAGAGAGTGATAGGTGTTTGTAACACACTGCCAGGGCGGTGGTGGAAGTAGACGTGATACTGAAACTTAAGAGGCATTTGGACATATACACGAATATGCAGGGAATGGAGGGATATGGATCACGTGCAGGCAGATAGGTTTACTTTAATTTGGCATCATGGCCACCATGGACATGGTGGGCCGAAGGGCCTGTTGTTGTGCTGTATTGTTCTATGTTCTATGTACAGCCTCACCAATGGGGGGAGACGATGCTCTGGCTCTTTGGCAGTGGAGCTTGAGGCATAAACTACCTCTGAAGGAGAGGCAATACAGACAGTATGTTCATTAACATTATATGTTGCGGCATCATAACAAAGGTTTTGTGTCTCTGTGGTGTGTGCTCCCCTGTCAGCAGGGCACAGAGCCAGAGGAGGAGGAGCAGCAGGAGATGCAACTGAAGGAGGATCAGGAGAGAAGAGTTGAGGGAAATGGGAGGAGAATAACAATGATGATGACGACGACCAAAGTACATCGTGGCACCCAAAACCCCCAGCACCACAAGGGATGAGCAAAATAGGATGGAGGTCATAGTGAGAGATACTAGGCACTAGCAGTCTGCAGGTTGACACAAGGCATAGGGAATCAAGTGCAGTGGCTTGCTGGAGGGTGGGTCCATACTGCCTCAGAGGACTCTGATGAGGATCAGGATTTGGAGAGTTTCTGGAAAAGGCTGCTGTGGTTGCACAACAAGATGGTGCGAGTATTGTCAGGTTTGCCTGATCAAATGCAAGACATAACAAGGAGCTTGGAGGATTCCAAGTTCTTGCAATAGGTTGTACAGAGCCAGGAGACGATGACCTCTGCTCTGGAGGTGATGTGCCCTTCATTGCAACAATCCTGCCACACAGAGCCTATTGGCTCAGGTAACAACTGCTATGCGGACAGAGACAGTGGCCATATGATGTTTTCTAAGCAGTTTTACCCTGATCCAACAAGATTCAAGATTTGCTTTATTGTCATTTCTCTGTGTATTTACATACACAAAAAAATGAAATACTGTTTCTCACCAGTTCATATCAGTGCAACAAAAAGAACAGTGATAAATATCTAAAATAGTCTATAAAAACATCTCTAAAACAAAACTAAAAACATATCAACTTTAACATATCTGTTAAAGTGTGTTTATGTATTAATAAGTGCTTATTCAGCTCAAGATGAAGTTCAACGTATCAGGTAACTAACAGATGGTCTTGTTTCTGCCAACCTCCCCAGGAACAGCGATATGCCACCACTGACCATTTGGATGTCCTCATTAACCTGACAGATGCCACTCATGACCAGGTCATTGTCCTGACTGAGCAGCAAGATGCCCTTTGTGAGCAGACTGCTGCTTTCAATGGACATAGAGATGCAACTCATTGTCAGCTTGTTCTTCAGGAACAAAGGGATGCTACACATCAGCAGCAGGTTGTTCTCCATGAACTAAAATATGCTGCACAATAGGAAATTGTTCTCCTGCACGAACAGAGGTAGCAAATGCGAGCAGATCACTCCCATACTCACACAGAGATATGGCGCGCGTGCACACACACACATTCAGCTTCAATCTGCAGGGGCAGATTCATATCTCTTCATCGTGAGCACAGTCCTCCTCAGACTGCATGGAGCACCAACTCTAAAGACAGAGCCCAGATACTTGTAAGCGAGGATCTATCAGCCAGCTGATCTCCAGGTCTGAAGGTTGAAACAGCACTATTGCAGCTTAGATGCCAAGGAGACTCTTGCTTGATTGTCTGCTTAGCCTTCTGAGTGGTCACCTGATGTGCACATTCAGGACATTGATGGCCCCACCCATGAACTGAGCAATTCATCTCCAGTCACAGCCCCACAGGGAACTTGCTCACTCGACAGCCAGCCATCCCAGTGCAGCTCCTTCAATTGGCCAGGGCTAGGAGTCTCAAGTTGTCCCACCAGGGTTCATCAAGGACATATGCACAAACGTGAAAGGAATGGGAGACGCAAGAGACTGCAGATGTTGAAAATCTGGAACAACACATAAAGCCTTCCAGTGGCCAGACTGCAGTCACAGGGGAGGTACTGATTATTCAAACATACCTCCAAGATGAGCAAAAGGTAAAGGCAATGGTTTGATAGCATAACTCAATAGACCTTTGTTATGATTTTTGCTTAATGTAATATTTGATCTCATTTCATTGTAAACAACTTTCAAGACAATTGCCAAATGACTACTCATTTAGAGCACATAATATCTTTTAGTGTGCAGAGAAGTCGGACTGAAGTGACATCTGCTGTATAACCCTCTGATGCCACACCCAGCAAGATTCTTGTTGTCGTGTATTTCAGATCAACATGGTCAAGGAAAACCATGATTGCTTTTAGATAGTGAGGGATGCTTTGCAAATAAAAATGATTGCTTTACTGCAGCACAGTGCATGGTTGTGTCATAATTTAACTGATGTCACGGCTGCCTTCATGTTCTGACAATGAATGAATGAATGTGACCTACAATGTGAAATTAATCCCTCCCTTGGATCCTTCTCTCCAGATTGATCGGCTCTTCCCAAACTGACAACAGCCTCTGAAGGAGGGACACCTTCAAAAGGCTGGGGAATATGAACAAGGTTGCCTGGTGAGATGAAACAACTGCTTAATGGCAGCACCCCTTTATGGAGAGGATTGAAAGCAACAGGGATATGTGAAATAGCATTAGTCAGAAGTGACTGCCTGAGGAGGTAGAGCGACACTGCAGTGATCACATCATCTGTTGTCAACAGTGAGAATTGTGATGCAGCTGCCTCTGAGATTTCACCAGTTCTTCTCCATTGTGGATCTTTAAATGATCAAGAGGTTCAATGCCATAAATTCAACCACACTTCCACGAAGAATTTCTCATCAATAAAGATGTACTGACTTCACTGGCTTGAAATGTGAACTCCTCACTGGACCTCCCTATTACTCACAGCTGCATTTACCTACACTGGTGAATGGCCCTCATCAGTTTTGAACTGGACACTAAAGCATTCAAGCCCTCAGCCACTATTCACACCTGGAGCTCCTCTGAGGAAGCTGCATTTTGTGCAGAGGTCAGAGTGCCATACATGAGGCTCCATTCATCAGGAAATACAGAGATGTTGTACCAAGCCACAAGGAATAAGATCAGGATCCATTCACTGATACATTATAAGCATTGCCAGTGGATCTGAGAACCAGCATCTTAGGCAATGTTGTGTCATCTGGGCTGTCTCAGTGGTAATGGTGGTAACAGATGGAGTGTGAAAAATTCATTTGGTTTGCATTGGAAACTATGATTGTGCAGTATGTTTAGCAGAAGCGTTTCTCAAGAAGATAATCCCTTATGGCTTATCTGAACATCCTCCACTCAACAGGAAGATGTAGCTGCTGGTATTGAGTAGGGACGTCCCTTAGTCGCCTTTATTGTCCTCCTGCTCTTCTGCATCTGCTTCCTGACTCTCAGGGTCTGTGTCTCCTTGCCTTTCTTTCTCAGGTACCAGATGTTCTCTCCAATCTGCTGTATTATGCAGCATGTACCACATTACTGTGAAGCTTCAGCACCTGTTGAATGCACAGAATCTCTTCTTCAGGAAACCATTAGCATTTTCCACTAATATCCTTAAACTTGCATGGCTATTGTTGTTTCTCTGCTGAGCTGGTACGGTTGGAGTACAAACAGGTACGGAAAATCATGTCAGTAGAAGGTATCCTTATCCCCAGCATCCACCCCAGGAAGCAGCGTTGACCTCTGAAAATGTTGGACGGTGCTGACTCCCTCATGATAAAGGAGTCCTTGGAATTACCAGGAGACATGGTATTCACTGTCATGATGCATAATACCCTGAACATTTAGAGAATAATTTCTATTATTGAAGAAATCCAGGTTATTCTGTCACAAGCATCTGAGTGCAGTTAACAGCTGCCAGAAATGCCAACAAATCTACTGCCCATGATGTCACTTACACCTTTTGAAATAAATAAAATTCATACCCTAACAAGTTCAAAGGCTGAGTAATTTTTTTTAATGCTGCAGTGAGCAGCAACCTGAGAAACATGGCAGAGAACAGTAGTGGCTGTCTGGGATGATCCACTGACCAGGAAGGTAAGTATTTTCATCACCTTCACACACACAGACAGTAGTCTAAGCATGAGAGTGTGGCTGAAGATAATCCATGTCTCTGTAATAACAGCCATAGGAAACTTGAGCCTGTGAAAACATACCTCATCAGAGAAGTCCAGATACAATGTCATCTCTTGGAAGATCCTTTGCCCACAGGCTCTTCATGTGGGCATTCCTATGTCTCCTGCACTGTGGTCCCTGACGCTCTCTCAGTTGCCTGCCATGCCCATCCTAGTCCACTAGTGATTAAGTGTTACCAGTGGTGACAGCACTGAGACATCCATTCAATGTGCCACTTAGCAACTAAATGCTGGAACAAACAGTCTTTGGATACTCTGGGACATTCTATGGACATTAGGAGTTGTTTGTGCAGTCTACCGTTAATTCCAGACTACATTGTGAGGTCTTCCAATTCTAGCAGGATGCCCCTTTAAGTTGAGAGTAAAGCAAGAACTATGTTCCTCCCTTTACTGAGACTGGTCTGCTACAGTCATTGTCTGGAGCTTTGAGCTCCAATTTATGACTGTATGGCCTGAAATGTGCTTCATGTCTTTTGGCTACACCAAATGCTGGAAAATATCCAATTATGCAATTGGTGTGATTTCACCAAGAAACAATTGCTGACACGATTTAAAACTTTACCTTAAAAAACTTTATTTATACAGCAGGGTCACAGGCCCCTCCAGCCCTACAAGCCCGCGCCACCCAATTACACCCATGTTAACCTACTAACCTGTATGTCTTTGGAATGTGGGAGGTAACTAGAGCACCCGGAGGAAACCCATACAGTCACAGAGAGGACATACAAACTCCTTACAGACAGCGGCTGCAGAATCCAATTTCTCGGAATAGCATTTATTAGGTCCTGACATCAAGAAATCCAGAGCAAAGGTAGGGTGATGGAGTTGTGGTATAGATCAGCAAGCTCTCTCAGAATGGGAGTATAAAGGGATAAATTGTATACTCCTTTTCCGATATAGCTGGGGATGACATTGGAGTAAATTTGGGCTAAATTTCCCACTCAGTAGTGAAGGGATTGCACTCACCACTGATCTCTAAAAGTTGGCAAACAATGTTTCTGCAGACCTTTTGCTATTGATTTCCTCTTTTCCAAAGTGTGCTGTCAGACACCCTCTTCAATTGGCACTGTGCTGGCTAGTTACAGCACTGCCTTCAAGTAGGTTAAATAGGTATCCAGACTAAAGAATTCTGATTGGCAGCACAATAGGACAGAAAATAGCTCTCCAAAAGCAAAATATCAATGAAAAGTCATTGACCTCAAACATTAACCTGGTTTCTCTCCCGTTACAGATGCTGCCTGAATAGCTGAATATTTCCAGCATTTGTTGTTTTCAGTTCAGGTTTCCAGTATCTACTGTATTTTTTTTTTTGCACAAAGCACTAATTGGTATAACTTTTTACTCATTTTGTAAGAAAAAAGAACAAAGAATGAATCACATACATGGGTTAAGGTAAAAGCTGAAATAATGTAGATCTAATAAAAATATTTTGTTTCAACATTTTAAAATCAAAGGACCTTTGAAATAAGTATTCCAAAGGAATTAGATTCTAATCATGTATTTGTTTATCAGGGATGAAAAGGTTATGCAACAATACTTACGCCATGCAAAATAGTTGCACCTCATTCAGTGAGGATTGCTGCCAGTTTTTCCATCATTATATCCACAAATTCTGGGCTATTACTCCCTGTGCTATGGATTAGTTTCAATCTCTGATGTGGAAATGAGAACTGATGACAGTAAATATTTTTAACTCAGCTGCAAGACAATGAAATACTTTTTTCTGCTCTTGTTGCCATAATTATCAGTGAAATTCAGGTTGAGATCCAGGTAGCTAGGAATGCATATTTTTTTCATGGTTTAAGCTTTATGACAACAGATGGTTTTTGAATCAGCAGAGCTGTTATCTCTCATATGCACAATACAGACTAGGCCCATGTCAAACACTTGTGTTGAGTGCATTTCAGACATGGTGCTTGCAATGAATTTGGAAACTTCATCTGTTTGAACATAACTGCTATCCTGGCCACTCACAAAGGTTTGAGGAAAAGATTTTGATGGATGTGGCTAAAAACTATTAATAATCATGCCACATATCCCAAACACACCCCACAGTTTAGTGCCATGACTGTAGCGTTACACAAGAGCAACAATTCTTATATTTTTTTCCAACCTGTCATGCCAGTTGGGGAATATCCCAAGAGAACCTGTTGGAGCTCAAGGCTTTCTTTTTTGAAAGGTAGCAAACCCTTGCAAACAAAAGTGGCCTCAAAGGTTATTTCTATTCATTTCTGGTAAAACTCAGAAGAGCTGATCCTATATTTATTACTACATCTTAATGGCTTTGTGGGTAGTCATAATCCTCTTTGCAAAAGTCCCAAGATGATCATGATCTTTAATGTGAGGTTCACAAAACAGTGTTATTTGGTTTCCCTGTGCAACTCCACACCGTCATTTTCACTATGCTGATCTTTATTGATCAATTTTAAGTTCTTGAAGCTACTATCTGCAACCTCATCAACCTGCTCTGAAAGTAACCTTCCACAAGCAGCACTTTTCCAGCTCCAAGAGATAGTTGGTACTTAATGAAATATATTGCAATAATAAAAGAGGTGGGAGAGTATCCTCAAGGGTTCAGAAGGGACTGTATATTCTGGTGAAGTACAGTGCCCACAAAAGGCATCTTCTTTTGTGCGGGTGGGAAATGAAGGAGTCATGGAAATAGTTTTGGGCTCCAGGCAGCTGCCCCTGGCAGTGGGTTTCCAGGGAAGTCTCAGGAAGGAATAATAATACCACAAGTCCAGAATCATCATGACAGAAGTCTGAGGCAGCTTGAAATACGAGCAAACCCCCATGCCCATTCTACCTACTCCTGCGGACTGATGGAAAAATAGACGAAATCTTCTCTCCTCAAGTATGCATCTAGGGTGAATTCCCAAAAGCAGCAGTAATCAGCAATTTATGAGAAATGGTGGATGTAAACTGCATGAGCCTGGAATGATTCTGAGAGTGACAGTGACATTGAACACCATAGCAAAGTAGACCAGGTATAAGTGTGATGCAGTACTTTAAGGGTCTTGTCACAGGGTGGACAAAATGCAAATTGAGGGTTGTCCATTTAAACAACACAGTTTTAGGGGAAACAGGGTTGTTCTGGGTGTAAACAAAAACTGTCATTTTTAAGGCTGTGAAATCATGCTGTGATACATTTGTAACAGTGGGTGACATTTGACATTAATCGGAGATATTGCACCAGAAGATATGTGCTGTAACAAAAGAAAATCCTGTTTAATTTTCCATTGGGAGCTTAGGATCCCAGAAATGGCTCTACATTGCTCTACTCCAGGTTAGGCTGATTTTCATATGACCACACAAATTGGGAGCAGGAGATGGCCACTTTGCCCCACAAGTCTGCTCTGTCATTAATATGATCATGGCTGATTTCCATCACTTTTTTCTTACAGCTGTACAAAGGAATTTCCAGGCCCCAATATGTTATGCATAGACCAATTTTACTTCCATTCTGTTCAAATTTTAAAGTTCAGGAACTGAATAAATTGCCACTGGTAATAAAGTTATGATTGCAAGGCACAATCAAATTCGATATTTATACATCCTGTTAAAATGGTGGGAATATCAAACGGATAAGTTATTACATTGGTATCACATTAAAGATCATTATGTAGTCTTGTGCTGTCTTTCCAAATAATGACTTAATCCCAGCATGAAATTATGTATGTCTGCAGCAATCACCAGTTTAGATTACTACATATATATAAGTTTTTAAATTTGAAAGACCCTATACCATTCAGGATTAAATAATAAAGCACTGTTGATGAGAGGATGAGAAGATTGTCCTACAAGCAACGAAAGAAATTACGTCTATATTGTTTGGAGTTTTGAAGAATGAGGAGGACCTAACTGAAACATACAAGATCCCGAGGGTAGATGTTAAGATTTTCCACTAGTGGCAGAATTTCAAATGAGGGGGCATGCTTATAATATTAGGGGTGGTCATTTAAAACTGAGGTGTATTGGAACTTATTCTCACAGAGGGTGGTGAAACTCAGGAATCCTCTACCCCTAAGGGTTGTGAAGGCGAGATCATTGGGGGTATTCAAAGAGGAAGTGGATAATTTTTTGAAAGATTAGAAGAATTGAAGTCTATGGGGAACTGGCACATAAGAGGAGGTGAGGCCTGAGGCAGATCAGTCATTATCCTGAAGCATGGCAGGGCAAGCTCAAAGGACCAAGTGACCTACTCCTACCCCCTTATATTTTAATGTTGAATGCACTATCTTGTATTGATTTGAATGGATATAGACAATCAATTTAAAAACTTTTAAGTCAGTTTGCAAAGCAACTAACTTGGACTTATATAAACACTTTAATGTCTTCAATGTATGTGTGACAAAGACAGACTAGTCCTACTGCATAATATCAAATACCAAAAGCTTAATATACCTCACAATTAGACCAGACATTTTCTCTCTTAAGTAATAATTTCAGAACTAAATTTAAATGTCAGATCTGATTGGTAATCAGACCACTGATAATGTTTTGATTTTTGTATACGTGAAGGAAAATGTCAGGGATCTTATCTTTGGACTCTTAATTTGTTTCAAAATACAGCTTTCATTAAGCAGAAATCAGCCTTGATGTGACCATGTTGCTGACTCGGATCAGCATTCAATTCTAAATTAGCTGTAATGGTGGATGATTGAAGCTAAACACTCAAAAGACTCAGGAGGATATCTGTAGCAATTGATGCATTAACTTAATAACAGGTACATTTGCAAAATTTTCTTCAACAAAAAAAATCAATGTTTACTGTTACAGTAAATTCCCCTTTATAGGGACAGGGGACACCTTACAGACATACAACTAAGTTATTCCCAGTCAGCCATCCTGGAAATCCACACCCCATTTGTATGTGCCTTCTCCCCATTAATTTACAAATTCAAACATATTACTTAAATCTATTTTGATTTAATTTCTCCAGTTATATATAGAACTGTCATGTGTTTTGCTTCAAAGTGTACAGTAAAAACTCACCTTGTTTAGTATTGATGTAATTGGAATTGGTATTGCTACATTATTCAAAAAATTCTTATTGTTAATGAAGATCTGATTTCCCTTAGCATCATTAGAATGTTCCACTCTGGTGCTTCAGCACTAGCAATGAACAATATATCTGTAAAGTAAATCGTTTAATAGTTCTTAAAGTGAAAAGTTTATTTGTAAAAGTTAAAATACAGTTACTTATCTTGAAGCTCAATTTAT
This sequence comes from Pristis pectinata, assembly GCF_009764475.1. Classification (NCBI taxonomy): domain Eukaryota; kingdom Metazoa; phylum Chordata; class Chondrichthyes; order Rhinopristiformes; family Pristidae; genus Pristis; species Pristis pectinata. Next base: position 20,392,699 of record NC_067425.1, on the reverse strand, counting down.
TACTGAGTAGCATCAGAGTGCTAAACCTCAGATAAAAAGAACAGTATTGATGTGAATGAAATAGCTTATTTGCCCTCAAGGACTCTCATATTCTAAAATCAACTCTTTTTCATCTACCTGTACAAATGGGCTGAATATGAGGAATTCAGTTGAAATATGGAAAGAAAGGCTCTTGAAGTTTTGAACTACAGCAAAATTTTACCTCAGATTAACCAGAGAGGAGACTAACTTTTACCTTTTCTATGAAACTAACATCTCATTATTGGAAAGATTAACAAAATACGTGCTGATAATTATCACTGATCATCAGCATTCCAGAAACCATTGTGTCCACATGTTATTATTTCATTATGCAAGAGTTCAGAATGATTAAAAATAACATGAAAAAGAGGTCAGATGGATTTGATTGTTCATGCTGTGGGTTACTTTTACTATGTTCTTGATTTACAAAGAAAATTGAACCACAGTCCAAGGAAGCATCTTCTGCTGTCATGGTTGAAGGCTTATATCATTTTACCTGGTTTATGGCAATGGTTTGCTACCTTAAACTTTTATTTGTATCTCCTTTGGTTCTTTTGCCAATCATCATATACGTATCAATCGACTTTGCTTCTCAATTGTACTGCTAATGGACAACATTTCTCTTTATTTACCACCTAGGCTCTTAATATTTAGGAATATCTCTATCATATCTCCTCTTAACTGTCTCTGCTTCTCTAATCTATCCATAACACTGAAGTCTCTTATCCATGATGCCATACCAGAAATCTTTTCTACACCATCTGTAAGGCTTTCCTGAGTTATTGGACAACATACTACATTTGTTGCCAAGTCAATATCTGATTGGGGATTGACATGACTTCCTAGATTCTAAACTCAAAGCTTCTACTTATATAGGACCAGCATCCCATCTCCTTGAACCATCTTTCCACATTTCAACAAATTGTCAATGTAGTTCTGGATCACTCTGCTCCTGCACTTTCTTTAGAATTTCATCCTTAATCTTCTATAATCTTTCCTTCTTCTTCCCATCAAAAAAATCTACTTTATATATCTCAACATTAAATTTCATCTCTCACCTGTCCATTTTTCCCACCAATTTTGTCCCCATGAAGTCCATCACCATCCTCCTCAATACTTACTATACATCCAAGTTTTGTACCATCTGTAAGTTTTGAAAAATAGATCTTGCACTGATGCCTGGGGAACATCATAGAACACCTCACCCAAGTTCAGGAAACAATCAAACTCTGCTACCATCCTTAAGCAAATTTCATATCTGCGTTTTAATTGCCCCTTTTATTCTATGGGCTTCAACTTGGTTGAAAAGTCTTTCATGTGGTATCATCCATGACTCTACGGAGGATTTGATCATTGTAGCCAATACCTCCATATGTTCTACTCTTACTTTCTCCAACAACTGGGGATACATCCCATCCAGACCTGGTAACATCTATTTATCTAGTACATCACTCTATCCTACATCTCAATACATTCCTCCTTTGCTGTAACAATGGAGCCAAGAACTTAATGACATTAAATCAAATTCTAATCGTACATAGACATATATACACTATTCAGGAATCTTATAACAAATAATTTTAATTGCAGGATAAAGTTTAGAATCTAATACGAATTCTTTGATTAATTAGAAATGAGAAAAAAAGGAGAAGAAACTAAAGGGAGTAAACAGAAGCAGCACATGCATAAGTAAATATATTACTTTTTAAACATTTATTTCAGTAATATTTATTTGAGCATCACAAGGAGCAATCAGAACATATCAAGCAAGGGTAAGACCATAAATTTCTGTGGCATTCCAATCTAACAAATACAATTACAAATACAACACCGTCCAGCTAAAAAATGAGATTTTAGCTCCTACAACATCCCTTCTCAGTGTAGAAGTACAGAATCTATATAGAACCTCATTTTGCACTTAGTCACAAAAAAGGCTCTCTGCTCAAGATCATCAGCCAGCTATTCATTTTGACACTGGATGGCTATTTCAGATACCTATTGGTTTTTTGGTTTCAGTGACCAGTAGCAGCCAAACCTTCACAACAGCAAACAAGGATTGTAGCATTTAATGATAGGTCTCAAGACACTTTGTAGGCTTGGAGATCTCATGAATAAAGTAGATTAGATAATTGGAACATACTAGATTCAGCTATGAATTACTACAGCAAAGGTTTTTCCCATATCCAACCAGACGTCCAGGAAATGAACACTCCGGAGTTAAAGCTGTCTGGTCAAAAAAATTTGACTTTAGCACTTGTATCAAGTTAGATATTTCTTTTATTCGAATGGCATCAGAATCCACAGCTCCAACCCGGACGTCTTGGGAAGGAGAAATGGGCAATCCTTGGATGATAGAGATTGGGAGGATGCCTGGATCCTGTACCCACTCAATGCCAACCTGTAGCAGACATAAAGAAATTCAATTTAAAACAATTTACAGAGCATATGTTACACCTGATAACTTAAGATGTATCAGATCATCCCCCTGCTGGAAGGATCACAAGCAGAAAATAAACTTCTTTTATGAAACATTACACTGGATCCTAAAAGTACAAAAACTGTTGACACATGGAATTAAAAAGGCAAAAGCACTATTCTCTGTAACAACATCTATAAAGTTAATTTATTGCTTGTGACTATATTTATATAGTAGTCTGCCATTGCACACTAACAAAATGGAAGAGCCAGTACCCTCGAATGATGATATAATGATGTCAAAATCTTTGGTATACATCATGTACAAAACTCCATGGTGATTTCACTCCATTTGGCATGAGAAGTTGTAACTATTTTACAATATCCAATACAATAAGCTTGGATTTCTTCATTTAAAGAAATTCTCACTGTTGTGTTCTTGGCAGTAATATTCAGAGTACTATTTTAATGAAATGACTTGCATATTATCAGAATTACAGTAAATATTACAAAATGCTATATTGGCCATATGAATTAATGTTGGTCACATTTACAATCCTTTTATCTTTTCTTACTTATGAGTGTTCCTTCTGTTACTGTGAAGGCAGATTGAATGAAGCTTTCTAATTGTGAAGCGAAGATAGAATTTAAAAATAACAATACTAGTATTTGGCATTGGTTCCTGACTGAAATTGTACATAGGCATTTTCCTTTGCATTGCTGAGAAACATTTTGAACTCCACATTGCAACATATTCAAAGTCAGAGCTTATAATTAACATATTTAAATAGCAACACTAATAATGGTTGGCATGTTGTTTTGTCAATGACTGTATATCACATCATTATTGCCATGGTGAGAGAAACCCTAAAATATCCACAACAAAACAACATGCAAGTTTGATTACTGTTACTAATTACATTTTTAAAGACAGATAAACAGAGATGATTTTGAAAGGAACAGCAATCAAAAAGTCAATTTCACATTTTGCCTTGTGTAGCGTACAAAAAATGACTGCATTGTGCCATAAGACAAAGCAAGAACTAAACACCAGCCTGCACCAACACTGACATGCACTGCACAGGTTTATTCTGCACCAATCACATATCTCCATAGACCACTAGGAAATTATACAATTATTTCAGAGACCAATATGTTGCTTACAAACTGATTTGCTGCAAAGAGACCTTGGTTCAAAAAAAGTTCTCCTTTTAATTCTAGACTAAATTAAATTATGTGGTAGTCTTCTGCAGAGTGTTCATGTGAAACATGAATATCCACATTTAAGCTTGATAGTTCTGTTATGTTTATTAAAGTTTACATGCATAAAATATGGAAAATTCTGGATAGTATTGGTTAACAGCTTTTATTAATGAATATATACTCTAACATCAATGGCTAAAACAATTTGAGAGAACCTTCCATGTACTGATCTATAGAAATTAATACCAAAGAAAGCTTTCATGAACATAATAACTTTCATTGGAAAACAATAGAAAGCTGAAGGATAATTTTAGGCATAGATCTTTCAAATCAGTACTCTCCTCATACCAAAGTTTTTTAATGCAAAAATGCACATATTTTCTCGAGAAACGTCTTTTTCTCATGACTATTACACTGCTTCACAGTATTTTCCCTTTCCGTTTAACATATGCAATTGACCTTAGCACACTCACATTGTCAACCACAAGATTTATAAATACTGTTTAAAAATAGCAATAACAAGGTGTATACAGCATATAGTCATGTTTGAAACCAGGTAATGGTCTACCATACTATTGTACACTTGATTTTGTGTGCAAATATGAGACAACTATAATGTTTATATATTATTAGAATTTGCACATTGTTCAAGTATATTTTTCATATGCTTTAAAAAGAATTTCCCAAATATATTAACCACAATGAAGTAATGTCAGCAAACACTATATTCACTCAAGAAGGAGTGTCGCATTCTAATGGACGAGTGTTGGTTTCAGTGGAAGAAGGTCCTTACTCATCTATACTTCTTTGATAATCCCCATGTCTTCAACTTATTTGTTAAGCTGATGTTACGTTATTGTCTGGTTAAATTTTTAAACATATTATCCACATGATAGCATTCAACATCACTGATGACAACACAAGCTTCTTTTCAGGATTTACAACTCCATTCCTCAACTTTAATAACCCGATTGTTTCCGTACAAACTAAAACAAAATCTCCTGAGATAATTCTGCCCTTTGCTCCAGTGTCGCTCAGGACCAAAAACGATGCAAAGTTCTCTCAAACCAGGGAGGCGGGGTAACAAGCTTAGCTTATTGAACCAATGCCTGTTTATTCAATCTTTAATATCTCTTTTCTAATAATGAGATTGGCAATTTCATATAATGTTAATTGAACCAAACAGCAATCGCAATGTAAGCAAACATCTATCAGAAAATGAGATAATTAGCATACGGTATAGAGATACTCCTTAAATTTCCCCAGATGAAATTAAAATCTTCATTTCAACCGAGAATAATGGATATGGGTTATTGCAGGTTTAACTATGGATTTATAAATTACTTGTAAAAAGGATACTGTCCATTTTAATTGCCTTACTCCATGGTAATTACTTTTACTGCAATATGAAACTCTGAAAACTTTCAGTTGCGGACTTTACAATTCGCATATTTTCTTCAAGACATATTTTCAGAATAAATTTACTTTGCTGATATCTTCAAGCTTAAGTTATGCAGTGCAGAAGTATTAAAACTTACATAAGACTGCTAAAATTTAACCCCCAATGAATTACAGAGAACCTTGAAAGGTAACTATGTTGTACTAACCTAGTGAATTCTTGCCAAAATCATTCTTATTGTTATTACCAAGGCTCTTTGTGGCACTTAAACCTCTTCCACGTCCAGGATTGGATTGACCCCCAGATGAAGCATTTGCCAGATGGTGGCCACCTGTAATATTACCAGTGAGCCTATGGTTAGCAGGTGTAACACAATGATCATAGCTTATGGAGGATATAAATAGTAATTTACAAACAATTAAAATAACTTTTTAGCAGCCAGGTATACAACGGACATTTTACCTAAACAGCATTATATTGTACATAGCTGCAACACAACCAGGAAATGCCAGATACTCATAAGGTTAGGCAGCATCTGTTGAAAGAGATACAGAATATATATTTCAGGTCTGTGGTCTTATTTCACTAGAATGTTAACTCTGTTTCTCTCTCCAAATGCCATCTGATTGGCTGATTATTTCCAGTATTTCCTGTTTCAATTTCAGATTTCCAGCACTTGTAATTTTGTGCTTTTCCATCTGTATGAGGATGGGTTGTTTACTAAATATAAAGAATTCTCAAAATGTTTTCCCAGTCTTTGCTTGTTTCTGAATTTCACGTTTCCCCATTAAGACAAGTGTTTTGTTTTTTAAGCCTATGAATAAATCTAAAGACATCAGTTATACCCATGGGATGACAGCCAAGAGCTTGCTTCAACAAAGCCAATTAACCTAACTAGGTATCCCGCCCTTTAGAACAACTTGAATGATACTGGTAAATTCATTTTCTTTTGACGAGATATCATGTTCCAATTTGGCATTCTAACATTAGTTTTCTACTTGATAGTAATTTTGTACTATTTGTAACCACACCAGATTCCTTAACCTCAAATATTTGCAAACTATTCAGTCAAAAGAACCTTCTTGCAGCAGGAATCTGGAACAGAACTGGACACCTCATTCTGAAATTCAGTACAACACAATAGATTGAATGTGCACACTCTGTGTTACAGAATTCCATTACACTATGACTAATACTGCTCCTTATAAAGCTGTTTATTTGAGCTGATAATGAAAAAAAATTCTTTTAGCTGTAATATTCCCAAAGTACAGTTTGACACCAAAAGATTTGCATCATACCCAATAAGAACATGGCTGAACATTTTAACTGATCAATATTATGGCTTCATGGAATGATACATTTGTTAAATGCATAAATATGTAACTTACTTCATGAAATCTTGATTGGTGTCAGTGGTGATAAGAAATTATTTTAAATATCTTGATTAAGTATTTTTCTAGAGTAAAAGATATTCAAAGCCACACAAGCAATCTATAGAGTGCTAACAAAGCAATGAGAGAGAAGAGAGAGGACACAGCTTTATGTGCAGGTATATCTCCAGGTATATCATCTGTCTATTCATAAACTTATATCATGCTTTAGAGTACCGAAACACACCATTTGGTACAACAAATTTATGCTAGAATTTATGCCTCTGTCCACTTTACATCATCTCACCTATGATTCTCTTTTTGAGCATGTCCTCTGCTAGCTTCCCCCAAATTACATCATTGTTAATCACCTCAAACATTCCATGTGGTAATGAGTAAGTATATTTCTTCTGAATTTCTTACTAGATTTTAGCAACTATCTTATACTTATGGTCCCTAGTTTTGGGTTTTCTGCATGTGAAAACATCTCCTCTGTGCCTAGCCTATTGAAACCAATATAATTTTAAATTCATTTATAACATTACGTTTCAATCTTCTCCTTTCTAGAGCAAGCAATCCCCATCTTTTCAGTAAATGGAAATCAAAAAACTGCAGGTGCTAGAAATACAAAATAAAAACATCTTTGTTCGCATTCTCACTCTCTATCTGTCAGCAATAACCCCTCTACAATTGATCTCTACAACATATCCCCACAGCAACCCCAGCCTCATTCTATCACAGATATTTCCTTTGGTTAATCCATCCCTCTCCCCAATTTCTCTGCAACTCAAAACTTGTTTTCTCTTTTCCAATTATGACAAAGGTTCTCAGACCTGAAACATTAATTCCGTTTTGCTCTCCATTGATGCTGTTTGACCTGCTGAATGTTTCCAGCATTTTCTGTTTTTATCCCATCTTTTCAGTGTTTCCTGGTTATTTATACCTTCTCAGTTCTAGTATCAGCACTGTAAATCCCTTTTGCACTATTAGTTCTTTCATATTCCGTTAAGAACATTGAGACAAGAACTGCAGCCTGAGTATGATCTACTCAGCCGTGTTTCCCACTAATGAATATTTGAGGAGAACATTCAATATGATTATAACAAATGTTTCTCTAGGCACTTTCACATTTTCTCTTACAAATTTATCCTATCTTAGAAAAGTAATCACCATGGACTAAGTTTCCCAGCTTTCAGTTCCATTAATGTGAAATATGAAAACTTGATTACCATGAATGCAAAGTGTGGGATTGGTTCCTATCAATTGGTTTGATCATTTAGCTGTTCACCTAATTGCAGATTCATGGATTCTCATTTCAGTAGATCCATGATGGAATCAAGCTGTTCGTTTGTCCTGTCATTTATACTTAATAGACTATTTAACGGCAGGAGTACTGTTTGTCAAAAGATTTTCTATTGAAGCACTTTTTTTACTAATAAAAACTGCTTGGAATTAAAGCCAATTCAGTGGAGCAATCTATCGTACCTTTCAGTTTCCTACCTGATTCATTCTTCTGTTTTTTTCCCTTGTAATTTGTTGAGCTACCAGCTGAAACTTTGTCATCTTGACTAGACGAACTGCACTCAGATTCACTTTCACTGTCACTGGAGACAACTAAAACAGAAACAAAAGATTAATGGCTTTTGTAATTGTGCTTAGCATATTTGTGCAATAAAATTGTAATGTGGTAGATATTCATATGAAGATCTTTCGTTCATAACAAACGAAGGTACTGTGGTTGAAGAGCAGAGCTTGAATTTATTAAATGCTGAGACACAGTATTGTCAGGTTAGAGATCTTCCCCACAGTTTCAGCAGTATTTTTCAAGACCGTGCAAATTTGTTCTGAATGTAACATGATTCAAAACCATACAGACAAAATTCAAATCAAAATGTGCATCCAATTTATGATTACAAACTGAGTCAGCAAAAAAATGTAATTATACTGTACTATCCACTCCTAGGTATGAACATGAGCTAAATTCCTAAAGGCAATGGTGATTGGGTCACCAGTTACCACTACCCGGACAGCAGCTACTGCTACATCCACTGACAGTTCCCTTCTTTTCAAGTTGGAAGATGGCTGGACTGGCAGAATCACTGAACTGGCAACCCTCCAACTGATGGTGTGTCAGTGAAGCCATTCCTTCACCATACTGCTGGGAGTCAGAAATCTCCTGGCCTTTGCATGACTAAGTGACCTTCAGTGGCAATGATCCTGGTTCGACAAAGCTTTTCAGCACACATGGACTACTTAATGGGAGGAAGCCTCTAGCTGAGTGAGACCCGAGGCATATAGAGACCTGGGTCCAATCCTGGCCTCAAGTGCTGTCTGTGCAGAGTTTGCACATTCTCACCAGCACCAAGTGGGTTTCCTCCAGCTGCTCCTGCTTTCTCCCACATCCCAAAGACAATGTGGTATGTTTGTTGGCTATTATAAATTAGCATAGAATGCTGAAAATAATCAAAAATGGGCATCTATGAGTGAGAATAAGTAGCACAGGTTCAGGGAAATAAGGAGAAGGGGAGTGGAAACAATGGGATTTCTCCTCTGGAAGCTGTCACAGGCTCAATGGGCCAAATGGCCTCCTTCCGTGTCATTATAAGTATGAGATAAGATAAGGAAGGATCAGGGTCTCTGGCTCAGTCTGGAACATGGGAGATGGAGATGTGGGGAGGATGGTAAAATTTCATTATTATTAATGAAAACCTATTCCAAATTTGAAAGATTTTCAAGCATGATGTTTCCGATATGTTGAGTGCTCATCTTGTTGTGTTCAGAGAGGATAATAAACATCAGACTGTTGATGTGGGAAAGGCCAGCTTTTTTCCAGGCAGCAGCAAAACAAAGCTCAATAACAAGTGGCCGTTCCCTTTATGTTTCCACTGTCACAAAAACTATATTAACTTAACACACCGCTGTACAACTATTGTGATCTTCAGCATAATTGCACTCATAAAACTTAAAAAACAAATAAATAGTCTTGGTTCTGTATAGCTGACCATTTCACTCATCAATTATTCAGATTGCTTGCTGCCAGGTGAAACATAAAATGCAGTGTCATTCTATTAAGACCATTAGAATATTAAACTTAATAAATTTCTTTTCAAAACTACTTGGAATAGTATGCCAGTTTTCAAGCAGCCACAATAAGCAATAAAATTCTCATTTATGTAGATGATTACAATCTGCATGTAATTCTAAAAACAAGAGATGACCTGAACTTTTATTTGAAATACAAGGTGTTGACAGCATATATGAAATAATAGTTTATACTTTATGTGGTTACAAATGGCAATGGTTTCAAATTTTTTTGACATTTTGTTTGTATAATTTAGCACAATACAACATGTTTGTTTAAAGGCTCAATTCACCATACACACAACTGTAAAACATCTTGGCCTTGGCAGGACCATTTACGTTAGGTATGGGACCATATAACTGACAATGACGTCTTGAACATTATTAGCTATATTGTGTAAGGTCAGAAGCTATTGAAAAATCTTCTCATTGTCTGCTATGTGAAGTCCACGTGACCACAGAAAGGACTATTATTCTCAAAATGGACTTGTATGAACCTCCATATTGCACATTATTTCCCTTTAATTTACACCTAAAAGCTGGGCAGAGAACAGGATCAATAATATGACAACTTCTCATATTTTTCGTGCAAAATTGAATGACTATTCCAGTGCTTAAAGTAGTTACATGTATTAATACTGACAAACAAGAATCAATTTTCATACCATTGTATGAAATAATCAAGCAGTTGAAAAACATTCTGAGCAAAATAAAAATTTTATCAAGTAATTATCAGATAATGCACAATTAAATCAAAAGATTACAATGACAGGCTTTTGGTAATTCATCTTTTTTATTATTGAGGACAAACAAATGTAGTCCCAAAGCTGCAATTCTATTCCTGAAGGAGTTTGGGGCTTACCATTTCAAACATAAATGGATTATTATGCGACCTTTGACAGTCCTTCCACCCCCTTCCAGGCAGTACCTGGTTTGATAAAAAGTTTTTTTTATTGAGAACAAATAATGAGACCTGAAAATGGCTTAAAAGTTAGCATAAAAAATAGTTAACTGAAGTGGATAGGAGAGAAATTCCAAGAGATTGAGTAAAACTGGATCAATAGGGCTCTACAAGACAATTTAGAAATTCAAGCATAGAATTGATTAAAAGCTAATTTTCTTTTAGGCATATTGTTGACAAATGCAAATAATTGCTCCAAGTAAGGTATGTATTTGTACAGACTGGGAACTTCAGAACAGTACTAAGCCATGTATAGCAATTGTACTCAAGCTTTGGATAAACTGAAAAATTGGTAGGGTGTGATTTTAATGCCTACATGATCAATGTGTGCAAGGACAGGTCATGTGACCTCCCAAACACACTGACATTGAACTGGCTGGTGGGAGGGACTGGTGAACTCCATCTAGAGTTCAAAAGGATCACTAAGAGCAGCATGCATTGTGACCCTTTCTCGTAGGCAGGGAAGGCAGCGAATGGTGGGTAGGAAGTCCCAGACAAACATTTTCAATTGCATTGATCTCCTGTTTCTCTACAGCCTCAGTACACAATGAAAGTGCTAATATCAATTACAAACAATTAAAAATCCCTTAACATCCAAACCACCTTTATAAAATGTCTTGGATATGTAGCAATGTTGAAGGTGCCCTTTGTGCAGCAGGTCAGTAGCCCAACCCATTAACTATATCATCAATTCTTTGCCAGATTTTTATGTGGCAAATTCCACATTCCTCAAGGTTGTATATGCTTCTTCTGAAGGAAAGGAGACAAGACACAATCTATTATTCCATTAATCTGAATGTAAAATAATATGCACTAGAAGAGAGCAGGAGTAAAGAGTTAAGGAAGCTAATGTGCTTCATTGGAAAGTCAGAAATAGAAGTCACTGCAATTCCCATCAACCTCCCATCACAGGATCATAATTAATAGCACAGAAGGTGGCCATTCAGACCATCGTGTTCATTCCAGCCAAGAAAGAGATATTCAGCCAAACGCCACTTTCCAGGTTTTTGCCTGTATCCTTATAAGTCACAGTTGCACGGTAGCGTAGCAGTTAGCGCAACGCTATTACAGCACCAGCAATCGGGGTTCGATTCCCGTCGCTGTCTGTAAGGAGCTTGTACATTCTCCCATGCCTGCGTGGGTTTCCTCCGGGTGCTCCGGTTTCCTCCCACATCCTAAAGATGTACAGGTAGGTTAATTTGGGGTTTAAAATGGGCTGTGTGGACTCATTGGGCCGAAAGGGCCTGTTACCATGCTGTAAATAAAATTTAATTTAAAAAAAATTTAATTAAGTGCTCATCACACATCCACTGAAGTGCTTCCGGTTTCTCTCCTACAGTACATCACTAACATGGCTACCAATTCTGTCTGACATCCTGCCAATGAATATCCTGTGAGATGCTTCTGTGCACTAAATGTTAGAAAACATGATATTAAAATGTCCTGTGCATCACTGATAACATGACATTATGGTAGGTCAGGGGTTAAATCATGAGAGGCAGAAAACAGAAACAAGCAAGGAGTTAATATCTGCAAATAAAGCAACCAAGAAAAGAAACAGATGGTCAACCAGTAATCACCTCTGCAGCTAAAAATAATGGAGATGTGGAGTTAGCTTATGGAAAGGATCCGACCTGCTTGTGACACAAATAGTGACCAATTGCTTGCAACTACCTTATAGTCCATATCCCTGAAACAATTGACACTACCTGTAAGTAAAGCAGGTAGCTCCTTCATTCAGGGCATTCAACAAAGGACAAGGTTCCTAAGAATGTTTTCATGCATCTTTGATCTAAAATTCTTCTCAAGCAGAAATACTGACTGCTGAAGCTTGCAAGAATACTACTGCCTACTGCCCGTTCAATATGTTCTCAGTAACATCTTTGTTATAGGTTGTACCCTTACTCAGTTAATGATTATGTCAATTGCTTGTCTTAAACCTTCAATAGATCTGTAATTGACCCTCATCCATTTGAATCAGAGAACCAGATCCAGGAATGATAACAGTATCCATCAGAGAGTGCTACATGATGTGAGCCAACTCGTTATTAGCATTACACTAGAACATCAAATGGGCATCACCAAGACAGTCAAAGTCCAGAAAACATTTCTGGAATCATTCAGAGAAGTTCTGTTGGCCCAAATCAATGTCAGCAATGTGTGACATGAAGGCTGAATGGCCTGTAATTTTGCAAACAAGTAATGAATTGAAGATCCCATGCAGAAATTATCTGGTTCCAACTTGCACAGTAGGCTATGGTTTGAGCTTAATTGGGTTGAACAACACACAGCAGGTATTGTTATCTCCTTCGCAAATGGAAAATAAAGGCATCGCTCTGCTGGGAATGTGCTGAAGCACTCTCCGTTTATCACAAAATCAACCAGAGTCCATTATATGTTCACACAAGAGGGTCCAATTATATACATCAATTAACTTCTGATTCTACTGAACAGATTATCAAAATCAACATTCAGTTCTAATATTTTGCCAGTTGCTTTATGAGTACCCTTTAACTATTTCCAGAAAACATCCTGTACCACCTAATCCTTAGATCATGGCTTCTACTGTCTCAATTGTACTCTCTACATTTGACTCAAGTTCAAGCAGGAAAGAAAGATAGACCTGAAAATAAACATCCAAGTTTAAGAATTTCCAAAATATTTTAGAGCCAGGACTTCTGAAGTACAGTTGTTGCTTTAATGAAGTTAACACAGCAACTTATATGCATCCAGCAAGATTCCACTGAAGGTTTGCATCTCTGATTGAGGGATTAATACTGATCAAGATCACAGGGATAGCTTCCCTGTTCTACTCCACAGAATCCTTTACATCAACCTCAGATAGCAGACAATGTTTTTGTGTGTTTGCACGAGTGACATCTATTCCAGCATATATGATAACCAGGGCCTCATATGCAACAGAATATCAAAGCCAGATATGCTCATACAAACCCCTTACCCGTTCACTTCTACTTTAATGTGCATTTTTAGGTGCATCTTCAACAGCATAGCAGTGCTGTGGTGAAGGGTCTATTTGAGATATGGGTTCACAACTCTAAGTGATCCATTACCGTCAAGAGGAGAGAATACTATCATAGAGCTACAGTCCACCTGAAAAATTAACTCTCCTCTCTTCTTTGATGCTGCCTGAACTGCTGAGTATTTCCAGTATTTTCAATTTTTATTATTTTCATCAATTATACTAGGAATCTTGTACAAATATCACAGAAATATTCCATACAGGCAACTTGTAAAATACACTTTCCCATATGCTATCATCACATTGGTCCCCAATCATCTGCATGCCTTTTGGGCATTTTCCTCCACTGAAAGTTTACTTACAACATGAACCACATGCATTTTAAAGTTCTTAAAATGTCAGTTTACACGCAACACAATGGAAGTGGGACTTTTGAATTTACCATAATTTTCTCAAATTAGTCTGACCATATTTGGCTGGTGCATCAAATGCAAGAAATCCCAGAAAATATTGAAGAAGACAACGTAGGAGGGATCCAGTTTAACTGCCCTAATCTGGTCTATCCTTATCCATCACACTTGTGTAATTTCCTAGCCTCAAGATCATCTGAAACCTTACTTTCCAGGTAAGAGCTGTTGAACTGTAATCAGAATAGGAATCCTGGCCAATTATATTTTTTAACTCTTTCTCCATTCCTGAACTAGTGAAGGTTGTTGAAAAAGCATTTAATATTGCCACAACAACCCAGCCAATATCAGGGTTAAAAATTGGTTCTTTCTAAAGTCTGTAGCTTGATACTACCTACAGTACTTGGTCTGTTAAATCACAAAGTTTGCTATCAAACTTATCAACTAAATCTGCACTATAGTCACTCTGCATCTCCACTATCCACCTGTATCTTATTCCCCAAATAGGAAAGCCATTTCCCTCTGCAGTATATGAACTGAAGGGTCAGAATTTGCTGGGAAATGCCAGCAGTTCTTTGCTGAACTGCTAGGATTTCTCAGCATAAGTGCTATCACATACTGTATGGGTTCCCATGCAAACACAGAATATCAAATAGCTGCAAATTAAGAACCTGCAGCTGCAAATTCCTTTCAAATAAATGTCTTAGGCTGTTCATTAAACTACCGCTTGTTAGAATTTTTTCACTACTATGAGTTTATCTTTGCTCCCACAAGAGTCAAGAAAGAGAGTTAGGCAATTTCAGATTCATCACAAAACCAAATTATTTGTGTGTAAACATATTTAAAGTAAATGCAAACAGCTCAAAAGTGTTATTATATATCCAGCAGTGAAAAGCAATAGCATCCAAACTTAATAAAATAAGGTATAACATGTTTATCATACATGCACTTGCAATTCTTCAATAATTAATTAGGATCATTATTGGATGAGGAGTGAGGAGTCAAATTTCTTCCTCCAATCTCTATCTCCAAGTTTTCCCCTCAAGCTAAATGCATTGAGTACACTTAAATTCCGGGGGTGAAAATTTGAGAAAGTAACTGAGAAATGTTTAACTACAATTCTCCGGTTATTGTTAATAGGTATGTCAGCTATGGAACCAAAAAATAAATTTATAACTTTGAAGAATATTTTGATTGTATCCTTGCTACAAGTTATAGTTCAACTAAAAACAGACAGAATCATTTACAATGAAAAGTAAAGGTCAGCACTTATTGGCTATGAAAATGACTAATACAGAAGTTATACAAGAAACAAAAAGCAGCCAACTTAGCTACCTCAAATAAAAATAGAGAAATACTCAGCAGGTCAGGCAGCATCTGCGTAGAGATGTTGTGAAGAGAGAAACAGAGTTAGCATTTTGGGTCAATGACCCTTGAAGATTATCTTGAATAAAATCATACATAACCTTAACCAGTCTTTTGCAGTTAGCATACAATAAGCCAATTTATATTTATGAATACTCTAGCTTAAAGGAAGTATAGCATCGAAATAAAAATCATTTATAATCATTTATATATTTTTAAAAATATCCTAAGAACTGTGAATGAGGAACAGAAAATAGCAAAAATGTAAAATGTTCCAATTTACACAAAAGGGATTACGCTTCAATATCCTATTATTTTACATATGTGGTATATTGATGTAAAATCAGTTTCTAGGAATGAGGCAAATATTTTTCTTTAATGCAACAATAATATATCCAATACTATAAGTGGATGTTAAATGACAAAAAATTGCATTCACTACAGCAATTGTAATAGCTCTATTCATAATATCAAACTGAACCTCGGAAATAATTTATCCAACAGATTACATTTTCATCAGTTTCTTGGAAACATAGTCAAGTAAATGTATAAACCACCAGAGAGAAAATAATGGTTTATAACTAGGCTCAGAATATTTTACAATTATGCTTTCTCTCAACAGTTTTTCCTTCGCACACTTGCTAAAGCCAAGCACTATATTTATTCCTATTCACATCTGTCAGTCACCCAAGAGACAATTGTTAAAGATAATGAATAGGAACAGATTTTTTTGCCGTAAGTATGCATCACAAACAAACACAGCATCCACACATGCACACTTGTTACAGTTACAAGTCATTAAGTAAAGAGGCAGCCAACTAAATTCATCCATCGTGACAGAAGACAAGAGATTTGGAAATATTGTAAACATTGAGGATGACTGTAATAGATTTCAAAATGACACAGACATATTGTGGAGTGGGCAAACATGTGGCAGATGAAATTCAATCCAGTAAAGTGTGAGGTGATACATTTTGTTAAGTGGACCGAAAAGAGATGCAATGACACTTCTACTTTCAGGACTGTCAGCTTTATCTTCCTTATCTAGTTCTACCCTACACACGAAGCACTACCCCACAGAGCGCTGATTGATGATAGCACTCTTGATCCTGGAGTCCAAACATGCACAGGTAAGAACCAATCTGCACTTTAAAAAAGACATCTGCTCCGGTGCATGCTACTGTGCAGGGAATCTCGCACTTATCCCTGCTCTCCAACGGTGTTCCCACAGCAATGAAATGATGATCTCATCGACACACGAATCAATGTACATTGAACCACTAAGGTGATGTGTAATGGCTACCTGTGAGGGTGGGTGCTGGGCAAGCTGGGTAGCATTGCAGCCATTCAGTGCTAAGTCTGGGGCTCAGAGCAGCACGCTGGTACAGTGAGTGTGGACCATTGCTGGGGACCAGTAGCTGCTGCTGCATGTATTGACAGATCGCTTGGATCCTATGGTCTCTCTCAACATCTCCTGTTGGATGTGAAAGAAACTGCTGTCCTCCACAGTCTTTGTTTGCCTGCACAGCTCTCCAGAACCCAGAGATTTCTCTGTGGTAACAAGCTCAAGGGCCACAACTGCTGTTGAACTTGTTGCCATAGAGAAATCTTCAGGGAGCCATTACACATTGCCTTTGAGGTTTGCTCCACACTGAGTTATGTGGTGATGTTATTTAACCATTTCATTGCAGTGGGAGTGCCAGCAAAGGGATGCGCCTTCAACCAGGTTCCTAGTACAGCACTGAGGAGCCTAGGGGTTTCAGCCAGCCTCCTGGCACAGCAATACAGCTAACCCACATCCCCAGCTTAAAGAACTACTACTTCCCTTCAACCGTTTGGTTCTTGAACCAGCCAGCACAACCCTAATCACTAAAGTATAGCAACACCATGACCACTTTGATCACATTGCACTAACATTGACTTTTTTTTGTTCTGATTGTGTTCCTTCTTGTAAAAATTGTGTATAATTTATGTTTAGTTTATGTTTTTCTTGTGAATGCTGCTTATATGATGTTATGTGCCTGTGATGCTACTGCAAGCACGTTTTTCATTGCACCTATGCATACATGTGCTTGTGCATGTGACAATAAACTCGACTTTGAATAGCACATCTCTTTATACATAATGCAATAATGACCTCTTGATCCCTTCTGTTAAAAGCAACACATAACACAAAGAAATGTTCTACCAATCCACCCCCACTTCTCTGCAACTTAAAACTAACTTGTTTTCTATCTTTCTCAGTTCTAGCAAAACATTGTTTCTCTGTCCCCGGATGCTGGCTGACCTGCTGAGTGTTTCCAGCATTTTTTATTTTTATAATGATGCTCTTTAGTGTTGATTCAATTGCACTCACATTCCTGGGGATGTATCCTGAGTGCTAAGTGGGATGCCCATGTACGTTATTGCTCCTATCTCCATCTTTATTGCTATTCTGGCTTTAGGCTGATCTTTCGAGATCTTGATGAGATCTTTGAAACACCTTATTTTGTTCATTGCTGCAATCATTTATGTCCAAGCAACTGCTCGCACCCCTGTTGAAGGTATAATTCAAAAAAACACTGGTTTAACTAAATGACAGGGTAGGGTGAGAATGGAAAATATTTGCACACTATCAAAACATAGCACCCTGATTAATGCAGCAACTCACATCTCAAGTCCTGCGGCTCTCCAACTCATTGTTGCAGGCACTGCTTTTCTTCTGAGTTACATGCAATGTCTTAGAGCAGTAATGCCTGCAGTACACTATACCATGTAGTGACTCAGTCAGCAGTACTTTGCCAGACTAATATCGAGAACACATTGGTCTTGAGTGAAAATATTGACATACACCTGGCAACATGGGAAATATTCCCTTACAGTATTCCCAGAAAACCAATTCAAACATTTACACACACTTTTCTGAAAGACAAAGTCAGCTGCCAAAATGAAAATACTGCTAACAGTGCAGAAAAAGTTCTTTTATAACAGACAAATCATATTTGTAAGTCAACAAGCATTGAAATAAAGAACATACAGCACAGAATTTATAACATATTATGCTCATAATATTGTGTTTAGCTGTATGATAATCACACCTCCCTGAAATAAAGAAAAGTGAATTTGCACAACAATTTATCAAACTTTTATGAAACTACTCACTGAGCCTCTTACAAATAACTTTAGATGGTGCAGATTTATTTTTCCATTCAGTGCAGGTGGAGGGAGAGTTGAGTGTTTAGAATTTAAATGTGGCCTACCCAATCCTAAACCTACCACTTCCATTTTAACCCAGACTTCAGAGCAGGTTCCTCATTAAAATAGCTTAATGAAGCTGCATTGTTCCAAATTTTGCTTATCTTTTAAGTTAACTGCTGTTTGGGCCCCCTGATCTTTGGAAACCTGGCAACTGATAAAGCAGATCAAACAGATAAGTGTCTCAGCTGCAGTGCTTGTGGGTCTGCAACAGTGAAAGTGTTATTCCATTTCCAAATTTTCTTCCAGGTGATCAAAATGCCACAATCAGTTAGCTCTCACCCAAACCTCCCACAACGTCAGAATCGACCACCCCCACAATTCCTCTCCATTCCCCCATGCCAAATTTACCAGAACTCCACACCCTGCTTGTCTTTATCCTCAACAATCAACTGGAATGTTAATCTGCTTGGTTGCGACCAGGAAACCTGGGAATATCCAGAACAGGTCCTGACACTACATTCAGCATCACAAAGTACAGAATGCGTACTTCTGTCCCCAGTCCTAAATTCTCCCATTCATTAAGCAATTGCCATCTGTTGTAAATGCAAGCAAATGTAGTAAGTAATTCACACAACAGGGTTCCGCAAATTCTTCTAATGGTTATCCTGGGCATATTGACTGCAGCTAGATAAACTTTATTCTGGTATTTTTGATTGAAATTACATCATATATTGCTTGAGTGTTCTTTTCCCGGTTTGATTTAAATTATTCTTCACTCAATATGATGGTGTTTTGTTAAATTTACGAGAATTGCATTATATTCAGTTTCACATGCAAAAGGATTAATAATCTACTCAATAACAATGAAGGTTTAGAAATGTGTATCCTTCAAATGCAGAGAGTTGAAATGACTTTGTGGAGACACTGTCTTGGGATATTGTCTTGTGTCACAAGAGTTCCTGAAATGCACAGGTTACATGGAATAGATAGCTTCAATTATTGCATTTATTGGTATGCACAGTATGCTTTTTGATTATATTTTATTCATAGCACAGAATTTTTGCAATAAACTTTAAATAATTCCACCCATTTTTAATTTTCAACTATGGGCCAAAATGAAATGTCTCCGGATTTTGCACTGTTTGCCTTTTACAGATTTCACGACAGATTTTGCACAGGTGTCATGACCACCACAGTGAATGCATATGCCAATTAGTCATGAATCCATTAACCTTCACAATTCAGACAAAGCACAGGTCAGAGAGAAAGAACTGGGTTGTACCCTCCTGTTTTATAACATAGTAAGCCACATTCAATTTCTAACTTCTAGAAGTTAATGATGTTATTTTACATTGACAGGTAACAAAAGTCATCACCAGAAACAAAGAATAACCTGTTTTTTTTTTGAAACATTCTTTTCAATCCTTCACAAAATGCAGAAATTTGTATTGATGGCTTTCAGAGAATCATTTTCCTCCTGATGTCTTTGGGACTGTGACCGATGCAACTACCCACCAGAATTCTGTATAAAATTTTGTGAATGTTTGATTCGACCATCATAAAATCAATTTACTTCAGAACTCTACTATCATGAAAACATCAATCCTGGGAAGCCTTGAGGGGATGGTAGGGAGGTCTGTGCTATTATGGAATCCTACTATTTGAAGAATCATGATGACTCCCCAAGATAGTTTATGTTACGCATCCTTCAGCAATCATAAGAGCCCTTTCAAAATTGTATTAATTTACAAAAGGTCTCATCCTAACTGTAACAGTCACTGCTGGTGAAAGACATTTACCAAAAACATTATCTTGCAAGTGACAAATTGAGGTTTTAATGTCTGGTAAATGTCCTTCCATGTCAATTTTTATCAAGGTCATTGTATTAGGGGAAAAATTGGTGGTAGTGAATCAGTCAGATAGGCAAACTAATGTTCATTAATTCCTGAATGTTTAGGCATAGGCTTGTCACCAGATTGTTGCCCTGCCTCCTTCACCCCAGGGGAATGAGCACTAAACTTTGTGTGTCACTCAGTATCTGAAAATAACAAAGGCTCAGCAAAAAAAATTGGCCAGGATATCCAAGAATGCCATGTTGGATCGTCCCTGCTCTCCCTGGGTAAGAACAAATTTATTCAAGCAAGCACATCCAAACATCAGAGTGGAAAGTGTTGTCCCATAACATTCTCAGATCAAAGAGAACCATCTCAGCTTAAACCATGATGCGGAGGTTTTGGAGAAATAAGTATGGGAAAAGGATTCCTCTGGGATCCGGCACAGACTCTATGGGCTAAATGACCTCCTTCTATGTTACAAGGAAGCTTGGAAAAAAGGAAACAAAGATAGTTCTCTGTCTTGTCTTCCAACTTTAAAAATTACTGATTAACTCAGAATTACCAGTTTAAGTGAAAGCCTTCAGGCAACAATCCCAAATTTTAAAGCAACTAGTCAAGCATTGTCACACAAGCATAAAAAAGCCCCTCCAAACACCACCTCCAAAATTAGGCCTTCATTCAATTAGTTAATCATTTTATAACACCAATGAGTGACTTTAATCAGGTCTGTAAAATGATGTATATGAAACAAAAATATTTCTAACAAATATCTGAAGATGTCTGATTTAATCTTTATGATCCGAGTACATTTGTTAGTCAGACTGTCTTAGCTCCTGAGCATGCACAATGGCATGGCACAGCACTGAAAGGTTATGCATAGCACAAAGACAGTTCTGATGCTCAGTTACTTGAGATTCATAAGATTAATGGCCCAGAATTTGTAAAGAAACAATTCCAAAGTTCTGAAGTTGAAATCAGTTGGTTGTGATATTTTTCTGGTGTTGGGCTGTGATAAGGGAGCCCAAATTTATAGAAAATGGGTGCAAGGGGCAAAGTTTGTTTTTCACTTTTTTCTAATGTTTATTTACATTTATAAATGATAAGTGTCATAATTTTCTTAATAATCCTTTATATTTTTTATATTTTATGTCTGAATAATTTACAACAGCTATCAAAGGTTTCCGAATGTCAGAAAGATTTTGACAGATAACTAAGTGAGCGTGGTTCACCTGATGATCATATTCCTCATGTGGACTGATATTATTCTGTTCTCCCCCACCCCCCACTCCAACACCTCATGTAAAGCCTTTTCATCATGGAAGCCCCAGCAAAATGCAGGACCTCACCACAGCTGATGGAACTCGCTTCTCTCTCACCATGGGAACTGAGGGAGTTGATTGAAATTCAGGCCTTTTATAAGCAGCATTCTGGACAGAATTTGGAGTGTCAAAGTGTGGGAAATCCTCCAAGAATCTCTTAAATAGTCAGGAGCCAAATATTGCAAATTGATCCTGACAAACTCTTCATCAGAAATTCAATTTCAAAATCAATTCCAATCTTTGCTGAGATGAAAAATGTATGAGTTGCACTTAATGACTTAATGATAGATTTTGGTGACATTTGGCTCAAAAATGAATGATTCAAAGAATAAAATTCTACAGAACAGGTTTATTCAAAACCAAAAACACTAATTAAGTTGTATGAATAAATATAGGGAAGTGTTGGCAACAGAGTCTTTCCTTGCCTCTATTGTGGCTCAGCATACCTCACCACAGTGAGTCGAAGAGCCATGGTTCAAGTCCCAATGCATGGAGCATAAAAATCAAGGCTGATTTTCCAGTGTAACACTGACAATGTGCTATACTGTTAGAGATGCTGTCATTCAGATGAGCAATTAACCCAAACTTGGGCCATTCTCTCAAGTAAACATAAAAGGTCTCATGCATAATTTTGAAGAGCAATGGAGATTTTTCCAGTGCCCAGACTAACAATTATCTAAGCATTGCTAAAATCTGATTCTGATAATTGTTACATCATTCTTTGCTGCCACATTTCCTACATCATAAAAGTGACTACATTTCAAAAACATTTCATTGGCTGACGAAAGCATTGGAACCTCAATGCACTGTGTCATGAATTGATCTTTATGAACGGTATGCAAGACAAGTCTTTCACTGTACCTCAATAATAAACCAATTCCAATTCCAATTTTGAGGTCATGAAAGGTGCTATAGGAAAATGAACATACAAATTTGAAGCAGAAATAGGCCACTCAAGCTCTCAAACCTGCTTCAATATTTAATAAAGTCATGGCTGATTTGACTGTAAACCCAACTCTGCATGTTCATCCATCCATGCTAAACTTTCATCCACACTCCTGCCTTAAAAACAGTCAAAGACTCTACTTCCACCACCCTTTCAGGTAAAGAGTTCCAAAGACTCATGGTGCTTTAAGAGAAAGAAAATTCTTCATCTACGTCTTAAATGGATGATCAATTCTTTTAACAGTGATTCCTAGTCTCAGATTCTCTTATGATGCAAAATAACTGTTTAATTCATCTATAATTTGATTAGATTCCTCCATGATTTTTACCACGTCTTCGACAAGCTCCCATTATTTGATCTTTTGTCATATTTTATGGTTACTGTAGGTGACCTGCACACCACTACTGCTCCCACAAGTGACTTTTTGCCTTTATTTCTCACCTCCATCCAAATCGCTTCTGCACTCTGGTTTCCTGAAATTATGTCATCCCTCTCCGTAATACTAATACCATTGTGAAATAGCAATAAATATTATACCCCAACAATAAATATTGTGCCCCAACATTAAGTCATCCTATCTCGATTTCTTTGTAATCACCATCAGATCATATTTTATTTCAATTTTCACTATCAGTCCATCTATTTGTTTCAAACGCTACATACATTTCGATACAGAGCCTTTAGTCATAGAATCAGAGAGAGACAGCAGGTAAACAGGCCCTTCAGAACACCAAGTTTGTACCAACCATCAACCACCCATTTACACCAATCCAACCTTAATCTTTTTTTTCTGTGCCCCCCGACATTCTCAACAACCCCCCGATGTTCTACCACTCACCAACATACTAGGGAGAATTCACCATGGCCAATTAACCCACCAACCCACACTTCTTTTGGGATGTGGGAGGAAACAGAAGCACTCAGAGGAAACCAATGCAGTCATAGTGAGAACCTGCAAACGCTACACAGACAGCACCCAAGGTCAGTATTGAACCTGGGTCTTTGGCACTGTGAGGCAACAGCTCTACTAGATGCGCCACTCTGCTGCCTTTAGTTTTGCCCTTTTATTATTTTTGTAACCTCCAGCCTTATCTGCTAATTTACTCATAGAATCATATTGTCTATCCCTACCTATCAGTCTTACAAGTCTTTCTTTTACTTCTTTTGTTTACGAGAATGAAAAAAAGAGATCAAGTTGCTGTGCAGGGCCAATAAATTGCAAATTAAAAACTGCAGATGCTGGAAACCCGAAATTAAAACAAAAAATGCTGGAAACCCTCATCAGGTCAGGCAGCTCCTGTGGAAAGAGAAAAAGACTTATCGTTTCAGGTCAAAGACCTTTCAACTGATGATGCTGCCTGACTTGTTGAGTGGTTCCAGTGCTTTCAGTTCATATTTAATAAATTACCAGAATAGGCTAGGATGGACAGGCACTTAGATTGATATCACAAGACTTCTTTTCTGTTTTCAGGTAAAGGTAGCATATCATAAAAAGTTAAGAATAATCCTGAAACAATGAACCTTCATGATTTTGAGACACTTGGAACAGAGAATATAGGTGGAATGGAGCAAAGTGAACTGAAGGGTTGAACGTCCATGGTGAGCACCACTCTTCTCATGTTTTGTTTCTTTGTCTAACATCATTTAGAATGCATTCCATGGACTCATAGTTTCTCACTCTGCAGGAAATGCCAGAAGGAGTGATGTTACCAGAATTCTAGTACATTCTTCTCATCTCCCAAGAGCCATCTGGAGCTCCAAGTCTCAGTGATGAAGCTTGTAGCTCACAACACGCTGATCATCATGGTATACCTGCTCCAGCAAATTTAGGGATTGAGTGTGAGAAGTGAATCCCTGGTCAAGAACCGAGTACAGATGAGATGGAACCTTTTGGCTGGATGACCAATTAATAAAACACAGTTATTATTTATGATTACACTTGAAGGCTCCTGGACCAGCTGGGATTATTTCAAGGGCTTGGTGATGAATCTTGCAGATTTTTATCCCCCTAATCAGCCTGGATATCCAGTGCAGCATCTCCTCAGGACACCGTGATATGAAATGGAGATACATTCATCATTTTACATAAGGCATCACAACTGTATGAGTCAACCGGTTTTCTATGTCCAGATAAGAGAATCATTCTCCACTGAACCCATCTTTTACTGGAGCACCACCAAGAATTCCTCATCATTTATTTTAAGATCTGATTTCCAATGCAGTTTAATACTATTTTAAAAAATGTTTTCGCATTCTAGAATCGGTGAATTTTATCACAGTATACTGTGAATAATGCATCACTGTTTGAAAATATTATCTTTTTGCACCAAGAAAGTACTTTGTTTTCAATTATTACTTATTTTTACCAGCTTACAAAGGAGAAAGTTCTTGACACACACAAGATTATCATCAATATTATTGTCTTCTCCCCTGTTCTGACTTTGATTTTTATTTTAACATAGAAATTAAAGGTATGAGTGAAGTCTGGTGGAGATTCCATTTCAGTCACTCACAGTGTTAAATAATGTCCTCAAAACATGAATTTGAAACAGGATTCAGCTGCAATAATCGGACATGGTAACTTTATAAAAAATGTTGTTGGAGATTTATATGATTATAACTTAGAAATTTAACTGAAGCTAGAAAAGAGAACACAACTGTTTAAAAAAATAATCTCACACAAAACCCAATCTGAGTTAAATCAAAATACTTGACTGAAATATGGATCCCATGCTGGGTTTTTCATGGTAGCTGCAGGCTGTGTTGATCATCTGGATGAAAAGTAAATTTTAATTTAATGGAAAAACAATGATTAGTGAGGTAAAAGCCCAAAAGCATTAGTTATTCCTCATATCCATAAGAGGAAAACCTTTAACATTTGTGTTAGAAATTAATTAACTGAAATTTATTACCATTTATAATAACTTACACTGTAATTTAGCACTGGATTATGTTCATAACTTACCGGTATTAATGGATTCACAATAGGGCTTTAGGTTTTGTAGATAACACTGAGTTGCATGCACTCAGCTCCTGATGTTGTGACTTTGGATTAACATCTAGCACATAGCACTGCAAGTGCAATGCAACAACATTTATTGTTTCAGCAGCTGCAAAATTCTGCATTCAGTTGCTACAAGGTATAACTTCACATAAGCTAACTTTAAAAAAATGCAACATCTTGATGTAATATATGACATTCCAAGCATCAATTTCACCAGCACTTCATATGTTTTGATGGTTACTTGCATACAGTACTAATTATGACCCATTGCAGACAGGATATTATGCTCCGCACACTCCAAAGTAATACAATATCTAATTTAAAACCAAATTTATACAATCTCTGTATTAGAAATTCAATACTGTATGAATAAATTGGTTTAGCTCTTCCAGTGATGGATACAATAGCCTAGAATTTGTCAACAGCAAGGCAATGGCACTTGTCTCAAAGAAAGATCCCCACAAAGGACTCATGGTATCTGCAGTAAGAAATCCCCATTTTCAGATGCCTGAGCAGCAAAAAAAACTGCAAATGCTGGAAGTCTTAAACAAAAACTGAAAATACTGGATAAAGGTTAGCAAGCCAAACCAGGCAGCATCTGTGGAGAAAGAAACAGAGATGCTCAATGTAAGCGTGAGGAACAGCACCTTATTTTCAGTCTGGGTACATTGCAGCCCTTGGATTCACTATCGAATTCAACAATTTAAGATCTTGCTGGATATGTCTTTTGTTTCTTTTCTATCTCAAACTGCCAGTATTTAAAGTACAGGTACCTCCTGCATTTCGGGAGGGTTGGGTGGGCGGGGGGGGGAGGGGGTTGCGTTCCTAGAAAACAGCCCATATCGCAATTTTCCATAACACAAAGCCACATCATCTGGCCATGCATCAAGAAAAGTGAGTTGAAAAAATTTGTATTTATTTATTTACTTTTTCCACATAAACTCCACGAGAGCAAATATTAATCCACATATCAAATTTCTGGGTAACGATTTGTGAATTCTGTAAGGGCAAATTTCTGTTTTCTGAATGGCAATAACATGGAGGTTCTCTGTAATAGTTGCCATGATGACTTTGATCTCCACCTAAGCACAGGTATTCCCTCTATTCTCTCCACCCTCTCGCTCTCTGCAACTCAAAACATGCTTGCTTTCTCACTTTTTCAGCTTTGATGAAGTGCATTTGACCAGAAATGTTAACTCTGTATCTCTCTCCATAAATTCTCCATGAGCTTTGAGTATTTCCAGTGTTTTCTGTGTTTGTATCAGTTCAAAGTGTTTTGCAGAAGCTGCGATGTTTTCACACTAACCAGACAGCTAGTCACACAAAAGAACTCTCACAAAAATCATAAAAGGAAGCAAAAGGTACAATTTTTAACTATACTTTTAAACGCATACAATGCTAAATAAATCTTAAGTAGCATTAAATAAGTAACTTAAATTCCTATCAGTTCTGTTGCTTCCCCTTGATTGTTTTGGAGAAGCTGAATCATTGACAGCAACTTTGGGGTTTTTCACATTTAATCAAAAATCCTAAAGTTGCTGTCAGTTTCACAGAGTAATGACAGTATACACCAATAGTTTTGATGTCATCTATTGTAAAATCTTGGTCATCTACGATAATATCAAAGAAACAAAAAGGACTGCAGATGCTGGAATCTGGATGAAAACATTATGATGCTGGAGGAACTCAGCAGGCCAGGCAGGCATGGAGAAAAGCAGGCGGTCAATGTTTCGGGTCAGGACCCTTCCTCAGGACTGAAGATAGGAAAAGGGGAAGCCCAATATATAGGAGGGAAAAGCAGAGCAGTGATAGGTGGACAAAAGAGCAGAGGCGGGGTGGGCACAAGGTGGTGATAGGTAGATGCAGGTAAGAGATAGTGATGGGCAGGAGCAGGGGAGGAGGGGAGAGCAGATCCACTGGGAGATGGGTCAAAGGTAAGGAGAGAGAAAAAAAGAGGGGTAGAAAAAGAGAGATAGGCTAGGAAAGGGAAGAAAAGAAGAAGCATGGTGGTGGGGGATGTGGGGGAAGGGGTGTGGGAATTACTTAAAGTGGGAGAATTCAATGTTCTTTTCTGCTACAACAAATAGCTTGAATTTTTCCTCACAGAAATACCAGTCATTATATCTGTGCTTAGTCTCTCGTTCCCCAACTTTATACCATGCTCTGCAGAAGCAGCATTACCAAGCAGTGTCCAACACTAATGCTGATACCCAAGTACCCAGCAGCAGCATTTAATCAAATAACCTTGAAATAATTACAATTAATGACGATCGATAATTACTCAATCAAAACCTTATTCAAAAATATCCTTATTTATGCCTTAAAGAAGTTGATACAAAATATGTCTCAAACTAAAGAATGGAAATTTGTAATTTAAATCATCTT
The DNA here is from genome assembly GCF_009764475.1 of Pristis pectinata. Taxonomy (NCBI): domain Eukaryota; kingdom Metazoa; phylum Chordata; class Chondrichthyes; order Rhinopristiformes; family Pristidae; genus Pristis; species Pristis pectinata. The sequence goes on along the minus strand of NC_067425.1, from coordinate 20,364,831 downwards.
CCTTTTCCTGTTACAGCCAGTTACAGAGTGTAACACCAGCCAGAGAATTTCAAAACCTTTCATGCAAAGCAAAATGTCAATGTGCCTCAAACGATAACAGGCTCGTCTTTCAGCTAAAACATTGCAACGTCAACCTTCAACCAGAATCAGTAGATGAATCCCAGAAATAGATCCTGGAACTCGCACTCTCAGCTTTGCTGGCTTTTTCTCTCCCACACATACCCTTCACCCATCCACTGCACTGTGCATTCCCCAACTACATGGCTCGGTGTTTGGTTACTTATGGTTTTCTTATGCATTCCACTGCTACCGTGTTATTCTTTGCCACTTTTGTGCTTTCCTGGCTGCACCACAACAGCACTGCACATATTGGACACAATTTAAGAAGCTCTCTCCATTCACAAATATCATAATTTACCCAAGGAAACAAAAATCCCCCAGAGAAAAGAGATCAGCTACTATTCCAAACACATCCACCTTCACAGGAGGAACTAAGATGAACAATCCTATGGCTCAGTGGAATACCCATCAAACTATACCCATCCAAAAGGGTTAGAGAAATCAAACACAATCCCAGAAGTCAAATCACAATGAACAACATTGGGTATATACAAGAATAAAGATAAATGGAAGAAAAGTCATAAATCAATACCCAAATATGGTCTTACAATTGTAGAACCCCAAAAGCACCATGCTCAATAAAAACTGACAATTTCTAGTATGTGCATATTTACAGTTAAAAGTGAAAACCCCAAACTTGCTTTCAGTGATATCTCACACCTCCACAGGGCATGAAGATGCAATTAACAGAAATCAATTGCTTGATGTGAATTTCAACTTTTTACACACTATTTCTATTGTTAAAAGATAAAACATGGTTTGCCTCATTGAATCAGATACAATTCAGATTTCAATGGCATTCTAATCATAAATCGTGCTGAAAAACACTCTGGCCTAGAAAAATTCCCACAAAATGACATAACAATTGTGTGACTGCAAAAAATTTAGAACTTTTGCACTTTAGAAAATTGCATGGAGAGCTTTTTGCTGGGAAACAAACTATTTCATTCTTTGTAAGATTATTTCAAGAAGTTATTAAAAATCTGTAACATTTTTTAACTTCTTGATCTACTGCCAGAATTCCTCAATTCATTAAACTCAGCCACATCACTATAACTAGATGCTACAGGTCGCTATAGATATTGCAGAAAGAGACTTACATCAGAAAAAGGAAAACTCATGCTTCTGTGCCTGCATTATATTTGTGAGCATCTTCCATCGAGGTTAGCAAAAATCTTTGGCATAAATTGGAAAATTTAGACCATTATCCTTAGATAGCCAATATGAGAAAAAATGTAAATAAAGGCATCGCAACTGAAAGAAATGCATAAACAAGCACCAAACATGTTGCATATGTCTTTTCAAGCACCTAAATACATGTCACAGAAATTATATCCAAAATATATTATAGGCAAGTCAAGAGATCATTATAGACAATACTCAACATACAGAAATCTATACAAGCACATCATTTTAACAAATAAAATTCAAAGACAAGGGCATAAATTAACTATATAAATCTGACAGAGCAGATGCCCTGATCATTTACTTATAAAATCAGATGTCCTGATCACTTACTTCACCAGTGTTAGTGGGACCAATCTGTGCTCTTTTTTACCCAGGTAATTTAATAACATACTGTATAGTTCCACATGCTGAAAACAGTACATACTTAAATGAGTGTGGTGTGTATACCTTTTATGTATTTTCTGAAGGCATTTGATAAGGGGCACAAGAGATTGCTCAGAAAGATTAAAACACAAAGAAATGGCTGGAGACAGAAATCCAAAAAGCGGAGGTAAAGAGATAGATTTATTTGCACTAGTAAAGTTGGATGGGGGATTTGTCCAAGTAATCACCGCAAGGGATGTTTTTAATTTCCTTCTATGGTGGTAGTTTGAACACAAGCACAAAAAAACTCCCAAGTTTGCTGATAATACCCACACCTGGTAAAAGGGATGGAAGATAAAAAGATGGCTTGGCAAGTGAGTAGAAACAACACAATGGAACAAAATGCTAAAAACAATTTTTGCAAACAAGGCTGTGAAAGAAAGTGTATCATTAACCCTAACATTATTAGAGCAATAAAAGACAATGACAATCCAAGTGGTGCAGGTGGATGGATGTTACTTCAAACTGTCGGAAAAGGATATAAAAAGGCATTAGGGATTCTATGATTTTTACATTGGGATAATGAGTATAAAAGTAAGGTTGGACTTGAGCCATACAGTTAAAGTACATGTAATATATGTGCAGATCCAGGATCCTTTTTAAACACATGATATTAGGAAATGAATGGCTTAGAATATTACCAGCAAAAAAGAGGAAAGGCTTTAAAAAAAAAGGCCTTCTTTCATTGAAACCAGGGAAGTGGGGAAGAGATGTAATAGATATTTTTGAAATTCTTAAAGATTTTAAGAAATGATATCAATGTTGACCTAAAATGCCAGGCAGAAAATTCAGAGGACTGAGTGAATTAGCCCTAGCTAATGTTATTCTCCACTGACTTCAACACTGTAATGTAATTCAAATCCTGACACCAAATATAGTTTGCAGGGTATTCTACTATTGACCAAGTCCAGATAAATACTTCTTTAAGCATGAGATGTTACAGAAAAATAAATATTACCACTGAATTTCTCTTTCTCATTTGGTTCTAACCAATTTTCCCTTTCTAGCTCTCAGTGACATTTAAGAGCTTTTGATTTTTATAGTTTGTCATGAACTCTTGTCATTGATAATTAATTATGGCATGAGAAGTGTTATTGTGAACAACACTCTCAGTAGAAAAGTGTTTCCTTCAAAACAACAGATGAAACTGTTTTCATTCTGTACTTTCATTGTCCCTTCCCTTATCTCAAAACTGCTTAGCTAACTGATTTATGGTATCATCATGAAAACATTAAGCATCCTGCCATCTCAGCAAACAACTAAACCACAATGTCAGCTGAATTGTACTACAACAGATCAAACTCTAAAGCATCCTGGGGATGAATAACCATTTACCCTATCATTAAGCAGAAAGAAACCTCCAAAAATCTAATCAAATCAGTTCAAAGCAAATCCTAATCCTGCACGTGCTAGATTTCACAAAACTATTGTATTTTCCAATATTTCATAAAGACAGAGGGAATGTAAAACATGCAGTGAACTTAAACCAGTCAAGCTTCCTAATGATCAGGTTAGGTTAAATTTAACAGAGACACAAGGGACTGCAGATGCTGGAATCTGGAGCAACAAACAAAACATTGGAAGAACTCAACACGTTGAGCAGCATCTGTGAAGGCAAAGGGATGGTTGACGTTTCAGCTTGAGACCCTGCCTCAGGACTGAGAGTGTAGAGGGAAATGAGAGAGAGGGGTGAGACTGAGGCTGGTATGTGATAGGTGGAGCCAGATGAGGAGAGAGGATGATCGGCAGATGGAGCCAGGTGGGGGAGAATAACAAAAGGGGTGAGGAATGGGAAAGGTGAACAAAGAACCTGAGTGTATTGGTGGGAGTGCGAAAGCTCCACAGGGGTTGTGGGTTACCTGAAATTAGAAACTTCAATGTTCATACTCAAGTGGAATATGAGGTGTTTTTTCCCTAATTTGTGTTTGGCCTCACCATGGCAGCAGAAAAGGATGAGGACAAGTTGGTGTGGGAATGGGAAGAGGAGTTAAAACAACATGCAAGGCAGTCATTGCAGACAGAGCACAAGTGCTCAGCAAAACGGTCAGCAGCTCTATGTTTGGCCCTGCTGATGTAGAGGACGCCACGTCATGGGCATTAAATGCAAGAGACCAGGTTGGAGGAGGCGTAAATGAATGTCTGCCTCACCCGGAAGGGCCGTTTAGGTCCCTGAACGGTGGTGAGGGAGAAGATGCAGGGACAAGTGTTGCACCTCCTATGGTTTGCAGGGGAAAGTGCCGGGGACAGGGAGGAGTGAGTGGGAAGGGGACTAGGAGTCACAGAAAACAGAAATGGGGGAGGGGAAGATATGACCGGTGGTAGGATCCTGTTGGATCTGGTGAAAATGGCAGGATGATATACTGGATGTGGAGGCAGGCGGAGTGAAGATGGGGACCAAGGTAACCCAACCTCTGTTCTGTCTGGGTAGAGGAGCAATAAAAGCAGAAGTTAGGAGATGGATGTGAGGGCTCCATCAACTAGGGCAGAGGGGAACCTACGCTTCTCGAAGAAGGAGGAAAGCCTCAACTTGAGAACAGATGCAGCAGAGATGAAGAGACTGAAAGAAAGGGAAGGCTTCCTTACAGGAGACTAGGTGGGAGGAGATGTAGTTGAGATAGCTGTGTGAGTCCATGGGTTTATAGCAGATACGGTTAAAAATGCTACAGTGAAATGGTATCAAGATTATCACATGAAGAATAAAGTGGGAGTTGGAAGAGATTCCAAACTTTTATGTGAAATTTGTAATATGGCTTGTAAAGCAATAATACAGATGGAAATTGATCTGGTTTTCAGCATCACGTTACACATATTACTGAATATGGATTCTACGACCATAGTGAAAAATGTCTCGTCGGAACTGACATGTAACACTTTAAGTATATGCAAAGACTTTTGTTCTGCAAAAAGTTCACTAGAAATGTGAAACTGAGGATATATTCACCAACATAGTTATATTACCACATATTATGACCAGAGGAATTCCTACTACTGCATGTTACTAGGGTTAGAGGAGCAGAGCAGGTTTTGAGGCAGCTTCAATCCCATTTCAAGAACTTTGTCACATGGGATTTAAGTTCTTGTAACCCTTTGTAAAATTCACTGCAAAGCTATTGATTGCCAAAAATATGTTTTTCCAATGGAAATCCCTTATTCAAAGCTATTGGGAAAATAAAATGCCTGATGTATTCCAGAGTGGTCGCTGCACGGGTGCTGTCACCCATTGTGTATAGAAGTGCATCTAAAGTCAATTCTTTATGGCCTAGTCCTAACTTTTAGATTGTGTTCCGAAGTCCTGGATGTCCAAGCTAGCAGTAACAGTTTCTTGCTATCGACCCTCAATATTTCAAAAACAATACCAGTTGCACAAGTTTGATTCTACATCAAGAGGACTGGAGTCTTTATACCTAAAGGACAGAACTCCATTCATATTTTTCATTATTTTCTGTAACTGTCCATGGCATTGTAATGACCTGTATAAAATGGACCTTCAAGCCACTTTGGACCTCCATAGTTTCCACCATTCAAAAAGGACTCTGTTCTAACAGTTTTTTTTGCAGTGAAATCCATTTGCCACAATTTTACCCATTCACTTAATCTTTTAATATTTCTTTATAAATTAATACTTCTATCACACTGTTTAATGTCTTGTCTTTAGTGTCACTTCCCATCCTGGTTATGTGATAATCTATCCTATCTGTCATTTATAAGTACAACAAACACTCGGGTTCAATGCAGATCATTTCGGGACACCACCGGTCACATCCTGTCAACTTAAGACATGCCTGTTGTCTCCATTCTTGATCCAGGGCTGAGCAACAAATTTCCTAGCCAGATCAATAACTTCTCTTCCACAGGCAACTTTAGCTAATGGTCTCTAATAAAGGACATGATCAAACATTTCCTGCAACTCCATATAAGTAACATCCATCGGCATGACGTTGTTCAATGCTGGGAATAATTGAATAGTTTGGCCCCAAAAATGTAAAAACAATGTTTCCACTTGTGGGACATTCAATAATTAAGGATCAGTCAAAGTGGATGGTTACTAATAAATTCAAATGGAAATAAGATGTTTATTTGGAATATATTCCAAGATCACACTTGATCTGGTCCACACCTCACATTCGTATTCCACAGGATCTTCACATCCAGACTAACCTTTAGTGGCTGTGCAGCACCCACAGTGTTGTGAGCAGCTCTGCTATGTGGCTATTACATGAGCAGCAAGCCCTCAAACAGCAAATCCTAAAGCCTTGCCCCTGGTGCCTATGATGACTTTGTGATATCATGTGCTGTCAGCCTTTTCCGCTGTCTCTAAACTTCTCTGATAATCAGAGACATTTAGAAACAGTCCAAATACATCGCAATACATAAAAATATTTTTTTTAAACTAAAGCATTTAGAAAGGAATAAAATTTAGAAACCTTTTTACTTCTAGTAAATTAATTAGAAGTCTATTCATTAAAAATTAATGACAAAACAAACCACTTAGTTTCATTTAATGAAGGGTCAACAACCCCATTCTAATGCATCAGCTTTGTCAGGTGCAAATCTGAGGGGCCAGAAATGTTAAGTATCCAACGTGTTATCTAGTAAAGTCAGGAACCATTCCCGGCCTCAGTGCTGCATCCAGTAGCAAAACAGGAGGTCAGATACACAGCTCATTGCCACACTTGCACGTTGTAGTCACAATCTCTTTAAATGTCACTCTCACTGAAATCTTACCTCCTGCCACGTGTTCCTTACACTTAACTGCCCCATCTGTTCTTGAATCTACAAGTAAAGTTGAATTTAAGGAAAAAAGCTGGACCAGGAAATCTGAACATTATTAAACAAACAACTACCTCGGCAGATTTAGAACCAGTTCATGACATGCACCAGAAGCAGAAATTCAGCTCTCAATCTGCCTTTAATTTAAGCAACCAGTGCATACAGAAGTCATCTTTCATATTACATCTTGACTGAGAATGGTCACGGGTACGTAGTTTGAAGTGAAAACTATTATTTTACGACATTACAGTGAGGCAGTACATAAATCAGCTGTTTCCGTGCACCAAAGATGTTTGCACTCCTCTCCATCTGTAACTACAATTTACATTTATACAGCAACTTCAGTCTATTACGAGATCCCAAAGAGCTTCACAGGAATATTCTCAAAATAAATAATCTGCCACACAAGGAGATATTAGGACAAGTGTCCAAATCCTCATTCAAGAAATAGTTTCACTTCTCACCTGAGTGGTTATTTTTCATGTGCCCCTGTGCCTAAACAACTTCAAAAAGGCCAAATTTTTCTGAACCTATTATCAATAATATTCATGAGTTGCATAGAAATGTGGTGTGCAAACAAGTATGATCTAAATACACATTCCACATTCCATAAACATGCTATTCCTATGCAACACCTTATTGTTAGATACAAGAATAGAATTACATTGTTATTTTCACCTCCTAAAGTAACTGAGGAAGAAATGCATCAATGACTATGACCAGTGACAGAAAGGCCAGCATTGCAGCTATTTGTATCACAATGCCAAAGAATAAATTAAATGGGACCAGTAGTTCTCCACAAGTAATCTATCCAGTTACACTTGTCACCCAGCAAAGCAATGACAATAGTGTTCCTATGTTAAATCTTGATCATAATATCTGAATCTATATTTACAAAAAGGTATAGAAATTACAATAAGGTCCCCAGTTCTGCATGTGTCTTTGAGTATACCAAAAGCATCCACATAATTGTTGATGAAAGTTATGTATTTTTGTGGGGTCAAACTAATTTCAGAGAGTGATGAGCTACCAGCCCATTGACCTCCCTGCATTAGCAGGGGTAGAATGTAAAGAAAAGTAGTTGCCTACACCCCATTTGGGAACAAAATTATTGGTTGCTTTTACAAGGGCTGGACTGAGTAAGATTTCTGCATCACGTGGCAGGGCTTTACACAGAGGAATCAGAGACAAGTAGATGATGAGAATAAAAAGATGACTGTAGCTGTAGATTTCATAGTAGGCGACAACCAGCCATTTTTGTAAATATAATTAGGATTCCTAGGTACAACATAGAATAATACAGCACAGGAAAAGGCCCTTCAGCCCATAATGTCTGCTCCAAGCACAACGCCGAATTAAACTAATTCTGTTCTGCCTGTACATGATGCATATCCCTCCATCCCTGCATATTCATGTGTCTATCTAACGGCCTCTTAAATGCCACTATCGTATCTGCTTCTACCACTCCCCCTAGCAGTCCGTTCCAGGCACCTACTACTCTCTATGTAAAATACTTGCCCTTCACATCTCCTTTAAACTTTCCCCCCATTCATTTTAAATGCATGTCCTCTAATACTTGGCATTCCTACCCTGGAGAAAAGACTCTGACTGTCTACCCTATCTATGCCTCTAATAATCTTATGTCAGGTCTCACCTCAGCCTCCAATGCTACAAAGAAAACAACATAAATTTGTCCATATAGTCCTAGTTTGACCTAGAAAGTCCACTGAGGCCCAGTTAACAGCATAAAGAATATCACATAAAAGATGGAACGATGCATGAAAAATGACAAGGCACATTTGTCATTGACAACCAGGGATGTAGATAATAATCTCATCGAGTTTTCCAGAGGGTAGATTATGGACTTAATTGGCTGAGATTCCTTAATGGTGGGCAGATAACAGTGGTGGATGTTACAGGGAGATGGATAAGGAAAAATCAATGCCTGGGTGTGAAGCTGACACAGGAAGTTAATATTGTTGGGCACTGGAGCAGGAGACTACAGGATATCTTTCAATTGAGACCAACCTGCCTGCAGTAAGGTTAAGGGGCCGAAAAAAACCAACCTCTTCCTCTCGCCCAGCTGTAGGAGCGGTTGACGATAACACTTCCTCTATCCTGCAAGGTCTCCAGTTGAAGAGGCCGTAAATGTAGCTCACTGTTTTTAGCAGAGCTTTTTGACGGTAGGATATATTTTGGCAGTCCCTTGTAAAACCAAGCACCAGATCTCTTCCAAATCTGTAAAACATGATTAAGATTAAAAAATTAGCTCTGCTCCTAAGTGCTATTCTTAAAGAAGACGATGTAATTGCAAGATCCAAAGGAACATACACAGAGATTTTCATGAAATTGGTTATATTAAACACTTTTAATTAAGTATTTTTATACAAACTTCCAGGAATCTGTAAAATGTGCAAATCAGCCATTAACTAAGGACAATTATTAAATAGCATTTACAAACTCAATAGGACTATAGAGGCAATAAAAAAGACTTGTTAAAAATTGTATTGGAAGTAACAAAGGGAAAACTTATGCCAGCAGTGATACTAACTTCAAACAGGATGAATGACATCTGTTGAGCTTTGACCTTCCTTGTATTGTTAAAAATATGTGACTATCCTCTGTTGTAAAAATATATCCATAAAACTCTCTGCAATATGAATGATAAGGTTAAGGCAGCTTGATGCCCAGCAAATCTTTTCATGACATGCCCAGATGTCTGTATAAATGAAGGCCATAAGGAAGTTCTATTAGGACCAATAGAACTTTTACAAAAAGCATACTATAAGGAAGTAAACAGAAGAACCCTGGCTCAGTTCCATGTACTCATTCATCTGATTCTGGTGTTTGCATATCTGTACATTGGCAAGATCAAGACAGTAAGATAGTCTTCCAAACCAACTGTCTTCACACAAAAAAATTGTTTGGAACTTGCCTTTTTACTTTGGGAGACGGAAAGCATGGAAACAGAACGTGGCATTCCATCATAACACCAAATACAAGTGACACAACAATGTGCTTTAAACTATTTATTTCAATATTTTGATACTTATGTCAACAAAAAAGATTGATCAAGTTGATTGCTTGACAACTTGCACATGATAAACTCTTATATAGGCACTTAAAATTAAAATTTAGATGGAAAATAATTTTCCTATTAATCCTTTGGAGGATATCCTTTAAACTCTATTACTTTAAAAGAAGTGTACAAAGTGCAATGTCAGTTTGTCAAGACATAGTAGTCCAAAACTGGATACACTGATGGTGAAAGGGCACAGGTTTATTAGAACAAAAGCTGTACCTGATGAAGAAAGCTATTGGCCAAATGTAATAAGATGATATAGGAAAGCACCGTTCATTCTTAGGTTGCATCACGAACCAAGTGACTCTTATAAATAATGCTCCATGCAACTATTTCACTATGCAGCAAAGCATTTCTATCACTAAAATCTAGCTTCAGTCCATCTTCAGGAAGTACAAGAAAGGACATCAATTAGGGTCTAGCTACGAAAGCCTTGGTGATACATTTCAGGCTTTACTGTTAGTAGAGATAAGGGAGCCTCAGTCAACTTCCATTAAGGCAAGCGTTCACCTGCATAGAGTCACACAGCATGGAAGCTGACTCGTTGGCCCATCAGGTATGCAAAACCCAACCATCCATTTACACTAATCTCATTTTATTCTCCCCACATTCCCATTGACACTCCCCAGACTGTACCACTCTCCTATACCAGGAGCCATTTATGGCAGCCAATTAACCAACCAACTTGCACACCTTTGTGATGTGGGAGGAAACCTATGTGGTTACTGAGAGTATGTACAAACTCCACACAGATGGCACCGGTCAGGATTTAACCCAGGTTCCTGGAGCTGTGAGGTAGCATTTCCACTAGTGGGCCACCTTAACATGTCTTTATTCTCAAATTGTCACTTGAGCTGAAGATGTGCCCACAGGAACCGCCTCTGTCCATATGGAATGTCCCTCTATTAATGACTATGATCATTAATCCCATAAATGGTCCTGCAAAATTTACATTTGCTCAATTATACTTTATTTGGTCAGGGCAATGGGTTAAGACAAGTGGCTGGTGGATGCTTGTGACACTCTTGACATTGTTGATATCCTTTCCCTGTGCCCTTCAAATGCTGGTCTACTTCATGGCACCAAACAAAACTTCTGTCAACCTGTTAGACAAGAGATCATGAGTCCTTCATGCAAGTGCTTCAGAATGGTGTTCTTGCTTGTTGTGGAACAGCAACTCTGGATAACCACCCCATTCTGGATGGTCAGCTCAGGCCTCTTCTCTGCAATATAGCAATTGTAAGTTTTAGAAAGCTTTCCTCTCTCAATCCATGCTGAATATTCTCATACATCCACGAGTGAGTGGGGTCACATCTTGTCATGGTAGTAAGTTAATAGGTGTCTGTCCATGTAATCCACCAGTAACACAGCTACATGGAAGTGCACTAACTCATTGGTTGACTTAAGGTAGCACTCTCCGTTCTTGCAATCCAGCACAAAGTCAAGTACGGCCAACAACACCAAGCATCTCTGCATTATAGCCAAGGCCAGCAGATGTTTACTCTTGGATTTACAAAAAATACCCCACAGAGGATTGTGTTCCAAGAAAATCAAAATTCTGGCCATACACTGCTATCGAACTTCTTCACTCTGCATATGATAGCTAAACCCTTGTTGCCTGGTTGTGAAAGAGAGCTCTGCCTTGGAAAGAGAGCTTGATGCGAAACCAATCTGTCACTCATCTCTATTCTCCATACGGTGTGACTGGAACTTGCAATGAATAAATTAGCTGCTATATTTCTCTAGATAACAAGAGTGACAACACTTCAATATCTGACAACAACCTGTTTGTGAAGCCAATAAAGGCAAAGTAAACTATTGATAGTGTTAATAAAAGTTACTTAGAATTTTCCTGCATTTATTGGAATCAAACTACATAAAATATATTTAAAAGTGATTTCCAGTATGTAATTGAACACTTTATATCAACCACATCATAATGTCAACCATCAAACCTTCAAACCATTGCTTCCAAGTCAATGGCTCAGAATTTGGGGTTGTGATGTGGCAGAACTGCCATAGCTCATTGTCATCATTCTGCAGAATTGACAGCAACTTCTTGTACTGTGCACACATGCACAGCTGACAAGGAAAACAAGAATCAGCTATTAGTGATATCTTGCTCCACCACCAGGGTGCACTGTTGCAGCCTCTGACAAGCAATCAACGCAGAATCAATGAAATTATCTGAACTTCAACTTCTTCTGTACAACATTCACTTAAAACAAAAACTGAAAAGTTTACATTTTATTTATTTAGGTGTGACAAGAGCCTTTAATAACTATAAGTTTTGTTGACCAAACTTTCTGGCTACAAAAAAAACTAATTTTATACAGGTGATGTCAAATTCCTTGGGAATAATTATTTCAAAATGTCCTAGATTTTACATTTATGACATTTCAACTTCTCATTCAATCTATGTGCAAATCCCAATCTTTACTTCACTCACTGTAAAATTAAGCACAACTAGAGCTTTCTTACATCTTGAATGACTATATTAGAATTCTTCCTCTCATGGAGATGAATTTGTATTGCCATTTAAACCTCTACCCTACGGATGCATTGGGAAATCCAGCTGCTCAGGTACACAGATGCCATTACTGTTGCTGGACAGCACAGAATGCAGAACCCTGAAGGTAGGCAGGTGACAGCGACCCACACTGTAGAAGGGAAAATCCACCCTGCAGTGCTCATGGTTGCGAGGACAAGTTTCTTTTAGATCACCCTTTTGTCATTATTGATTGGAAAATCCAGGTCATTTTTATTCAAACCTTTTCTGCCACTTGCTACATAATACTGTTGTATATTATTCAGCATATATAAGAATCAGAAATCTTAGCACAAAAAGTGAGCATGCTAAATTAGTTTTGAACTATCACCAAATCATATTTTTGTATTCATTCTCTTGAAATTAAGCTCCACATTGCATCTTAATTACATTTTTGGTAGATAAATCTTATAGAGATGAATTTGTATTGCCATTTAAACCTCTACCCTACTGATGCATTGGGAAATCTAGCTTTCAAGGTATACTTTTAATCACCTTTCTGAAATGCATGCATTACTAATTTTTTTCTGTAATAAACTGAATCTGTCATTTACCTGCTCTTGCCCCGTGTTATCTTCCCTCCCTGATGAGCTCGACGCCTTTTATGCATGCTTTGAAAGGGAGAATAACACTACACCTGTGCAAATCCCCACAGTATCTGGTGACCCTGTGATCTCTGTCTCAGAGGCTGACACCAGAACATCCTTCCAGAGAGTGAACCCTCACAAGGCATCAGGCCCCAACAGTATACCTGGCAGGGTACTGAAAATCTGTGCTGGACAACTGGCCAGAATGTTCAAAGACTTCTTCAACCTCTCACTGCTGCAGTCAAAGGTTCTCACCTGCTTCAAAAGGGTATCAATCATACCAGTGCCCAAGAAGAGCAGGGTGAGCTGCTTCAATGTCGCCCAGTAACATTCACATCTACTGTGATGAAGTGCTTTGAGAGGTTGGTCATGGCCAGGACTAACTCCTGCCTGAGCAAGGACCTGGACCTGCTGCAATTTGCTACTGCCACAACAGGTGGGAACAGCTGAGACAGTGGATGCAATCTCACTGGCTCTCCACTTGGCTTTGGATCTCCAAGACAACAGCAAAACACACATCAGGCTGCTGTTTATCGATTACAGCTCGATGTTCAACACCATTATACCCTCAGTACTAATCAATAAGCTTCAAAACCTAGGCCTCTGCACCTCCCTCTGCAACTGGATCCTTGACTTCCTTATCAGGAGACCACAGTCAGTGTGGATCAGTAATAACGTATCCTCCTCGCTGACAATCAACATGGGCGCACCTCAAACACCATCTATAAATTTGCCGATGACACCACCGTTGTTGGCAGAATCTCAGGAGGTGATGAGGAGGCGTACAGGAGTGAGATAGATCGGCTGGTTGAATGGTGCCATAACAACAATCTTGCACTCAACATCAGCAAGACCAAGGAAATGATTGTGGACTTCAGGAAGGGGACGTTGTGAGGACACACACCAGTCTTCATTGAGGGGTCAGCGGTGGAAAGTGTGAGCAGCTTCAAGTTCCTGGGCATCAACTTTTCAGAGGATCTATCTTGGGCCCAACACTTTGATGCAATCAGGAAGAAGGCACGCCAGCAGCTCTACTTCATTAGGAGTTTGAGGAGATTTGGTATGTCACCAAACACACTTGCAAATTTCTACAGATGTACGGTGGAGAACATTCTGACTGGTTGCATCACTGCCTGGTATGGAGGCTCCAATGTGCAGGATGGAAAGAGGCTGGAGAGGGTTGTAGACTCAGCCAGCTCCATCACGGGCACAACCCTCTGCGCCTTCAAGGACATCTTCGAGTGGCAGTGCCTCAAGAAGGCGGCATTCTTCACTAAGGACCCTCACCGCCAGGACATACCCTCTTCACGTTACTATCAGTGGGGAGGAGGTACAGGAGCCTGAAGACCTACACTCAATGTTTCAGGAACAGCTTGTTCCCCTCCGCCATCAGATTTCTGAATGGTCCATGAACACTACCTCGTTATTCCTCTTTTGCACTATTTATATATTTTTGTAACTTACAGTAATTTTTATGTCTTTATGTCTTGCTCTGTACTGCTGCTGCAAAACAACAAATTTCACAACATATGTCAGTGATAATAAACCTGATTCTGATGTTATATGCATTTTCCTTTTATCTCCTGGCTGCTTCCTGACACTTTGTTACTGCTCCCAGTTTGAAAGCAATTTATATTTAGCCTTTTGCATCCAACCCCAGATCACTTAAGATATTTGGAAAATACAACCAACCCTCCAGCAATGTTTGATATAATCACTTGCTTATTTACATTATTTTCTCCCATTTATTTTGTATTGCATTGTACCATGTAAGAAATTAGTTCAAATATATAAACATATTTGAACTAATTTGAACAAAATAAATATATGAACATTGTACTGTTACTTTGAGCAGAAATATGGAAATCTTAGCTGAATGAAGTCAAGAATATCCAAATATTGAACTAGTAAGGTCTACTGATTGACCAACGTGGTTCACCTTTGCTGGAAACAAGACCAACAGGCTGACAAGAAAATTCCACTAGTTACAAACAAGTTCTCATCATGCCCCTCTACAAATGCACAATGCTGAAGTCCAAAAGTCAGGCAAGCAGAACTGTGTATGGCTTACTTTAAATATGGGTTACAATATTTATTATGGCTGAAGTTCAGGTGCAATGCATAAGGCAGCAACTTATGTCATGGATTAAGCCAATATTTACAGATCTAACAAAAACATCTTCAATTCACATGCTGTACAAATCCACATCCAAGTAGTCATTCTGAATTGAACTTTGTACGATACAATTAGTTATGTTCTCTCAAATTATCCTAAATGGAAGGCAGCTAAATTTGTTGATGACAAAAAGATAGGTAGGAAATTACATTGTGAAGAGGACAAAAGGAGACAACAAATGACTATAGACAGGTTAAGTGGCTGGACAAAGATCTAGCAAATAATGTGGGAAAATGTTTAAATGTTTGTTTGGGCAGAAATTTAAAAAAACATTTTATTTCAATGGTGAGAGATTGCAAAACTCAGATTGGGATGCTTAAGTGCATGATGTGCAAAAAGTAATTGGGAAAGCTACAGAATGTTGCTTATTGCAAAAGGAATTAAATAGAAAATGTAGGAATGTTATGCTTCAGTCATACAGGGCATTGGCAAAACCACATCTGGTGTACTGTCCACAGGATTTAAGGAAAGATGTTAATGTGTTGCAAGCTCAGAGAAGGTTCATCAGACTAATACCTGGAATCAGCAGGCTGTGTTATTAGGCAAAAATTGACAGCCTAGGCTTGTATCCACTGGAGCTTAGAAGAACGAGAGAAGACTTGATTGAAACATACAAGATCCTGAGAGGGTCTTGACATACTGGATGTGTAAAGAACGCTTCCTCTGATGGGAGAATCTAGAACAAGGGGAGAGTCACTGTTTAAAATTAAAGAGTCATTGTTTAAAAATAAGACAGAGATGG
This sequence comes from Pristis pectinata, assembly GCF_009764475.1. Classification (NCBI taxonomy): domain Eukaryota; kingdom Metazoa; phylum Chordata; class Chondrichthyes; order Rhinopristiformes; family Pristidae; genus Pristis; species Pristis pectinata. The sequence goes on along the minus strand of NC_067425.1, from coordinate 20,349,195 downwards.
ACAATTTTTTTTCTCTCAGAGGATCATAAGTCTTTGGAACTCTCTCAAAGGGTGGTGGAAGTAGAGTCTTTGAATACTTTTACAGTGGAGGTAGGTAAGAATTGATAAGCAGAGCGAGGAAAGGTTACTGAGGGTAGATTGGAATGCAGAATTGAGGTTACAATCAGATCAGCCATGAACTTATTAAATGAGGGAGCAGGCTTGAGGGTGCTTACAGTCTACTCCTGTTCCTAATTCCTATGTTCATACGTAATTGTATGAAACTTTTAAGGGCACTTAGCTCATTATTACTGCTGAGAAGCTCATAAAATTCCAAGTAGTGGGAATAATATGACCCACATTAAAAACATTCTACCCCGCAGGCTTTCAGGTGTTCTGAACACCTTTACCCTTAATGACCTCCTCAGGTTAAGCAAGTCAATTTTCATGTTATTGCAGCATTCCCAGCATGTGGCATATGATACCCTTGAAGCCCATTAAGAATGTACGGCAGGATCTTATTGCCAGAATCTCTAAATTAAATAAAGAATTTCAATTGGGTTGGTTCACTTGATTCTTCATTTCATGATCAGGCAAACATGTGGACTCCTCATTCCAAAGTTTAAAAATGTTTTACTTACTGAAATCACAAGGTCACATGACAAGGGAGCATTTGGCCCATCGAGTCTGCTCCATAGCTAAACTAATACTATTCCTATCTAGCCCCAATCTCCAGCCTTATCCCCATATCCCTTGACTAATTAGATACCTATCAATCTCCTCCTTAAACACCCCCAATGATTGGGCCTCCACAGCTGTACGTGGCAAAGAATTCCATAATTTCACTACCCTCTGGCTAAAGAAATTTCTCCTCATTTCTGTTTTAAACCAGTACCCTCTAATTTTAAGATTGTGCCCTCTAGTCCTGGACTCACCCACCAGGGGGAACAGCTTAACCACATCTACTCTGTCCAGTCCTTTCAACATTCTAAATGTTTCTATGAGGTCCCCTCTCATTCTTCTGTACTCCAATGAATACAGTCCAAGAGCCGACAAACGCTCATCATAACTAAGCCCTTTCATTCCGGGAATCATCCTCATAAATCTCTTCTGAACCCTCTCCAACATCAGTACATCCTTCCTAAGATAAGGGGCCCAAAACTGTGCACAGTACTCCAAATGAGGCCTCACCAGTGCCCCATAGAGCTTCATCAACACTTCCTTACTTTTATACTTTATACCTCTCGAGATGAATGCTAACATAGCATTCGCTTTCTTTACCGCCGATCCGACCTGGTGGTTAACCTTTAGAGTATCCTGCACGAGTACCCCCATGTCCCTTTGTACTTCTGTACTTTGAATTTTCTCCCCATCTAGATAATAATCTGCCCGTTTATTTCATTTTCCAAAGTGTACAATGGCACATTTCTCAACGTTGAATCTCATCTGCCATTTCTTTGCCCATTCTCCTAAACTATCTAAGTCTCTCTGCAACCTTCCTATTTAGACATAGAAAAACATAGAAAAACTACAGCACAATACAGGCCCTTCAGCCCACAAAGCTGTGTCGAACATGTCCCTACCCTAGAAATTACTAGGCTTACCTATAGCCCTCTATTTTTCTCAGCTCTATGTACCTATCCAACAGTCTCTTAAAAGACCCTATCGTATCCACCTCCACCACCGTTGCCGGCAGCCCATTCCATGCACTCACCACCCTCTGAGTAAAAAACTTACCCCTGACATCTCTTCTATACCTACTCCCCAGCACCTTAAACCTATGTCCTCTTGTGGCCACCATTTCAGCCCTGGGGAAAAGCCTCTGACTATCTACCCGATCAATACCTCTCATCATCTTATATACCTCTATCAGGTCCCCCCTCATCCTCCGTCGCTCCAAGGAGAAAAGGCCGAGTTCCCTCAACCTGCTTTCATAAGGCATGCTCCACATTCCAGGCAGCATCCTTGTAAATCTCCTCTGCACATCCTTCCCGTAGTGAGGTGACCAGAACTGAGCACAGTACTCCAATACTCCCTATTCTTCCACCTATCTAACCATTTAGTCCATCATCCAAATATACAAGGTTTCCTTGCGAGTTGCTTCCTTTAAGCCCTGATAATATTGTTGAGGAAAAATGAAGTGGCTTTAAAAAGCTTTGATGTAAAATGGAACCAAGTGGCAACAAAGCTCACTGAGATATCATACAATGGCACACATTTTATTCATTTACTTTAATTTTACTTTGCACCAAAACTGGTCCTTCAGCCCATCTTATCCACAGAACAAAAAGAGATCTTCCTTCAGGAACCAATACATGCAATAATTAAACTCTCCTTAGATTCAGTGAGAGACGTAGTCCTTCATATGTTAGTATACAGGCTTGAATACAATATCACAACCTCCTCCAATTGCAGAAACTGAACCAGACTTGAAAGGCCATAGAAACATCTTGTCTGGAAACTAAGAAGTGGTTGTATAATCACTGACAAAAGAGCTAGTGCAGCTTTATGAGGTTTTCAAAAAAGCTTGAACTAATCCCATGAAATTCCTTCATGATACCAGTGTAAAAACAAAGATTTTAAATTTCATGATCCTTGATCCACTGATAAAGGATCTGCAGTGTGAGATTTTGCTGACCTTGATACTTATTCCCCAGGAAACTATTGATCAGCTCATCTCAACATTGCTGGGGAAGAAAAGATGCCAATTGCATCAGCAAATGCGAAATGTTTCACAGAGGACTGCAGAATATGTGGAAGAGAAGAGAGGAAGAGAGTGAAGTTTCTTCTGAGAATGCAGCTTTAGTCTTTAAAGCCAGACTCTCAAAGCTCAAACAGCAAGAAACAACAGGAACAAGTAAAGAACAAAACTGTGACGTTGATCTACTTTGGATTGAATATACAGGCCAACTATCGAAGAAAAAAGATGTGAAAGGAGTTGGTTAGGGATTGAGTGGCATCTGTTTAATTCCCCAAAATTGTACTCCAGTGCAGAAAGACTTGGTAAGGTCAGCAAAATATGATGGCTGTAAATGGGAATTCATCTGTCTTTTAGACATTCAACAGCAGAGCTTCACTGAATTCAATTTTATTTCATCTTATTCAGTACAAATGAAAGAACATCCTGATTTCCTCACCATATGTAAAAAAGCAATTGTTGCAACAAATTAACAACACAATGATTGTATCATCCTTCACACTTGATACCTAATTATGGTTGTAGAATTTTTCTCTGTAACGTTGTCTCCTAATACAAGAAAATACTTTAATACTATGCACTTGCTATTTTACTTTGTATACTGTACAGTGTAAAACATGAAGCCAAAGAAATAATTTTTTTAAAAATCACACTGGATGACCTATTTGATTTCAGTAAATCAACTCAACCATAATTTTTAAATTGGGAAACTTAATTGGTATGGGTACACCACTACTGCCACCAAGTGGTTCCACAGTAAGATCTATCAAAACCGAGCAAAAATTGGGCGCATAGCAGAATTATAATATTTAGGATGTTCTAATTGTTAGTAGAGCTTCCTTGATATTTCTAATTAAGAAAAATAAATCTCATCAGTTTAATTTGCATGCAAGCAGAATTCCATCCAGGAATGCTGATTATATGTTTACATCTCTGTTCCCTTCACAAAGTGTCAGGAAAATGACCTAATACACTAAGCAATGAATTGAAGACACATTTGCTGATACAATGGATTCCAAATTCTTGGGATCCTAAATGTTGCTGATACTCATTTACTTCAATTAAAACAATTTGGCTTCAGACTCTACTGAGTTCAAGATCACACTACGATGCACCCGTTTCTACAATTCGCACAACAAGCTAAACTACTAGAAAACAAAATGTAACCAACTGTATAAATGGAAATACTTTTTTCCATTAAGATTGCTTAAACTTTACCAAAAATGTTCATTCAAATCAAACTAGACCAAGCTATAGCAATATGAGCTCAAATTCAGCAAATTTTCTTTTTGTCCTTAATACACACATGACTATGCTGTTTTGATAATGTAACTCATCTGACTGATCTCAAAAAATATCTGATGATAATGTCTGATCAAATGATTTTCCTATTGACTCAAAGCATTGGTGAACTGACCAATGTGAACAAATGAACCATTATTTATTTACACCTTGTCACATCTTTAATGTATCTAAGCCAACTTGACAACAAACATTTTTCTTTTTTAATGTACTCACTGTTGTGGGCAAACATTTAGCAGTTGGTCACAGTGCAATCCAAAATTTAATAATTTGTATGCATGAGATTATTTAGTAATTTTTGAGTGTTCTTCCCAGATTAATAGCATAGATCCTTTTATGTCCAGCTGATTAAACAGATGGGACCTTGATTTAATGTCTCATTTGAGAGACTTCAGCTCTAGTAGTGCAACACTCCTTCAGTAATGCAGTGAAACGTCAGCCTAATTTATGTGCTCAAGTCCTGGTACTGGGATGGAATGTACTATTTACTAACTCACAGGTGCAAATGCTGTCCACTGAGCCAAGCTGAGCAGGCAATTTTCCAACTCAGCAAAGACCCTTTCTACTCGAAAATGCTGCTGAAAATCATGCTTGTCCAAATTTCTGAAGTCACAAAATTCCCCTTCCTGTTTCAACAGATCTTAACAAGATAAGTGCTTACACCAATTTAAAACAGCAGTTAATTACTTGTTTCAATTTCCTGGCTATACTCTGAATTAGCTAAATTACACATCAGAATACAATGTACTGGGGTTGCAGAACAACTTAAAATTTGACTACAAATCAAAAATTACATTATTGTACATTCAACTCTTAGAGAATATGTTGAACATTACACATGGGAAGTCTTCAAGCAATTTGTCTCATTTTATCATACCTCATCTCCAAATACATAGTCACTGAGAATTGTGAGAATTAGTGTTACACAGTAATATTTTTTCCACTTCTCATATAATTTTTCCATCATTTTTTTCTAACCATAAAAGAATTATTTCAACAGATTTAAGGTCTAATTTCTTGCCCAACATGTTTTTCACTACCTCACTGTATAAATAATTATTGCTCTTATCTAACTGATGCTGAAAATTATGTTCACATGGAGTGTCATAGAAATTGCCCATCAACTCATGGAATCTGTACCAACCATCAAGCACCCATTTACACTAATCCCATTTTATTCTTTCCGCATTCCCCTCAACTTCCCCCAAATTCTACTACTCAGCTACACACTAGAGACAATTTCAATGGTCAATTAACCTTACAAACCATACATATTTGGGGTGTGGGAAGAAACCAGAGTATCCAGGAGAATGGAAAATGGAACTGGGAGAATGTGCAAACTCTACACAGACATCACTGGTCATCAGGATTGAACCTGGGTCACTTGAACTTTGAAGTGGCAGCTCTACCATCTGTGCCACTGTGAGGCATCAAATAAAAGTGCTGAATAATTATTTTCAAAGCCATTTTTAGACATGTAATCTTTAGGTTTAAATATGAATATTACTCAATCAGAGTTTGGCAGTCTACTTCAATACAGTTCTTTTTTTAAAATCTAAGTACCTTTTCTAGTTGACCTCTTTGAAAAATTAGATATTAGTGCCTTAAGATTAATGTACTGTGATCTATATATCCCAGATATATGTGCCAGAAAAAATTAGAAACAGACTAATAGCATTGACATCTAGCTAAGCCACATGCCATCACATCCAGCAATTAAATTCTTTTCACATGTGGTGGAACCTGTCCTGGCTTTACACCCTCTCCCTTGACCCCCATGATCCCATTAAGCATGAAAGATCCTGTCACCACACAGGGCTTACAACATGGGACAGATCCAGCCCCAGACCACAAGTTCTTGCTGGGGAAGTAGAAATATTATTTGGCAGTCAGCAGCAAATGCAGATGGCTCACCATTGACTGCAGATTCAGAGTCAATAAAACAAAGCTGTCATTCAATAAATGAGTGATTAGACTGATTTTTATGGTGATTTGCTGAAGTTTATTGCTGATGTCTGATCTATACTATCAGAATGATCCTATTGCACAGTAAATTTCCTCTATTAGAGCCAGGGAATTTCTGATAGTATAAAAATCACCCATAAAACTTAGTTCTTCAGAAATTAAAAATTGCTTCTCTTGAAAGAAGAAAAGGGTCTTCCTCTATTGAAATTTATTATACAGTAAAAATTCAATGGATTATAACTTGAAGGGTTTTCAGCAATTTTCTCCTTCTTAAAATGATACCAATCTAGAAGCACCTAAACTGATAGCTTATTACAGGAACATCAGATTCTGATAGGAGATGAATAGACAACAACGTTAAAACACTATGTAAGGCAATTGTGACATTCTTAAAGAAAAAAATTATGAAGAATAACTACATTTTGTAAAATTGGGAAACAAAGAAGGAATTTCTGTACCAAAGAAGAACTCCAGAAGGCTGATTCCTACTGCAGAGGACTGTTGTAAGGCTGGGTTGATTTCTGAGATCAAGGAAATGTAGTATGTAATAGTCCTACTAGGGACGGGGCAGTGCTAGACATAACCTTACGGAATGAAGCTGGGAAAGTGGTTTGTGTGTCAGTGGATAAGCATTTTGGAGGTTGTGGCCATAAGTCTGTAAATTTCAAGGTAATTACAGAAAGGGATGAAGATGGTCCAGAAACTAAGTTTCTTAATTGGGGGAAGGCTGATTTCAACATCATTAGAGAGGATCTGAAAAACGTAGACTGGGAGCAGGTACTTGCAACTAAATCTACAGCCAACAGGTGGGAGTCTTTAAAAAGTGAAATGGTGAGATTTCAGGGCCACCAAGTTCCCAAAATGGTGAAACGGATTTGGAATGCACTGCCGAAGAGGGAGACCTCTTACAACATTGAAGAAGAATCTAGATGAGCACATGAATCTCATAGAAAACTACAGACCAAGTGCTAGTAAATGGGATTAGTATAGATGGGTACTTGATGGTCAGCATGGATGAGGTGGGCTGAAGGCCCTGGTTCTGTGTTGAATGACTATGACTCAAGTACAATGAATACAGCTCGAAAAATTTTGGTAAAACAAATTACCTACAAACTTCAGATACTTCTAATAGGAAGTGTCGATGTAGATCCTGACCAAGATGTCTGCTATGTTCTACAGTCTTTAATGTTACATGTACACAACAAGTATGTTTCCAATAACATTTATTTCTAAGATCATCAAGTTAAGGGCTGGAGAATCCACGGTGGAAGCTAACCCTGAGGTATGGTAATAACAAAACTGCTATCATGAAGTATAATTGTTGGCTCAGTAATTTGAAGTAGAAACCTTGGAACACAGGAGCATTCTTCTGCAATTTCAAGCAGCAGTTTACAGAATGATTGTGGTCTTGTTTTTGTGAATAGCAAGGATGCAATATGTGAGAAGCAGGTCAGTTAGCTATCTGTATATTTCCCTCTTCTTTCTTGTCCAGCACGTGATATTCTATTACCACAACATGTATTTTGATAAACAAAGCTCAAGGTTCTGAGTGATGACATTTGCTGTATTTCAAAGTACCATTCAGTGGAATAACACTTTTCTACCCTCCATGATTTCCCTCCCAAGTGTGTCTTTTTATGATGAAACCTGAAATGCAGCCAAGGATAAGACTTCTATTTAAATAAGGAAAGCTGATGAAGTATGGTGCAGCTCTGGTAGATTTTCAGAAGCATTAATTCTGCTCAATGCTGCTGCTTCATTATCACTTTACTTCGTGACAAATTTAGATATGTTGATTCAAATGTAAATTTGCTGAGAAGCTCCAAGAGAATTTTAATTACAGTGATGGCATCACTAAATATATGTGAAGTACAGCAATTCATAAAATTTGTTTCTCAACTTCCCCAGCTTTAATGAAGTCCTGTGTACTAGAATGTCACATTATAAACTAGCTTTTATTTATAAAATTTTTGGTAGTAACTCGCAAAAATTAGAAGTAATGTACAAACAAACTGAAATGTGTCCATGCACGTGTGATGTAAAATATCACTAAATTGGATATCTAGACCTGAATATCATCAACTGTTGAATTAACTTGGGCCTCAAATATTTAAATATAATCTTATTCGCCCATAAGATCCATCGAGTGCAAGAACTGAGACCAATAATTGGTAATATTTACAAAGCAACCCACAAAACAGAACTGCTACACAATCATACACTACAGGTGTAAAGATAAGGAATTCAAAAGTCAAATCACATCATAACAGTTCAAGAACTTAGATTCAGTTAAAAAAAAATTAAGGGGACATTTTAGGTGATAAATCAATACCAATTAAATGTCTATATCGTCATTTATCACAATGGAATTTACATTTGTCTATACCCATGTAGGAGACAACTGCAAACCTTGCTTCCTCCTGATGTATAAAAGATCATAGAAGGTGAAGAGAGACAGGACAAAGGTACTTAAGTCAGTGGTGCTTGGCAGTGGTGTGGGAGAAAAGGCATTCTACAGACCCACTCCTCAGATGGAGGGTGCAGTATCCTGTGCTCATCTGCAGACCTCAGTCGTGACCCTCTTGTGACTCACTACAATGACTGCATGAGCCTTGACCCAGCTCCTCTAGCTTGAGTGGTGGTGGACAGGTTTCTCTTAGTTATCGCTGGGATTACTGAAACCCCCAAGATCCTTGCAAGGGCTTGTTGTTGTACAGGAGGTTCGGTCTTCCTGTGCATCCTAGACATGACTTGGTCATAGTAGACAATTCTGAGGCATGTACTCCCCACGTCCCAACCAGCAAAGCCTTCTATCATACACTATGGGCTGGTTCTCTCAAGCATCTAATTGTTGCTAATCCATTAGCCTGGATGAACAACCTTCTACGACTCCAAGAACTTTTCTTAAGTATTTAAGGTGGAAATCACTCAATCTTCCTTCGTGTTAGGTAGATGTGTACCTGTGAACCAGCTTTCACAGTCATAAAAGTTAGGGATTGAGGGCACAATCCTGATACATAGACACCTTTGTGGTGAAGAGAAGAAACCTGTTGCCCCAAATGAGTAAGGTAAGTTTATTAATGTTGATTTAGACAGTGCCAATTTTCACATCAAGTTGTCTATCGAACTTAATGCACTGCTAAAAGGTGAAATGAGTCACTAGATGTGATCCACACTGGTCAGAGTTTCACTACCGCCAAAGATTGTAGGTGGGACGTCAGTGCCCTCTGACATGACGTAACATATATTCAGAATTGGCTCGCCCATAGAAGATAGAGGGTGGTGGTAGATGGAGCGTATTCTGCCTGGAGGTCGGTGACCAGTGGTGTTCCACAGGGATCTGTTCTGGGACCCCTGATCTTTGTGATTTTTATAAATGACTTGGATGAGGATGTGGAAGGGTGAGTTAGTAAGTCTGCTGATGATAAAGTTTGGTGGTGTTTTGGATAGTGTAAAGGTTGCTGTAGATATTGATAGAATGTAGAGCTGGGCTGAGAGGTGGCAGATGGAGTTCAACCCGGATAAGTGTGAAGTGATACACTTCGGGAGATCAAATTTGAAGGAAGAATACAAGGTTAATGGCAGCACTCTTAGCAGTGTGAAGGAACAGAGGGATATTGGGGTCCACGTCCATAGATCCCTCAAGGTTGCTGCGCAGGTTGATAGGGTTGTTAAGAAGGCAAATGGTGTGTCAGCCTTCATTAGTCGGGGTACTGAGTTCAAGAGCCGTAAGGTGATGTTGCAGCTCTATAGAACTCTGGTCAGACCACACTTGGAGTATTGTGTCCAGTTCTGGTCGCCTCATTATAGGAAGAACGTGGAAGCTTTAGAGAGGGTGCAGAGGAGATTTACCAGGATGTTGCCTGGATTGGAGACCATGTCTTATGAGGATAGGTTGAGGGAGCTAGGGCTTTTCTCTTCAGAGAGAAGGAGGATGAGAGGTGACTTGATAGAGGTGTACAAGATGATAAGAGGCATAGATTGAGTGGACAGTCAGAGACTTTTTCCCAGGGTGACAATGGCTAACATGAGGGGACATAATTTTAAGGTGATTGGAGGAAGGTATAGGGGGGATGTCAGGGGTAAGTTCTTTACACAGAAAGTGGTGGGTGCGTGGAACACACTGCCAGCAAAGGTTGTGGGAGCAGATACATTAGGGACATTTAAGAGACTCTTAGGCATTGGGTCAAACACAGACAAGGAAACATCCACCTGATTACCTTCTTCCCTCAGCTAATGAATCAGTGTTGCTCCATGTTGAGCATTGAAAAAGTACTGAAAATAGTACTCTACGGGACCATACAAATGGATTGGATGGGCCACACTTAGGACTACTGTGCACCGTTCTGGTTACCACACTGTAGGACAAAAGTGATTAAGCTAGAGAGAGTGCCAAAAAGATTCACAAGGATATTACCTGGAGTGGAGGGCTTGAGTTATCAGGAGAAATTGGATAAGCTAGGTCTGTTTTCCCTGAAGTAAAGGAGGCAGAGAGGTAACGTGATAGACGTAGATAAGTTTATGAGAGGGATAGATCAGTTAGATAGCCAGTGTCTGTTTCCCATGCCAGAGATGTCTAAAACTAGAGGGCATAGGTTTAAGGTGAGGGGGAGGAGGTTTAAAGGAGATCTCAGGGGTAAATTTTTCATATAAAGTGTAATTGGTATCTGGAATAAGCTGTCAGAGGAGCTGGCAGAGGCAAGGAGCAGTAACATCATTTCAGAGGCATCTGGACAGGTACCTAAATGAGCAGAGCAGAGAGAGATGCGTAATGAATGTAGGTAAGTGGGATTAGTATAGATAGGCACGATGGTCAACATAGACACATTGGGCCAAAGGGCCTGCTTCTATGCTGTACAACTCTATGACTCTATAACTCTACTCTGGGTGGAGGACTTCAATGCTTGGAGGACCATCACTGACCAAGATGTTCAGATCTTGAGGACACAGCTGCCAGACTGGGTCTGTGGAAGGAAGTGAGTAGATCAACACAAGGGACAAACCTGCTTGACCTCATCCTCATCAATCAACTAAATGCATCTACCAATGCTGCCATGGAAAGAAGTGGCCACTTCTTGCGAGTCCTTGTGAGAACAAAGTCTGAGGAATCCCTCCGCCATGTTGTGAGGCATTATAAAGTGCTAAAGAACCTTTAATAGATCTGGCGGATGAAAAATGGGCTTCCATTAGGCACTGTGGACCACTAGCAGCAGCGCCATAATCCATAACCTCAAGGGCCTGCAGATGCCTCATTCTATTATTGCTATCAAGTCAGAAGAACAAACAGTGTGCAGCAGTAGACATACCTAAGATTCATGAGGTGCCAAACTACTGAAGCTTCAATACAAAACAATTTGTGTGCTAACCAGCAAAAAAAGCATTCCATTTTCAGAGCTAGGCATCTCCCAACTAATAGATCAGATCTAAGTTCTGCAGTCCTATCACTTCTAGTTCTGAATTATGGTGAACAATTAGAAATCTATTGAGAGGAGAAGGCTTCAAGTACATCCCTATTCTCAACAATGGAAGGGCCCAGCATCTGAGTTCTAAGGAAAAGGTTGAAGCATCCACAACCACGTTAAGACAGAAATGCAAAACAGGTGATCCACCTCAGCTTCCTACAGAGATACCCACCAACACAGAAGCCGGTGTCTAACCAATTTGATTCAACCCAGCTGATATTAGAAAACAGCTGAGATCACTGATGCAGCAAAGGTTATGGGATTATACAACATCCCATCTGTAGTAGTGAAGACCTATGCTCCAGAACGAGCTATGCCTCTGGCCCAACTGTTCCAATACAATTACAACACTGGGAACTAACCCACAATATGGAAAACTGCCCAGGTATGTCCTGTTCACAAAAAGTTGGATGAATTCAATCCAGTTAATTACTGCCCACTCAGTCTCCTGTCAATCATCAGCAAACTGATGGAAGTTGTCATTAACAGTGCTACCAAGTGCCCGTATTCATTGATAATCTGCTCACCAATGCCTGAGGAGACATAAGAGACTGCAGATGCTGGAATCTGAAGCAACCAAAAAACTGCTGGAGAAACTCAATTTTTGACCCGCTCAGTTCCTCCAGCAGACTATCACCAATGCCAAGTTTGGGTTTCACCACAACCGTTTGGGTATCAAAGGGAAAACACTCCAGTAGCTGGATCTCACAGATCAAGAAGAGAAGATGGTAGCAGCAGTCATAGATCAATCATCACTACCCCAGATATCCCCAGGGAGTTATCCAGGACAATCCTAAACTCAACTATCTCAGCTGCTTCATCAATGATCTTCCATTTATCATGAAGTCAGAAATGGGGATGTTGTTGATGATCACATAATGTTCAATTCTCTTTGCAATTCCTCAACAAATCAAGCAGCACATCCCTACATGCAACAAGATCTAAACAATGTTCAGGCATGTAAGTGGCATGTAACATTTGTGCCAGAGAAGTTCCAGCCAATACCCATCTCCAACAAAAGAAAGTCTAACCATGTACCCTTGACATTCAATAGCATTACTGTTACCGAGTCCCTTGCCATCACAATCCCAAAGGTCACCATTGACCAGAAACTCAACTGGACCAGCCACATAAATACCATGGTTGGAGGTCTGAAGTTGGATATTCTGCAACAAGAAATGCCAAAACCTTTCCACCAGCTAAAAAGCACAAATTAGGAACACATGTATGGGAACTCAATCTATGCCTCTTATCATCTTGTACACCTCTATCAAGTCACATCTCATCCTCCTCCTCTCTGAAGAGAAAAGCCTTAGCTCACTCAACCTATCCTCATAAGACATGGTCTCCAATCCAGGCAACATCCTGAGAGCACATGTATGGGACCATCACAACGTGTAGGTTTCCCTCCAACTCGCACACTGCCCTGACTAGGAAATATATTGCAGGTGCTTCGTTATCACTGAGTCTCGCACTTAGAATACCTACCCAACAACACTTTGAAAATACTTCCATCAGAAGGATTGCAGCAAGTTAAAAAGGCAGCTCACCGCCACGTTCCCTACTAAGGAATGGGCAATAAAATTTGTAGCAACACTAGATCCTGAAAATTAACTTTGGAAAAAAAAACTAATTAAGAAGCAGTGAAGTGCACTGGGTATGGAAATATCTATTGGCCCCAAAAACATTCCAGCTATAGTGCTGAAGAATTGTGTTCCAGAATAGGCTGCATTTCCAGCCAAGCTGTTCCAGTACAGCTGCAATACTGGCATCTGCTCAACAATGTGGAAGTTATTTCTTATCAATTATTCAATCACAGAATGTAGGTTTCTCTGCCAAGACCAAGTTTTTTTGCCCATTCCTAATTGCCCTTGAACTGAGTAGCTTGACAGGCTTTTTTCAGACAACAGTTATGAGTCAACCACATTTGCTGTGCATCTCAAGCCACATTCTGACAAGGGAAAGAAGACACACTTCCTTCCCTAAAACAGATTCATGATCCAGATGTTTTTTGTTACAATGATTCTGAAGTTTCATGGTCGCCGTTACCAATACGAAATGTATTCAATTAACTGAATTTAAATTCCATTTGACTAGTCCAATAACACAACTGTCCTTACCTCTTGATTAGAGACAGAGAGGTACAGAGAGGATTACAGAAACAGCAACAGAGAAAGAGAAAAGGGAGATTAAAGCAGAAAGAAAGATTAAAGAAAAGGGATTAGAAAGAAACTTACATAAAGAAAGAGAAGCAAAATGTTAAAGTGGATTCTTCTCCTGAGGGAGTCCCTTGGGATCAAGGATGAATTGTTTGCACTCCAGTTATGTGATGTGGTCAAAGTTTATCACGGGGTAACTGTAGCACATCATCTACCATAGGGTCTTGGCAGAGTAGGTCTTGGTTCAATAGCAAGGAAGTCCAAGACCATTAGAGACAAGGCTCTGCTGCAGAGTTTTACATGCCTGATCTTTTTCTCTCTTTGTCTCTCCCTCTCTCTCTCACACACACACACGCACACACACACAACACACACACAGATGCACTCTGAGCACACACATGTACACTAACTCATGACCATGCCTACACCCTTTCCTCAGATGACCCATCCCCCACAATCCTGATCCCCACCCTCCTTCTGTTTTTCCACCTCTGTCCCACCTATGTTAATCCACTCCCTCAGTCTTCTGCCTTCCTCAATCCCCTCTCAGCTCCCGCCCCCACTCACCTTCTTCCCTCTTAGCCCCCCTCACTCTTGACTCCCCCACTCTACATTACAACTCATCCTGGCCTCCCCCCATGTTCCAGTTGCCAACAGCTTGCTCTGTCCGAGAGTGAGACCACCCACTCACTTGACTATCCTTGCCCAACCGGCCCTGCTCCAGCCCTGTCCCACTGACTCGGCTGCCCAAAGTCAACAATCCTGACCCAGAAGCCCGGACCTCTTCCAGAAGCAGCATGCAACAAGATAGAGTTAAGTGACCTCCCAAATAATAGATCAGATCAAAACACAGTGGGGCTATCACTTCACGATGTGAATGTCTGCAGAAAATTCAACTAACGAGTGGAACAGTCTCCAAAAACATCTCCATCTTCAATGGGAGGAGCTAGCATGTGAGCGCTAATGAAAAGAATGAAGCATTTGCAACCATTATAAACCAGAAGTGCCAAATAAATGATCAATCACAGCTTCTTCCTGAGATCACCACCACCACAGAAGCCAGTCTCCAGTCAATTCAATTCACTCCACATATTATCAAAACCAGCTGAGATCACTAATGCAGCAAAGCCGACTGACTGCACAACATCCCACCTGTAGTACTGAAGGCCTATGCACCAGAACTAGCTAAAGCTCTGGCCAAGCTGTTCCCAAACAATTACAACACTTGCATCTATCTCACAATGTGGAAAATTTCCCTAGTATGCTCATTCACAAAAAGCAAGACAAATCCAATCTGGCTTGTGCCCACACAATCAGTCTAGACTCACCCATCAGTAAAGTGGTGCAACAGCACTATTAATGTGCAGTCACTCACCCCAGTCACTAATGCCCAGTTTTTGATTTAACAGGGCTATTCAGCTCCAAATGTCATCACAGTCTTGGTCCAAACATGGAGCAATGAGCTGAATTCCAGAGATGAGGTGAGAGTGACTGCCCTTCATGCCAAGGCAGCACTTGTCTGCATCAAAGAGCTCTGTAAAAAATTAAGTCAATAGGTGTCAAAGTGAAAACACTCCAATGGCTGGAGTCATACCTCACACAAAGGAAGATGGTTGTGGTTTTGGGGGGTAAACTTTACCACCCCCATGGCATCACTGCAGAAGTTACTCAAGGCAGTATCCGAGACCCAATTATCATCAACCTCTTCATCAATGACCTTCCTTCATCATGAGGTCAGAAATGGGAATGTCCACTGATGCTTGCACAATGTTCAACTCCATTTGCAACTCCTCAGCAAATGAAGCAGTCCATGCATGTATTTAACTAAACTGGCAGAACATTTGGGCACAGGATGAAAAGTGGCAAGTAATATTTATGCCACAGAAGTGCCAGACCATGACCATCTCCAGCAGGAGAGAATCTAATCACCTAACCTTGACATTCAATGGCATTATCATCACCAAGTCTCCTGCCATCAATATCCTGGAGATCACAATTGACCAGACAATCAGTTGGACCAGCCACATCAATAGTGCCTTTTAGAGTGTGTCAGAGGCTAGGTATTCTGTGGTGGGCTACTCCCGATACCCCAAGACTCTTCCACCATCTACAAGATGCAAATCAGGAGGATAATGGAATATTCTCCACTTGCCTGGAAAATACAGGGCCAACAACCATCAAGAAGCTCGACATCACCTAGAATAAAGCAGCCCCCTTAATTGGCAACCAGCCCACTGAACATTCATTTCCCTCCATCCACTTCACACATCATTCTCAGCACCATCTACTACATTCACTGCAGTTACTCACCCAGGCTGATCCAACAGCACCTCCAAAACCCACGACTTTTCCCACCAAGAAAGATGAAGGGCTCAGGCACATGGGAACACCATCACCTGCAGGTCTTCTCCATGTCCTGCACCATCCTGACCTGAGAAACATTTTGGCAACCCTGCCAAATCCTGGAACTCCCTGGCTAAAAGCATTATGGAGTATCTTCTCTGTATCAGAACTGGCCAGTTCTGCTGTAGGTTATCCATCTGTAATACAGGCTCAGTTTTACTCTCTCTACTGTCATGGCCTGATCTGCTAAGCAGTTCTTACAGCTCTGCATTTCACAGCTTTTTCATTCCTTAGTCTGTATTCTCCATCTCTTTCTAACTTCCCTCATTAATCTATCATCCTGATAAGTTAATCAACAGATCCCCACTGCAACTCTGGCCTCACCCTATTAGAAGTATTCCTTTCCTCCTAATAATCTCTCTCCCACCTTCGCTGCAATTAAGAGCGTACCTGTTTTCGCTCTTTTCCAGTTCTGATATAAGGTCTTTGAGCTGAAAGATTAATACTGTTGCTCACTCCACAAATGCTCTCTGACCTGTTGAGTATTTCCATCTTTTCTGTTTCTATATCAAATTTCCAGCATGTGTAGTTTTTAAATTTTAATCTGCTTGACCACCCTTATGATGTAACACCACGAATACGTTATTTTATCTGGTATCATCATCCCTTTCATATCCCACCCTACCATAGGCCTTCACTTAAGTGTTTTCCTCCATCCTCCGCATTTTAAAACTTTTTTATCTCATTTTTATCCAGTTCCAATGGCCAGGTGATCGATCTGAATCTGTTTCCTTTCTCCACAGATACTGTCTGTCCTGCAGAGTATTCCTAACATTAACTGTTTTATTTCAAATTTCCAACATCCCTGTGTGTTACTTTTGCAATAAGATTAGACTTATGGAATAGCATCCTTCCAGCACAAATTGAGTTGGACTTCTGCTTATGCATGATTAGATTCTATGAAGCATTTTCAGTATCTTTATTACTGATTCAACAAAGGAATATGCTAAGAACTTCAAAAAATCACAACAGGCAAATATTACTCCACAATTCAAAACAATGGAATGCAATTAGACAACATTCATCCCTCAAGCAATAAATCATCTGAGTAGATTTTACTTTAAGTCAACAATCCAATTATAGTGTATTTATGGTCAGAGCTAGCAGTAAAGACAGAACGGCACTTACAACAAAAAAATAGTTTGTAACAAAATCCGTTGTTTCTTGTCAAATCAATTAACATCTACTGTTACTGGACAACTACATCAGCTGGGTTGACTCATTCTATTATAGCTGAAGTTTCTGATCAGGTAAGTGTGTTTTTAAGACCTGCTTTCTATTTTTATTGAATTAGGATTTTGAAAACTCTTACATGCATATTAAAATAAAATTAAATTAAATTCTCTGCGAAATCAAATTAAATTCTCTGCTAAATCAAATCAATTATGTTTCAACCTGCTATAGAATAGCAGTAGCAAAGCAGTTAATTTGATCTTAGTATATTGATCCAGAGACATAAATTCAAATCCCGCCATAGCAATTGGGAAATTTAAATTCAAGTAATTAAATAAATTTGGAATGAGGATCTAGTCCCATTCGTGATGACAATGAAGCTGCTGCAAAGTCATAAAACCTGGTTCATCAATATCCTTCCTTATCCAGTCAGGCATTTACATGACTTGAGACCAACAGCAATGTGATAACTCTTTACCACCCTCTGATATAGCCCAGCAAGCCACTCTGTTTAGGTTGCACTTGTTTAAGGATGGACAGTTACCTTAATCCACATTGGCACATAGAATTTTTAAAAGTTAATTCTTAGAACTACCAAAGTTTAATTTTTCAAGTTCTTTTAGTAACAGGACAGGTTCTTTGGTAAAAACTTCTAAAATTTCTCAAAATACTTTGCAGAAATGCAAAAATATTTGAAATCAAATTCACGTTTATCACAAGAATGCCTGAAGATTGTTTGAAAATATGTTTGAAAAGATGGATGAACATATGCAAGGGCACTTAATTTGTAACCAAAATTAACCTGGTATTCCAAGTACAAAGTGGTATTGTTCATTACAACTGTGATTCATTATGGTGATTAACTATAGAATCAGAGAAAATATATAGCTCAAAAGCATACCATTTGGCCCATTGAGAATGTGTTGGTGAAAAATGAGCTCGCCAGACAAATCAGTCTGGTAATCAGTCTGAAGCCCTGCATGTCAGGGTTCTTCAAATATACAGCCAAGTACTTTTTAAATGTGACAATTGTTTCTGCCTCTACCACCTTTTCAGAAAGTCACTTCCAGTTTCTGAGCACCATCTGGATAATTAAAAAAATCTTTCCTCATCTTCCTTGGAATCTTTCTACCAATTATTTTAAATATATACAACTCCACTAAGGGAAATATGTCCTTCCTATTTTTTTTCGGCCTGGGCCTATTTTAAGTCTCCTTTCAGCCTCCTCTTTTCCAAAGAAAACAATACTAGCTTATTCAATCTTTCCTCATAAGTACAACTTTCCAGCTGTGGTAAAATCCTCACAAATCTCATCTGCACCCTCTTCAGTGCAATGACATCAATGTGGTGAACAGAACAGCATGAAATTCTCAAGATGTAGTCTGACTAGGATCTCAGCTGGTACAACAGCATCTGTGGGGGTAAGCAATTGTCAACATTTCAGGTCAAAACACTCCATCAGGATTTCGACCCGAAACGTGGGCAAATCCTTTCCCCTCCACAGATGCTGCTTAACTGCTGAATTTCTTCAGCAGATTGTTTGTTGTTCCAGATTCCAGCATCTGCAATTTCTTTTCTCTCCAGTATCGTTTACAGTTCTAAGCCCCTGCTCTTATATTCTATCCCTCCACTAATAATGGGAAACATCCCATAACATTGCACTTCAACCTTTGCCGTGGAGACAAAAAAAGGTATTTTAACTATTTAGTTCTATTGCTTACTTAATCCTAAAACAGAAACCACAATATTGAGACTAGGAATATAATGTGGCAGATCTTCTGCTGCGCCAAGATTGCCTGCTGTCTACACTGGGGAGAGAGAGAGAGAGTTACTGATATTTAGAACTAAGGAATGTTAGAAATCTAACATGTTTTAAGTGTAACTATTGAGGAGGTATAGGGAGAATGAAGAGAATGCTTGGGGTAGGGTTGAGACCAAGAGAAACTGACAATGTGGTGGTGGTGCCAGCTGAGACTGTGTGGTGAAGGCTTGATAAACACAGCTGATCTGTGAAGGAGATGTAAATAGAAAAGATGAATGAACACGGGAAAGAGAAAAAAATATTGCTGGAACTGTCAGATATAAAACACTGCAGATGCTGGAAATCTGAAATAAAAACAGAAAATGCTAGAAATGTTCAGCAGGCCAAGCAGAATTTGTCAAGGCAGAAAAACAGTGTTAACATTACAGGTTGATGGCTTTTCAACAGGACTGGCCAGTTTTGGTACAAACCGGACAGGCTCATTAATTGAAATTATCAAATCCTGACAACTGAAACATGCCTAGCTAGAAGATGACATGCTATACTTTGAGCTTACACTGGACACTCTCAGAGCAGCTCAAAAGCCCAAAGACAGAGATTAGAATGGGAGGAGATGGACAATCAAGCCAAGGTGCACAGAAACGGTATGCTCATGCATATTCATCATTGTGTTACGTAAGGTATGTTTATTATATCCCTTTTGCACTTCCAACAATTAAATATAATTATAATTATAGTCATTTAACAAATAACAACAATAAACATAATCTAATAACCAGTTTTTAAAGAGTCTTCCTCATCTTGCTTGAAACTGTGTTCCTTCTGGCTAGTGTCACAATGGCATATTTTACTCAACTGCTCCTGTCCATATCTAGAAGCCAAGTTTATATTTTTTGTAATTGCTTCCATACTGGCTGTTTCTCTTTATTCAGTATGAAGTTAGGCCAAAATATTTTCCCTCAATGTAGTGGGTATTACCACTCAATAACCCAACTGGATGCACCCCTGCTCACATGTCAACTCATTGCAACGATTGTTGAATGGTCTCCATTCCTTGCCTGTACACTGGTCAAATTTTGTCCATCTTCTCAATGTCTATTCACAGATCCTCTTCCAGACTGGGTCTTTCTGAATCCAAGCAAATCTTTATCAATTGCATCTAATGTGTGGATCACATTTTTACTTCAACTGCTGGGAACTCTATTGTACAGTCATACTGTGATAGAAGGATTGCTGCATCTACACCACACTAATTGCTGCATCTACACCACATTTTGACGCCAACTTCAAATCCTCCGGTGTGCCATAATGAGACAGGAGAGCTTCACTTGCTAATCATTTCTTGAATTCAATCATTTGAAATTCATTGCTCTTTGCACCACATCCATTTCATATCCTTTTTCAATGTGTGATATAATACTGTGAGCTCCATTGCCAGGTATGGAAAAATTGCACGTAGTACTGAGCCATCACTATGACCTTAGCATCATTTTACTTCGCATATAGGTGAAGATCCTAATCTTTTCCTTCACAGGTGGTAAGCCATCAGAATCAGCCTTCAAACCAAGGGAGATTACTTCTCTTTGCAAAAAACGCACATTTGCTTCACTTCATTGTCATATTATTTCCCAAAGACTTCCTTCAAAATCTCAAAATTTTCTTTTTCTTTGCTCGTGGCAATCAACAGATTACCTTTGTCGCACAAGCAATGATCCTCTCCTCGCAAGGCTTCATCAATCACTGCCTGAAAAATCTGAGATAAAGACATGACTCCATTGGGGAACTTGCATTTATAGAGGCTTTGTGCTTGTTGATGGTCAGATATTGAGGTCTATCTTTGTTAACCCTTGGGTACAGGAGAGATCCCACTAACTTTGCAGTAAATCTTGCTAAGCCGACACTAGATATTGTCCATATGGCTTCACAGTCTCCATGCAGCTGCATGCTTTTGTGTGCTTAAACAATGTTCACCATGGTAGATTTTTGCAAATGTATAGTTTTATTCTAGCCTCTCCAGTTCTCAGCCTTCTCAGTCTGATACTTGAAAACACTCAGGATCAATCTAGACTTGCAATAGACCAACTCCGCATCTGATCTGATGCATTTATGGGATTTGTACTGTAATACCACTGTAGCTGTTTTTGAACATACCATCATACCTTTCCAATAATATGTCAAGGTTCAACTTTGAAGCTTCAATGATGAAAACATCTTTCCAATCCAGCTTGAGTTGTCTTAGGCAATGCCTCCCCATTAATGTTGGTACGTTTCCATTGTTTGCCAACATGACAGGCAGCTGTACTCACTCTTCGTTGCGTTGCATGGTCTACTCCATTTTCCCTAATGCTTGCAAAGCCTCACCAGGAGGTTATTGTGCTTCCATTCATGGTCTCTGGCTGAATTTTCCATAGCTCCTGACTTACTACCAAACTGTCTGTGAAAATATCAATTTGCATGTTAATACACTGGTTGTTAATCAGCATCTTACTTGATGATGCTCAATTAACTCCAATGGGTGAGCCACATCGTCTGCAGTTTTACACTAGACTCCCAAAACAAGCACACTGTTCCAAGCTTTGTTACTGCATGAGATTTCCTGGAGGAGATAGAAACACTGCAAAGGCATTCTCAAAGTCTCCTTGGAAAGTATAACATCCTCCCCACCCCATGGGAATCCCTGGCCTGTGGCCATAAAAAGGGCTGCCAATAAGGCACTGAGCAGCCCGACTTTCTGCTATAGAATATACAAAGATTGTGCAAAAAGTAAGAGTCCCAAACAACCCACCCACCTGCCCCGTCAAGTAACACATGTGGCTGTATCTGTGGATCCCACAAAGGACATTTCAGCTACTGCAGAACTCACAGAACTGGAGAGAAAGCAAGTCATTCTCAACCACAAGGGTCTGCCAATGAGAAGAGAGCTTGAACTTCTGAAACTTCTGTAAATCTGGATCTATTGTTGTACCATGTATGCAATTGTGGGTAAAAAAAAATTCAAAAGTCATTAGAACTGATGGAAGGTAATCTTCCTAAAACATTAACTCTAATTCTCTCCCCACAGATGCTGTCTGCACTGATGAATATTTCCAACATTTTCTGCTCACACTTGTGTTGTTGATTGCTAGATTTAAATTGAAATGAATGGAATGGCAATTAACATGCAGATCCAGCAAATTCATGAAATTCACAGGATGGTCACATTTTCACAAAGCTAGTAGCTGAGCAAAGCTAATCTTCCAGCAACGTGGCAATTCACAATTCACTGGGTAGCTCTTCCTTGGCACAAGTTTCCAGCCTATTTATACATTAGCATCACCATGCATCATTCAAACTGCATAATACTTTCAACAAAGATCTGGCTCCATGTGATTTGATTAATTAGTAAACACAGCTGGAGCTCAAGAAAATACAACTGTGTTTTCAGTACAAAGAGTAATAGATTTGTATTATGTTTGAACCATGAGTGGAGAAATAGTTCATGCAGGAATATCGATGTTTGTGTACTTTTTTTTGTAAAAATAAGCCAAAACTATAATACAAAAAGGATTTGATTTAATCCAGTTCCTGGAAAAGTACACTTTTTCCTAGTAATGTTCTTGAAAGTCCTTCTTAATATTGCTGATAAGAAAAGCTTTTAAAGCACAGGTTTTTATTGCAGCAGGAGGTGCCATGTGTGCATACAATAGAAGGTGGCTCAAGCAGGAACAAATCAAAGCATCTCTGACGTGAGAAAGAATATACTGTAAGTGAGGTTTGTCATTTGGTAAAGTATACAGTTGTAAAACACAAGGTCAGTGCTGCATTCTGCAGAATAAGATCCACAAACTAACAGGTATAAGACAGAAAACACATTTTACTTAACTAGAAAGAAAGAAGGAAGATTGAAATCAAGACCGTATACAAGATAAAAACAGGAAATGATGGAAAATACTCAGCAGGTCAGGCTGCATTTGTGGAAAAAGAATAGATGCAACCTGACCTGAATATTTCCTGCTTTTACTGTTTTTTATTTTAGATTTCCAGAATTTCCTTTTTGTTTGCTTTTCACCCTGTGTACAAGCTTGAAGAAACCATCTTTACCATTTCTCAAAAAAAATCCACAAACTTAAATTTTAAATAGAGGGCTTGTGGACACTATTCTGTATGGTTGGTTTGGGTATTTTGGATTAATGCTTTATTGGTGAGGATCTTTAAGATTAACATATTGTCAATAACAAATAGCATAAATTGCCACAAACACTGCTGCTTCCAACCATATCAATCTCTTTGGCAACATCCTGGATCTTTAAAGAACTGACCAAAAATAATTATTTTGTGGCACAATGAATCAAATGTATAAGCCAAGAAAAGAACATTTAAAATACTGTCTGCTTTGAAAAGTTAAGAGGCTTGTGGTCATGAAACTGTTTTAATGAACTGACATAAGTATTCTTCAATTTATGAACAGTTTATGTTCCAGGTAAATATTTCATTAAGTAAAAACGTGTAAATCAAAAAAGGCATTTCTGACTAGTTTCAATCTGGAAGTTCTGGCTGTATTCTAGAGCTCAAAGAGTTTGATCACAAAAGCTTAAACACTTTAAAATACATATTTCATACTAATGGACTATAATTTCATTAACAATAATATTTTACATTAAGATAATAAAAACATAACAAGTGAATCAAACAAGAACCTGACGGATTTTGGCAGGGTGGATTCATTATCTTGCTGGAGAATCTAAAAATAGGGGTCACTGCCTCAAATTAAGGGCTTGTGAAATTAAGACTGATATGAGGCTTTTTTTCTCAGATTGAGAGTTGTAAGTCTTTGGATCTCCTCCTCAAGGTCCAGTGGAAGCAGAATCTTCTATGAGGCAGATTCTTGATTAACAAAGGGATGAAAGGTTACCATGAGTAGCTGGAAATGCAAAGTTGATATAGCAATCAGGTCAGCTATCATCATATTGAATGGTGGGGCAGGCTTGAAGAGCCTAGTGATCTACTCCTGCTCATAATACATTTTGCGCATCAAGGTTGTGACAGGGCAGGTGTTCAGGTAATGGTAGTGTTGTTGAATCAGAGCTTGATGGAGCTTTCAACACTGAAGATGAGGGTTCTTCCTTTGACTGTTCCTGGGTGATTGATTAATGAGGCTTAAGGAAGGCATTGATGGACATCATGACAATTCTCCTTATCTGATAAAGATTCTCATGTCAAAGCACATCATTTTCCATCATGCAGCCACTTCTAATTCTGCGCTCCAGATTGGGAATGTCTCCTTTGAAGACAGCCATCAATTTCTTGATAATGGTAGTATGCCTCTGATAGCTTCCTTGTGGTGCACTCTTTTGGTTGTGGTGGTTGTGCAATCTTGAAGGCTTCTTGTTCTTCCTGGGATCTCTGTTGCTCAAGCTCTAGCAGATCCTCATTTGTGAGCTCTTCACCATGTGATTCCAGTAACACCTCCATGTTATCCTGGTCTACTTCACCAAACCCATCCCGATTTGCCAACTTGATCATGTCCTCTTGGAGATTTTTCAGATCTGTTAGCCTATAGGAGTGTGCACATATTCTGACCATAATTTCCTCTACATACAATTTATTGTTGCATGGGTTACAACATCCCAAGTGGCAGGCACCGTTGTAGTCTATGACTAACCACCATTCGACTCTGAAATGACAGGCCTCATTACATGTTGTAGATAGTGAGCCTCGAATGTAGTGGCCCTATTCCATTGACTGTAATAACGAGGTGGCGTTAGGGTGCAAAAGTTCAACCTGGATGCCATCAGCCGTATCCTCAATGCTAACCAGATGTCCAGTGGTGATGAGCAAGGCTCCATTTTTCAGGTTATTCCTCGCATATTCCTCACTCAACAAAGGGCGAGAGAAACTACATGACAATCTTGGGAGTACAGCTCTTTATCTAAAAGTTTTTATTAGATCGTCATACCTCTGGAAAATTGACCTCTGAATATCCCTTTAGAGTCTGCGTGGTCAATGAAGAGAGGCTTAAGTTTACAATCACCATCAGCATTGCCTCCAAAAAGAATAAGGCTGTCTTTGGCAGCCAATAAGTCTGGAGCAGTTTTCTCATCCCTCAAGGTGAATGCCCATAATGACATCCTCTTCCAAATGAGGCCCATATAATCCATGTTAAACACTTGTTTGGGTTTACTCACCTTCCTTGATGACTTGTTTCAGCTCCTATGGAAAATTTTCTGCTGCTACAGTTCCTGAACATACTGCCTCCCCAAAATACAAATATAACACACTTAAACCTTTTCTTTTCCCCATTCTGTCTTTTACAACATCTCTGCCCTTCATAACACATGAATTTCTTCTGGGGGAACATTCTGTTGCAACCAATGGAGGTCTGTTTCCTGTAGATTATTTTGTCAATGTGCTGTGGCTTATTTCATTAGATACTTATGTCAACGGTCTGTGTAAATTGCAGTCTATTTCAGCAAGACTGTTAATCTAGTGGATAGCAAACTTTGTTGACAGAGCTGCACTTGGGATTTCAATTGCTTCTTATTACTAATATTTATATCTCTCTCAGCCTGTTAACATGAAGGAATTGCTTTTTTATATCAGGAAAAAAGCTGTGCCAATCATGGATACTTACCCTAACAAAATCACATGTATTATAGCTAAAATTCGCAAACCAAACTTTCGTAAATTAAGGGATATCTGTATATGTTTATCATGATGAATTTTGTCGGTTGTTTAATGATGACAAAAATAATTCAATATTGATTACCAAGACTGGTTTTCAACAATTGATATTGTTGGGAGCTTGTTGACAAGTAACAGAAGTGAAACATAAGAAGGGATTTTTTCTTTACATTTAATTTTTAATATGGATCAACAATGAATTGCTTCCACAATTGCTCATGGAATGAATTGCACAATGAATTGCTTCCACAGCTACCATCTTAAGATTAACATTAACTGGTGAGAGCTTAAACAGAGCCACATTGAAAATTCTAATCATGGTGCTTTTCAATATATGAAAGCTATAAATACTTGAATGAGTTTCAATAAAACGTATATTTCTTTGGAAAATTTAATATTTAATAGATATGTTAACAATTATTCACACTTAAGTGAATATTAAGCATTCACAAATGCATACTGCCTAGATATTAATTTGCACACAAGGGTTACAGTGCCATTCTTGTGCATAAATACTCAAAAGGGTTCAGTTTAAAGGAGATCTAAACTGCACAACATTCCACAAATTCTGCAACTTACCTCTCTTCCCTCACTGCATATTTTGCAAAGCCAAACGGGTTTCCGCTGACTCCCAAGTGTCTCAATTCCACACTTTATGCAGACTTTCTGCAAAGAAAAAAATCAGCACCTCAGTAATCAAACTAATAATGGAGAACCAGCCTCTAGCATAGCCAGCCACTGACAGTTTCTTAATGCACAAAGAACCTTCAATTGCAATTAGTCCCTTGATGTTGAAATCCTTTCCAGTATTGACTTTATTAAAAACATAACTCAGATTGGTAATAACTTATTGCCAATGTCCAGTGGTGATGAGCAAGGCTCTGTTTTTCAGGTTATTCCTCGCATAATGTTGCTTAACAAAGGGCGAGAGAAACTACATGATAATCTTGGGAGTACAGCTCTTTATTTAAACGTTTTTGTTAGATCGCCATACCTCTGGAAAATTGACCTCTGAATATCCCTTTAGAGTCTGCGTGGTCGATGAATATCTTCTCACTTGACTGCACTTACCCCATCTTCCCTATTTAAATCCTTGTGGTAATAGTGTGGTTACCACACTTGTCTCTCCTTTGACTCCTCTGGTATTTTCTCTTCCTTCCAGCACCCCATCTTGTTCCATCCCTCTGGAACTATTTTAAAATCCTCTACCATCTCCAAACTCTGGCGTGATTTTTGCGCCAAATATCCTCTCCCCTCTCCTGCTTCATTGCAACCCTCAGCAATTTTAATCTCCAACTCAACTCATATTGAATTCTCCAGGTTCACTGCCCTTCTGCCCTAAGGATACATGGCACATGGCCCCACCTTCTCACATAGCTTCTTGATTTCCAACGCTTTGACCATTCTGGCCAATGCCTTCTACTCATCACCAGCTACAACTTGATGCCACCTGGCAATCCCATTTCCATCTGTGTCTGCAGCTGGAACAAACTTTCTCCCCACCCCATGACATTTACAATTTAGTTTTCAAATTCCCAACTACTAGCATTTTATTTCAATTTGACATGATATTTTCCACACACAATCAAACTGCAGAGCTAGACTCCTCCAAATGAATGTACCTGTCCACGGCAATGCCTTTACACACTCCCACTC
Organism: Pristis pectinata; assembly: GCF_009764475.1. Lineage (NCBI taxonomy): Eukaryota > Metazoa > Chordata > Chondrichthyes > Rhinopristiformes > Pristidae > Pristis > Pristis pectinata. The sequence goes on along the minus strand of NC_067425.1, from coordinate 20,321,976 downwards.
CAGTCATTTTCCCTGCCATGGCCGTTGGCTTCTGAATACCAGAGGTCCAATGGTTTGAAAGTTTAATATACTTGATGCATAAATGGATTTGTCATCCATCACCAGGTCTAGTACTAATGAGCCTTGCTCTCCATGGCAAAATTGGTCATTACTCCAGGATCTGCCAACTTATTTACTTCATTAATTAATGTGGTCATCATGGCAAGAAGTATTAAAACTCAATTTCTTTCTGCAACACTCCTGAGTGCCCCTATGCAAAAGAATCCAGAGAAATAAGGCACTGGGGTTTGCTTCCAAATAATTAACTCAAACCCATATGCCCAACACACAGCTCTGCTGAGATTTTCTGTCTTCCATGCACATATGCTTTGTATCTCATGGTAGAAAATACTCATTCGGAGCACTGGAGTTGTTGGAAGATTATGGTTCCCTCTCCTAAAATAAAGCATCCTCCCTTTCAAATACCACATACATCTTTATTAAACTCAAAAATCATTCTCATCTCCCCCTAGCTGTCCTTGCAAACTGCCTCCAATTTCTCTCTCTTTTCCTGTCACTGAACATGATGTTCCCCAAGTCTGGTCCACAACATGGTCCATTTTTGCTGTAACTTCAAGCGTGAATCTATTGAGATATTTTGAAACACATCTTTGACTAAACTTAATCACCCTTTTCCTTTGACTCTGTCTCCAGTTTTGTCCAATTATGCTTGGAGTATTTCTCTACGTTAAAGGTGTTAGGTCAATACAAGTTGTTTTTGCTTTGTATGCTGTTTTAGACATTTTACTTAGCAAAAGATTGATTTTCACATCAACAATGTCTTTCTAAAATGTAATCAGGATTAATAAGGTGCAGGCAATTTCTTCCATATTATTTACTCAGACTTGTAATTATCTAAAATATGAATAGATTAATGATTTTAACTTAACAACCATATTAAATCAGGTATTACTGTGATGCATATTTTCTATCAGGCCAGATTAAACCACCTCATCTCTTTTACACAACAATAAGTTGTTGTTCAACAGCTTCAATTATGATTATTCCACATCTTTAATACAGAAAGTAGTACAATAGGTGCAGACAACTCAGTGAGTTTTCAGTGATGTGGAGAAGCATTCTACCTGCCAACTCAATTTCTTTCTGCAACACTCCTGAGTGCCCCTATGCAAAAGAATCCAGAGAAATAAGGCACTGTGATTTGCTTCCAAATAATTAACTCAAACCCATATGCCCAACACACAGCTCTGCTGAGATTTTCTATCTTCCATGCACATATGCTTTGTATCTCATGGTAGAAAATACTCGTTCAGAGCACTGGAGTTGTTGGAAGATTATACTGTTGTCCCTTCTTGCCTTGCCCTCAAGAAAACATTAATCATGGTATATTATCAAGACATTTCCTTGAAATTTTAATGCTAATCAATAGTGTGTGTGCTATGTGAAAATGGAGAGATTAGTTATTTGGCAGGTTTGGCTTTGTGATTTTTGGTCTCAAATAAAATTTTTATCTGTTTTTTCCTTTTGATTCTTGTATAATTTGTCATTTGAGATTCTAAAAGGGAAATCCTGAGTTTTACCACTATTTCTCTCAGTTGCTGTTATAATCTGGTTGAAACCATGCCCCGCCCAAATTGTTTCTTCCCTGTACATCCCTTTGGTGTTTCTTCCTTCACCTGATCACTGAAGAAACTTTATCACATGGGCAGATGTTGTGTAATCAAACCTCCAGGAATACCTCCAGTCAGAGTTGATAGCACAATGTCATACCATCTGGAGACCATACCCACACTACTTGACTGGGTTGAATCATATTCTGTTGGCAAGTACTCAAAACCTAGTTTTGACCATTTAAAATGGGCTAATGTCATCACCACAATAGTGAATAGTGGAATGTCAATGAAATCATTGTGTTTATCTGCTAATATCACTTACAATATCTAAGCTTTAATGTTTAATTATCTTAATTGCAGGTTGGTGTAAGAAATTGCCCATTTTAAGATTATAACACACGTCGTATTTAGATGTAAACTAGCACTTTACTGTGGAATAATGTCCCACTTCTATTTCTTTTTATGATTCAGCTCAGTGGTAAAATCACTTCTTGTTCTTTCATTCAGCCTCAATTCCCAACATTACAGGGCAACTATCAGCTCATCTTACTGACAGTGCAACAAGTTGAAAGGTGTCACTGCTGAGGAATGGAACATTTCCAAACCTTACGCTAGCAGTACCAGGGTTAAGTATTAAGGGCAGAGACAAAGATTGTGTGAGATCCCCTGCTAATTTCAGGAGAACACCCCATCACCAATATGACATTTCCATTTCACACATCAGCAATCCTTATAGGTTGTGTTAGTGAAATTTCCAGTTATAGTTAGTTTTGTGATATGGGCTTAAACTAAGTCTCTTAAATTTAAAATCCTTACAGATATGAAAAAGAACAACACAAACAATCTGGTTTGCCTGCTTTTAATCCAATATGCCAGAATTAAAAGAATAGTGTACTTAACCACCATATCATCCTATCTGCCTTATATTAAAACTTTCATCTCAAATATCTTTCAATAAAAGAAATTTCCATGGACTCTGTCTATACCTCTCACTGCCTTGGTGAAGCAGCCAGCATAATCAAAGACCCCGTCCACCCCAGTCATTCTCGCTTCTCTCCTCTCCCATCAGGCAGAAGATACAGGAGCCTGAAGGCACATACGAACAGACTCAAGGACAGCTTCTATCCCACTGTGATAAGACTATTGAACGGTTCCATTATACGATGAGATGGACTCTTGACCTTACAATCTACCTTGCTGTGACCTTGCACCTTATTGTCTACCTGCAATGCACTTCCCTGTAGCTGTTGCACTTTATGCTGTCCTCTGTTACTGTTTTTTCTTTACCTGTACAACCTCAATGCACTCTGTACTAACTCAATGTATCTGCACTGTGTAATGAATTGACCTGTACGAACAGTATGCAAGACAAGTTTTTCACTGTACCCCAGAACAAGTGACAATAATAAACCAATACCAATAAGTCATTCATTAAGAACAACATCAGATTTGTGTTTTAACTTCAGTCTTAAATTCAGCAGCAAATATTTAAACCACTCTCTGACACCTAGCTAACAACACGAAAACAACATGCAAATCCAAAACTATGTTTTGTAATCTAATTTGTCATCATTTGGTTAAAAAGAAATAAAGCTATCAACAAAGGCAATATACACACAATTGATTCCCTGCTCACATTGTATAAACCATTCCCCATGTCAATGCCTAATCCACTTGAAACATTTCAGTTTCTTTGAAAGGTCTTTGTAGGGAAAAATCAAAAAATTAAAATACTGATGTCAAAATTATCTTAAACAGCAAATGCAAATTCTTTCTCTACTTTAAAACTAACCATTAAATTAATCTGTCAAGGTCCTGATAAGTGTCCACTTGAACTGAGAAATCTCAAAGTTTTCAAATAATCATACTTGTGTTCACTGATACTAGCAAACAGATGTACTGTAGGAGCTCTCCATTGTCAGATGTTTACTTATTTTAAATTATGAACTGGGATATCTTTGCACCAAAATATTGAAACTCAACATGACCATTCCATTTTCTGTCATTTAAACTATGTGCAAATTTTGAATTTTATTAAATGAACAACAATTGAGATTAATCAGTATAGTCATTAATGTGGATATCCTGTTGTTTCAATTGTGCAGAGATTATTAATATATCCAAATTAAGTTACATATGTTTAAGAAAATACAATTGTGGTTTTTATGGACATACATAACGTTTCATGTGTCTTTAAATAGGGGATCAAGAAGAGCACTATATTCATGTGCCATTCTAAGAACCTTATAAATACCTCTATCATATCTGCCTCCACCACCATTCCTGGCAGCGCACTCCAGGCACCCACCACATTCTGTGTAAAAAAACTTGCCCCACCCATCTTCTTTGAACTTACCTCCTCCCACCCTAAATGCATGCCCGCTAGAATTAGACATTTCGACCCTTGGAAAAAGATACTGGCTGTCTATTCTATCTATGCTGCTCAGAATTTTATAGGCTTCTATCAGGTCTTGCCTCAGCCTCAACTGCTCCAGAGAAAACAATCCTGGTTTAGCCGACCACTCCTTATAGCACATGCCCTCTATTCCAACATCCTGGAAAATCTCTTCTGCACCCTCTCTATAGCTTCCACATGCTTCACAAGATCACAAGACAAAGGAGCAGAATAGGCCATTTGGCCTATCGAGTCTGCTCCATGAGCTAAGCTAAGGTTATTTCTCTCTAGCCCCAATTTCCAGCCTTATCCCCATATCCCTTGATACCTTGACTAATTAGATACCTATCAATCTCTTCCTTAAACACCCCCAATGATTGGGCCTCCACAGCTGTACGTGGCAAAGAATTCCATAATTTCACTACCCTCTGGCTAAAGAAATTTCTCCTCATTTCTGTTTTAAACCGGTACCCTCTAATTCTAAGACTGTGCCCTCTAGTCCTGGACTCACCCACCAGGGGGAACAGCTTAACCACATCTACTCTGTCCAGTCCTTTCAACATTCTAAATGTTTCTATGAGGTCCCCTCTCATTCTTCTGTACTCCAATGAACAGAGTCCAAGAGCCGACAAACGCTCATCACAACTAAGCCCTTTCATTCCGGGAGTCATCCTCGTAAGTCTCTTCTGAACCCTCTCCAACATCAGTACATCCTTCCTAAGATAAGGGGCCCAAAACTGTGCAAGGTACTCCAAATGAGGCCTCACCAGTGCCCCACAGAGCCTCATCAACACCTCCTTACTTTTACACTTTATACTTCTTGAGATGAATGCTAACATAGCATTCGCTTTCTTTACCGCCGATCCGACCTGGTGGTTAACCTTTAGGGTATCCTGCACGAGTACCCCCAAGTCCCTTTGTACTTCTGTACTTTGAATTTTCTCCCCATCTAGATAATAATCTGCCTGTTTATTTCATTTTCCAAAGTGTACAATGGCACATTTCTCAACATTGAATCTCATCTGCCATTTCTTTGCCCACACTCCTAAACTATCTAAGTCTCTCTGCAACCTTCCTATTCCTTTAATACTCCCTACTCCTCCACCTATCTTGGTGTCGTCTGCAAACTTAACCACAAAACCATTTAGTCCATCATCCAAATCATTAACGTACAAAGTAAAAAGAAGTGGCCCCAACACCAACCCCTGCAGAACACCACTAGAAACTGGTAGCCAACCAGAACAGGATCCCTTTATTCCCACCCTTTGCTTTCTGCCTACCAGCCAATGCTCCACCCATTCCAATATCCTACCTGAAATCCCATGAGCTCTCATCTTATTAATCAGCCTCTTGTGCGGCACCTTGTCAAAGGCCTTTTGAAAGTCTAAATACACAATATCCACAGCCTCTCCCTTATCCACCCTATCTGAGATTTCCTCAAAAAACTCCAATAGGTTGGTCAGGCAGGATCTTCCCTTCACAAAACCATGCTGACTTGGGCCTATCTTGCCTTGCACCTCCAGGTATTCCATAACCTCATCCTTGAGGATCAAATCCAATAACTTACCCACCACCAATGTCAGACTAATAGGTCTTAAATTTCCTTTATGCTGCCTCCCATGCTCCTTATACAGCAGAATTACATTTGCGACCTTCCAGTCCTCCGGAACCAGGCCGGAGTCTATCGATTCCTGGAAAATTATCACCAATGCCTCCGCAGTCTCTGAAGACACCTCTTTCAGAACCTGGGGGTGCACCTCATCCGGTCTGGGACACTTATCTGCCTTTAGTCCATTTAGCTTCCTGATCACTTTCTCTCTAGTAATCTTAACTGAATTCAGTTCTATCCCCTGAGATCCCTGACTATCCGGTACATTGCTGGTGTCCTCCACAGTGAAGACCGATGCAAAATACTCATTTAGTTCTTCTGCCATCTCTTTATCATCCATTATAATCTCTCCCGCACCATTTTCAATTGGTCCTATATCAACCCATGTCTCTCTTTTACTCTTCATATATTTAAAAAAACTCTTGGTACCTTTTTGAATGTTATCTGCCAATTTCCTTTCATAATTCATCTTTTCTTTCCTAATGACCTTCTTAGTTTCTTTCTTTAAGTTTTTAAAAGTTTCCCAGTCTTCTGTTTTCCCACTAATTTTTTCTTCCTTGTATGCCCTCCCTTTTGCTTTTATTTTAGCCTTCACCTCTCTCATTATCCACATTTGTGCCATTTTTCCATTCATAACTTTTTTTCTTGGAGTATATCTATCCTGCATTTTCCTTATTTCTTGTAGAAATTCCATCCATTTCTGCTCTGCCGTCCCTCCAACTAGCTTACTCTTCCAATCAATTTGGGCCAGTTCCTCTCTCATGCCACTGTAATTTCCTTTGTTCCACTGAAATATTGACACATCTGATATCAGCTTCTCCTTTTCAAATTTGAAACTGAACTCAATCATATTGTGATCGCTACTTCCTAATGGTTCCTTTCCCTTTAGTTCCCTAATCACTTCTGGTTCGTTACACAGCACCCAATCCAAAACAGCCAATTCCCTGGTGGGCTCATCAACAAGTTGCTCCAAAAAGCCATCCCATAGACCTTCCACAAACTTGCTCTCTTGAGATCCACTGCCTTCCTGGCTTTCCCAATCCACCTTCATGTTAAAATCCCCCATAATTATCTTGACATTGTCTCTCTGACACACTTTTTCTATTTCTAGCTGTAATTTATAGTCCACATCCTGGCTGCTGTTAGGGGGCCTATATATAACTGCTATTATTGTCCTTTTACCCTTGCCATTTCTTAGCTCCACCCATAATGATTCAACTTCTTCTGACCCGATGTCCCTTCTCTCTATTGATTTTATATCATTGCTAACCATCAGGGCCACACCACCCCCTCTGCCTACCTGCCTATCTTTCCTATACACTGTGTACCCCTGGACATTTAGTTCCCAACTCACAGCCTTCCTTAAGCTAATGACTCGATGATTACCACAATGTCATATTTTTTGATCTGTAGCTGTGCCACTAGGTCATCCACCTTATTCCTAATGCTACGTGTGTTTAACTATAGTACATTTAGACCAGTATCTGCTGCTGATTTTGCTGTATATCTATTGTTCAGCAAACTATCCTGTCTTTTCACCTGCCTGTCCTTCTTTCCATCTTCACTGCACACTGTCTCGGACTTGCTCCTATACACCTCTTCCTCTATCCTAACATCCTGGTTTCCTTCCCCCTGCCAAATTAGTTTAAACCCTCCCCAACAGCTATATTAAACATTCCCGCCAGGATATTGGACCCTTTGGAGTTCAGGTGTAACCCATCCTTTGTGAATAGGTCATACCTCTCCCAAAAAAGGTCCCAATGATCCAAGAATCTGAAGTCCTACCCCCTGCACCAGTCTCTCAGCCATGCATTCATCTGCCATATCTTTCTATTCTTACTGTCATTAGCACATGGCACAGGTAGTAATCCTGAGATTACTGCCCTGGAGGTCCTTCTTCCTAGCTCCTTGTAATCTTCCTTCAGGACCTCCTCTCTTTTTCTACCTATGTCATTGGTACCTACATGTACCAAGACTTTTGGCTGATCACCCTCTCCCCTCAGAATATTCTGGACCTGGTCCGAGACATCCCGTACCCTAGCACCAGGGAGGCAACACACCATCCGGGTATTGTTGTCAGGTTCGCAGAATCTCTTATCTGTTCTCCTCACTATAGAGTCCCCAGTGACCACTACATTTCTCCTTTCCTGCTGGACCACTGCACCAGGTACGGTGCCAAACTCCTGTTTGCCATGGTCTTCCTCTATCATGTTATCCTCTCTAACGGAATCTAAAATGAGATACCGATTTTTGAGGGGGAGCGCCACAGAGGTACTCTCTACATAATCTTTGTAGCTTCTGTCTATCTCCTCCTCACTTTCCCTAATCAGCCGAAGGTCATCAAGCTGCTGCTCCAGAATCTCAACACGTTCCTTGAGGAGCCGCATCTCAATGCACTTTGCGCAGATGTAGTCCTCGGGGAGGCTGGTAGTCTCCCAGGGTCCCCACATCTGGCACTCCAAACATAACACTCATCCCAGATGCATACTGCTATGGCATTGTCTAATGCAACTACAATAAATAAACTAGTAACTTATCCCCACTCTATAAATCTCACCTCATACCCATTCTCACCTAAGCCCGTTGAGCTTCCTATAATGGGGCAACCAGAATTGAATTCAATGCTCCAGATGTGGCCTAACCAGAGTTTTATAAATCTGCAACCTAACTTCCTGACTCATGAACTCAATGTCTCAACTAATAAAGGCAAGTATGCATTTATTATGTAATAACTATTGGTGTACAACATTAAATATCTCTGAGCTGAATGCAAGCTGGGCATAGAATTTCCCAAGACACATTAGTAATTATCAAGCAGCTGTACTGACAGAATATTTTTCTTTATCTTTGAGTACTTTTTGCTTGGTTTCTTCAATTAATTGTGAGGACAAACTCATTTCATATTGAGATTTATTTTCAAGGAGAAACTGCCTCTTTATCGGAGTATGCATTTGCGCTTGAGGGAGGATGAAGAATTCTGATTGCACAATTATTGTTTCATTTTTGTCAAACTTTATGAAGTACAGGAAACTAAGTCATTGAGTGTGAGATTAGTTAGATGGGAAGAAAGATTTGGCTCAGAGAGAATAAAGTTGTAAGTGCGTGTGCTTTGTTGTATCTTAGCAACCGAAGCTGATATTTGGCCCTGTTTATACAGGAATATAGTTGCCATGAGCAACATATCTGCATATAGTCTTACAGATAGACCTTAAAGGGTTTATCATAGGACACAACTAACAAGGAAAATATTTTAAATACCTTTAAACACCTGAATGTGGTGCACTGTGAGGCTCTTAAATATGCAGAGAATGGAGGATATGAATCATGAGCAGGCAGAGGGATTAGGGGTCATTAGTTTAATTAGTTCAGCACAACATTGTGGGCCGAAGGGCCTGTTCCTGTGCTGTACAGTTCGACGTTCTATGTTCTACTACTGCAGTACCACGACGGTGAGTTTTATACCATAGACCCCATTAGGATCTGATTTGCACCAGTACACAATAATTAAATCCAGCCTTGGATTTCATATACACCTCCACAGAGAAGAGAGATAACTTGTAAAAGGCTCACATAGAACACCAAGTAGCAGAGCTGTGAAGCTCTTATAAGCTCCAGACACAATTACAGATGGAACTCAATAACCTGTATTGTTTTTGTCACTTATGAGTATTTGAAATCTGAGATTTCTGCCTACCCAGCAACATTGATGCTGATTCCACAGAGGCTCCTGGCACCAGCTTAACTAGATAAACACCAGGCATTAGAAATATCTCATATTGGGAACATTACTGAGGTTTCAAACGACTGCAGTCATGTAAAGGGCTCAACACTGTCAGAAGATTTTAAAAGATTTTGTTACGAACCTGGACATGCATCAGTTGAAAAGTGGTGGACAGATTTGGTGCAGAGCACTGAGTGTGTGCATTTCACTGATACATTTGTTGAAACACTCCTGAAGGAACTTATGACAAAAGAACAAGAGGAAGGCTCCAGAGTGCATTAGCAGTAGAAATCGAATCATTTGGAGGAAAGTCAATCTTCCACTGTGGAACCAACTACACTCCTCGCTTTTACAGTTGTAAGAACATGGCCACCCTCTGCTATAGAAGGTTTAAGCCCCTTATCAGATCAGGTAAGAAGGCACAGCTACACCTAGCAAGAAATGTCAGTAGACTCAGTCCTCGTTAATCAAATTTTTATGAATCTATGCACTTGTGAGATCAACCCCAAATCCCATCTTGAATTTTTTTGTTCAAATACATCTACATACATGTACACATTAGGGTATCAATCAATGTCTGTGTGAATATGGTGATCAGTTTCCAGATCACTTGTGTCAAGTAGCTCCCTACAATGCACTGATCTAACAGAGATCTTTCTTTACATGGCTTTCTTTACAATTACATTTGAAAGACATTTGGATAGGTACATGGATAGGAGTAGTTGAGAGGCATATGGGTCAAACACAGGCAACCGGGAGTAGCTCAAGTAGGTAGCTTGGTTGGCATGGATGGGTTGGATTGAAGGGCCTGTTTCTGTGCTGTATAACTCTGTGACTCAATGACAGCTGTGCCATGCAGTTTCAAAACTGGTCACTGGTTCTAGGTATCAATATCTTCACCTGAAGCAGTTTGTTAGCTAATACTATTTCCTTTTAGGTACTTTAAATATTGTAATGTGCTATGAATGCAGGTTATGCTTTTAGGGTATACTTATATTTATTTGGAGTCTATTAGATACAAAGGATGAGCGCCAAGTTTATCGGCATTTTTTGGAAGTCCATGCCTGTATCCCTTGTGGATAACATGGACTTAGTGTACAATACAATGTGTGCCACTTCCATCGATTTGCATAAGTTAGATGGATACCCTTCATATGATCATCTTCACCTCCAAATATTTCTTTATTTACACCTGACATGTGATTATCCACCAAAATCTATTTGGAATGTAATGTTGTCCAACTTACCTGTCAGCATTCCCACTGAGTATCAGACTCTTGGGTGACTGCTCTGCATTTAATTCTTGTGTTTTCCATTTCTTTATATTGGACAAGAGCTGCAAAGATTGTGACTGCTGATTAGCTCCAATATTTTTGCTGCCAGATGAGGAAATATGGAGGACTTGAGCGGGAGACAAATGAAGGAGACAAAGCAGAGTAAATAACTAAACTTAAGATAGGTAGTCAGCGGGACCAGATGAGATGCATCCTAGTATTTTGAGGGAAAACACAGGATGAAAATCACCAAGGCACAACCATGATCTTCCAGTTTCTTTGGATATAGGGCTGCTGCCAGAGGACTGGAGAGTGTTATTCCCTAGTTCAAACAAGGGGACTAAGCCAGCAACTCTAGGCCAGTCAATTTAACCTTGGCAGTAGGAAAGCTTTTAGAAATATTGATCCTGGAGAAGATTAACAATAACCTGGACAGGAATAGATTAATCAAGGCAATCCAGCAGGGATCTGTTTTGGAGCAAATCATATTAAACTAATTTGAAAGAGTTAATGAGGGTAATGCGGTTCATGTGGTATGATAGCATGAATACAAACTTGGCCAAGTAAAATACAACAGAGGGTCATGGTGAATGGTTGTTTTTTTGGACTGTGGGAAGAAGAATAGTAGCATTCCCCAGGACCAGTGTTGGGGTCTTTGCTTTTTTTCCTATGTCATGACCTGGACTGGGGAATGCAGGCCACGGTTTACGAACTGGGAACTATGAGAGGATAGTGATGAATTGCAGCAGGATATAACAGCCCTGGTGAAAAAGGTGGAACACGACAGATAAAGTTTAATGCAAAGAAATATGAGATGATGAATTTTGATAGGAAGAATGAGAAACAGCAATAAGAATAAGGATATTGTGCTAAAAGGGGTTCAAGAGCAAAAGGACCTAGGGGTATGGGTGCAACAAATCATTGAAAGTGGCAGCACTGGCTGAGAAAGCAGTTAATAGCAATTTTGGGTTTTTATCAAATGAGGCGTGGAGTATAAAGCAGGGATTGGTGTTGAACCTTTATAAAAACACTCACTCCCAACTGGAATGTTCTGCTCAATTCTGGTCACTGTATTATGGGAAAAACTGAAAACAGGTTGAGTGAACTCAGCCTTTTCTCCTTGAGCGACGGAGGATGAGAGGTGACCTATAGAGGTGTACAAGATGATGAGAGGCATTGATCATGCAAGTCGAGGCTTTTTCCCCAGGGCTGAAATGGTTGCCACCAGAGGACACGGTTTAGGTGCTGGGGAGTAGGTACAGAGGAGATGTCAGGGGTAAGTTTTTACTCAGAGAGTGGTGAGTGCGTGGAATGGGCTGCCAGCAACGCAGTGGAGGGCGGATACAATAGGGTCTTTTAAGAGATGTTTGGATAGGTTACATGGAGCTTAGAAAATTAGAGGGCTATGGGTAAGCCTAGTAATTTCTAAGGTAGGGACATGTTCAGCACAACTTTGTGGGCCGAAGGGCCTGTATTGTGCTGTAGGTTTTCTATGTTCTATATGAAGGTATTCGAGAGGGCCTAGAAAAGATTCATGACAATGGTACCTTGGATGAAGGACTACAGATTTAAGGATAGACTAGAGAGCCTGGGACTGCTGTTATCAAAGAAGAAAAGGCTGAGGAAAAATTTGATATAAGTATATAAAATGATTGGGAATCTGCACAAAGCAGATCAAGGCAAGTTGTTGCCTTTGGAGGGAGGGACTCAAAGACTAGAGGTCACTGGTATGAAACAGGGAGGAAGAGGATTAAGAGGACCATGAGGAAAAACATTTCTACACTGCCTGTGGTTGGAACCTTGAATGCACTCCCTGGATATGTGGTGGAGAGCAGGTTTCGTTGGATACACAAGAAAACTTTACAAGATTGCAGGGAAAGGCAGTTGGTGGATCATAGTGTTGCTCTGGTAGAGAGCCAGCACAGGCATGAGGGCTGGATGGCCTCCACCTGAGCGGTAATCATTTTATGATTCTATGTCATTTTGCACCTCACATTACCCACAAGCCACATGTAGAATGTCATGTAGTTGTGATATCTCATTGCCTGAAAGCAAATAGGCACAATGCAGCTAGCTGAGTGGTTATTAAGGGACCACTGTTGGAGTTTCAAATCTTGTAAATGCCAACTTCACAGCAGCTTCAGTCAATTTTGGAAAGCAGCTTACAAACCCAGCCTCTTGGTTATTTCGCCAGATCAATGAATTCAAGTTTTATCTTCCTCCTATTAAAAATACAAATCAAATTTCTTCCACGCTGTGACTGAAGAGAGCACACAATTTAAAAACTGTTATAAATTCATGAATATAATCTGTAGTTTGAGATTTCTTTGAAGGAGTACATTGTATTCTTCCATTATTGATCTAAATTACAATTTGATGGCACCCTCAAAAAGCTATTTTCAAATTCTGAGCACATTTTCTAATATCATTTGCAACATCAAACACAGAGTCTCAGAACCCTTTCTCCAGAAGCTAATTTCTTGTTCAATTACAAACCCTTTGTTAACTATTCTACAAGCTGCAAAATAATTCTGGTCTTACTTTTAGTTCAATAAAATGTAATTATTTCTGCTGATACCACAAAATCCCATTGTCCTGTAGATTTGTAAGAAAATAGCCCAGTTAAATGAATAAAATTTCTATTTAACATATCCAAATCATCAATTAAACTTTCACTTATTATTATCTAGACATCACCTTTTTGTTGGGCTTTATCATCCACACAAGCAGTAGTCCTAATCCCATGTGCCTATCCTATTCATATCCCTTTGACTCCCTTGCTTTCAACAACCTCCCAATCAATTCTTAAATGCTATCCTTGGCTCTTCTTCAGCCATGTAGTGTAGCCCACAGCTTCACAATCTTGTACAAAATTCTTCTTCCACTTCACTGGTTTAATACGGCTTGCAAATAAGAAAACCATTCCCTCCAGCCCCATTTCCAAATTCATGATGCATGCAGTCAATTAAACCCTGCAGGACACCACTATGAACTGCGAGCCTCACTGAGAAACTACTCTTAATCACTTCCTCCCTTCTAATCGATGCTCACTCCTATTAGTTATTTTCTGTCTAATTTCATATTGCTTCACCTTTTCAATAGTCAATGCAATACCTTGTCAAAGTCCTTTTCAACACTAATGTACACTATACGCATTGCATTTCCCCATCTCCATACCAATTAGTGACCTTCTCAAAATATATATTATTAAATATAATTAACCCTTACATCAGATCTACAACTTTCAACAATGTTCTGTTTAACTGAATGTTTAAGTAATTTTATTTTATAGATTCCAAATTATCTTCATTACAGATGTTAAGCGAATTAATCCTTTAATTCACAGGATTGGCTTGGCTTCAACTTTTAAAAATGGGTATTCCATTGGTTACTTATCCAAATCTAAACCTAAGAGATCTGAATTATAATTACTGCTATTTCTTTCCATGTTTTCCACAGGAAGTTCCGAAACTAAACTAGCTAACCAACTTCTCCAAAATATCTCCCATTTCACTTTTAACTAATTCAGACATCATCTCCCAATACCCCCCATTCCACCCCAAACACACGCTCGCACACACACACACACACACACACACACACCCCCAACACCCCCACACCCCAACCATAAAATTAATTTTAGAAACAACACTGGATAAAACAGTTAACTATTCCCACTATTTTTTGTTTTATCCTCTGCTAACTAACTAGCCTCCTCTTTCAGCAATCGTACTCACATACAACAATTCTCTTTCTACTGCTATACTTGTAGAATACCTTTTATTCCTAGAGATCCTCCAATTAAGTTCCCTGTCCAAGATGAAACAATGGTGACAAAATGATGCAAATGCTTCCATATAATGAAAATAACTACTGTATACTACTTCCATTAGAACTCTGCAAGATATTTTATCACTTTTTCAAAATCTCTGCCTCATGACACTGAGAAATAGATGAAGCAAAAGCTTTTTTGTTGCATTCTAATTTTATTATTAGAGTATTATAAGCAACAGAATCTTAATTACTATTACTATAATTAAATTGTAACCATTTTATATTGCAGTGCAGTGGTTTGTTCTCCAGTTGTTGATAGTGCACCATGATAAACTGGATCAAAGCCAGCCTGTATTTCGATCATTCACCACAGATTATAATTGCCTGACTATGATGAATCTGACTCTCTGATCCAATGTATTCTACTGCCAAGATTTTATATAACACAATTGCCACTACTCCACTTATTGATACAGAACAACCTGCAGCTTCTTATCTTGCTCTTTTTTTTCAAATAAATGAATGACTGACAACTGCCAAATATAAATATAAAATGGGATGAAATGTCACATCTGTCCTTTATTTGATACACAGGTAACTTGAAGCAATCACACAGAGATGCAGAGACTGATTGTTTGTGGCTACTCTATAAATCAATCCATCAGTACTCACTAAAAATGCATTTACAAAGTGTTAGTTGAGAAAAATGACAGGGTAGATTTGGGAAGGTCTTTCCTCTAGCCGGAGAATCTAAAATTAGGAGACATAGTCTCAGAATAAGGAATCAGTCATTGAGCACTGAGGTAAAGAGAAATTTCCATTTGTAAATTCTTGGAATCTTTTACCTCCAAAGCCTGTGAATGCTCTGACATCAAGTATATCCAAAATCAAGATTAAAAGATTTCTGGGCACTAAATGAAAGTGGACAAGGCCAAGGATCAACCATGGTCTTGTTTAATGAAAGAGTACTCAAGGGATCTTGTTGGCTTATTCCTATTTTTATTTATGTTAATTTTTATGAACTTTTTAAATTTTCCAATCAAAATAACCATATGCATCAATGGAGGTGGCATGACTAATGCTAAATATATCATTATTTTGTAAAACAGAGGGAAACTTATCCTTGTCACAAATATAATCTTCCACTTATCATTTAGTCATATTAATTTCATGCAGATGCTTGATTCGAACCAAACACGAAACAATACAGATATTACTGGAGGATAAAACAAGTTAATGATCAAACACTTATAAGTATTATGCCATCAAAAATTAAAGTAAATCCATAGTTAGCAGGAGTTTTAGTTTAGTTTGAAATGCTGAATAATTTCCAACATAAATCAGTGATGGAGGAAGGCTATTGTGCCATCTGCTGGAGGAAAACAAAATTCAACTCTAGAACCATCGGTCAGCTGTAAGTTAGTACTTTTTTTAATTGTTTTCCTGGATCTTCAACTCCAAATGAGTTCCTGGAGACAGTCACATGATCATCCTGCCTCCAAAGACCCTGCCCCCTTAGCTCTTGCTAATTGCTGTCCAACATAACCATTCATCAAAGAGCAATGCCAACACAAGCTAATTGGCAGAGATATCCGACCCTCATCACCTGCTGATTAACCCTGTCATCAAAATCCTTTTATCCTACTCTCTCCAATATTTCTACAGTAGAACAACTAAAAAAGAAACCATAAAAACAACTTTTTAATGCCTTCATAATTTTGCTCCCTTGTTGCAGGAGAAAATCACCTAAAGATTAATCTTCATTCCTGGAAAACTCCATGACAATCCTGATATACTGGTAACCCTTGCATGCGCGCGCGCGCACACACCACACGCGCACACACCACACACACACGTGCATGCACTCAGAAAAGATCTCATTTTGGTTATGTAGTATTCAGCAAGTTCTGGAAATATTCTGTTCTGAATAGAGCCTCAAAAACGTCCAAGCTGTCTCTTAAAAAATAATAGCAGCTGAGCAGACCATTTGCCAAATTCTTCATTGCAGAACTGTAGTAGTGGCCTCCAATGCATCAGAAACCAGGCATTTATTGTAATCATACAAACAAATAGCCATTATAGGCAAATTGCATATTGCTTCTGAAGATATTGTTAAAAATCAAATGAAAATATGGTGATACCCAGCAAATGCTATTGAAAATCTACAGAATTTTGTATCTAAATCTCTGTGGGATACAGTAATCCTGAATTATATTTGTAAAAATAAACTAATATTTCCAAAATGCCATTAATTAAAGGAGGAACATTTACATCATGAGTGAATTTAGCAATTTCACTAAATTAAAGCATCCTAAGGCTAACATTTATACATGGCTTACATTGAATATTGCTACAATACAACCTTAAATTTAAACTCACATTGTTTATAATGAATTACAGAAGAAACTTTTTAACAATAAGAGCAATAATTATTTTGGATAGAATTACATATAAGAGCTGGTCATGTTTTAGAGATTATTGTTTTATTCTATTTGTTTTTTTGAACAGCATTCAGGATTGAAATTGTCTCAATTTAATCATATTCCATTGGCCCACAGATTCCATGGGGATTTCCATTTCCGAAATAACTTTAACAGGAGGCCAACAGATCCCCAGGGAAAGGGGTAAACAGCCATTGTAAACCTCAACAGCCACGTTTCCATGACTGTAGTTTTTCCGCTGAAGTCAAAATGAGATACTGTAAAAACCTGCACATAACTTCAGAACCTTGCAATCACATTATTTAGGTGGAATTATGCTGTATATTGGAATCACCTCCAAGGTATTGAGAACTAATGTAATCATACACAAAATTACTTTTCACTCTCTCCATAAAAATATATAGAAAAAAAGTTATGTGGCCCCATGACAATTTTAGACAGCAAGACAAAAGCTCATAAAAGTCTGCATCATTATTGTTCAAATTATTTTCGAAAGGTAATGGCTCATTATGCTGTGAATAGTAGCTAATGAAAGCTTTGATGAGTGATTAGCATTCTGCTTGTTTTCAGAGGTTCAGCAAAGACTGTTGCAAAATGCCATTAGTTAATTCTTCTTTTCCCTTCAAATCACATTCAGCAATTCAACCTTACCTTGCCCCCATGATATTCAGAATAATTTGATGCTTAACCACATCTGCTCACCTGCACATGATTAAGGCATATTACACATATGGAAAACCAAGGCACTTTAACATCACTATTGATTCTGCAAATTTCTAACATCCACCTATTTACAATATTACTAAAACAGCCACGTATTAGCCAATATGATCAAAAGTTCTATTGAAGGGCCTTCAACCTGAAATGTTAACTCTTCCTCTTTCCACCAATACTACCTGACCTGCTGAGTGTTGCCAGCATTTTCTGTTTTTATTTCAGATTTCCAGCATCAATAGTTTTTTTTTATTTTCATTGCAGAAACAGACTTTGAGAATCAAAGATAAATTTCACAGTCAGAGTAAAATAATGGAACATTATTTCATGATCAATGTCTCTAATTGGCACCATTTTTACTCTCTTGCTCGGACAGTCTAAGTGATACAACCATTCTGAAGTGAATATTTACTTCATGACCACTTTGAAGCAGCACACTCTGGACTAAACAAAGGGCATGAGGAATCTGAGAGATCAGGCTACTTACTGCTTTTATTGCTTCTATTATTAACACAAATGAAAGGAACAATACTCAACATGTCTTATTTTCACTAAAGTTATTAGGAGCTAGATAACATCTGATTTTTGTAGACTAATATCATTACTAGGTAATGGAAAATCTTATTGCAGCTGAACCATGATGTTTATCTCTTCATTTCATTGTACTGATTAATAGTATCCTTTTCTATGTTTGACAGAACTTCCATTAAAATGGCTCCACATTGCCCTTTGTTGTTGACATTACGAACATGAATCAATATCTGAATGGCTTGCATGTAATTATGTAGCAACAATAGAACTAACTCATAGGAGAAGCCTGGACTACTTATTTGAAAGCTGTCCAATTTAGTATACAGCATCACTATTTTCCTATCACTCTGCAAGTTCATCCTCTTCAAGTACACAGACATCTGTTTAAGGAAATTTCTTACAGAAAACCTGCTACCACCTTTTTGTGTCAAACCCTTTTTTATAAAACTGTCTCTGTATGTTTTTTAACTCTCTCTGACCTTCTCTGTCACATTTGTGACTATATACCCAACAGACCTGCTCTTGCATTGCTCAGAACTGTACCATTCAGATTATATACCTCTCCATGTTTTAGGAATAGCATGGTGATGCATTTAATCTAAATTGTGTGATTAGGTATAATTATAACACTCACATAGAAACAGAGCCCAGAAGAAACCCATTCATCCACCACTGATGGATCTTTGAAAGAGTTATCATATTTAGTCCCACAAGGCGTTATCACATTTTACCCATAAGGAGGTAAGCTCTTCATTCTCAAGCATCCGTCCAACTCCTCTTCTGGAATTTTTTTTTATCATTATCTTTTAAATTATTATTAGGTGAAGACCAACAGCCCAAGAGTAAAATAACTTCTCTTCACCTTTCCTCCACAACTTCTGCAATGATTTTAACTTTACGATCCCTTGCTGCTGGCCCATGCCAAAGCAAACTCTTACCATCACCTTGAAGATCTCCATAATTTTGTGTGCCAAAGTGAGCTGTCTAACATTCCAGTCTCTTCTCATGACAGAAGTACATCATCCCTGGCAACGAACTGGCAAATACCTTCTGAACCTTTTTAAGCCATAGTATTATAAAGTGTTTTCCACGTTTTTGTCCATTTCACTAAGCACAGTATCTTACTACGTTGTCAAGTTTAATAACAACCCGCAAACTTTAAAACCATACTTCCTGAGTCAGGTTTGGGCATTTTCTATTTGACAAATAGAACAATGTCCAAAATATTGATGCCTGGAGTACCCCACTGCTCATTACTCTCCAATCAAATAAGCATCTATTGAGTATTAATTGTCCCTCCCATCCTTTTGCCAGACAGGCAGCTTTAAACCAGGTCTGCTTCTATTTTATATTTGTCTATTATATGATATTTGGTGAAATGCTTTCTGAATGGCCACAAGTTACCGATCTACAGCATCACTATCATTAATCCGCCCTGTTACTTCTTCAAAAGAATGTCAGGTCAGATAGATAAATCCATGCTGACTTAAAGGTCTCATTCCCCACTTTTTCAAATGTCAATTAATACTCTACCATGATACATGACAAGCCTAACAAATAGTTGTACCATTTTCAGATTTTATAATCAAAAGAACCTAAACTCTTCTCTATAACTTAGCTCCACCTCTGATCTTTGTCACTATAATTTTTCAAGCTGTTGCAGACCCACCATTTCTTCCGGCCTCCCTTGATGTACATTTTCTATTTATAAGCACTAGGCATAGTTAATAGCCCCTCTCAAGCTGTAACAGTTTTACTAATAGTAAAAAAAATGCAGTAGCGTATATAGAAAAGCAGATTTATAGCCCCAATACTAACATTTATTATTCCAGATGCAGAAGTTTATCTCAATAAATTAAGGAAATATTTACTTATGTATCATCTTCACAACACAAGAGTTTTGCAAATTCTCTCCATTGCTTCAAAAATAGAAACAAAAAAAAAGACTGGATTAATTCAGGTTTAGTTTCAAAGGCACTGAACTCTGATTAACCTAAATAAAATAGCAAAATATTAGTATGGGTGGTGTATAGGAAAAGATTCCTATAAGGTCGGAGAAAACTTCTCCATTGAGGAGGCCGCATCCCTTTGAAAGCCAATTAGAAATCAACATGTTACATCAATCTCTCTCACTACAATATTAAATGTTGAACCTAGCTTTAAAATCATAACTTTGTTATGAGTCATTACAGCCTAATCATATTTTTCTCATAGATATAAACAGAATATTTCAGAATTTGGGCCTGTGTTGATCTCAGTTATCTGGTCAACATCACACAGTCGAACTGCAAATTTTGGTTGACAATGCAGTTAATAAAGCACTTTGAAATTTTGAGTAAAGGTTCACCATAATAAACTAACTACCTCAGAAAGATGCCGAATCATTTCAGAGTTAAGTAACTGATCTAATTTATCCAATAAAATCCTGGAGTCCACAT
Source organism: Pristis pectinata (assembly GCF_009764475.1). Lineage (NCBI taxonomy): Eukaryota > Metazoa > Chordata > Chondrichthyes > Rhinopristiformes > Pristidae > Pristis > Pristis pectinata. The sequence continues at coordinate 20,301,466 of NC_067425.1, read as the reverse complement.
CCCCAAGTAGACATAGATGAAAGAATGTTTGAGTGAATTTATCAGTTATTGTGATAATGTAATTAGCAAGTATTTATGACAAAAATATGTACTACTAAAGATGAATGAAGAATGTTGATATGATATGTAAAGTTATAGTTAATTTGGTCATAGCTTTCAATGCACCAGTTTAATACCTGTCAATCATACCAGTCACTTTTTGAAAAAGCAAATCTAAACTGAAATTCACGAATTGAAAGCCAGTGGATGGATACTGATGTTACCACTCTGATTTACAAGCCACATTGATGCAGACTGACTGAACACTTAGGAGCTATTTGAACTGCCAGATCACTTCTGTAAAAGCTGCCAGTAGTGGACATCATTTTGACCAAAGCTCATTATAATCAAAGTTCTGTGCACATCAAGAACCAAAGAGGCGTTTCTCATCGACAAAAACAAAGATTTCTATATTCTGCACAAACATGACCACTTCACACAGTGCATCCCAAACTCAAACCTAACTATATCCAATGTCCCTTTATAGATTGAAAAAAATACCCATCCCTTAAACAAATCTTACATTCTGAACTCATCCCTGAGACCTCAATCTCAGTATAAGGTGTTCATGAGTTTGTTGTGAAATCCCAGTCTTTTCCAAATTTGCAAATTCTTCTCCCCAAAGTAACCTTCTCATGGCTTTTCCCTATCTTGTGTACCTATTTACACACCTATATATCTTTTAGTTATTTCAAAGTGATGAGAGTGATGCATCCTCCACTGATCGTCACCGCTTCCCATTTTGCCTTTGCACTGGCCTCCCCTGCTATCCCTCAGTATTTGTTTTGAACTGTTCATCACCCACTTTTGATGATGGATCATCAGCTTGAAAAATCAGCTCATTTTCTGTCCTACCCACTGGTTGTTTCCAGTACTTTGTTTCAATTTTAGATTTAAAGCAACCACTATATTTCACTTTTGTCGGGGGATCAGATTATTTCCTTCGATTTCCTTTTGTTTTATTCAATATTAAAAAGATCATTTGATTTCTAGTTTCCTTTTCTGCTGACTTGTCCACACCCAAAACCCATGGACCCCTTTTCCTTCATGAACCTTCCATGTATTTCCAATGTTTTGTTTATGTATTTTTTAGCATTTATATTTCTCACCTATTTATCTGATGTACTCGTTTCCTTTCCCGAAAAGCTTAAAATGCATTGTCAAAAGTTTAACTGCCATTTCAAAGAGCACCAAATATTTAATGGAGAAAACAATCACAGTGTTAAATTACAATCAAAAGCTCATTTGATAGATAAAGGAAATTAGTACTTAAGAAGAATCTATTTATGGGGATTAAATTTCAGGATTTTCTTTGTTTATCCAATGTAGAAAAAATATGCTGCCTTGATTGCTACATACCAAGCGAAGAGATTGATAGCAGAGAGTGGTGACCGAGCTCCAGATAATTATAGGTATGTAGCAGCATTACAGGGGAAAGAGACAGGGTGTAGGCAGATACAAGGAAGTAATGGAAATAGAATATTGTGAGGACCTGGAATAAGAGATGTGCAGAGACCTCAGATTGCAGGAATATGGTGAACTGGGATCAGGCATTTCTGGAGTGTGGTCTCAGGTGTGAGTCAAATAGAGGAACATCTGGGAAGCATGGGGAACATTTATACATGTTGCTGCTAGAGTCAGTGAAAATGTAATCACAATATAAACACACAGGAGGCCAGTTATGAAATATGCAGAGCTATGATTACAAAAAAGCATAAATATCCAACTTGAGCCTGCAACTATACCGACAGTGGGAGGAAGAGCTCTCCAGAGTGGGCCCAATATCAGCTTAACACTCTGGTTAGTCCTAAGAAGAATCAAAAGATATTGGTGAGCCAGTCGGGCATTTGTCCATTTGATCAGATAAACTTTGACTTGTCTTGGTTGTGCTGCTGCTTCACAATTAGTGCACTATGATTGTTTGAGAAAATTCCCTCGCCATGGAACGATAAATAATAAGATAATTTGAGCTATATATAGAACAGCAGGTAACCATTTTTTTTATCTTACGTGGAATAAAAGACTAGTTCCTGCTTCCTTCCACGTAGATTGGAGAAAAGAACCAATATCCTTTCACGTACATAGGCTGTGTACTGGAAATTCCAATAATATATTCTTGGTACAGGACATATTTTACTTAGCTAATTGATATACTTAATTCTCCTCTTTAACATCATCCCAGGAATACTATGCATGAAAAGGGCAAAAAGCTTCTTCCCTCACAGATAATTGAACTACTTAAGCTCTTTGTTTACTGTCAATAAAGATAATGCCCACAATGCTTTAAATGTTTTCAAATCTCTGTGATTTTATTCTGTTCTCTAAATTCTCTTCTCAACAAATATTAATTTGTTTTAAAATTAGGTATTGTCCCGTCCCTTCAATAGGAAACAACGTGAAGACAATTTTCTACCAACATAACTCAGCTCTCATGTAGTGCTGAAAAAATACCATGTTCCTAATGCTTTGGATGGCAAGTTCCAAGTACAAGTTCCTCTGTTCATTATTGGTCAATGATTTCTGCTGAAAGGTACCATTGGCTGTGGGGCTCAAAGCTGGAGATGGGGAGAATCATGCAGGGTTCTTACTCTTTATGATTTGACCGGAGATGTTCAGACACGGGTGTCAAATGAATGCACAATCTCGTCCAGTTGCCATAAATAATCATATCTAGGTGGAAGTGCACACCTGAGGATCACCACTTGGAAGAGATAGAAGGGAATAGATCTCAGATTGGAGTCAATATCTCAAGAAGGGGGGGAAACAGAAAGAAAATGTAGCAGAACGGGAAAATAGAAACAAAATACCATACTCAAGGAGGTAATCTCTTTATTACTTCCAATATCCTGACTCTAAACAAGCCAAGCATGACCTGAAAATGGCCTCTGAGTATATCTCTTGCATCAGAAGCTGAATAATAACAACTTAAGGTGTTTCATTTACATTTAATAGTCTCCACTTTAATAATCTTTTCAGCATAGGAAACAAACATCTGGTCTGTTCCATCATTGCAGCTTTCAACAAAATAAAATTAGGCACAAACACACAACGGATTATAAACAGCACTCAGTTCATGCACAGCAAGGGAGAATGAAAGCCTAATATTCTCCAGCAAGAAGAGGAGAATTTTATTACACTGAGAGGAATGCTGAGAGAAAAACAAAACTGTTATCTCTAATAATCCACAGGTGCAGAAAATCAATTACTAAGGGTGCATGAAGATAAAGCAGAATATAAAACAAAATCACTTATGTGATCTTTGTCCAAAAGACAATGAAGAAAACAGAGCCCTAGCCTTCGTTTCGTATTCCAGCTAGATTTGTCAGACTGTATCTGTGCGTGCAACTAAGAATGTGGCATGAAAAATAAACAAGCATTTGACTTTTGTGTTTTGAAAGAAACTTAAATTCTCGGGTGATGACTCTGATCAACTGACAATACAGCTTCAGTTATTTGTGGCATTAGAAAGACCACACATTGAGCAAAATTCATTTTTCTAAAACTACTGTCAAGAAATTTATCCCACTTGTGCACATATTTTAACCACTGACGCTTGCCAAGTGTACGTCTTGCAGGTAATGGCCTCACAGATTATGCTATTTACGTTCCACCACTTCCAGCTGAAATTGGGGCTTTTAGAGAAACCTATGTCTTTCATTGTCCACTCACAGAATAACTGGGAGCACATCATGCAGATTCAGGAATGAGATCGGCACTACATGTAGTTTCTCCCTGCCTCACTGTCCTATGGCCAGCGGAGTGGAGAATTGATCTGTGGTATTCCCTTTGCTGATTGCTACACACTGCAATCACTGGCCCGTTGATCAGCCCACACCTCACAGTAGCTTGGAGCAAATATGGCACAAGCAACTGTAGCATGTGACACAGTTAATCGTGTGTGGTTGCCCGGACAGAGAAGGTGGTTGCCACTTCCACCTTACCCTGCATTTTCTCTCACCTCCATGTCAACCTTTTCTGCGCCAACTCTTGAAGCACCAACTCATTTCTCAACAGTCAGCTCAGCAGCGACATGAGAGCTACATGTTCTGTATGTAGCGCTGCATGAGAAATACACAGGCCCTGTCTTTGCACACGAGTCTGTGGGATAATAGACGTAGTGCTTTTTAATGTATTTTTTCAAAACTCCACAAATTCATTCATGCGATCTGAATGAGTATTAGTCTTACATGGATTATTTGATATAGATTTCCCCCAAGTGCTCCAATTTCCACCAGCAGTGAAGGAAATGTGCACTGTGTGACCCAAGACAGCATTATCTTTGCAACTAGCAGCAGCAAACATTAGCTACCTCACAATGAATCCTGCATAGAAGTGTTCAGGCCTATTTCCCAATGGGTGCTGTATGATTCAGAAATTACTGCTCGTTTATGCCCAATTTGTGCTTAAGGAATGTGTGTCAATGGATGAAGTGCATATATTTTGCCAGTAAAAGGACTAACTCTATCTGGGCTTATTTCATTGAAAGCTGTAAATGGAATGAAACAAATTTCACATGATTGCTTATTTCAGGATAGAACAAAAAGTGAAAAAGATAAAGCCTGCACAATGCCAAAAGAATTTTAATCAATATACTCAGAAAAAATTCTCATTTTGGATTCCTTGTTTTGTCCCATTTCAGTTTGTTTCCTTCCAGAATACAATTTTCATTAGATCCAAATCTCCATGGATTTTGGATCTAATTTTCATTAGATACACTTTGGATTTCAGTTTCCCAGTGGCTGTAACGCAGTACTGCTGCCACGTTCCTGTGATTAATTCTGAGAGCACATTGCACTTGTATGAGGCCGGTGCACTAACCTCCCATAAGAGCTGGTAGAAGTAGTTTAAGAAGTTTACAATATTTTCATGCAACAATTGCTCAGATTGCTTGCATACTTCCTCTATCGCTATTCTCCTTCCAGGAAACACCTGGTTATGGGTTTTTCTTTAAAAATCCTGGTTCCATATGCTGTGCTTCCATGGGCCGGGGGAAGAGGATTGTAAGTAAATATTTTTACTAGGTAAATTGGACATTCCCCTCCAAGAGCGTGGCCCTGGAATGGTTCCACCTACATTGCCCTGCATTAAAATCAACTCATATACTCCAGACATCATACTTTCTTTGAACCAAAATAAAAGTAACACAATGAAAATGACTTATTCATATTTTGGGAGGAAGCATGAATTGCGTATATGTCTCACAATCCCTCTAATCTATTGCCACAGAATCTAGTCATGTCCAGATAGAGTATGCAATACCAATTTCTTTGGAGACAGTAATGGCATTTTATGGACGAAACTCGAGGGGTGATCAACCTGAACAGTTTGGTCTCTGAATGTTAAGACAGCCACTTTCTTTATTTTTATTCTTCAGCACTTTTTTAAGCTGTCTCAGGAGTTTTGATAGTGACAGTACACCATTGGCTCCAAATGTCACCAAGGTTCTAAAAGGATATACATGTATTAAACTCCAGCATTACAGATTGAGATTGGCACTTCTTCAAAACTGGCAAATATCCAAGTGCGTACATCAAGAATGTACACAAAATACTTAAGTTATTCAGCATGTCAGGCAGCATGTATGGCGAGAGAAACCTGACTTGTTGAAAATCTTCAACATCTTCCATCTTTAATTTGGATTTCCAGCATCTGCCTTTTTTTTGCTTTGTGTTCAGGTGGTATACATTCGCCTAAATGAACTTGCTTCAAGCCAGGCCATGCCTATGCAAGCACCTGTACAAATTCCTTTTAAAGTTTATAATTGTACCACCTCCTCTGGAAGCTCGTTCCAGATAACTACCACCCTTTGTGTGGAAAAACTTACCCCTCATATCTCCTTTAAATTTCTCCTCTCTCATCTTAAACTCATGCCTTTTAGTTCTAGACTCCCCTGCCCTGGGAAAATGGCTCCAACTATCTATTCTACTTATGCCTCTCATAATTTTATAATATATAAACTTACCAGGCTGAATCAAAAACTTTAAAAGGAATTTGTACAGGTACTTGCAGAGGAAAGACTTGGAGGATTCTAGCTGAAAACAATAATCCAACTGCTTTAATCAAGAGTAACCCTTTCAAATTGGGTTTGCCTTTTAATCCATAACATTAAAGCATTCATTTGAAATTGGCTATCAAGTGATTAAGATATGAAATTTTCTTCTAACATATGCTATTTATTTTTTTATTATCATCTTTTTTTCTGCTTTTGTGCAGAATGGTGAAGATTTAGTGCTTAATGAGATGATGGATGTCCTTGCAAGTGAATTTGTTATTTTGACTGCATCGGGTACAATTCACCAATTCACCAAATGTATTTAGTGAATAAGATTAAAATTTGCCAGGCCATTTAAAAATTATTGATGGTACTAAGTATTAATATCTTCATCAAATGCTTCAATGACATATACAAATGAAATGATTCCAATACCCAGTGTCCTCCAAAAAAATTATATGCATGTTATTAAATTCAATAGGTGTTGTGCAGATTGGATCTAGTTTCTGTTACAATATCCTATATCAGTTTTTCCTACTTCAAACTTCTCACCAAAAACAACCAATTTTTGAAGTAGAAATTGAAACACCTGTAAAGCCTGCAATTTTGAGTGTCCATGGGGTTTACAGACTCCATCTCTCCTGCTTCCTGTCAGGTCATTTCCAATTTAAATTAGTAGTTCAAGCGAAATGCACTGTTAGCTGTCACAATCATATAGCATCATTAATGATGCTAACACCCCTAACATCAGCAGTTCAACAGGCACAGTGGAAGAGCATTGCATGAACATTAAATAAACAAACCACAAACTGGATCATTGTTCCTTTCCATTGATAAATGTTTGGTGGTCAATCAACATAACATTAAACCTTTACATTTATTTTAGTTTTTGCTGATGAATCATAGAATGTCAAACGATCATGAATATTCAAAATAAGTGGTGTTATTTTACATAGAAACAAACAGCAAGCTAAAATGGGAATACAATGATTGTTTCTGTTTGCTTATCAGTTCCCAAATTCTGTCCAAGTGTTCAATTTTCTGTCAACAGATAGACTAATTCTTTAGGCAATTTTCAGAATTTAATAAATATTGACAAATTCGTTATCATGAAAACCAACTGCAAATAAGGTTCAGAATCACATTGCTAGTTTGGTTACTGAAATGAAATCAATAATATTTCATAAATACTCTCAAAACTGTCATTTAGAAATATCTTACCCTCCTACAGTCCTGACAGAAGACGGATGTTGATCCCAGAAATCCAAGTAACTCTCCACATAACAAGCACTGAGACTGGCCATTTCCCATCACATTCTTTTTCATGTTTTCTAAACGTTCAACAAGACGACTGGATCAAGAAAATAAGTTAATTAAGTATGAAACAATCACAATTTATCAAAAAAAGCATTTATATTTGAGATTATAAATTAAACTGTGCATTTTTCACATATAGTTGTGTACATGTTTTAAGCTTTTCCACACACTCTTTCTTCCTCAAAATCTGGACCATGCACATCCTTGTAGCCAGAAGGCAGAGTGAACAGTTTGGACTGCACAGCCATTTAAGGCCACCAAATGTTACATGAAAGCAATCAAGTAAAATATACATTGTTAACTAATCAAGGTTGATGATAATACCATTTTTTTAAATCAACATATCACAATTTATAATTGAACTATAATTAATCACAAAACTCCTACTTCTGAAGTGAAAAGTTTTAGAAGTGAGCAGAACAACAAGCCAAAAAGCAACTTGTTAATACTTGTTCTCAGAAACCCAAGGAGAAGTCTTGCTTATCTCTGGAAAGGGGTCAGGACCTGCTTCCAATGAGATAACAACTTTTGTTCTAATTTTATCCATGTTCGGGTGGGGAAAAGATGGCTAAGGTGGGTCTTCTACCACCTTCTCGTAAAGCGGCACATCTGAAAAAACCCGGGCTTTTCAGAGAATTATACCTAATATGGCCTTGATTGAAATTACTGCTTGTTCAAAGCTAGCGTGAATGCACTTGAAAGGCTCCAAAACCTCTGCAGAGATTGTTGAACTAAAGATAACTGTGGATTAGGACAGACTCTGAAAAGCACAGTTAAAGAACACCTTCAATGAGTAGCAGCCTGCTCCAAACCATATTCCTCTCATTTAAAATAGGATTTACATGTATTGGTTTAAGACTCGATCTACCCTCATCTATTTGGCAGATTACACCAATCGGGATTTCAGGGCCTTGGACTCTTCACCTTAGCAGTTGTCAGAACAGTCTCCAAAGCGCAATCAAATGGCAAAAAGGAGATCACATGGTCATTAAAAAATAGTTACCTAACAGAAATTCAGCACTAATTGTCAAGCAAGTAATTGTACTGCTCAGGTTACAACTCCCCTGACTAAGGCAAACCTGTCATTCGAATCAGCAGAACTCACTTGGAACATTGCTGTATTTTATTCAGAATGCATTACATAAAAAGATAACATGGTAAACTTTAGATATGCAGAAATTCAGTGTTGAAATTTTATTTTTAAACATTCTAAACAATCAACATTTGCATTGATATACTCAAGGATGTCGATCATAAAAGCCTAATAAAAGAAAGTCCTGCCTAATTCTCTATGTCATAACAAAGCAGATGACAAAGTCAGAATTTACTATCATAAGTCTGCACAACCTATTAATATTCTATAGCTGTTATTAATTGATAATCAATATTGCTTCGAATTAAATCATGAAATTGTTATTTGTGTCTGGAAGCAGTCCGGTTCATATCAAGAACTCTAGACTTCATTAAAACTAGGTCATTACTCTTTATGAAGCAGTACAAAATCCCTGAAGCAAAATCTTAAAATCTGCAAGGACTCTTTTCACAACCTCCATGAAACAAGCAGAGGAATTAACTTTTTTTGAACCTGGAACATCAAAACTTTGCTAACTAAGCTGTCACTTTAGTATAGTACTGATGAAATACTAAATAGATTTTTGAATGAGAAATTATGAAGAAACTTTCTTCTCAGATGGGCATAAAAGCTGTCTTGGGAATACCCTAGGAGTAGGGGGGAATCGTCCGGTGACCTACCTAACATTTAATCATCAGTTATCAACACCATTCATCTCACTGCTTTTTGTGCTGCTTCACTATACTGGAGATTGCAAACCTCATGTTGTCTTCAATTTCTTCCTGATACATTTACTAATTATGTTTGGAGGCCCTTAAGTGTACATTCTGCCTGAAGCCTTCAGTGTCTGGTAAAGAATTCAAGGATTCGGATCGACCAATAACATGGTTCAAGTCAGAATTGAGTCTAACATGGAGGGCAATGTAGAGGTAACGATATGCTCAAAACACTGGGGCAGGTTTTGCAGTTACCAGCGAGCCAACAATGCTCACCCCTGACTATGGTTACAATAAGTACATGTTGACATTTTGCGTTTCTCCCTGTGGGATCTTGCAGACACCAGTCACAGATTTCTCTGTGGCAAGATTTTGCACACCACGAGATTATGAATTGTTTAAAACTAACCCCATCATAAAGTGCAAAAATGTTTTAAGTCAACAACGTCAAGCCCCCAGATTTAGGTGGAATTATCCAGCAGGCACAGTAGCATAGCGGTTAGCATAACGCTTTACAGAGCCAGCAACCCAGGTTCAATTCTGGTCACTGTCTGTAAGGAGTTTGTATGTTCTCCCCGTGTCTGTGTGGATTTCCTCTGGGTGCTCTGGTTTCCTCCCACATTCCAAAGACGTACAGGTTAGGAAGTTGTGGGCATGTTATGTTGGCGCCGGAAGCATGGCGACACTTGCGGGCTGCCCCCAAAAAAGATGCATTTCACTGTGTGTTTCGATGCAAGTGTGACTAATAAAGATATCTTATCTTAAAACTTAAATCTAAAAACAATAAGTAATTCTCTAACATTCAAAAGCTTAAACTAATAAAAACCCTAAAAATTAAAAACCTAAAACACTATCAAACAACTTTAAACACTTAAACAAAATCTAACAAGAAGCCATGAGAGATTGTTTTAAAGTTACTTGGAAATGCTTATGAGTGCACTTTTAAACAATTAACCTACATGAAAGGCTTTTTAAATTAACAAGCCACAGCAGTCATGTCCTTCCATTATAAAACCAACAAAAAAACACCCTTGTGTCTCCTGAGATCTTGCTCAGAATTATCTGGCAAGTCTGTAAGGTAATTAGCCCATGTCCCACATGAGGAATCTAGGGCCACAGCAAATCAGTTGCCAGATGGCAAATTGCTGAGAACAAGTTCCAGATTTGTATTCACACTGAAATCCCAAAATTGTATCAGTTACATGGGATAATGACAGCAAACGTTATAAGTTTTGCCATCAGCAAAGTACAGTCCACCGTTTTTCTTGACTGTAAAAGGTTGCAAGAAATGGAATCATTACTGAGGTTATCTTAAGGATTTGTGAAGTTGTGTAAACTATACACACTGCAACCATGCTCCTTGAGACGCTGAATGCTGAACCAAGTGGTGGGAACATCAATCAAGCAAACTGCTCTGCTTGAGACAGGTTTATGTTTCTCATGTTCTTTGGCTGCAAGTGTCAAACATTCGATCTTGAACTTAGTTTACTCATGGTAGAAATGGGTCATGTATCACAAAGTACCCATCATCTGCCCTGCACTATACCCATACTCTTGATATGACTAGTCTCATTCAGCTTCTGTTCACTAATATGGAAGTTGGAAATGAACAGGTGACAGGACAGTAATATGTCCACCTATCTGGACTCCCAGATGTAATATTTACTATGCTATCCATATTTATTGTTTCCTCAATAGACAGCACAACAGGTGAAACAAATGACATCCATTCAGTTCAGACACAAGATGAAAGCCTCCTTTACAAATGTTTACTGTAATCCTAGTTGGTGTCAAGCCTGTTTTGAGTTTATGCATTTTTATCCTACAGATAAGGCATTAACATTACATTTATTTGCATGAGTTCCCAGTATTAGTAATCCAGATTAGATTTAAGGTTGCATCCAAAGTTTGTACTGAGAAAATCCACTGAACTGGACAATTATAAAATGATTGCAAATTTTTAAAAAGCACTGTTGCTGACCTAATTGACAGTATTCAGGTGCTTAACCATATGATACAGTTAAGGCCTGAATTTTTAGGATTTAATTTTTGTTTCAGTTCAGAGATGATTTTTCAATTTTAGCATTTGACAAATTTGGGTATTTTTGATTACTAAAAATACTTCTGCAAAACTATCAGCTTAACATGGAAATCTAGAAGTTGCTATCAGTTGCTCAGCCTACCTCTACCTGTTAGCAGCTATCTCCACTGAATCAAGAAAATATTGCTTGAATGGACATGATATTAAGAAATCTAAAAATTAATTCCATTATAAAATATCCTGAAAATTTCAACTTTGCTACAAGAGGTCTATGAAAACATGATGGCATTTTAAACAATAAGTACTATTTAGGAAACTACCTAACTCTCAGAAATTAAGATTGCATTTACTTGGCATGTAATTCCCCCATATAAAAATATCAGAGTTTTACTCTTTTTTAACATTTGCTATTTCAGCTTCTATTTTGATCATATGGATACACTGCAATATTTACCAAGCATCATACGTAATATCTGAAATGTTAATGAATAGCTGTGCTTTTTGCTTCCAAAAGTGTTGTGTGAGAATTCCTCAACGCCTTTGCCTGTTCAGCCAGGTTAATAACATCATGCTGCTAAGGCCAAAAACTCTGTTGGGTCAATGGCTGACAACAGCAGGCACCAGGAAAGAGCAGGCTCTTAGATCTTTAAATCCTTGTGGGGACCTATTAACATGGTCAGCAGTAAGCACTGTTGCTTTGCCACTGACCATAAACTTTGGACCTTTAATTCAAGTCAAGAAATGCCATCACAAATAACTTAATTAGTACTTTGATTCAAATTTACCCTGAATTTTTAACCATTACTTCGTTATTGCATTGTATGTGTTAAAACATATTTAGTCTGCGATCTTACAGTGGTGCAGATTATAGAGCTGCTGCCTCGCAGTTCAATCCAGCCCTCCAGTTCTATCTGTGTGGAGTTTGCATGTTCTCCCTGTGACTGCATGGGTTTTCTCCAGGTGTTCCGGTTTCCTCCCACATCTCAAAGACATGCGAGCTGGTTGTTAACTGGCCACTGTAAATTGCCCGTGGTATGTGTTGGGAATGCAGGGAGAATAAAATGGGTCTAGTGTAAATGGTTGCCTGATAGTTGGCACATACTCAGTGAACCGAAGGGCCTGTCTGCGAGCTGTTTGATTCCTTGAATCCATTGTTTTAATGTTGGTTCTGCACCACTTTTCCACTAGGTGGTGTTATGAATCTGGATTTGAAGACAAGAAATTAATTCTGTCATTCGCTTAGTTGTTGCAAAACTTCACTGTTGTGCTTATCACTTTCACAGCTATCAAAATATTTTGATAGAACATTATGATTTTTGTACCAGTATTTAGCATGTCAGGATCCTGACCTCTATCTGTTCTTTCTCCCCCTCTTCATTTTGATCAATACTATAAAAAAGTCATTTGTGGCAGAATGCAACTTAATGTAGTTGCAGGGAACACATTAAATTATTGCAGGGACGTCATTATCATGAGCCAAGTATGCAAGCAATGCTACGCATGTTAATTATCGATTGTTCATCTCTTTAGCAGGGGTGGGGAGAGCATAAAATGGGATTGACTGATGCCAATTTAAGACAGTCAACACTTCAACAAGAGATCCAATCTAACTGCAGTGGTGCAAACTTGAAAGAAGAAAAACCGTTGCAAAGACAACACAAAGCAGTCATGCCTGAAATATAGCAAGACCTGGATGACATTCCAGGTAGCAGTAGAGATATAGAGGAGCAGATTGGCAGGCAGTGTTTGGAGAGAAGCAAAAATAACAGGGTTGTTATAATGGGAGACTTCAACTTCCCAAATAGAGACTGGAACCTGCTTAGTGCCAAAGGTTTAGAAGGGACAGAATTTGTTAAATGTGTCCAGGGGGGATTCCTGACGCAGTATGTTGACAGGCCGACTAGAGGGAATGCCATGTTAGATCTAGTTTTAGGAAATGAACCGGGACAGGTGAAGGATCTATTTGTGGGTGAGCATTTGGGGGACAGTGACCACTGCTCCATAACCTTTAAAATTGTCATGGACAGGGACAGGTGCAGAGAGGACAAGAGGATTTTTAATTGGGGAAGGGCAAACTATGAGGCTATAAGGAGAGAACTTAGTAGTGTAAATTGGGATGTCCTTTTTGAAGGAAAATGTACCATGGAGATGTGGTCGATGTTCAGGGATCTTATGCAGGATGTTAGGGATAAATATGTCCCGGTGAGGCAGAGTAGGAATGGCAGGGTGAAGGAACCATGGGTGACGAGAGAGGTGGAATGACTTGTTAGGGAGAAGAAGGTAGCGTACATGAGGTATAAGCAGCAAGGTTCAGACAGGGCCCGTGAGGAATATAGGGTAGCGAGGAAGGAACTTAAGAAAGGGCTGAGGAGAGCTAGAAGGGGACATGAAAAGGCGTTGGCTAGTAGGGTTAAGGAAAATCCCAAGTCTTTTTTCAAGTACGTGAAGGGTAGGAGGATGGCTAGGGTAAAGGTAGGTCCGATTAAGGACAAAGGTGGGAAAACTTGCCTGGAGGCGGCGGAAGTGGGAGAAGTTCTCAATGAGTACTTCTCTTCAGTATTCACCAGGGAGAGGGGTCTTGATGACGCGGAAGGGAGTGCTGGTAGGGGTAATGTTTTTGAGGTTGTAGATATCAAGAGAGAGGATGTGTTGAAGTTGTTAAATAATATTAAGACAGATAAATCTCCGGGGCCTGACGGGATTTTCCCCAGGCTGCTTCGAGAGGCTAGGGAGGAGATTGTTGAACCACTGGTAAGGATCTTTGAGTCCTCGTTGTCCACGGGGATGGTGCCGGAGGATTGGAGGGTTGCGAATGTGGTCCCCTTGTTCAAAAAAGGTAATAGGGATAGGCCAGGGAATTATAGACCGGTGAGTCTCACGTTTGTGGTGGGTAAGCTGTTAGAAAGGATTCTAAAGGATAGGATTTATGAACACCTAGAGAATCATGGACTGATTAGGGACAGCCAGCATGGCTTTGTGAAGGGAAGATCTTGCCTCACAAGCCTGATAGAGTTCTTTGAGGAGGTGACCAGGAAGATTGATGAGGGCAGTGCGGTGGATGTGGTTTACCTGGATTTTAGTAAGGCGTTTGATAAGGTTCCTCATGGTAGGCTTCTTCAGAAGGTCAGAGGCCAAGGGATCCAGGGAAGCTTGGCTGTGTGGATTAGGAATTGGCTTGCATGTAGAAAGCAGAGGGTTGTGGTGGAAGGAGTGCCCTCGGATTGGAGGGCAGTGACTAGTGGTGTCCCGCAGGGATCGGTTCTGGGACCTCTACTTTTTGTGATATTTATAGATGACTTAGATGAGGGGGTGGAGGGCTGGGTTAGTAAGTTTGGGGACACTAAGATTGGCAGTGTTGTGGATAGTGTGGAGGGCTGTCGGAGCTTACAGAGGGATATTGATAGGATGCAGAGCTGGGCTGACAAGTGGCAGATGGAGTTCAATCCAGAGAAGTGTGAAGTGGTACACTTTGGAAGGACAAACTCCAGGGCAGAGTACTGGGTAAATGGCAAGGTACTTGGCAGTGTGGAGGAGCAGAGGGATCTGGGGGTTCATATTCACAGTTCACTGAAAGTTGCCTCACAGGTGGAAAGAGCAGTTAAGAAGGCCAATGGGATGTTGGCTTTCATTAGTCGTGGGATTGAGTTTAAGAGCCGCGAGGTGATGATGCAGCTTTACAAAACTCTAGTTAGGCCACACTTAGAGTACTGTCTTCAGTTCTGGTCGCCTCATTATAGGAAGGATGTGGAGGCGTTGGAGAGGGTGCAGAGGAGATTTACCAGGATGCTGCCTAGATTGGAGAGTATTGAATATGAGGAGAGGCTTAAGGTGCTAGGGCTTTATTCACTGGAAAGGAGGAGGATGAGAGGAGACATGACAGAGGTATATAACATATTGAGAGGAATAGATAGGGTAGACAGTCAGCGCCTCCTTCCCAGGGCACCAATGCTCAAGACGAGAGGGCATGGCTTTAAGGTTATGGGTGGGAGGTTCAGGGGAGATGTCAGGGGGAGGTTTTTCACCCAGAGAGTGGTTGGTGCATGGAATGCACTGCCTGGGGTGGTGGTGGAGGCAGATACATTGGACAGGTTCAAGAGCTTGTTGGATAGGCATATGGAAGAATGTGAGATGGAGGGATATGTGGGAGGAAGGGGTTAGGTAGTGTGAGGGTGGTTTGATGGACGGCACAACATGGTGGGCCGAAGGGCCTGTTTTGTGCTGTATGGTTCTATGGTTCTATAACTGGATAACTGGCATTAAAATGAACTGCCAGGCAATGGCCATCTCCAACAGGAGAAAGTCGAATCACCTACCCTTACCTTTCACTGGCATTACTATCACCAAATACCCCACCATCAACATCATGGGAGATAGGGAGTCGATCATCATTGATTAGAAACTCAACTGTACTAGCTGTATAAATACTGTGGTTGCAAGGGTAGATCAGAGCCTGGGTCTTCTGCAGCAAGTCATCATTCCATCTACAAGGCTCAAGTCAGGTGTACGATGGGACACTTGCCACTTGCCTGAATAAGTGCAATTCCAACAACACTCAAGCAGTTCAAACCATCCAGAACAGAGGAGCCTGCATGATCCACCTACATAACCTTTAATTCCCATATCAATGGCACAAAGTGGCTGCTATACATGATAGCTACACCAACAGCACCTCTCAAACTTGCAATCTCCAGCACCAAGAAGGATTCAGATGGAAATAAACCACCATTCCTTCCTTATTACTGGGTCTAAATCTTGGGGTTCCCTATCCAAAAGCATTGGTGGAGTACCTGAATGAGAAAGACCACAGCGATTCAAGAAGGCAACTCACCAGCACCTACTCGAGAGCAATGAGAGATGGGCAATAAGTGCTGGTCTCTCACTGACCCCAGATCCCCAAATATGGATAGTATTTTAAGGAAAGGGCTGAGAGTGCAGCTAGGTTCTTGAGGCCACACAAGAGATCCTGGTTCTAGCAATAAACACGAAGAGCAAAATCTTGCTTCTGTATGAAAAGCCATCTGAACAACAGCTGTTAGCAGTGGGAAAATGTCATTGACAAACTTCATGATATATGACTGCAACACTGAAAGAAACTCAATGATCACACTAGAAAGCGTGAGAGAAAGCAGGCAAACATTTTCACCAAGAGGAAGAGGTGATAGATTCTCAGTGCTACCAATCAGAAATGTCTTTCAAATTAACCATTAAATGTTTCTAATTCAGCCACAGATCTGACTGCAGTCTTGCCACTTCCACTAGCGTTACAAAGAATTACAGTAAAGGAGGAGTCCATTTAGATTGGCTGGTCTATAGCTAGTAATTGTGCTCTGCATGAGCTTTCTCCCACTCTCCTCCATCAAACACTATCATCAAAAGCCTTTATTCCTTTCTTCCTCATGTACAATGATGGAGTGTGGTGTCCAGGTAATGTTGGCTCAGGGAGTTGGAGGATGTGATCTGAGGGCATTAGCACCAATGGAAAGTTAAAAAAGGTCCTGTACCCTGGAAACATGGACACCTCGATTCTCTAGCAACAGCCCAGATAAAGAGATTTATTCTTGCACAGAAGCAGGACTCTTCTTAAAACCGACTGCAGCATTCTCACAGGCCTTGAACGCATTGTAGTAGTTTAAGCGTCACATTCGTTGTGCGCAGTGCACCATTTGACATCACTACACCTACTCAACAGCTTCTACGCATAAAAGAGTCACGTATACAGAAGTGACAGCAACAATTTTGGCCAATGGTCTTCTGCTCTGACTTGAAAATGACCTTTCAAGGCCAAATATTGGGCACCTGGTGTAGGTAAAGAATATTCTCCTGAATTATTTGTTGGATTTATTGTGAAAGGCCATGGTTTTGGATTCCTCCACAAGTGGAAACATCTCTCCCTACCTTTCCAAAGCTCTTCACAATCTTAAAAGCTTACATTTGGTCATCCCTTCGGGTTCTCTTTTCTGGAAAATAAAGCTCCAATCTGTTCAGTCTTTCCTGATAGCTATAACCTGTCAGTCCTGGTATCATTCTTCCAGCTTTCTTTGTCTTAATCCATGACTTCTATATTCTTTTTGCAGTATGGATGTGCATGGTACTGTGAACTAAGTCTAACCAAGCCTCAGGACAGGTTTAACGTAACTTCTTGACTTCTCAACAGATTTGTGGTAATAAATCTCAGTGCTGCTTTTTTTTTAATGGCCTTCTTTAACATGTGATTCTACACCACTTTTTCACTTTTAATTCCCTAAGAATTATGTACCCTTCTTATTCCTTCTACCAAGATGTATCATTTCACATTTATCTGTATTTAAATTTATTAGCCATTTAATCCCCATAATCAGGTTTATTAACATTTCATATTTTGTGCCAGTACTTCTATATCCACATTGGTCTCAGTTATTTACACAAAGGAACGATGTTCAGCAGGCACCTGGGAGTGAAAATAACACAGAACTCTTCCACATCCATTTTTTTGAATCTGGTAATGAATCTCTTGTTGCTTCTACCAGGGCCAAAATCCTCCATAATAGAGTTACGGGATAAGATTGCAAAAGCAAAATTGCATTTAGTCAAAATGGTTTGGCATACCCAATGCGATTTTGTTCAATCAGCTCCAGCTTCTCTGCTCTCTTGATGACATCCAGGATAATTTCAATTTCATGTTTAGCAAGCATCTGATTCTGTCGCTGTTTGGCCGTCTCATTTGTGTGTACCGACCAGCCAGTTTTGAGCCTTTTGCAAAAAGAACATAACAGTTATTTATTGATTTTTTTCCCAACACATCAACAGACAAACACACACATACACACCACCATTGTCAATTAGGAGAACATGGAAGCCTAAGCCATTGATATCTTCAAAAAAGTGACCAAATCGAATATTGTAAAATAAAACAGCTCAGTGTCTTGCAGTTGTAAAAACTACTTCCAATGTCAAATTACTGGGTTAGTGAAAGATGGTTAGACTCAGAGTTGCTTCAGCACAGAGGGTCATTCAGCTCTTTGTGTCAATGCCAGCTCATAGCACAGCAATCCCATCATTCCCATGGCCCTACCCTTTCTCAACAATCCTGAAAACTTTCTCTTCAATGCTTATCCAATTTTCTTTTGCAGACATTGATTCAATTTCTATAATCCTTACAGGTAGCAAATTCATGAACCTAATTGCTCTGAGTAAAAATAATTTTCCTCACTCCCTCTTGTATCTTTTGCCCATCACTTTAAATCTGTGACTCAATCCATGAATCATCTGCCAATGGGAACAACTTCCCTCTGCAACCCTGACTGGTCCAATCATGACCTTTCACATCTCTATCAAATCTCCTCTCCACCTTCTCCAAGGGGGAAAACACTAGCTTCTTCATTCTAACTTTGCAACTGAATTCCCTCAAAACTGGGAAACATTCTAGTAAATCCTTTCTGCATCCTCTATGGGACTTAGACATCCTCCCTGAAGTGTGGTAAGCAAAATTAAACACAGTACTCCAGCTGTGACCTAACCAGTGTTTGTACAGATTCAACATGATTTCCCTATTGTCACAGAAGTGCCCAACAATGGTCACTCTCAGACCAGATTAATCTAATTTCCTCCATACTGCTCAATAAGCAGTGCCACATGAGGAAATTACATAATCTCATGTGGAACTAGTGCTAAGATCATGCCAGATGCTTAAGGGTAGTTCACACTAGAAAGTGCTTGGTCAAATATCTGAAATGAAACAAAACATTCTGCAGATGGTCACTATTGTTTATTACTCTGGATAAAGTCAATGTTCAATCACATAATGCTAACAAAGTGTTGTGCACTGGATTGCTTAGCCCTAGTTCTTTTATGCATTCGAGCTGCAGTGGAGGAAGCAGCAGCAACAAAGGAACGAGGGAAAATGCTGACTTCAGAGGTGGCATAGAACGTGGATGAGAACCTAATAGTTACGGCATTCAGCAGTGAAGAGAAGCAGCGGGGATCCATCAGGTTCCATTACAGGTCTCAAAAGATGCTGTCTCACCGAAGCACTAATAAGTAAGCGCAGATCTTCAAGTGTGACATCTGACACTTTGAAGTGTAGAATGCATGATAAAGCAAGGTACACTAAAACTCCATTAATCCAGCATGTGCGATATTTTAGACCATCAATTCATTTTACTTGCTCCAGAATTTGGTGCGATTGGATTAGCAGATCTTCCAGACTATCAAATGTTATTTTATTAATATTCCATCACACTTTTAATTCATTTTTTTAAATAAAAAGATGTTACATTGCAACATTTCGGTGAACCCAGTAAGTTTAGATTCAGATTAGTTTACTTTCATATACACCATGGTGCACTGAAATTCCTTGCTCACATGAAGCTCGCAGAGTAAACAGTATATGTAGTAATAATAATACAATCTGAAGTAGTGGTTTAAAAGGGAACATGGGAAACAGAACCAGTTAAGTTTCAAGGGAGGGCAGCCAACAAATCCAGGTGAGTTTGAACAGAGTGCAGAAACTGGGGCCCTGAGTGGTTGTTTCACAGGAACTGGGACTCAGGTATGTAGAGGGGGAGTGTGGGAACCAGAGACTTGGCAAGTGGTTGGGGAGTGTGGGAACAAGGGACCAACGAGTAGGGAGGGAGAATGGGAACCGGGTCCCGGTGAGTCAAAGAGGGTGCTGGAACCAGGTGAGTGGATGGGGAGTGTACGCAGCTGACAAGAGGAAGTTACAAACGTTACCTTGTGAGCCAGATGCCAAACCATCGCAATTTCTGAACGATTAGATAGTGGATTAACAGAGTCTTACTGTACAAAATTTCTTAACAAGGTAACATCAGGAAATGTAACCTTGGGGTTGACATTAACAAGAGCAAAAGTTTTCTGAAAGTCTCCTTACCAAAACATTTGGACACAAACAAACAGAAGACTGTAATATTTTTAAACAACATCCAAAATGTAAAATGAAATTCGCATAACTACTCACTTCGCTCTAAGGGCAAGTTGCCTGTCATTAGGGCACACCCACTGGTCTGCTCCACTTCCAAATATCGTGTCAGCCATAGCTTCTGCCCACTGAGAATCATTAGGGAGGAAAAGACAAAAGTCAATACTTTAATGGTGAAAGCAACCAGTACTTAAAAATTAAATATTACTGTTTATTTCATATCCATAGTTGTTCTCAAATTCTGCAGTCTTTGCTAAGTCTAGATAAATGAAAATGCAGCAGCACAGCAAAATTAGATGCAAAGATAAAATCAATATGCTCTTTGAAAGACTCTTTGGCTTTTGAGCAGCTATATTGGAGTTCAGATTTGTTCTAATCATAAACTATACTTAACAGGATTCTACTCCACAACAAAAAGCACTACAGTTCTTCAAATTTTCTATCTTGTCAACTAATTTCATTAGGACCTTTGGTTGGCACAAAGACATAAGGGTTCATTTCCCAAATAGCCATTCCTGACAAGCAGCCTTCCCGTCAGGTCTGTACATAATAATTTCAACCAACAGATCTGAATATCAAATTAGTGCTCCCAGCATTTAAATCAGGAGGGGAAGATCTTCAACAAACTCTTCAATATACTGATAGGAAATACCCATTACATTCAATTCAGTATCTACTTACTTTTCCACGTTTTACTCTCCTAACCAGTGTCTTTTTAACTTTAGCTGCATCATAAACCAAAACATGTTTCTTTTAAATATTTAAGTCAACCTGGTTTTCTGCTGATGAATCTGTGCTCCTCCATGTTGAACAACACTTGGAAGAAGCACTGAGAGTAGCAAGGGTACAGGATGTACTACAGATGGTGGACTTCAATATCCATCACCAAGGGTGGCTTGGTAGTACCAATGGAGCTGGCTAAGTCCTGAAAGACATGACTCCCAACCTGAGTGTATAGCAGTTAGTGAGTGAACCAACAGGAGGGATAAACATACTTCATCTCATCCTCATTGTGGCAGATGCATCTGTTCACGATAGCATTGGTAGGTGACCAGCATACAGTCATTATGAAGACAAAGTCCAATCTTCACTTCAAGAACACCATCTATCATATTGTGTGTCAAAATAATTGTACTAAATAGCATAGACTCAGAACAGATCTGGTGACCAGTGCTCAGTGCCTTCATTAGAGGCAAGAGAAGGGGAGCTCATAGTTAGAAATTTTTAAAAAAGGATGAAAGAAGAATCAATATTTTTCAAAAGATCTTTGTGACTGGGCAGTTGCAAGACACTTAAGGATGCTCTAACCTTTATAAATAAAACAAATGAATGTTTTGTGCTTTATCACATCAACAAGATCCTCAAGAGTTTCATAGCAAATTCTCAGAGCAAACTATTGATATGCTGAACAAAATATAAATTGCCTCTGAATAGATGTAGCAATCAATTTTTTAATGATTAAAAATGCTGTTATCATCAGTGGTTACTATAGAAACCATTTCGCTACAGTGCACTCTACTAATAGGCATTACATACAGAGCTCTGACAAAAAACCTGGGATTATATTACAAGCTCAGGGTGCATTCTTATTACACAGAAATGATTTTAAAGTATACAAGTAATGGTAAGAAAAAACACTTTGGAAAATTATTGGGTCTGATCATTTTCAAGTAAAATGAATTGATGGTCTAAAATATCACACTTGCTGATATACTACAGCTAATTTTTTTCCTTTTCTCTGAAAATATTACAACAGATCACCATAGAAACTAAATTACACAAGGTTGTTGCTAACCTTGAAATATTCAAGCCACTCGGCTGAGCAACAAAACACCAAAGGGCAGCAAATCACAGTCATTGAAGAAGTATTCTAATATAAAGTGTTGAAGGATATTTGAGGATTTTAAATTTTAAAAGTGTAACATATATTCACAACTGGGAGAATCAATTAATTGCCATTAACATGCCGATTATCACAACTGCAAATTAATGTGTTCATTTGTTTAAAGCATCAATGGAAAAAAAACATACTCAAAGCTGTTTAGAAAAGTTGTCCACAACATCAACCACATACATCCCTCCACACCAACTCAACTCACTCCACCTGTGTCTTAGATATAGCCCACATTAATCAAGAATCATGAGAGTGAAGTCAATGCTGTATTAAGCCAGTGTCTCCCACCTCCTCTGCTGCCAGGGTACTGCCACTTTGCTCTGCCTTCTGCAGCCATGGCATGTGGGACAGAAGCAGGAAAGAAAGAGGCAGAAGGGGAGCAGGGAGACAAAGTAGGCTGATTTGACCCAGATCCTATAACCAAGAAAGAGATCGGGCCTTTGGTACATCTCCTCCTGCCTTCTACTACCTCCCTCCTCCTGCCCCTGACCATAGCCTATTCCTCTTTTTCTCTGACCCCCTCCTCCCTATTTGCGTCACTTTTTCCTTTCCTCATATTTTCCCCCTGCTCCTTCCTTCTTCCCCCCAACATTGGAATCGTAAAATCGTACAGCACAGAAACTGGACCTATCAGCCCACCATCCATGTCAACAGTGATGCCTATCTACGTCAATCCCATTTGCCTACCTTAGGCCCATATCCCACTAGGCCTTTTTTATCCAAGTACTTGTCCAAATACCTTTGAAATGTTATAGCTGGTTATAGCTGTATCTGCCGCTACCACCTCCGCTGGCAACTTGTTCCAGAAAATCACCACACTACTTAG
Source organism: Pristis pectinata (assembly GCF_009764475.1). NCBI lineage: Eukaryota > Metazoa > Chordata > Chondrichthyes > Rhinopristiformes > Pristidae > Pristis > Pristis pectinata. Next base: position 20,278,655 of record NC_067425.1, on the reverse strand, counting down.
ATTTCCTTTAACTTGCTCCCCTCTCAGTTTAAACCTATGCCCTCTAGTTCTAGACTCCCCTCTCTGGGAAAAAGACTTTGATTATCTATGCCCTTCATTTTTTTTTGAATAAACCTCTACAAAGTCACCCCTCAGCCTCCAAAATTCCAGTGACAATGAACCCAGCCTACCCAATCAGTCCTTATAACTACAGCCCTCCATACTAGACAAAATCTGGTGAATCTGTTCTTTCACTTTTCTCACACACAATTCTTTTAACACAGCATTTTTCCAGGAAAACTTTCTTGCTTTAAAATTCTTGGATGATATTGTCTATGTAAAAATTAAAACTGGAAATGAATTTGAATATTTTGACAAAGAATTTTTCCTTGTAATCATTTGACTATCATAAGGCCATTAGGTGGCAGTGTATTGCAAGTCTGTCATTGTGCAACTGTATCCATGATTTCCATTTATCACCTTTTTTAAGCATTTTTTTGTGCATGTTCAAAAGGACCATGTCACTGTGGTGTTACAAAATCTCATTAAAAAAATCTAACTTGAAATACTTGATCATTCTTGCATATTCTTCTCCTCAATGAATAGATCTGACACTACTAAATGTGACAGAGTTCAGAAATAAATTGATTTGCATTTTTTGTGGCAGAGTTTTTCTAAACAAATAAATGAGCTATGCCTTAACTTATATATTTAAGAATAGCAAGCTGACATGCTAGGGGGAAAAAAAGAAGAGCGCCAGTATGAGCAGGGAAGATTGGAGAAATGAAGTTGTCTCAGTGCAAGGGTGAAAGATAGGATGGAGGATAGTGTTATGAACTGGGCTCCAGAAGCTGGTCAAAATCCGGATATGACGAAGCTTGGTGTCTCTTCAGCCTACCAATATTACTAATGGGCTTGGAAAGTTCACCCCACTGAATTTGCCTGTCAACAATCAAAACAATATATCAACAACTGGAATTTACAAATCTCTCCTTCAGAGCCTCATTGTAATTATTTTAAATTCAATGGTCACCATACTTCTATCTGGGCAATTGTGTAGCAGCTTCCATGCCACAGATACAGCTTCCCTTTCAAGCTAGCTCTGTCCACAAACAACTCTTTAAAAATACATTTTCTATTTCAAGTCATATAAAACGATAGAGATAAATCAGTAATCCTGCATGACAGAGATCTATTTCAATCATTACTGCACCTAATAGGCACTTTGCATTTCAATCATTCATATCAATTTTAAAAGCATTTTTAATGGAAAGAACAGGTGGTATTATGAGGCAATAGAAGCATACACAAGCTAAGCAGGACAAAGTATAACTTGCTTGCAGGAAGCTATTGAAAATTATTTTATTAATCTCAAAACCAGTCATTAATGTCTTGTATCAACTTGTGAACAATGTGCCAAGATATTTATTGCTAGATGAACAATTTTTAAATAAAATGCAGAAAAATATTTCATTTAGTGAATCCTATTTATTGCTTTATGCCATAAGACCTGATTATATTTCTCTACATATATATCAGATGCATCATGACATTTGTGCAAGTTTATTTTCTCAGAAATAATGGTGTGCTTTTATAGATAGTGTATCTAGTCAAACATTCACAACCAATGTTCAAGTGATATCATTCACTGGTACATTATTCCAAATCACAACGTTAGTTGTGATACAAACCTGAGACTGTACTGAAATTTAAGACCAGTTATGTGATCAACTTCAAGAAGAATGAAAATTGCTTTGATGAAAAGGCTTTATCTGGTGTTTTGCCAATAAAACATATTTCTGAATGAAATATTCTTTGCTGTAATACTGCATATGGAATAAATTTTCAAGAATCAAGTTTGGTCAAAAATATGTGGTGTAATTTTAAAATAGTCAACCTTAACTCTGCTCTTGCATCAAAACTCTATTCAACTATACACTTTACCAATTCTACCTAGTGTTTTCCAAGGGGAAACTATCATATTTTTTGTAATGATCAAAATGCTCGAAGTCCCATGCAATATTGAACATTTTTTCTTCTGACAAGAATGTCTGCTGATTTTGGACATGGGCATGACAACACCCGACGAGTCAACCTCATGTCAGAATTGACAATAATCGTTGCGAAGGTTTTGAACAATCTTTCTCATTGATCCTCTCTCTCTCATACAGACACACATGCATGCATACACTCAAGTTCCTTCTCCAACGATATCACAGTTGTGGATGCTGATGGACTGGTGGGGGGCAGGGCTGTAGAGACAGGAAGCCAAAGGACAACTGGTTGGATAAAGATCAGATCAAGTAAATAGACTGTGATTCTGCTGGACAACGGAGGACAATGAGTGAACAGTCTATAATAATAATAAATCCCACCTGACATTAGGTTCATAATGAACCTACTCAAGGTTCGAAACTGATACCCAAATTATTTAAATCTATTCCCTTTTCCATATGCAATACATTTCAATTAAGAGCAATAATAGATGACAAACTGATGAGTTTTGATGAAGGATCTCTGACCTGAAAGATTAAATCTGATTCTCCATCTATAGATGCTGCCTGATTTGCTCAGTATATTCAGCAGTTTCTGTATTTATTTTAGAAAGAACTGAATGGCTCACTAATTGATTGAGTTTCTAGATTATGCAGTCCAGTATCATACATCCCCTTAACATGCTTAACATAGCTTTTCAAATACCCATATTTAAATATAAACAGTGAAGTTGGCATTATAGTTTTACATGAAGCACAAACAGAAACTATGATATTTTAAGACAAATGTTATAAATAATCTTATTTAATATGTGATGCTTCTTATTTCTCCTCCAGGACATGGAATCACTTTGACAAAGAGATTCTATCCAGAGACTGGACTTTAATTTTAATTCATGAGTAGAATGTACCACACAATGGGAGAGCATTTCTTTTATTGAAAACTCACAGCCAACTAATGAAATGTGTGATTCAAAGCATATGCATGATTGAATGCAATTCTGTTTAGAGACCTTAATTATGAAGTTTTAAAAAATCCATGTTAATGTAAGGAAGCTTCTTCCACAAAATGCTCACTCCCTCTCCTTTTCCTTATAACTACACTAATAATGGTATTGGTTTATTATTGTCACTTGTACCGAGGTACAGTGAAAAACTAGTCTTGCATACCATTCATACAGATCAATTCATTAAACAGTGCAGATACACTGAGTTAGTACAGAGTGCTATATCATATCTGAACATCAATTGCTTTTTCATAAACCAAGTACTGAAGTTCAGAAAGCAGCCCAAAATCAAGTTAGTAACACATTTATAGACATCAGAACTTTAAAAGGACTCCAGACAATATTTTTCTGCATCCTGTTAGACTGCAGTCATAGTCAATCTTCATCCTCTCTCTAGAAACAGATATTTTCAGACAGCAATATACAACAGCTCTGACAATCAATTATTTGATCTTACTTGCATTACATTTTTCTTCTCCATGATTGAAACAAATCTATATACAGGTAGTCCCCAGGTTATGACAGGGTTCTGGGTTACAACAGTTCTCAGGAACAAACTGTTTGTAAGTCAGAAATAAACAAAAACGTGTGGGAGCGGATCACAGAAACAGCTATGACAGAAGAGCGAGCAGGCGTGGGAAGAGCGGCCTCCAGCCGGCCTCACTGACCCAGTAAGTGAACGACTGAGTCTGCTCAGCCCTCCCAGCTCTGCTCGGCTCAACCCAGTCCTTGATTATTGTACCTCATTGGGTTCAGAGTGTGGTTGGTAGAGAAGGCACACAGAAGTGCCCCATTCCTACCCAACAGGAGATGCCTGCAGCCCCACAAATCCATCCCGCCAGTCTCCCAAACAATGGTGTGTATATACAGGGTGTCCATAAGTTGGGTGTTTGTATCCCAGGGACGATCTGTAAATGGCCTGACACCTCAATCTCAGTTAGCATAACCATGAAGAAATTCAATCTGCAGCGACAATTACTAAAAGGCACTGATTTCCTGAAAGAAACCTGTGTTCACACGTGGTACCACCTCTGACTCTCTTAGTCACTTCCCCATCTCCATGAACATCCATTCCCCTTCTCATGACAATTTCCCCCTAAATCCCAGGAAATGCAACATCTAACTTTTTCACTTCTTTTCCCATCATCCAGTGACCCAAACCATTGTGGACAGTCATTGAGTCATACAGCACAGAAACAGGCCGTTCAGCTCACCATGTCAATGCCAACCATCATGTACCTACCTATACCAATTCCATTTTCCAGAACTTAATCCAGAGCCTTCAATGCCTTGGCAATTCAATGCTCATCTGGATACATTTTAAATGCTGTGCAAGTCTTTGTCTCCATCACCATACTAAGGAGTGCATTTTATATTCCAACCACCATCAGTCTGAAAAAAATACATCATCAGATCGCCTCTAAGCCTCTTACCCTTTAGCCGAAACCTGTTTTAGACATCTCTGCTATGGGGGAATAGTTTCTTACTATCTACCCTCTCTATGCCTCTGATAAATTTTGAGTACCTCTATCAGGTCCCCCATCAGCCACTTCATCCACAAGAAAAACAAACCCAGCCTGTCCAGTCATTCTTCATAAATGAAACACTCCATCCTGGGCAACATCCTGTAGATTCTCTCCTGCACCCCCTCTAGTGCAATCACATCTCTCCTGTAGCATGGCGACCAGAATTACATGCAGTACTCCAGCTGTGGCCTAAAAAAATCATATAAAGTTGTACCATAACCCCCTTGGTCTTGTATTGTCATCTGGCTCATCAAGGCAAGTGTCCCAATATGCCTTCTTCACAACCTCATCTATCTGTGCTGCCACCTTCAGGAATCCTTTGACTTGTACACAAAGGTCCCTCTGTTCTTCAATACTCCTATACAATGTGTATGTCCTACTGATATCAGTCCACACAAAGTGCATCACCTCACAATTCTCAGGGTTAAATTCTATCGCTCTACCCATCTTACCAATTGAGCAACATCATCCTCAAGCCTAAGACTAGCCTCCTTGTTATGATACCATCATTTTTTGAATTCTTCCTGGTACAGCAGTAAATCATTTGTACTTCTTCCAATTTAGTGCATGCTTTCAGTACCCAAAAAGTAGTCTTTTCTATTTTGGAGAAATCAAATGCAGATTGGGTGACTAATTTGCAGAACACCTCCATTCAGACCTCAAGGGAGACCCTGCACCTCCAACTGCATGTCACTTTAATGCTCAATCTCACTTCTTCTCTGACCTCTTTGTCTTTGACCTTTTACACTGTTCCAACAAAGCCCAATATAAGCACAAGGGAAAGCATCTTATCCTCTGTCTAGTCATGTTACAGCCCTCAGGATTTAGTAGTGAATTCACCAATTTCAGATCACAAGCCTTTCCCACTTGTGTCCAAATTGGCCATTTCTGAGGAAATCTCATCAACTGCAACATTAACTCAGATGTTCCCTCTCCAAAGATGCTGCCTGATCTGCTGAGTACTTCTGGCTTTCTCGTTTATTTCAGATCAACACCACCTCCTGTGTTTCACACGACATAATTCCAGCATTTTCTCCTTTCCTCTATCTTTATACATCTTCTTCTATTCACAACTCCTCCAGATGAATCAGCTGTGATGAACAAACCTTCACCATTCTCTCTCACCCAACACCACCAACACTTGTGTCATTCAGTTTCTCTTGGTCCCCATGCTATCACAGACATTCCCTTTGCTCTGTCCATCCTTCCCCCTACTCCGCAGCACGTCTTATTTTTAAGTTATCCTAGTTCTGATGGAAGGTTATCGACCTGAAACCTAGACTCCATTTCTGCTGACAACTTCATTCACCTTTGTTTTTTTGTTCCTTTAACTGACCTGCACAATTAACTCTTTTCTTTCATCATTGCTATAATGGAATGATTTATGGTATTAATCCCAATCAGTCCCAATCTGACAATCCTCTTATGGCTCTTCTTGAATCAAACCTTATTGAATCAAGATTCTCATCACAGTACCTTGCCTTAGTTTGTACAATTTTTATGTTGTTCTTTTGCTTTCTCACACCTACAGTAATCTACTTAAACTTTTAATTGCTCTCTGCTGTTTTTAGTACTGGCCTAACATTTTTTTTTTCCTTTCTATCGCAGTTTTGCACAATTTCCTAAAAGAAATAAGAACTTAAAACAATTAACTGCGGTAAGTTCCACAACAATGTCAATATGCTGCTTCCTTTTACAATCCATGCTACTGTAACAGCATTGCCAAATCCCTTATCCTCCGGTAGTCAGCAATTGTCAAGAATTTTAAATGGACCAACCACATCAACAATGCAACTGCACAAACAAAACAAAAGCCAAGCTTTCTGACTGGTGTCTTAACACTGCTTGGGTGAAGGTAGCCTCAAGAGCACTCAAACCTTGACACCAATCCACTTGATTGGCGCCTTCAACATACCATTAACCAACATCAAATCCACTAGAACCTGAAAATTGCAGAGGTTTAGTATCAGCTGAGAGATTTTACCCTCCCCCTCATTCAGTCTTCTAAGCAAAAGGTTGGGCCTTAGAAGAACTAATAGTTTGCCATGTACCATTTGATTTATATATATATATATATATAACATAATAACTGCCAGCAATCTCAAATCATGGATCTCAGTGTTGAAAAGCTCTCAACCTATTCTCACAATTCAAAAGTATTCCATTGATTGTAAAATATTTTGATACATCTTAGGGTCATGAAAGGTGCTAAATGAAAGCATATTTGTCCTTTCTCCCTGATTCAATCCATTTATTCTCTGTTGCCCGTTTGCACATTTCCTGATATCTCATCAGTTTTTAACCAGGATGTCGATGGCTTCATACTTAACTAGGACCAGCGATTCAAACACAACAGCATACCATACAAACATAACATTAAGAAAAAGTCGATTATTGTTGAGAGTTTAATTTTAAATTCAATGCTCCAACCAAGGAAATTGACTTACTTTAAAACCAAGAATCTTCAATAGCCATCAACCGTAGCTTGTTCTCGCTGGATGCTATTCACTCTATTGACAGAAAACAGCAGCACTTTAGGAAGGTATATTTCAAAGAAGTCATGAACATTAAATTGGAGACTTTAGAATCCCATGGTAATGTTTTCAACAATTGGTCAGATATTTGCTGCAGCGTAAAACACTTACATCACTGCCCTGCTTAAATCCCAAGATGGTTAAGCTAACAGAAATTTATATTCTCACAGCTTGACCTGACCAACTGATTGTCAACAACATCTGTAAATATCTTATTAATCATTGCAAATAACTGTTACCAACTGGTACTGGAACTTGTGACTTTGCTAAAGTACATATCTTAAAGTACATTTAATTCACTAAAAGAAGAAATGTTCCTAACAGACATAGATATCTATCACAAAGGTAGGACTTGGAGCATTGAATTTATTCTAGACACTCAGTAGAGTGGGACAAAAGAAAGTTAACATGGAATTGGATCAGGACCCCTGCTGGTGTTCAAACACTACTGGTTTCAGGGGCTCAGACGAAGGCATAATTAAGATGTTGATGAAGATGAACACTGGCATGGTGAGGGAGCTGTCAGGCCTGCCACACTGAATGCAAGAGACAACATTGACAGTGGAGGACTCCATCTATAAGCTCTTGCAGGAGATTGTGTGGAGGCAAGAGACCACATCCTCCTCCCTGGATGCCCGCACACTTCTTCACTGGGGATCGACAACAATGCTGTCACTCAGCACCCAGTGGTTCCACTTACAGCTACTGTGGAAGCACAGATGAAGGCCACACAATGTCGTTCTGCCTCCATACACTTTCACCCTGTTCCAGCTAGACATCGGGTCCATGCTGCACAGGAACAGCTCAGAGCTCTCAAGGAATGGCAATATGCCAGCAGGGAACATTGTCTTCATTGAGCAGCAAGGTGCCATCCATGAATAGACATGTTTGTAAATGGACACTGAGAAGCAATCCATGGGTAGCTGCAGAAAAAGAGATGGTACACATGAGTAGTAGCTTTTCTGCGTGAACAGAGATGCTGCACGTCAGCAGACTGCTCTACTATGTGAGCAGATTGCACTTTTGCAGGAGCAGAGATAGAGCACACAGGATCTCATCTCTGTTCTGTGGGATACCTCTTCACTCCTAACCCCTCACATCTCTTCATCTTGATCAGAATCCTGTTGCAATAACTCATGAGTTAACTTCAAGGAGATGAGTGAATCCAGGACAGACCAAACACCTATGCCCAGGAGTCTGTCAGTCAGCTCAGTTCCAGGTCTGAAGGTGAAAACAATGGTGTGGTTGTCTGGGTACCAGCAGATCACTGCACCATCATTCACCTAGCCCTTTGAAAAGTCATTTTGTGCACAGGTTCAGACATAGTTCCCTTCTCACAAGGACACTAAATTACTTCCCACTATGGCCTCTCAGGCAGCATGCCCCATAATCAACCATCCCAGAACGATCCTTCAACTGGCCTAGACAGCAGTCTTATGCTGACCTAAAGGAAAATCTCATGGGTTAGCATGGATACCTGTGCAGACCCCAACTGAAAGGGTAGCCTTCCAGCAACCACACTGCAGCCACACAGATGTAGTGCAGGGACATCAAGACCCTTACACAAGATTAAATCACTTTAATATGTAACTTGCACATTCAGTGAGCAGATTTCCCAATTTGACTCCTGGCAAATAACTTTACACTCAACCACTGAACTCTGACCTAATAGCAGAATGCACCCAGGAAAGCACCAGCGGAATTTTTCCAGAAAACTTGAGGATTCCTTATTCTTCTGGAAGCCAGAGCTTCCTGGCACATTATAGGCATAGCTGTTCCAGGACTATTTCCAAGCAAAACAAAGGATATCAAGCTGTGCTTTAAAAAAAATACTAGATTTGTACTTTTGGTTTACAATTGATATCAGCAGAACTTAATCTCTAAAGAAATGGCAAAGTCATGATAAAATATGGTATCTGATTTTCTTGAAAATAAATAGAAGACTAATTCAGTTCAAACTAACTTGGAATAATAACTTGGAATAACTGGTAAATTTGAGTGCTTGTTATCTGCTAAGCAGGAATATATCATAGAGGGCATGGCTTTAAAGTAATGGGTGGGAAGTTCAAGGGAGATATCAGAGGAAGGTTTTTTACCCAAAGAGTGGTTGGGGTGTGGAATGCACTGCCTGGGGCTGTGGTAGAGGCAGGTACATTGGTCAAGTTCAAGAGATTGCTAGATAAGCATATGGAGGAATTTAAAATAGAGGGATATGTGGGAGGAAGGGGTTAGAAAGTCTTAGGGGAGGTTTAAAGGTCGGCACAACATTGTGGGCCGAAGGGCCTGTATTGTGCTGTACTGTTCTATGACTCTATGAAATTCTAATGATTAACTCTAATGTGAAATTACAGCTATTTGAATGTCTGTGTATTTTCTTTATATCAACTTCCTCATTAACTTGGTACATCCACGATCAATACCCAAGAGGAAAACAATAAAACAGGGCTGATAATTCTTCCACAGTATCAGCATCAATTACATAGTGTGATTTGATTGGAAAGGATTAATCATGTCCACAGGTCCCAGGCCTGATCTGGCATCAGCATGTATGTTCGAGTGACAACACATTTTACACTTGATCCAGGAGCTTTATTCACACGACCTTGCAGCCTTACCAATCAAACAGTCTATTTTTTCCACAACTCCAACGCTTTTACAAACTAAGTAGTATTCAATGCCCCAATACAGCAGCAAGGTTGCTGGAAATCAGTCCATACTGAAAAGACCGACATTCCCTACCCCTCTTCTCCTTGCTAATCAGAAAAACAGACAAAGATCAAATACAGTACCATTCCAACCACCTCATCAATGATTAATTATTTCAGTACAGGAGCTATGCACATTGCAGTGATTAGAAAGAGGATATTTTAATCTTTTGATCTGAATTTTGGCCAGCTAAATTTTATAAAGGTTCAACTCCATTGTGAAAATCCAAATGAAAATTATTTTTTAAATAATACTGATAATTACTAATCATATTTTGAACAAATTAATCATATTGGCAGTGTTGATTTCTATACATGATGTACAGTTTTGCCTGGAGTCATTTTCAGTGTTATGTGAAATTTTTCCATACCATTTTGGCTTATGATCTTATTCCCTTGGTGAATGACTGGGTTTGAATTAAACAAGCAGGTTCAGATCACAAAGAGCCTCCTACTAATCAATGCATCCCTGCTTGATGTGTCATGCAAACCAAGCCAGAAAATTGGCAAAAGCCAAGCTGTTAACTCAAAAGTTGCCCTAATTGTCAGTCTTTTGTGAAACAATTGGACTTACAATGATAAGATTCATGAACTCATACAACAAGGATACAGGCCATTCAGCCCAAGTGATCCATGCCAACCAGTGGGCATCCTTCCATATTAATCCCATCTTCCAGCACTTGGCCCATAGCCTTCTTTGCCTAGACACTTCTTAAATGTTGTCAGTGACTCTGCTTCTACCACTCTCTCCAGCAGTGCATTCAGGTACTCACCACTCTCTGGGTGAAAAAGGTCTCCCTCAGATACCATCTAAATCTCTTTTGCCCCTTGCCTAATCCTATGTCCTAGAGAATGATAGGTTAGACACAAATGAGGTATTGGTATACCCAAATTACCTAACTTCTATGTAGATTTCAGAAAGTATATAAAAAGCACAGTTTGGATATATTAAGCATTTCAATTTAGAAATTACTGCAGCACTGAAGTTATTTTTAGTACATTTTCAAACATATTTGGAGCCTCCTTTAAGGCTGTCTTAAGCAAGATTCCTCAGAAACAATTTTCAGAAAAATCGCACCACATCAAACCACCTTCAACCGAATGTATTGTCTATCAACAAGGAATCTCTATCATTTTCCTCTGAATGACCCTCAATGTGTTTTTGCCTCTAGACTCCTTGCTGATCTTTTCCTCAACTTAAGTCACTTCAGTGCAGCTTCCAGCCTTCTCACAGCACCAAGATCACTCAGGCCAAATTCGTAAAAATAACTATCTAAACCCCACTGCATCTTCAAATGTCTTTCCAAGCCCATCTTTTTAACAATACTTTTATTCACCTGTTCAGTATCTCTCGTCATTAAGTGTTTGTTCAACTTGCTTTCCTCTCTGTAAAGGACTCTGACATTTCCTTTGACACTTTCAAAACACTTAAATATAATTAATAGAACCACCAATCCTGAAACAAAAAGGTGGAGTTCTGAGAACTGAGCAGAGACAAGTCACAAAAGATAACTGGAAAAAGCCAAAACCACCCTTTAATAAAGTCTGAGTTTATAATTTCATTCTTAATAGCAGCCTGTATTCCTGTTACAAATTATTTTAAAATGTCTGATCAACAGATTAGCTATTGTGATCATTCCATTCTCTGAGAGAGAACTAAACTCCATCTTTTGTGGGGAACTGTTGATGAAACCATATCCATAGGTAATGTTTTTGTCAGACATCTGATTGATTAATCAATTGATTAATAAATTGATTAATCTTGATTTGATTAACCTATGATTTGTACTGAAGAAAACCCTCCGTGCTGTTTCAAAAGACAGGATAGTTAGCTAAGAGGTCCTATAGAAATAACACTTCCACAGCATGAACTAAAGAAGAAAAAAGGATTATCTGCCTAATTTAGGGGACCTATCTAAATTGCAATTCTGCAAAAATTACAGAGTCCACAATATTAGCCCTCCAGTGCATTCTTTTGGCCAAGACCATCAGAGACTGAAGATGTTCGCCTTTTGTACATGTCCCCTGCATCAATGGACAACTGATGTAAATGATTGATCATTGACTTGAGGTTCATCAGTTTCTATGACAAGGTACAAAGACATTTACAATTTAGAGGTCAAAGGTGAAGAACCAACAAAAATTAGCCAGAATTGGATGAAGTATTAGATGTAGATGATGATCCTTTCCACCCAATATCAAGATGCTTGTATGGCACAGTGTTAGTTGCTGCTTGAACAGTTCTAATCTAATTGTGATTTCAATAAAGTCACTGTAACCCAAATGGCAGTCACATTGTCTCTAGTTTGTTCTGTGAAGGGCAAAATCTTGCACTTAAATCTATGGTTCTTCTGGACTATCTGGATGGATAGTTCATAGAATGATTGAAACCTGTGGCACAGAAGTAAGCCATTTGGCCCACCATGACTAGGGTCGCCAAAAATTATCCTTAGCTTAATCCCACTTCCTTGCTCTTGGTTCGTAGCCTTGTAGTTTAGAGCTATTCAGGTGTCCTTCAAGTGGTGAAGTTTCAGTGTCCAGCACCATTAGAGGCAGCAAGTTGCAGACCTCTGCCATTAGTAGTTAAATTATGAAATATTTTTTCTCAATTACCCTCTGATCTATCTACCAATTATCTTCAATCTACTCTCCCTAGTTACAGACTTCTCTGCTAGGATAAATAGATCTACTGTTTACCTGGCCAGCCCTCTCATAATTTATATACCTCAGTTAGATCACTTCTCAGTTTCCTTTGTTCCACTGAAGACAACCCCCAGCCCAGAAAGTCTTTCCTTATATTTGTAAATCTCCAGCCTTAGCAACATTGTCATAGGTCTCTACACCTTCTCTTGTGGTATCAAGTTCTTCCTGAAGTGTGGTAACCAAAACTAAAGGCAGCATGATGGCAAGGCAGACAGTGCTGCTGCCTCACAGCTCCAGCGACACAAGTTTGTTCACGACTTTGGGAGCTGTAGGTATGGAGTTCGTATGTTTGCCCAATGACTACATGGGTTTCTACCAGGTGTTCTGGATGATGATATCCCAAAGACATGTTGGCAGATCAACTGGCTACTGTGTCACCCCGTGATATAGCTAAGTGACAAAACAATTAAAAGTAAGTTGATGGGCATGTGAGAGAGAATAAAGTAGCAAGGCAACAGGCAAATGAAGAGCAAATAAGATTGATGGGATTGCTCCATTGAACAGCCTGGGCGAAATGGCCTCCTTCTGTGTTGTAATAGACAAGTATATATATACAACCAACAATCTGCTGCAGTAAGTCAGTGGGATGAGCAGCATCTGTAGGGGAAAGGAACTGTTGACATTTGGGTCGAACCCCTTCATCAGGACTAAGAACAGAAAGGGAAGAGAGCCAGTATAAAGAGGAGAGAAGTAGTGTGAGATGGGTGGGTGGGGGGTGGAGGGCAGAGGTGATTGGTGGACTTGGGGGGGGGGGAGGGGGAGGAGCTGAAGGATGACAGGCAGATCAAGCCAGGTAGGGGAGGGGAGAAGTGGAGTTGGGAGGCAGATGTGACAAAGGATATTGTGCTGGATGCAGATGCTAGTACAGTGAATGGTGAGGACTGGGGATCTCTATCTCTGTTCTGTTCAGAGGGAGGTGAAGTGAGAGCAGAAGATCAAGAAACAGTGGGAATGCAAGAGAGGGCTCCATCAACCACAAGGATGCCACATTTCCTGAAAGGAGGACATTTCAGATATCCTAGTATGAAAGGGTGGGGGGGTGTGTGTACTCAAGGTAACTGTGGGAGTGAATGGGCTTCCAGGAAATGTCAATGGGTGTATGTACAATTAATGCCATACACATTCAGAAGCATTTTCAGGTGCTGACAAATTTGACAGTTGTCTCAACTGGACCACGGCTTAATAAGCTATCAAAGATTTTTTACAAGACGTTTTATGGGTAGAGCTTGCTCTGCCACCACAAACATACTACCCCACTCCCAACCTCTCCTTCTCAAAGCAGAGTACTGCACAAAGGCATCCTGTATAAAGGGCCTCATCAGTCGGGATCAGGATGGGTTTTGCTAACAAGTTGACAACAGCAATCAAAACAGTATGTTTGAACTTGCCATGTGGATGAATAGAGACTTCAAGTTTAAATGTGTCTGGAGGCACAAACACAGCCAAAACTATGTTTTAAGTTAATTGCACTTCGGAATTTCAACCGACTTAAATTTGATTAAAAAATACTCCACCCAATTGAATTTAAATAATGCACCTATAAAAAAAACATAATTCAATAAGGCTGCAATTATCTCCAGTGAATTGCCAAATATCGTCATTACTTAGGGCACAGGATGAACAGAAACCAGTTTCTGTTATACCGTGAAATATATTAGCATGGACAAGATGAAATTATGTACACTAAGGAAATGAACTTTGGATATGGACTCAAACAGATTTTTATTAGTTTGACCTCAAAGTAGTCTCTGCTGTCCAGATCCAGGCAAGCAGATTATAGAGATTACACTATTGTGTTAAATAAGGGAACACAGCAGTACCAAGTGATACTTTTATTTTTTAAAAAATGGGAAAACAAAAGATGATTTTTTTTCTACTTAAAACTAAATATTTCAATATGCTACCATACTTATTGGGAACATCTAAAGCTGCAGCAGAGCAAGTAGTTTTACAATTTTGTCATGCCTTTCCTTCTCATTCATTGTGGAATTCAGTGAAATGGTGAAAAACAGTCACTATTCCTCACCAGTCCTTGGTTATTATGCAAAACCCATGCACTTTGTCCATGACCTCAGGCTTTCGAAAATTAGCAAACTGATTTCGTAATTGAATGAGCAAGGTATTACTTAAAATGGTGAAAATAGACTTGGCAGTGAATTAAAATCCTAGGGAGCTTACCAAGAACATAATACACGAAACATATTTTAATTAATACTGTAGTATCTGGAAATACTACATTTCTGAAAATTCCCAAATAAATAAAATTTATAGAAAATATAGAAATGTCCATTTCTATATTTGACAAATTGGCATTCAACTCAAGGTAAACTGGGCAGTCAGGCAGGCTACGCTCCAAATGCAATATTGATATATGCCTCTATTTCACATAAAACTCCTACGCCATTCCAAGAAATTATTCCCTTCCACTTTAGCAGAAACAAATTAATTCTAGATCCCAGTCAATAACCATTAGTAACAAACCACAGAACAATTATTTTGCAGTCATTGAATATTCCTGTCAAGATCCTTGTTCATCTGTTCATTTATTAGAAAACAAGTATTTTAATTTATATTGTTAACAACTTCCAGATACAACTACCATAATTTAACATTACTTGAACAAAAACATAGATCTTGCACAAAACCTTGTCATATTTTCTAATCCTCTAGCAATGCTGTAAACTTCAGTCGTCTAGAGTAAAAACACTTTTAAATCAATACGTGGTGCTTAATATTCCATATTCCAATTCACAATTTTCAAGAAGCTTAACAACCCAGTAATGCCATATGAAACTTCACTTTATTACATGGGAGCCTGAATATCAAAGTTATAATTCAAAAAAAAAGTTGAAAGAAAAAATTTCATCTTAAGTTATGAAAATTCTTAAAATCATCCAAGACAAAATACTGTATGAAATACAGTGGAAATGCATGAATTTGGAAAGTTGATGGAAAGAAAGTGGCCATCCTCATGAATGTGGTCCTATTGCAAGGGAAGTGACAACAAGAATGTAATCAAGGGAAATGGAAAAGTTAGAAAGCTCAGGGCTGCAAAAACTGTTTTTTTTAAATGAGGAAGACTGCGAAGATGGAGAACTCCAGCTGTTCGTAGACTAATAGGAACCTTCCAAAAGATTTTAAGAACTATACGTACTGGACCTCTTCTGACCCTGGCTCCGGGTTCCCAGGAAGTTTGTCCTGTTAGTAAGCCATTATTGTTTATGTCTCAGATGAAAATGTAAGTTAGGCTCCAATGATGGCTGGAGTGAAAAGATTCCACAATTCCATTTTAACTGTGCAATTTGGTTTCTGCCACACATAGTGACTATCAAGAGGTGGTGAATGAGGGATGTGAAAGGGTGTAATCAAAGCACAAGCTATTTCAAGACCCTATAACTTGAGGCTGAGACAGAACAGCAGCAATGTGGGAAGGAGAATGGGACCAACATGGGGCTGCGTATCCCACTCTCCCAAAGCAACAACATGCCCTAACCGGTGAAGAAGAGTGTGAGCATCCAGAATTGGAATCCTCAGTCTTCTGATGATCCACCAGATCTTTCAGGTGTCATCGTTAATTCTGAGGGACTGCCAATAACGATACAACTCACAAGCCTACTTCCCACAGAACTTTGGTCTCCTCCAACACATTTATTAACTTAGCATGATCTTGCTCTGGTAACTAATAGTCAACTGCTACAAAAAGATATCTGCTTCAATTTGATCCAAAACCAATCACTTTTCCCAAAACTGACAAACTGATCAGTTCTCAATCACAGGAGACTGGATGTGGATTATGATCTTAAATATCCTGTATGCTGAAAAGCAGTGTGGTACTTGTTTTTCAATTTATGTCACTTTGCAGTCCAAAGACATACAAAAAAATTAAAATTGCTTCCAAAGTTTTAATCTACAGATACAGTCTGATTAGGTCAAGGAGCATCATTTCCCATTTATATGGCACTATATGCATGGATTTCAGATTTGTAAAGGTAAGTGAACTTTTGAGATAACGTACAATAACATTTGCGCAAAGTTAATATGTTTGCTATGATATTATTTTAGATTTATTGACACAAAACTAGCTAATTCTACATTCAATACAAATAATTTCTCAACCCGCAACAGAAAAGGAAAATAGAGACTGACAAAGTGCAAATTAGGCAAAGTGCGTGGTTACTCATATCTATTTTCCTCAGGCTCCCTCTAATTGAACTGAGCAGTACAAATCAGATCCAGTGTTTTAGCAGATCCTTAGCAACCAAAGTAAATATTCACTCTGTTGTCAAGGCAAGTAATCAACCCAGCTTAGATAAAGCAAAGGCCAAACAGTTACACCACTATGTTATCGAAACACCACTGTGGAAAAGTCAAAATATCACAAAATATCAATTTTCCAAGGCTGATACATTTTCTTGTTCATTTCTAATGTAATCATCCTAACTCCTTTTTGAAAGGCACAGAATAATGGTTGTTTTCTCAGTCTGTGTGGCAGTAAAATATATAAAAATAATATGGCTCTGTCAAATTGTCCCATTCAGAAACTTTATTCATTTTAATGACTTTTAGTCATTAAAAGTGAACTCTGTCTAATATAACTATTAGATAAGAAATCATTTAGTAATAATTCTACAAAATTAAACCTATAGCCATTACACATCGATAAATATGTGCTTTTGGGAAGTGCGCAACGTGTTTCCAAGGATGTGCAAGCTCACTCACCACCAATCCTTACCTCCACTTCCATAGCACTGGCTATCTCTACCCCAGCTTTTCCTCTTCTACAGCTAAGATTCTCATCCATTTCTTTCTCAACTCTAGAATTCACTATTCCACACTCTCCTGGTTGATGTCCCACTTTCTGTCCTCCACAAATTCATCCAACCCTCTGCTGTCAGTATCCCAATTTACGACATATCCTGTCCACTCATCATTCCTGTACTCACCACCTACCAAACCATGGACTTCGCAATTTTAAAACTCAATTTTGTTTTAGAATCCCTCCATAGGCTTACCTTCCCATTTCTCCACCCTTCTAGTATAGGCTTCTTGCACATCCCAAATTCAATCTCCGACAACATCAGCAGCTTCAACTGTAAACTCAAGAATTCTTGTCCTAAACCTCCACTGTATTCTCTTCTCCTTCAAGCAGCTCTTTATATCCTACCTCTTTGTTCCACTTTTTGGTAAGCTACCCTAATGACTGTTTATGTGGCTGAGAATCAACTTTTGCTTTATAATAATCTTGTTAAGCAATAATTGTTATTGCAATAATTGGCCTTTAAGATTCAAGGCCAGTCTGGTTTGGTGAGGATCCTGTTTAGAGGTAAACCACACAATGTTGAGGGCCATAGCTCTTCCATATCAGTGTGCTGTGCTGGAAGGGCAATATGGAGAACCAGCTAAATTAACAGTGGGTCTAGAAACAGACTGTTTACATGCTTTGTTACATGTGATGTCAGCAAAACAAGCAGATCTGTAGTAGACAGCATTGTTAAATTTCTTTGCCTTTCTAATGATGCAATGTCTTTATGAATGGCTGCAACTTCTTCTTCATGAGCAGGTGAAACAGAGAATTAAGTCATTTCCCCCAGGACTTGCCAGGAAACTGAAATACTATTGCAGTATCTGTCTGTCAGATTACATTACTTCAGGCTAACTCATTCATATACACAGACAAGCAACTTGTGTGATGTAAAATAAAGTAAAAAGATAGGAATTGTCATCAATATCAGTAAAGAGATATGATGCTTAATGTTTTGAAAATCAGAAAATTACAGGTTGGAAAAGAATATTTTACTCCACAGACATATGATCAATGTATCTCCAACAGATAACTATCTTGGCAGAACAATGGAGAGGAAAAGAAAAGTGATAATGAATTTAACATTAGAACCAAATGGAAAGAAGACTACAAATGTTGAAAAGCTAACATTATTATTTCACCATTTGACGTGTTGCCTTTTTATCCATGTTACAATAGCCTGGATTTTGTGAATGGCAGCAGGTCAACAATATTCACCATGGCTTCGTAAAACTCGGCTCACAAAGGTCTAACAATCTCTATGGCATGAATTTCTCCATGGTAACTGTCAGGTAAGAGTTCAAAGAAATCCCTGGCGTCCAATAACAGTGAGGTCATTATGCTGGCTGAGCAGCCAATCACTTTGAAGAATTTTTAGGTTACAAAATTAGGAAGGAACAATGCACAGTATAGCTAATATATTAAGCATTGTGCAGAGCATGAAGTTAAGTTGATAACATATGCACAAGGTAAGGCAAAACATGCAATATGAAAAATATACATTGCTTTTACAAGTATTTATCAAGGACAATTACAAGCAATATGCTTAAATTAGAGAATTTACTGAACACAATTATACTTAGCACACCATTAAAAACTTACTTGCACCTCAAATGACAAAGAGTAACATTTTTCAGGGAGTGGCAAAGGAAAAAACTTACAATCTGTAATTTCCATGAGGTTGGCACTGAAGTATATTGATGAATGACTTTTATGTTTCCAACTAATCGTTCTTGGTAGTGTTGATTGATAACTAGTGAAATCTATGACCCCACACAACTCATCCAGCTGCAAGTATAACTCTATACCAGTACCTGCGGGAAGAATAACTAACTATACCTTTGGTAACAATGCCAATGATTATATATGGATAGGCAGGGAAAGACAGCTGTCCCTTGCTGGGGCATAAGGATACACCAGTAAACAACTGAACAACTTAACTTCCGCAGGTAGCCAGCTCATCATGAATTCTATCCATGTCAAATGCAACAATAGGAAGTGTAATAAATATCCGGCTAAGGCTTAATCATTGGGCCAGTAAAATTGCTGGATTATTAAACAATGGTGAAAATTTACCAGGGAATGATTTAGCTGAAAATGTTGCTTCCAAATATCTGGAGATTTTGTCAGATCAGCAATTTCTGTAGATAACTCTGGAGAAGGCAGCAAAACAATACACCCTGTGAAAAGGGGAGAAATCACTAATGTCAGCTTCTAGACTAGCATGCTTAACTGCACATACATGCACCCCAGTAACTACTGACAATGTAATGATGGCAAACACCAGTTTTACAAATTACCAAATCCACAGTTACAATTAACACAGAAAGAACAAGTTCAGTTGAAATCCAGTGCACATTCTCAGCCAAATCAACCCCCTGCAGATATTCATCATTGTTTTTAATAATTTCACTGGTTCAATAATTAAGCCTTAGCTGGAAGCCTGTTACAATGCATACTGCTACATTTTAACATGGACAAACTTCACCAGTTAATCTATCCAGTTCTTTACTATGCTTCTGGCCCTTCCTTCCCAATTCTCTGGTGTGCTTCAGTGAATAAGTTGATGATGAATTGAAGCTCGTCCTCTGAATGTGTATATACACAAGCAGGAAGAAAGAGCATGTCATCTAAAGTTAGAGAATTTGATACTTTAACTTCACATAACATGTTCTTTCTTCCTGCTTGTGATAACATTTAGAGGCCAAACTTCAATTCATCATCAACTTATTCACTGAAGCACATCAGAGAATTGGCTGTACATTTAACATCCCTAAAGCAAAGGTCCTTTACGAACATGCCTCATTGTACAAATCCACTCCAATAAAGGTCCATGAAGAGACTGTGAAAAATGTAGATGGCTTCCCATTTCTCAGGAGCCTCCTCTCAACAAAGGCAGACATGAAAAATGAAATTCGCCATTACCTTCAGTACACCAGGACACAATATTTATAAAATGCAGGATGGTTCCAATGTACTCCAGGATTGTTCAAAATTACAAGAATACAGGTAGCAAGAGTCATAAGTGTAAGTACAAGTGCCGGATTTAGTAAAGAGCATCAAGAGAATGAGTAAGTATTAGCCTCGTGGAAGGATGTTGTTCCTAATTAATTTTGAGAGATGGGGTGAAAGAGGTCAAGTAATGTATTTTGCATTAGAGAAAGTATTTAGATATAATAGCAACATTTTTATTGATTGCATTTTTTGAATAATTTAGATCCAAGAGATTACTGCATAGCAGTTATTTAAGACACTGTTGAATTGTTTTGATTTTTTGATTAATGATAACTGTATGTAAAGAATACACAGAAGATGCCAATAATTTCTAGAATTTTTTTAATTCTGAAAATGTAGATAGATATAAATGATAATTCTATTTGAATACTGAAACTTCACAGTCCTTCCAGAACACTTATTGTAAGCAATAACTCATTCAATCCGGGAAACATCTGCTTCCACAGCATCCTGCTGACCAAATATTCTGTGACCGCTGAATGCCCTTATATTGTCTCTTTCAAAACAAAAATACAATAGATATCTTGGAAACACAAAAAGTTACAAGATTAGAAGAGTTTTGCTTGGAAATTGAACTTGAGGCAATTG
This sequence comes from Pristis pectinata, assembly GCF_009764475.1. Taxonomy (NCBI): domain Eukaryota; kingdom Metazoa; phylum Chordata; class Chondrichthyes; order Rhinopristiformes; family Pristidae; genus Pristis; species Pristis pectinata. The sequence continues at coordinate 20,257,803 of NC_067425.1, read as the reverse complement.
TGGAGCAGTCAGTGAATCATCTTCTTGTCTTGCCTTCGCTCCAGTTTTAAAGGTTCTGAGGTGGTTAAAGAGGCCAATGTGGAAACCACAATTGGTGGGTAGCTTGAAGTTGTGCACTCTTCCCATACCACATGTGTGTATCTGATGCATGGATTCACAGCTCTCAATGCCATCCTGATTATTCCTTTTGCACTTCATGCAGCCATGCACCAGAGATTCCCAGCTGGTTGTGCTTTTTGGAGGTCTATGATCCCAGTTCTGGGACATCACTGCAGGAGTTCCTCAGGACAGTGTCCTAGACCCAACCATCTTCAGCTGCTTCATCATGTCAGAAAAGGGGATGTTTGTTGATGGTTATACAAAGTTCAATTCTATTTGCAACTCCTTAGCAAATGAATCAGTCCATTCCTGCATGCAGCAAGATCTAGGCAACATTCAGGCCTGGGCTGATAAATGGCAAGTTACATTTGTGCCACTGAAGTATTAAGTGATGACCATCCGCCGGCTATGCTTGATATTCAATGCCATTACCATTACCAAGTCCTCACCATCAGTATCCTGGAGTCACCATTGACCAGAAACTCAACTGGTTCAACCACATCAATACTATGGCTACAAAAGCAGGTCAGAGGCTTGGTATCCTGCAGAGAGTGACTCGCCTCCTGACACCCCAAAACCTTTCCACTATCTACAAGGCACAAGTCAGGAGCCTGATAGAATACTCCCCACTAGCCTGGATAAGCTCAGCTCCAACAACACTTAGGAAGTTTGATAACATCCATGACAAAGCAATCTCCTTCAATTGTACCTAAATGCATTTCATTCCCCGAGCTGCATTGTGCACTATCCACAAAATGCAACACAGTTACTTGCTCAAGTTACTTCAACAGCACCTCCCAAACCTCCAATCTCATTCATCAAGAACGCCAAGGACTTCAGACACATGCGAACAGCACAACCCTCAGAATCCCTCTCCAAGCTGCATACAATCCTACTCGAAACTACATCAACTTTCCTTCATCATGGCTGGATCTAAATCCTGGGACTCCCTCGGCAACAGTATTGTGCGGTACCTTCACCAGAAGGGTTGCAGCTGTTTAAGAAGGTAACTCACCACCACCTTCTCAAGGCTAATTAGGGATTGGCAATAATTGCTGGCCTTGCCAACAATGCCAGATCCAGAAAACTAATTTTTTTAAAAATCAGCAGCTATAAATATTTCATTTCATCCCATTAGCCACCCATCTCCTCATGAAATGATCCATTTGTACAATGGATTTAGATGAGCATCATATTGAACATGGTTAGGTTGCTCTCATTGAAGACCGAGGTGGAACTTCAGCAGCGAGAAACATTAGACCCTCTTAGATCTCCAAATCCTTTGAATGTCAAACAGATTACATTGTTGTCATGTACACATCTCTCAGCTGCTGAGGCTACTCCTCCACTTTCTACCATATATCTACATTGGCCAGCAGTACAAAGAGCTAAAAGGCTGAAACAATAATTACACTTGCAGAAAGGAACAGAGGCAAGCAGAAAGTGTTGTTTCCAGCAGACATCACTTCAATAGGTTCCAGTCCACAGGTAACACAGGTTCTCCATTCTTCCTTGATGTCGACTGACCTGTACACTTATAGCTGCAAAAGGAAAAGGATATCTTTTATCTACAGGTCATTCCCAGGTTATGACGGGATTCCGTTTCTGAGAACTGCTTGTAACCCGAACAGTTCACAAGTTGGAAATGTGACCAACCAAGGGCAACATGTAGTTAAACCAGAGCATTTAACTCAACTATTCAGATTTCTTTGTAAGATGAAATGATATCACTGTGAACAGAGTTCTCACACAGCAGAAGAAGCCTACAGCCCCACAGCAGCCGCCAAATCCATCCCGCCGGTCTCCCAAACACTTGTTCGTATGCACAGGCTGTAACCTGGAGAAGACAATGCAGTTGGCAAATCAGAAGTATATTGTTGATAGGGGTTGTTTTGAATGATGGGTCAGCTGGTATGGAATTGTGTGAATATGCAAAGTGATTACGAGTCCATTCTCACCCTTGCGGTAGCAGCCTCCCTCCTACTGACTGCTGCTAGACGTCATCGCAGGACTGCTGGAGATTTCTCCTCCTGTGCCTCATATTCTCTACTTCTGCCCGGAGGTCTTCAGTCTCCAGAGTTCCTTCTTTGTCTCCTTCCAGAAAGGGTGCTGCCTGTGTTTTGCTAGACTGTGCAGCATACAGCACACAATAGTGTAATCTGCACAGCTGAGTGCAGTATGCTGGAGGGCATCCCCAAACTGATAGAGATATCAGAATCACATCCTGAGGAAGCAATGGCATTCTCCACAAGGATGCTCATACTCCCGTGGTTTTCATTATTGTGATGCCCTGCAACAAGTGCAAAATCACACAGGAGTGAGGAGCCTGGAGGGAGGGGGTAGCCTTTATTCCCAAGATCCATCCCTCCAGGCAGTTACAGCCTCCAAAAACATATGACACCTCATTTCCCAAAGGATGAATGCTTTGTGGTGCTGCCAGGATACATTGCATTGACCTTGAGGAACAGCTTCTGGTGACTTGTACACTCAATGAGTGTAAGCATTTCTGGTGATGAAACAGTCTGTTATTGGGGTTATTGAGTGGAACTCTTATGAGTGTGACTGCGATCAATGGCTGCCTGCACTTGTGGGAAGTGAGCAAGTCTTGTAAATCTCACTGGCTGAAAAGTGACCTCTTCCTTGCCGAAGTAATCATTCCTCAGTGAGTAAAGTGCCTCTCTGATGCAATGGTGGTCAGCAAAATTGGGAGATATCCCTGACTCACTCTATGTGGCCAATCATCATATTGATTTATCCAGAACAGATAGCACCCATTAGCGTGACTACGGAGTCCCCCAGAGCAAAAGTCATTCATCATGGGTTTCAGCACAGCCAATAGAATTTGGATGGTACTTCAGAAGCGGAACCCGATTTCTGAAGTTGACCAGTGATACATCCGGATGTCAGCAGTGTGCTTTAAATCATGAAAGGCGGCACAAAATAGTGGATTACACTCACAGGTCAGCAGTGAGTACATCTCCAAAATCTAAGCTGCATAGGGTGATGACATCTCACAACCAGAAATCACTTTGTGTGCTATTGTAAATAGCACGTGGAAGTGTTTTGGCCAATCCTGCAATGGGTGCTCTTTCTAATGACTTCTTTTTTGCAGCATCCCTTGAATTGATATAGTAAACATTTATTATACACTCACAAGAGACCATAGACGCTGGAATCTGAAACAACAATCAATCACCCGGCTAGTCTACAGTCCAATGGTATGAACCAGAATCAGGTTTATTATCACTGGCATATGTCATGAAATTTGTCATTTTGTGGCAGCAGTACAGTGCAAGACATAAAAATTACAATAAATTACCAAAAAAATAAGTGTCCCAGATGGTGAGGGTCCTTAATGATGGATGCTGTCTTCTTGAGGCACCGCCTCTTGAAGATGTCCTCAATACTGGGGAGGGTTGTGCCCGTGGTGGAACTGGCTGAGTCTACAACCCTCTGCAGCCTCTTTTGATCCTGCACATTGGACCCTCCACAATCAGGCGGTGATGCAACGAGTCAGAATGTTCTCCACCATACATCTAAAGAAGTTTGCAAGAATCTTTGGTGACATACCAAATCTCTTCCAACTCCAAATGAATTTTCCAATTTTAGGTAACCGCCCACTCTGGTTTTCTACCTGCCACTCCCCCACTCCTAATCTCTCACTCCAATCTGCCTCTGGTCCCTCTATTTTTGTCCCCTCCTTTCCCATACACCCCTTCCAATCCCCCATCGCCCATTTTCAGCCTCCTCCCCCTCCAAATTCCAACAACCTACTACCAATAGATTTCACCGACCTGCTCTTTCCTCCCGTCCCTCATCTGGTCCTGGTTCCATTTGCCCTTCACCTCTCCACTAATGGTTCCCATTATCATCTTCCAGCACCTGTAACCCTTTGTGTTATCATCCTGCTTATCACCCTTCAGCAGCTGTCTTCACCTTCACCCTCCCCTGGTTCTATCTTCCTCCATCTACCATCCACCTGTGTCTGTCTCCCAACTCCACCCCCTCCCCCCACACGTCACCCTTCACCTCCCCCATTGGTCCACCAATCACCTCTGGCTCCCGTCACACCCCCCCCCCCCCACTTCTCTTTATACTGGCTATCTCCCCTCACCACTCTTAATCCTGAAGCAGGGTTTTGACCCAAAATGGCAACAATTCCTTTCCCTCCCACAGATGCTGCTCGACCTGCTGAGTTCCTCCAGCAGATTGTTTGCTGATCTATTATGCACTGTTTGTGCAGGAAGGACAAATAATGATGGGTGCAATTTCTAGGCATTTACATTAATATAATTATATGTTTAGATTAATTGAAACATTCTCTAATGCAAGTGAACTCTGCCCCAATAATTTACTGCACTGGCAGCTACTTTTTGTTTAATTCTGTCATGAGATGTGGGCGTCGCTGGAAAGACCAGAATTTATTAGCCATCACTAATTTGCTTTGAGAAGGTGGTGGTAAGCTGCCTTTGTGAATGCTACAGACCGTGCTTTAAATGTGTTCCCGCAGCACTGTAAGGAAGAGTTCAGTGGTTTTGACCCGGCAATAATGGAGGAACATTGACATATTTCCAAGTAAGGATGCAGTGAAACCTGGAATAGAAGCTACAAATAGTCATGCTTCCATGTACTGGTTTCCCTTGTCCTTCTCGGTGGTTGAGGTTGAAGATTAGGAAGCTGATCTTTTTCACTATACAGGACAATACAGAAGTGGTGCAGTCCAGAGCAATGCTTAGCTTTGTCTGCAGGTGTATAAAACAGACAAGAGCATCAGGAATCACAAGCACGCTATTAGAACAGAATGAAGATATATGGACACAGGAAATTCTGTATAAGTCCTTCAAAAAAAAATGACCTAAAGCTTGTAGTGTAGTGGTTAGCATAATGCTATTACAGCGCCAGCAACCCAGGTTCAATTCCAGCCGCTGTCTTTAAGGAGTTTGTACGTTCTCCCCATGTCTGCGTGGGTTTCCTCCGGGTGCTCCAGTTTCCTCCCACATTCCAAAGACATATAGGTTAGGAAGTTGTGGGCATGCTATGTTGGCACCGGAAGTGTGGCGACACTTGCGGGCTGCCCCCAGAACACTCTGCACAAGGATGCATTTCACTGTGTATTTCGGTGTACATGTGACTAATAAAGATTATCTTAATCTTCATTTAACTGTTCCATTTGGAATACCATCAGGTAATATTTGCATATCCTTTAACACTTGTCCACTGTCCTAGTTTAGATTTCCAAGCCAATTACTACACAAGATAGGAGATGTATCCATGTGGATGCTGAGCAAACTGCGGTAAGTAGTTTATAGGAAACATGGCACATGAAATACAATGATGAAAGTGTTTTCTTCCAATCATGACAGATGATAAACATTTCTGAACCCCAAAAGATCCATGCTTTTGCTCTACCTGCTAGGAAAACAGCGAAATAAAAAACACAAGACTAAAATTGGAAAGAATGAAAGTCACTTTGTGCATGTTTTAATCCAACAGCGCTTACTTCTGGTGGAAGCCTCCCAGGGACAATTCACCTTCATGTGGCTGACCCTTTTCCAGCATCACTCAACCACATGATGGTTTCATCAAGGTGCATTATGCTCACTTCTGCCTTACCAAAAGAAATTGCAGCAACCAAGATATGTTCCACTCCCAGTAATACAAGCAGCAAACCCTGCAGCAAGTCACCTAGATGTGAATTAAAGGGTCTCAACAGGGATACCAACGTGCTGCTGTCTCCATATGCCTACCTGAGTTTACAATGTCTACTGTAGATTTGCTGGGTCTTGGCGTTTATCACTGACTTTAAAAATGATGTACAACATGGATATGCCGCAGTCTCTGCCTGGATGCCAAATCAGTGTCTGTGTGTGCACAGCACTCACTCAATCTGTGCGGACAATCACAGGGAGGTAGGGAGAAGAGTGGGTGCAGTCACGCACAACTAACAACATAACACCAACCCCACTCCCCACCGTGGCTGTGGCTCACCTTCTGTGCTTCCAAGTAGCAAAGAAACAACAGCTGTGACCTCTGCAGGCAGCTGGCATCAGAAAATGCCCAGGTTGCCCTTAACCAGGTGATCAGGATGAAAACCACCCTAATAATTCTTTAAGGGTAAATTTACCAAATTTGCAAATTTTTGGAATCTCCATTTAGGCATTAGCACACCAAATAAAGGTGAAATCCAATTCCTAGGCAACAATGTTCCACAGAATAAAAACATAATTCATATAATAACTAACAATTCAGAATGAATGAAACTCAAATTTGAAAGGACATGTCATCAATACAGTATCTTAATCTGTGGATCATATCAGCCATGTTCTTGCTTCCATGGCAAAAGCTGATCAATATTTAAACAGTCTGATTGTTAAGAGTTACTTCAGTTTTCATTCTACATTTGTGTAATTGCGACCCCAAACAAAGTAAACTATTTTTTATGTACTAACAGAGCTCCAAACATTCACACGTTCTCAACCTAATTGATCCCTGCCCGTTAACCTCAAGGTGCCCGCAGCCAGTATTCCTCAAGCTGTCTCAGGTCATCTCATTAATAGAACAAACTGGAGTCATGTTTCTGCATTTTTACAATGTTGCTAAATTGCAGATCAACCAACATGCTAGAGTTAGCTTTGTTATTTGTTCATGTGGCTGGAACATTGATGAGCTCCTCATGATTGTTAATTAAACATTTCAGTAAACAAAATAGTTAGAAATACACATACCCCACCTCCATGTACCTACACAAACCCCATCACCACACACCCCACCCCACCCAAGCCTGATGCAACATATATAAACAGAGGACTTACTGCTATGTAACTACAGATTTTTTTATATGAAATACACAACTTGTGAGGAACAAATGAATTTAGATTAATGATTTGTATTGCTTTCCACAAGCTACATGTGTCTAATTATCAACTCTTGTTATTTATTGCATCAGCCTGGTGGAAAGTGAACTTGACGGACTTTCATCTTACATTATCTACCCATTCCATTGTTTCTATGTTTTGTACACAGACAGAGCATAAGAAATAACAAAACGTGATTTGGAACCACACATTTGCTTAACAAAAGTATAATTTATTAAAGAGAGCTAGCAACATTCTAAAAATGACAGGAAATATTACAGGATATAAAATGTTTGGAAAAGAGAAAAAGGAGTAGAATAAAGAATATTGACTTAGAATACAGCTGAACCAGTAGGAAGAATATAGGTACAGTTAAAGAACTCCAAACCATGCAAAGAACCAGTTTTATCACAGCTCTCCAGGTTTCGTAAGGGTATATATAAATACAGAGACCGTGGAAACATGCAACAAAATTAGCATGGTCCTAGAAGCCATTTATCTTCTCGTGTTTCAGGGCAATGGGCTCAATGATATGTTTTGGAACCAAAAAAGGGAAATAGGCCTTATTAGCTTACTGATGAATAAATAACCAGAACTACTAGTGAACGATCTGAAGGTAAGGGAATTTTGCTGAAAGCAATCATAACATTTGCCATTATGTTTAAGAAGGAAAAGGAAGAGTCTCACAATAGATATTTAAATTCAGCAAACTTTACGTGGATAAGAAATGAATTGACTGTGGTGAACTGTGCTAACTACTAATAGGTAAACCTAAAGTCAGACAACAGGAGCTATTTAAAGAAGTAAGTTTTATGATGCAAAAACTCCCTTTGTAAGTTTGGCAAACAAACATCAACAAATGGGACAGTTTTCAAACTAATGCATATATAGTATACAAATACATAATAAAATGGTAATCCAAGGAACTGGAAATGCCACATGAAAGCAAAACTAACACTGAAGGAGTAAGATGCTAAAAGAAATGCTGAAAAAAATCACTGACATTTATCAACGATAACATGAAATATATTTTTAATCAAAAGATATTGTTGTGTTAGTTTGCTAGATTGATTTTAAGCACTGGCTTGTCCATTCATGGATTTCTGAGCTTTGATTGATGAGTTTTACATAATTCCGTGCTGAAATGCATTGCTCCAGATTTTGGCGAAAGGGGCCTATTACTGATACTGATCACTCATGGTCCTCATTGTCCCAAGTTTGTCTGATCTGGATCCTTATGGTTGATCCTGCTGGTTAAAACTATCCTTGAGGAGAGCATGGATATGGAATTAATTCCCCACAGTAACTGAGGTGTGAACAGGCAAGAACAAGTCCTTACTCCTTTGGAACCTTTGATAAGTCACAAATTTCTGACCTTTGCTGTCTATCAAAAACTGTCAAACTATTTACCCCCAATGCTCTGAATGTCCCTGATGAAATACAAATCAATTGAAATAATTAAAATATAATCACCTGAAACATTACTAAATAAGTAAGAAGTTCAAAGAAATCACTAATATAAAGCGTAGCTTACTTTACTTTATCTTTCGGCCTCACAATCATGATTTAGATGAATGGGCTTGCCGATCCAGTGTCAAGTCAAACACTTCTGCTGGGAAATGCCACCAAGCTCCTGCTCTGCCCTATGCAGAATGTAGTACTGGGGAAGAGCCAGAAAATCAGCAGCAGAACCTAGCTAGCAAATTCAAAACTGCTACATTCCCGAGAGCCCTGAATCTTGCAGACACTTAGGTGAGTAAATCCTAACAATACCATAAGGAATTGCCATCAAAGCCAAGCAAAACCCAAGGCAAATTTACGAAATATTCATGCAAATTAATGACAGCAAGATGTCAAAAACTGGCATAAGAGATAGAAGCTGAAGTAAGCCATTCAATCAGGTTGTGGCTGATCTTTTCCCTCAGCACGACTTCCCTGCACTAACCCCATATCACTTGATTCCCTTAATATCCAAAAATCTTTCAATCTCAGCCTTGAATGTACTGAGTAATGGAGCCTCCATACCCCTCCAAAGGAGAGAAGTCTGACTCACTATCCTTCTGGTGAAGAAATTTATTCTCATCTGTCATGAGTGAATGAATTCTTATTTTGAGACTGCAGCCTCATGTTCTAGGCATCCCTTCCAGGCAAAACATCAACTCCCATTTATTCTTTCAAGCCCCTTAAAGTTTTGTACATTCAATGAAAATCATGCCTCATTTTTCTAAACTAATGAGAGTATAGGCCCAGTCTGCATTATTGCTCCCTGCTTATAACAAACCTGCCATCCCAGGAACCACTCTGGTGAACCCTTTTGATGCAGTCTCTCTATTGCAAGAATATTCCTCTTTAGAAAGGAGACTAGACCTGTATACAATATTGCAGATGCATTTGCACCAGGGCTCTTTATAGTTGGAGCAATACATTTTTACTGTTGCATTCAAGTCCTCTTGCAATAAAGGCCAACATACCATTTGCATTCCTATTTACTTGCTGAACCGGCATGTTAACTTTTAGTGACTCATGTACAAGATTATCCAAGTTTCTCCAATGCTATAGCTGCCACTGGTGGAATGCAAGGATTAAAGCAATGTAGAAAAGGCCAGAGTCAGGGTAGGAAAAATATTAACGTATGTGAGATTAATGCCAATCAAGGTATATATTTTGCAATATTTTAAAGGTGCAAAGTTAATGTTTTAAAATGTGATTTCTCTCAAAAAGGAATCACAGCTGGCTTTTTCACCTCTCCCATTGGTCTACCAAAATACTCAGGAAATAAATGTGCAGTTTTTAGAAATTCATGGCTTATTATGGAAAAACTGTCCATAAAACTTCCTGTTTATTGGAAACAGTAGAACAGGAACATATTATAACATATCCTTAGAAACTAAGTGGAAGCTAAAAGTGAATAGCAAAGTAGATTAGGAGGAAGTTGGTAACAGAGACTGCATTGATATTATTTACAATGTTCAATGTATTAATAGTTTCATATCAGCAAAGTGCAGAGAATCACCAATACAATTGTGTGATTATCCTCCTGATATGAAAACAGGATGGATTAATCAGCATTGCCTGTCGAATTGATGGTTTTTAAGTGGTTTCTGCTCAAAATTGCAGGTGATTCTTTTAAAAATCATTTTTACTTTTGATAGAGTAAATGGAAACAGCAGTCACAATTTCAGCTGACTGTCAGTTCTACATACGTATTAACTACTCACTGGGTTAAAAATTTCATTTCAATCTGTAGTCTTGTTTAAAAGTGAATTCACAATCACAGTCTTGGGTTCACACTCACAATTTGCTTTGATCAATACCAAAACTGCTTTTTCAACATTTCAAAAATATTTTAAGAGCTGTTGATAAAATAACAAATAATTTGATGATATAAACAATGTGGCAGGACAATGATAGAAAAACATGAAAATGTTACATGAATTTGAAAGTAAAGGATTAGATAATGGAAAAAGAGGATTGGTAAAAATAGTGATCTTTCCTTTTTTTTTCTAAACTCTGTTCATCTTTAACAATGCTGTATGCCACAATAAAAATAATACTTTTTTTTACTTTAAACGGTATTCTTAAATGGAAAATAGAGCGCTATGAGAACACTGATATACATGGTTACTCAGAAGATATGTCATACACCTTATTCAGAACCTTCATTAAAAAACATATAACCAAAGCTCAGCTGCACCTATTCACTTGCTAATAATTCAACCATAACCAATTGATAATTTGGCATTTACAAAAATGTTAATCAAATTTGTTGTATGCTTTCTCATCTACGCTTATTAACATTTCTGCCAAGTACATCATGGTTCTCAATGGAATTCACAATAATATGCTATGTTCAAGTTGTTTTTGTTTTAGCTAACTGGTGTTACATTTTTAACATAATAATTCTTTGGTTCCACAAATGAAGATACTGTATGCACAGTGTACAACTGCCATTATGTTTTTTCTTTATTCCTGCAAATATTTAACTTATTGGCAATCTCCATGACAGTCTGTGGAAAATAGTTAAAAATTGCATGCTGACAAATAAATTAAATATAGATTGGTTCTATCAAACATATCCTAGGAGAAATAATTGCAAATTTGTCTCTATATTTAAATAACAATATTGTAATCACTGTCAAAAACTCTATTACATATAAACTCATCACAATCAATAATTTAAATGATCATTGCAGAAAGTTCTTCTGGGTGCCAGTTACATGGGTTAACTATTCAACTGCTGAGATAACAGAGCCAGAATTTAAGTGTTATTAGTAAGAACTGGCTCAAATAACTGCCTCCCAGAGTCCAATCTGAAAAAAATGCTGATATAAAAACAGCGTTACTTTGTTTTAAAACCATTTCAATCAAAGGGAAATTCTGCATTTTAGAAATGCTTATTATTTACTATTCATCAAGAGTCTGCAACATAAGGTCTCATTATGTGTCATTTCCATCATTTGTGCATAATAGCACATAATGTGGCAGTAACAAGTAAAAATGAGTCAGCACCAAACCCTAACATGGAATTTACAATAGTAGGTCATGTCTAAGTTGTTTTTATTTTAGTTAGTTAGTACAACACTTTTGACACAATAATACTGATGGCACAAGGACATCACAATATTTTTTCTCTAAGAAATTGGCCTAATGAATATGCAAATAATGTAGGCAAACAACTGCTATTCTGGAGATTTACAGCAGCTTGGTTGAGTTGATAGCATTCTTGTTTCTGAGTTATATCGTTCTCAAGTCATGACCTACTACAGATGTGAATATAGAACTTTTCTCTACAGTTGACAAGAGTCCATTGCTGCAGGTTTTATATTTCAGATGGAACATAAAAGACTGCCTGCTCAAATGAGTATAAAACGGTCCCAACACTACTCAGAACAGCAAGAAGTTCTAATATTGTGGCCACAAGACACAACTAATAACAGGCAATTCCATCATTACTATTCCAAGGCCTTGCTGAGTCATATTCATTGTATACCCATTTAAAAGTAACTACACCTTAAAAGTAATCCACTGGTTGTTGAGGACCTTTGGGATAAGCTAAGAATAAGAAAAAGTGCTATTAAAATTTTTTATGCTTCATACATTCTGCAGAAGAGGGAAAATATTTCAATTTGCCTTGAATAAAAAGGTAATATGTTTATTTTACCACATTTGAACAGAACTTCATGGCATTAGTCATTAGTTTTCTCCTGACTGGAATTACACTGATATTTAGCTAGTCTAGGCAATCACATAAATTAAACACATCCCAGTAACTGCGATTGCTAGCAAATTTGCCAATTAACTCATAAATTGCTTACAAATTTCAAGCTGTAACTCATTTTTTCTAACAAGGTACCAAGATTTTAAAAAAATACAAGAATCCCTGTGACAATTTCTTTTTCATAACCGCAGGAATCCTACACCACTTAACATACACAGTATTATCAATATATGACAACAAAATAAGTCAAATTCCATTTATACTACATCACTTTACTGGTATTTTGTTCATCAGGTTTTGTCATCTGTTTTCCCATGAAAAATATATAGGAGTAGTTTACTTCTATATAAGATTTCATTTGTGTTTCTTATCTATTTTAAAGCTCTGGAACAAAGAAATGCAGAAAGGCATATTGCAAAGAGGTTCCTGACCTTAAACCAGAATAGACAAGCAAGGTGGTAGATTTTGTAGCATTCAGCAGGTTGCTGGATTTTGGTAGCACTGAAGGTGAATCTCACAGATTTCTGACTTGAATAGTTTACTGACCTTCTACCAACAGGAGAATAAATACTGAAACCATGCAATGGAAAGAAAATGTGACTTATTCACTTAGCACAGATCAGTGATTCTTTCAGCACACTGCATTGTTTATCTATACACATTTGGAAGAGGATTTTCTGCTCTGGCAGAATAGATGAATGAGTAGAAGGTCCAGAAATGGTGAGAGCTCTAATTTGGATGCACTGAAGGGCTGTGGTTCTAGGATCCTGAAACACTACTGAGGGCAGGAGGGAAGTGTGGGGGAGAGCCAAGATGGAGAGTTACAGGGTGGGAACTTGTACCTTTGGACAGGGAAGGTATCCTGGAATAAAAAGTTCCCATTGTTTGCCTGCCAGCTTATAGTCCTTTAGCCCAAGAGAATTGTAGAATCATAGAGTTGTACTGCACAGAAAAAGGCCCTTTGGCCCACCATGTCCATGCTGACCTTTTTACCCATCCACACTAATCCCAGTTGTCCTCACTGAGTCCATATCCTTCTATGCCTTGCCTATTCAAGTGCTTGTCTAAATATCTCTTAAACGCAGTGACTGTATCTGACTCCACCACCTCCTCTGGCAGCCAGATATCAACCACTTTCTGTGTAAAAACCCTTTCTCTCAAACTCCCTTTAAAACTCCTTCTTCTCATCTTAAACTTATTCCCTCTTGTTGTTGATAACCCAAGCATGGGAAAAACATTCTATCTACCCTATCTATGTCTCTTTTAATTTTATATACCTCAATCAGGTCACCCCTCAGCTTCTTCATTCCAAGAAAAACAAGCCCAGCGTAAACAGTCGCTCTCCAATCCAGGCAACATCCTGGTGAATCCCCTCTGCACACTCTCCAGTGCGACCACATCCTTCCTATGGTATGGTGACCAGAACTGCACATAATACTTCAAGTGTGGTCTAACCAGTGTTTTGTAAAATTGCAACATAATGTCCCAACTTTTCTATTCTATATCTCAACCTATGGAGGCAAGCATACCATCTGCCTTCTTCATCACCCTATCTACCTGTGTTGTCATTTTTAGAGAAGTATGGACTTGGACCCCTAGGTCTTTCTGTTGATCAACATTCCTTAGCATCCTACCACTTACTATATTTGTCCTGCCCCTATTTGGCTTCCCAAAATGCATCACCTCTCACTTGTCAGGATTAAATTCCAACTGCCAACACTCCGCCCAACTTTCCATCTGATCTACATCCTACTGTAGCCTGAGACCATCTTCTTTGTGATCTACAAAACCGCCAAGTTAGTGTTATCTGCAAACTTACCAATCATATATCTATACTCACATCCAAGTCACTGATATATATCACAAACAACAAAGTTACCAGCACCTATCCCTGTGGTAGACCACGCTTCACAGACTTCCAATCAGAAAAGCATCCTTCTACCACCAGCTCCTGCCTCCTATTATGAAGCTAATTTTGGATATAATTAGGCAGCTCACCTTGGACCAGCCTACCATGCAAGACCATGTCAAAAGTCTTACTAACGTCTATTTAGACAAGGCTTCGTCAATCTTCTTAGTTACCTCCTTAAAAAACTCAATCAAATTAGTGAGACAGGATTGGAATGTGCAGAATGGAAGTCACTTCAGAGACCAATGATATAGATGATAATTGCTGAGAAAGGATAAGCAGTCAGAAACTCAGGTCAGGATTGAACATTACTTTCAAGCTGCCAACAGCCTGCTTCATCCTAATCCAGTCAAGGATAGTGACCAATTCAGTGCCAAAACTAAACTTATGTGGAAAAAAAGAGACAATATTTTTCCATAGATTGACATGGTATACAACAAACCAACCATGGTGGCCAAAGACAACAACTTCAACCTTCCAATGCTTAACCAGAGGAAACAATAGCACATCCAAGCCTACAAGCCAGACAGGAAATCTGACAACACCAAGCCAGCAGAGGAGTCGATCAACTGTGTTTGCTCTTATTAGCCATCCCCAAAACCTACTCTTGTTACCCAAACTTACTATAAATTGCACTGACATTACTCCAACACCTCTTTGATACATCTTTACAGCTCCTGGGCTACACTTTCTCTAATGTTCTATTACTTATTGCCTACCATTACTGTTTCTCACAACTACCAAGAGCTCTTTCTAATAGCACGGAGGTTCCAACATGTACCTTCTCATAGTAGTCTCAAATCTAGAACTCCCAGAACTCAGTGGAAAAAACAAAAGAATGCCATTCAGCTGCTGAGATACTTTCGAAAGGAAAACTAACACATGACAGTCAATCCAGTCAACTGGAATTTCATCATCTGAAAGTATGTTCACTCAATCACCGAGTTCTTCACAGGGAGTGCTGAGTATCAAGTGAGATTATAATCAGCAGAAGTGCAACAAAAACATGTACTTAAAGACCACAGAGACTGTTGGAGCAAAGGTCGTATCACAGGCCACCTCATACATACACAAACAAGCACAAAAATGGCCTACAGAAACCATGTCATCCCAAAGAATGATAAATGAAAACACAATTTTCAAATCTTAATTTTGATTTCTTCATATACACAGGAATGCAGCAATTACCTCCTAAACGTTACAAATCTAAAAATAGGAACAGAACACAGGACAATGACATGTTGTTTAAAGTCCTCCCCTTGCTGGATATTTGAGTAACAACAGTAACAGAGTACATGTGAAAAAACTCACAAGTGTATTTTGATTCCTTTTCCCAGATCAGGAACAGTGAATTAAACAGGAATACATAAAGTATTCCCCATCAGAGTACCAGTTTTAAGGCACCTTTGAATGCTTTGTTTAAATACAGTGGACTTCTATAAATTACCCATACCCCACCTTCATCCTCTTCTGAGAGGGCATTTTACTTGTGTCAGTGCTAGCGATAATGGTTATGATTCAAATTTTCACCCTTGATATTCTTAATATATGTTAATGTCTTGGAATTGGGTGTGGATGGTTAGTTTCAAAATTTGCAAAAACACAATAGTGAAATACAAAATGGACAGTACTGAGAGTTCAAGAGAATATAGATAGGTTGATGGAATGGGTGTACACATGGAAGATGAAAATTAATGCAGAAAAATACATATTATTACATTTTGGCAAGCAGAACAAGGAAAGACAGCATGAACTAGAGGGCACACTTCTAAAAGGATAGGAAATGAGGGATCTGCAGGCAACGTTGGCACTATTTATAGCAAATCACAAGGCATTTTGAGAAAGCAGTTTCCACAGCTGCCACATTTGATTCGGAGAAAGCGAATAGGAAAAATGTGATGAGGAGTCTTCCACCTGAAACATTAACTCTGTTCCTTTTTCCACGGATGCTACATGACCTGAACTCCAACTCAGCATGATATAGTTCCAGCATTTTAATAGGAGAAGTTGTTACATTAGTAAGAATAAGTTTAGCCAGGTGGCGGTGGAGGAGGCCTGGCTGGGTCCTTGTTCAAGGCAAAAGTGAAAGACCCTAGACCATCCCAGCAATGGGATGGAGGTATCAAAGGATTGGATATTCCTGGTGAAGATGAGCCAGCTGGGTCCAGAAAACTGTCCAAGTGGTGGAGGGCACCAAAGGTGTCCTGTTTGTAAGTGGGGAGAGACTGGGCAAGGGAAGAAAAATCAGGTTAAGGTAGGAAAACTTAAGTTGTGTGAGACAAGAACTGACTAAAACAATGGGTCCATCAGCACATTCCTGCTTGCAGATCTTGGAAAGGCAGTCTGTTTTTGTGTTATAAATTCTTTGTGAATTTGACCATGCAGCCAGACATTAGAACAAGATTGAAAGCCCAGATATCAGAAGATGCTATTCTTACCCACTGTTAATGATATAAACCAACTAACCAATTGTTTCATTTTATTTTTAAAAAAGCCCCCATTGATATTGAATCTTAGTTAAAGATCACCGACACCAATTTTGATGGAATACCCCCGTGTTACAGAAGGGTTGCGTTCCTAGAAAACGATACGTATCACAATTTTCTGTAACATGAAACTCTATTTCCCATTGAATTCCATGTAAAAAGGGAAAATGGGTACCTACAGGATGTTTGTTCTCTCAACAGCTGGTGGTTCATGGCAGGGAACCACTTAGGAGATTGCCTTGTCAGTTTCCAAAGCAAATCTCTTAAGTGGCCAGCAGTTGTGTTTGGAGACACAAGAAGCTGCAGATGTTGCAGCAAGCCCCACAGCTTTAGCTATTGCACATAGTTTTTCTCCAGCATCAAATCTTTGTAAAACATCAAGTTTTACATCCAGTGAAATTCCTTTATATGGTCATTTAGGTTTACAACTTGCACTTAAACTTGCTGGGCCAGTTTCAGACATCTTGAGTGTAAGTAGTGTAGATAATACTTGGGAAAAAAAGCTAGGCAGTAAAATGAAGCTACAGCACTAAAAGAGCCACATTATCTGTGCATGCGTCAAGAAACGAGAGTTGAAAAAAAACATTCTTGTTTTAATTGCATTTTTCCCACATAAATTCTGTGAGAGCAATTTTTTTTATTCTGTATCAGTAATTTGTGAATTCTGTAATGGCAAATTTCCATTACCCAAACAGCCATAACACAGGGGTCACCTGTATTCAAAACCAGGGATCAGTGAGAGAACTCCAATTCAGCACAATATTTTCTGAAAGTGGTGAAGTAGTTTCTTGAAAAGCTTCCCACAGATTTTTAAGAGAAATGTCCAGAGTTTCAAAGATTCATACCTCATCTTAAAATAATTTTGAACTCTCTTTGGAACTGGTGTCAGGATTCCATTCACACTTAGCATATTGTACAAATAATTTGCCAGCATCAAATAAATTTACATCAATAATAAGAGCCTAAGAGAAAATTGTGGATAACTGCAATTACTACATGTTACTTTATGAAAACTCACTTAGCAATGACTTCTCGAGAAAGAAGTAGGTTCCAGTAAAGCAATAAAGGCCATTTTGCCATTAGAATAATTAGATGATAACAGCAATAGAGTATAAAACATCTTTGTTAAAAGCTAAATGCAATCAGTAACTCTGGAGGAACTCTACCTGATAATGGCTAATTTTTCACTGTTACCATGACATTTTTAAACGTTTCTTTTGCATCAACCCCACCCCCATCCATCAGCTTAATTAAGGCATTACATCGCAACTAGCTTAACAATAGTTGGGTTCATCTTCTTTTGAGTCCTTTGCAATATTATTCAGTTTTTGTATGCAGATATGCAATAAACATTTCCCACTTCTGGGTAATTTTGGAGAGTAGTGCACTTTATACTTAATTATGATTGAAGACTCTCTTAAAAATTAATGGCAATAGCAATTGTTATAGTTATGTTTAACAATGGGAAAAATCTATAAAATTCACAAGACACAAGAACATAAGAAATAGGAGCTAAAGGAGGCCACAGGGCCCTTCCAGCCTACTCCGCCATTCAATGAGACCATGGCTTATCTGATCTTAGGCTCCAACAGTTTGCTTCCTGACAACCATAAACCACGATTGCCCAAAACTTCAAAATTGTTTCTACAGTAAAACTCCAATAATCCGGCATGCATGGGACTTTGGTGGTGTTAGACAAGCCAATGTTCTGGACTATTGGATGTTATCCAGACACACTTTTAATTCACTTTAGTGACATGTTACACAGTGGTATAATAATTTTGTTTATCAGTTTTACTGTACCCCTCTGATATAAACCTTAGGATAAATCTTGTGTTTAATGTCACTTTATGTGTCATAAGCCTAAAAGAAGACAAAAACACAAAAGGCAAAACCAAATCCCATGAATCTCTTCTTTATCTACTCAACCACAGATTTGAAATCAATTCCTTCAGATTAAAGTGCATTATCATCTGCAAATTTTGCATATCAAGTTCACGTTGTTCATTGTGAAACAGAAGGTAATGGCTCTTGCACTTTCAAAAGATCATGATTATTTACACCATTCAGTTTAAGATTGCCTTCATTAACCACCCATTCTTTGACCAATTTCCTCTCCATAGTAATATTATCCCATTCCCTGGAGTATCATGCACCTTAATTTTAGTGGCAGCCCAACTATATGGCCCCATTGTGAATATTCAAGGTCCCTTACCTCAACTCATTCTATAAATTGCAATAACTTATTTCCATAGCAAGCTCATCCACATGGAACTTTAACTCAGATGCTACCTGATCTGCTGAGTATTTTCAGCAATCTCATTTGTTTCAGATTTCCAACACCTGCTGCATTCCAACATGCTTTTTTCTCAATGCTGCCCTCATTCATCTTCCTCTATTTTTACTCTTCCAGACTGAACAGCCATGATTAACGAGTGTTCATTTCCCTCCTTAAGATAAACTGAAAGCCATTGTGTATTCTGGATAACATTGGTCCATGCTATCACATTCCCCTTGTTCCCTTCACCCCTCATCCTCCCAGAAACTGAAAACACACTTGTTTTCCTCACTTTCCAGTTCTGATAAAGACCCATCGATCTGAAATGTTAACTCTGCTTCTCTCCCCACACACACTGCTTGATTATCTCTGTATTTTTTTATCTTTCAGATTTCTAGCATCTGCTTTTGACTTGGTTTTTTCTAACAGTCTTTCTCTCATCCCCTACAATTTTCACACTTTTAAAACCCAAAACTGCTCACACACCATCAATGCTTCCCAATATGCCTCATTTCTTTTGCACTCAACTTTATTAAATATTCACTAGTTCAAGATTTGGATGTTCAACTGTACTCTTCAATAAATGAAAGGCACACAAGAAGTCCAACAAGAACTGCATTAGAGCTAAATTCAAAATTAAAAATATATCAAAATAGAAACTGCATCTCATTAAAATTACCAAACCTGGTAATGAATGTGGATTGGTAAAATGTTAAATGTTCATGTTGGACACTGATTTCTGCACAAAACCACATGCTGATTGTGTATCTCGAGATTACTCCTTATGCCATGTGCTAGTTAGGGTAGAAATGGGAGGATAGGACAGCTGAACACATGGCTAAAGAGGTGGTGCAGGAGGTATCGCTTTAGGTATTGGGATCCCTTCTGGGGTAGGTAGGGCCTATAAAAGGACGGGTTATACCTAACCATTGGGGAACCAGTATTCTTGCAGGGAGGTTTGCTCATGCTACTCGGGATGATTTATCTACATTGGCAGGGGAGTGGGAAGCAAGAGCTGATCCATGCTCTAAGCTCATCTGATTTACCTGTGATGCTCCTTGCAGTAAAGTCAATGCAATTGAGCCTGCCCACCCTACCATGCTTCCTAACCAGACTCTGTCTGCTCTGCCCATTGGACTTGCTTGATGCACCCTCAACATTCTCTCCCCACCTACTGCACTGCTGGAATTATGATGTCGTTGCAATCACGGAAACGGGGTTGAGGGAAAGGCAGGACTGGCAGCTTAGTGTTCTGGGCTGTAGAAGTTTCACATGTGAGAGAGGGAATGCAAAAAAATAGGGGAAAATCACACTACTGATTAGGGAGAACATAATGGCAGTACTTAGAGAGGATATTCTGAAGGGATCATCCAATGAGGTCATATACGTAGGCCTTAGGAATAACAGGGAGGTGATCAATACTCGGGGCCTTCCAACAGTCTGCAGGAATTAGAAAAAAATGTATGTAAACCAACTGCAGAAGGGTGTAAAAGCAATAGCGTGATAGTAGTAGGGGGTTTTAACTTTCCCAATATTGACCGGGACTGCCTTAGTGCAAGGGGCTTAGATGAGACAAAATGTATTAAGTGCATCCGAGAAAGTTTTTTGAGACAATATGTAGAGAGTTCCACTAGAGACAGAGAAGCACTCAACCTTATCCTAGGAAATGAAACCGGGCAAGTGGTGGAATGGTATATTTCGGGAAAAGACACCGTAATTCTGTAAGTTTCCAGGTAGTTATGGAAAGGGATAAGGTTGGTCCTCAAATCAAGATCTTGAATTGGAGGAAGGCTAATTTCAATAGCGTAAGAAAAAAGCCTGGTGAAAGTAGATTGGGAGTAGATGCTTGGGGGTAAAACGACAGCTGACAAGTGGAAGACTTTTAAGGGAGTTAGTAATACAAGGGCACATGACAAAGGTTATTGAAGGTTTGATCAGGAAAAGAAGAGAAATATGTGGCAAGTACAGGCAACTGGAATCAAGGGAGTCACTTGAGGAATATATAGTGTGTTGGAGAGAGGTTAAGAAAGAAATTAGGAGGATAAAAAGGAGCCATGAAATACCCTTGGCAAGTAAGGTTGAGGAGAATCCCAAGGCATTCTAAGTGTATCAGGAGCAAGAGGGTAAGAGTGGGTCCCCTTAAGGCCAAAAGGGATATTCTCTATGTAGAACTAAACAATATGGGCAAGCTCCTAAATGACTACTTCTCATCTGTATTCACCAAGGAGAAGGAAATGGAAGACAGTGGATTCAGGAAGTGATATGTGGATAATTTGGAGCAGGTCAGTATTAAGAAGGAGGTGATGTTAGATGTCATGGGACGCATAATGGTTCATAAATACCCATGGTTATGAGATCTATCCCAGGTTGCTACTGGTAGTAAGAAAGGAAATAGCTGGGGCCCTTAATTTTGCAACTTTATTAGCAACAGGTGAGATGCCAGAAGCCTGCAGGATGGCTAATGATTATTTAAGAAGGGCAGATGGGATAAGCCAGGTAATTGCAGGCCAGTGAGCCATGAGTCAATGGTAGGGAAATTATTGGAGAAAATGCTCAGAGACAGGATTTATATACATTTGTAAAGACAGGGATTGATCAGAGGTAGTCCACATATCTTTGTGCAGAGGAAATCCTGTCTCACAGGCACCTGGGATCCATGACAAGCTGGCTAATTAAATCCAAAATTGTCATGATGATAGGAGGCAGGGGGTAGTGACAGAAAGATGCTTTTCTGATTAGAAGCAACCAGCGTTGCACTGCAGGGATTGCTGCTGGGTCACTTGAGGTTTAGTTTATACATATTAACAACTTGGATGTGAATGGAGGAGGTATGATTGGTAAGTTTGTGAATGATACAAAAGTTTGTGTTGTAGATAGCAGGGAAGATTACAGCAGGATATAGATCAAGTGGAAAGTTGGGTGGAGTATTGGCAGATGGAATTTATCTCTGACAAATATGAGGTGATACATTTTAGGAAGTCATATAAAGGTAGGATATATACAGTAAATGGTAGGGCGTTAAGGAATGCCGACAAATAGAGGGACCTGAGGGTTCAAGTCCACAGTTCTCTAAAAGCGACAATACAGGCAGATGAGGTGTTTAAGAAGATATACGGCATGTTTGCCTTCATAAGTCAGGGCATAGAGTATAAAAGTTGTTATGTCATGTTCCAACTTAACAAAACACTGGTTAGACCGCGCTTAGACTGTCCAGTTCTAGTCACCACACTAAAGGAAGGATGTAGTTGCACTGGAAAGAGTGCAGAGGAGATTAACCAGGGTGTTGCCTGGATTAAAGGACTTTAGTTATAGGCAGCAATTGTTTAGGCTGGGCTTGTTTTTCCCTGGATGTGTGGCCTGAGAGGTACATATATGAGAGAGGTATAAATTCAGACTATCTACTCTATCTATGGCTCTTATAAAATTATAAGAGGCATAGATAGGTCAATAGAATCTTTTTCCCATGCTAGGAGTATCAAAAACAAGACAGCATTGATAGAAGATGAGAGGAAGAGTTTCAAAGGGGATTTATGGGGAAAGTTTTTTTTTACACAGGCAAGGGATACAAGCATACAGACCTAATGCAGGCAAATAGGATTAGTGTAGATGGGCAAAAAAGTTGACATGAACATGGTGGGCTGATGGGCCTGTTTCTGTGCTGACAACTCTATAAATCCATTTCTTCCTGAATGCACATATCACCTCTCAGTAGTTAGATGCACACCAACACGGTCACTGGATTATAGTGATTGAACAAGTAAATTCTATTGAATACATGATACATTCTTTAGTGTGCAAGATTATATTCCCAGATTCTTTTTCATTTTTTGATGAGAATAACATTTGTAACTCTCCACCCAATGTCTATGATTGCAACAGGGCAACCTCAGGGAAAAATCAATAGCAACCATGCAGCTACAGTAATTCTACACTGTCCTTGCACCACTAATTCAAGATCAAAACCAGTAGCATTTAACTTAAACATCGACTTACTTTTTCAACTGAGGGATTTAGGAAATGTTTGTTTTCTAGAAACACACTTGTTAGAGGAATGTCAAGGTGATAAAGTATGCCTTGGATCAAATGGTGATAAAACATCCATGGGCATTCTAATTTTACCAAGAACCAACAGGACTCTATCCAGGGACTTTATTGTCCTGTTAGCAAAGGCACCAGCTTCCATCTGGAAACAGAATCTATTTTGACATACTTTCATGGTTTTGCCATCACGGTTCACGTTGAGAGCAGCCAATCCCAAAAAATTCCTCCCGCACCCATAACTCTGCTGAATAGCTGTTGAAAGGTCAGAAATGCAATTTGAAGAAAAAATCGAAATTAGGAAATGCCAGCTTGTGGGTGATCCTGTTATTAAGTCTGGACTGATTCAACAGGAGAGCACTTGAGGTGTAAAATTACTGTAACGCAAATGCAACTGGTTGCCACAGGGACCAGGGAAGATAAGAGTCTTGCAATAAATACAAAACTGTCGGGAAATATACTGTTCGGGAGTTTCCACATAATATATGAAAAGAGGTGCTACATGACACTGAAAGGATGGAGGGTCCGACTATAAGTTAATGAAGGGGGCGCCCAGTTCGTCGTTTATATCACAATGGAAAAGATGTCAATGTTTCTATGAGGCGTCCACACACCTCAGGACGTGGGATTACAAAGAGTTTTGAGGCCGAGCCAGTTGATGCAGAAGGGGGTTCGCGGTTGGTAAGCAGTCTCAGAAAACACCAGACCCCTTTTTGGATCCATCACCCAGGTCCAAGGGGCCGACGTTTTGCCGGGATGACGGAAGAGGCAAAACTACTCCCAACTGTTGACAGGCCTCGCCACACAGAGAAAACCCGGAGCAGGAAGGCCATTAGTAACTCCTTCCCCCGGCTTTCGGGAGCTCAGCCCTCACCTCAGCACCGAGCCAGCCGGAACCCCAACTATCCAACAACCAAGGAAGACGTAAATAGACCGCGGATCCCACACGGGGCACTTACCGGGAGCAGGGTGCCGGAGCAGTGGCGGGACGCGATGACACGTCTCCTTTATGGCAGGAGAGCGTCCTCTCTCTGCCCGGGGAGGGGTTCTGACTGTTCGAGATCAGCCTCAAGAGGCGAGGGGGTGTGGTGGTGACCGCCCAGAAAATGGTTGTAATTTTTTTTTTCCCCTAAAAATTTCTGAGTGGCTGCACCTTCATTGGCCACCCCGGGATTTGTGTGGTCGCCGCGAAACTTCCCAAGGTGGGAGAGAGTTGTTCAGGCTGCAGTTCACCGGCTGCCTCACACCCCCTTGCACTCCATCTCAGCGCGACAGGGTGATTCCACTCATCTTTCAGCACCACACTTCCCATCACAGACTAAATATCTGTTGGGGGGGGGGGGTGGCTGAAGATGATTAGTGTTTAAAATGCTGAACTGCTCTTGCCCTATTCTGTTGCTGTGTTTGCAAATGTTTATAGCAACGTAAAAGCAGTTACGAACTCTAGTGCAGACTGCGAGTGGCTGCAGGTGCATTAACAGAGATGCGTATTGCGCGCCACTTCTGCGCGGTATAAAACACGTTGGCAGCCGCCGGTTTTGTATTTGGTTTGATCGTTTGTCCTCACTTGAAAACCTTGCAAAGTTTCCGTCTTTTTGCACGACTGCTGTCCCCGGAGCCTCGCGCGCCATCTGCCGACAGGCGTGGGGCGGAGCTCCGCCCCCTGCCGCCCATTGGTCCCTCCAGTCTCTACCTGCAGTCTGTAGCAGGTGTCCCAAGCTCACCTGGAGTCGGTCCACGGAGACATTTCAAAGTAGAGCACACAGCTTAGCCTGCATTGCGAGTTAGTGACATACACAACAGCTCAAATTTAGCTAAGCAAGCAACCGGAAACAAAAATCATTTCGTCCATCATACTTCAGCTGATCAATACTCTAATTTTGTACAGAAAATGCACATAAAAGCTCATCCTTTTATGTAACAGGGACTGAGAATATGTCTAAGGTTTTTTTTCTGTATTTTAATTATACAAAGTTAACAAAAGTGAATGAATCAAAACATAACTCCATTCCAAAATCATGCTCTAATATACAAATCATGATTATATTAGGCCTAACGAACTTCTTGTGTTCCTAATAAATTAGAATGCTTTTATTTCAGATTCTTCACTTTGATGGAAGGTTTAAATACTAGATAAAGCAAATTAAAAATTAACAGGTTATGAATCAGGAAAATGCAGAACTTCCTGCTCCCAAAGAGTTTAAACTTGTAGAATAAATTAGCAAGGAAGACTATGGACATGGTTTTAAAAGACAATTCTGCGTAATCTGTAGAAGTCTGATCATAATTTGAAAATCCAGCTACAAGCATGCATATATTTTCCTTTTATTATTGCACTAATTAGAAGCTGGAAAGAAAAACAACAAATCGGTATAAGGGCAGTTGTTCAGTTACTGTTGTGCACTTCTGGAGATGAATAGAATCACAGGATTCACAAACAATTTACACAACTGAAACCAAACTCCTGTGCCAAAACTTTAACATCATTTATGCCTTTAATATTAAATAGAGAAAAGTGTAATGGCTTTAAACAGCTTAATTCAACAAGATACTATATGTGATAGAAGTCTGATATAAAAACGAACAAAAAATGTTGTAAAGGCAGCATTTGTGGAAAGAGAAATAGTGTTAATATTTAAAGTTAATGCCCTTTCCAATGAGGTCATCGGTCTGGTCTTTTTTTCTCTCCATAGATGCTGCCCAACCTGAGTATTTTCAACGTTTTCTTTTTTAATCCCCCAATTAAATTGGTTCCTCTAACTTCAATCAGTTTTAAATACATTTCACTTGTTTGTGCTAGCTTCATAAGAAAGGTAAAATGAAAGCAATATTTGATACTGATCCACTTTAGAAGATAGTAGAGCATATGATTAAAAAATTGATCAAAAAGGAAGGTTTTAAAGGACGGAAGGAATTCTGCTCCTTAGGGCTTAGACAACCAAAGGCACAGCCACCAATGATGGAGCAATAAAATCCAAAGATAATCACAAGGCCAGAATTGTAGCCGTGCAGATATCCCAGCGGACTGGAAAAATGAAAAAGTTTATAGAAATGGTCATGCAGCCATGGAGGGATATCATAATAGGGATGAAATATTTAGAAATTGTGTCATTGCTCTACAGGGAACTAATGTAGGTCAGGAAGCAAAGGGGTGATGGGTAAATACAACTTGGTGCAAGTTATGAACAAGTGTTTCAAACGATCAGAAGAATGTAAGAAATACATGTAATGAGGAAATGTAAGAGGAAGCCATGCAGCCCCTTGGGCCTGCTCAACCACTGAATCAGATCACAAAACTGGTGGTATAGTGGACTGTGTAGAAGGTTGTCTAAGGTTACAACAGGATCTAGATAAATGGGAAAGTGGATAAGGGAATGGCCAATGGAATTTGGGAAGTTAAACCAGGCCAAGACATAGAGTGAATGGCAGGGTCCTGGGGGAGTGTTATTGAAAAGCAATGTCTTATGGTATTACAAGTACGTATTTCTCCAAAAGTGGTGACACAGGTAGACAGAATGGTGGTGAAGGCATATGGTCTGCTTGCCTTCATCGGCTGAGGCATCGAGGATAGGAGTTGGAAAATCATGTTGCAGTTGTATAAACTGTTCCTTAGTCTGCATTTGTGTATTGTGCGCAATTCTGGTCACCACACTATAGGAAGGATGTGATTAAGCAAGGGAGTGCAGAAAAGATTCACAAGAATATTGCCTGGACTGGAGAGCTTGAGTTACAAGGAGAGATGGGATAGGCTGGGACTATTTTCCCTAGAGCAAAGGAGGCTGAGGGGTTACCTTATAAAGATTTATAAAAAGTATGATGAGTATAGATAGGGTAGATAGTCACAGTATTTTTCCAGGATAGTGGAGTCTAAAACTAGAGGGCATAGCTTTAAGATAGGTGCAGAGTGTCAGGGGAATCAGAGGGGCAAGTTTTTCCCCTCTCACCTTATGGGTATATGGAACAGAGCTGCCACAGGAAGTGACAGAGGTGGGTACAATTTAAAAGACACTTGGACAGGTTCATGGATAGGAAAGGTTTAGAGGGATATGGGCTAAATGCAGGCAAATGGGATTACAGTAGATAGGCATCTTGGTCAATATTGATGAGTTGGGCTGAAAGGCAATTTTCATACTATATAAATCAATGAATGTAACATTAACCTCAGTTCAACTTCCTTAACTGTTCACCATAACCTTTGACTCTCCTCCAGACCAAAAATCTCTCTCTCCTGGACTTAAATACTTAACAACTCAGCCTCCACAACTCTCTGGGATAGAGAACTCCAAAGATTCATGACTTTGAGAGATGAAATTCTTCCTCATCTACATCTTAAATGGGCATCCCTTTATTCCCAAACTATGGTAGATTCCCCCATGAGGAGAAACATCATCAGTTTTGTGAAGCCATCACAGAATTTATGCATCAATACAATCACACCTCTTACTGTGTTCTGTAGGCAGATGTGGGGGAGGAGGTGAGAGCAGATCCACCAGGGGATGGGTAAAAGGTATGAAGGGAGGCAGCATGGGGGGGGGGGGGGAGGAGAGAGAAAAAAAAATCTACTGCATTCAGTGCTCCAAGTGTGGCCTCTTCTACAATGGCGATACCAAACATAGACTAGGTGAGCATTTCGTAGAACACCTACGCTCTGTCCATAACCACGATCTGCATCTCCCCGTTGCCAGTCGCTTCAACTCCCTCTCCCACACTATCACTGATATGTCACTCCTCAGCCTCCGCCACTGCCAGAAGTCCAAATGCAAACTGTAGGCACAATACCTCATTTTCTATCTTGGGACCTTTCAGCCTAACAGGGTGAATATCAAATTCTCCCACTTTAAGTAAACCACCAGCCACCCTGCCTCTCTTTTTTCTCACCATTTTGTTTTTTCTCTCCTTTTCCTCCCCTCCCCCCATACCTTTGACCCATCCCCCAGTAGATCTGCTTTCCCCTCCTTCCCAGCATCTACTTATCACCACCTGTGCCCACCCCACCTCCCCTCTATGTCCACCTAAAACTGCTGTTCCTCCCCCCCCCCCATATTGGGCTTCCCCTTCAGTCCTGGAAACAAAAAAAAAGGGGGGGGGCTCCTGATCCAAAACTTTGACCATCTGCTTTTCTCCACTGACCTGCTGAGTTCCTCCAGCATCTTTTTTTTCCATATAGATTCTGGCACCTGCAGTTCTTTGTTTCTCCAGTTTCAGATCAATAACGTTTCATCAGACCATTCTGCCCAATCTGGGGAGTATTTCTAGCACTGTGTTTTTATTACATTTTAGTTGAGTTGAAAAAATGACAAGGCTTAAATGCAAGTTATAAAATGTAACCATTTTAAATAATGCCATCCCATGGAGGTTGGATAAACCAGTTTCCAAGTCATAACTAACACGTTAACTTTGCACCACTAAGAATTGTACTACATAACCACAAGTAATTCTTCTTGCAACTTTAATGTGAAACTTGTCAGTTTGTTTCTGTGGAGAAAGTTACAGTAAGAATATTGTTTTAATACAAGCTTTTCTTTTACTTACTTAATAAAATACCCTCGTTATAACCTTTAATTACTTTTTCCAGCATTTTAGAGATCTGAATACTTTTCGATGTGTGTTATCACAAACATGGTTTCAGTTGCTTTTAAAAGCTGAAATGGAAGGACAGCAAAAATACCAAAAGCACAGCAAATTTTAAGAGCATTTTGAAAGTCAGTAATAGCAAGCCAGAAATGTTGGGAATCTAGAGTTTGGCTAAGTACAGAATTGGTGGAGGGCTCTGCCAATGAATTGAAAAAGGGAAAAAAAAGATTACACAAAACAGAATTAGAGGACCAAGTAATACAGGAGTTGAGGTTGTGAATTCAGTAGGAGGTGAAAAAGGAATTAAGTATTGAAGTAACCAAAGATGAACTACCTCACAATACTAAAGCAGAGGGAAGAGAAGCAATGGCCCCAATAACTGAAAGGCAGGGAGGGCAATTGGAAAATCCAGGGTTCTGGAAATCCTTAAGTTAATACAGTAGGACTAGATTTAAATTTTCCAAATTGTTCACTACCAACCAGAGGCTGGCTGGCCACTGAACATTTAGGCAGCTGAAGAGCAATACAGAGGCAATTTGGAGATGAGGGGATAGTTAGTGCAGATAAGCACAAAGATGGAGATAAGTAAAACTTGCTGGGACGGAGATGCAGGTGGGGGAGCACTCTGGCTAGTATTCCTCAGGCAGTGCTGAGAAGTCACTTACCTAGTTCCATCCAGCCACTCTTGCCTTCCTCAGCTACTAGTTTCCCCAAAGTTCAGGAAACATAACATGTGGAATGAAGTTAAGATTTGAAAGACACTACCTCATTAAAATAGTTAGATGGGATTGCAACTTGACTGCTTTCCAGAAACAATGTCTAACTTGCCTCTGTTGAACTAGGAGCGAGTACAATATAACATCTTTCCCATTTTTGGATGTTTAAACCATTTTGATTTCCAATCTAAAAAACACTGTATGAAACAGAAAAGTCTTGAGATTAATATACTGGTTATTCAACTAGGACTGATGCAAATTAATAGCACAAGTCAAGTTTAACTATAACGAAGTTCAAGATTGCTTTGCAGCCTTAGGACCTTCCTCAAAATTAGGAGGATGTGGCTGAACGTTAGATATTCCCAATGTGGAAAGATTGTTAGAAAACAGGAGACAACTATGATGCAGAGTGATTGGAAAAGCCCAGTAACATGTACAGTAGATTTTACATTCAGATTCAAGAACAAATGAGTAGTCACACCAATATGTCTTGAATCATGATAAGGCCAAAAATTGTGCATCACACGTTTATTAAGGCTGACCAAAGGCAAGTAGAAATGGAAACTATACTTCTAAAGCTTCTTTCAAAACTGCTGATAGTTCAGTTTTTCCTCTTTTTTTTTAATCAGAGGCAAGCAAGCATGGTGACAACACCTATGGGTGTCACATTAAGTCTTAAGTCAGAACAGGGGAAGATCACTAATTGTCAAAGTGACCATACCTACAATAGTCACTACCACTGCATTGTGGGGGGGGGGGGGGGTGGAAGAAAGAGGGGGTACAATGGAAGTGAAGTGAATTACATTTATACAACAGGAATAAAGAACATTTCAAATCACTGCAACAGTTGATATCTGACATCCAAAGATAACACAGATTATTCTCCCAGTGCACTGGATAGTGAAGATCTACAGCTGAACTATAAAGATCAAGCAGCTGCCAAACTGCTTTCTTCCTCATTGCCTCCTACATGTCCCTGAAAGAATAGAGACATTATCAGATGGAAAACTACAATTGAACATAGTAATGGCCATAGTCTACCATTTCACAAATATTTTATACTTGGTACTTTGATGCAACCAGCAATGAGAAGCAGCATATGGTACTCTTAAGAAAAATCTGACACTTTCAAAGAGGAGGACAATGAAAAAATTATGGCACAGAACCCAGCCATTCAGCTCTACAGCAATCCCCTCAGTCCCATTCTTCTGAACTTTCCCCATTGCCTAGCAAATTATATTTTTTCTAATGCATCTATTTATGAAGCTCTGTATCCCATACATTTAGCTAACCATCCTCTCAAAGTCCCACCACATTCAAAGATTTATGCACACATCAAGCCTTGCATGCCACGTCTCCCACTTTTCTTTATGCCAAAATGCATCACTTCACATAAGCCTGTTTTAAAAATCACTTGCCTATTCTGCCAGCCTTTTTTCTCTGGCAGTCTATTACTTCTCATTGCTGGCCATATCTCTGAGTGCCACGTCAGTGTAAATTTTGAAATTTCACTTTGTGCAACCACATCCAAATCATTAATATCAGAAGAACTCCCAGCATTAACCCTAACACCACTATTTGTCGCATTCCTATTGGAAAAATAACTGCTCCCTTTTATTCCAAGGGCCTCAAATTTTGCTGGCCAGTAAATAGTGTGGGACTTGGTCAACTGCCTTCTAAAAGTCCATACAGACGGCACATTCCCTTCATCAGCCTTCTACAGCTTAAAATATTCAAATGGTAAACATATTGTGAAGAACTGTGTAGGATAGATTGTTTGCCAGGAGATGCAAATTTGCAGATGGCTCCATAAAAAAAATCTGATTTCAGAAATTTCAAAGTTACTGTCAGATACATGATCACATTTTACAATGAGAATCCAGCAAACATCAACAAGTTTAAGCAATCCAACTTTTTTTTAAACCATAGATTCACAAATTTAGTTTCTGTATCATTAATAGGTTCAAACATTTTGTTCAGATTATGCAGATATGCAATTAAACGAAGAAATGCTTAAGTTTGTCTGTGATTCTCAGCTATTCCACAGGGTGCACTTTTTTGCAGCCTTCTCCAGCATCATCTCCAGAAACTTATTAAACAGTCAATGACCTTAGACACTTGCCATAAAAGTACCATGAAAATGTTGCACTCTCATGTGAGGTGCATGTGAATTTTTAATGATTTACTAAACATACTGTTTAGAAATCTAAGAAACCTAATTAATATTTCAGTATATATTGAAATGTGTTGATATTTCATCCATTTTAATTTTTGTTCCCCCAATCTTTATTTAGCACCTGCAATATGTTGAAAATATTTAGTAAAAGCTGTGCTGTTTCCTTTGTGGTTTGCTGTCAGTGAAAATGCATTAGTGTGATGGGCTGCTCAGTCAGACTGATGACTTCATTACTGGTGGTTGCCAGGGATCTCCTAGAGTTCATGCCTCTTGGCAACTGATGTTGAAAAAAGGAAGACATTGCCCCGGAGGTTACTGGATCTTTGAAGGCGGCTCTCTTCAAGGTCAGCAGCAAGCACCACCAACTTACATCCTAAAGCATTGAAATGCAGACAGATGCATAACTTATTTATCACAGGTTAATATCTAATTAAGGAAAATACAACACTTAAATTACTGGATCCTTTTATTCAGCAAAAAGCATATGCAAATCTTACCAAAAGCACAGTAATTCCAGAAATGAGAGAGATTGTCATAAAATAATGTGCTATGATTACATTCATGCAACAATACAAGTCACAAAGCTTTTCCTTCCTAAACAAACTACAGGGCATCCTAACTAGTGCTCAGGCACTTTGCCAATGAACTGAGATTTGAGGCCACAACTACTGTTAAAAATTACACTTACATAGGCAATCAATCTTAGTTTAAGCAATAGCTCTTAATCAGCACATCTCCAAATTCAAATCAGAAGGCAGCAAAAGAATAAGCCACCTCCAAAGATGCGCCACATGTACGACATGGAGTATCTAACATGCCAACCTGAAACACCAGTCAAGGCTGGTGGACTAAAATTTTTTTAAATTCACCCCAATTTATGCCTGCATATTTTGCATGCATTCCCAGGATATTTTGTTCCTTTCTACCAGGTAACCTCAGGCTATAAACTATTTGATCCCCGCATACTTACGCACTAACACAATCAAACATACGCTCATCTGAAAAGTTCGTCTGACAAAAAAAAATCAGCAAATGCTTTCATTTTCCAAACTAAGTCAAACATCAGAAAGTACGAAATATAGATACTCATAGAAACTTGCTTGGACAATAAAATAATGAATAAAAGTGCACTATGATACAGAGACGTGTTGACACTTTTTAAATGAAAAAACTCTCACTGCTGTCTGGATCCATACAGTTATCAATGATTGAACAAACAATCCACTTGGGTCAGGTTCAGTGCAGCAAATAACTAAGGCTCATTTCAAAACTTAATGAATGATGAGAAGTAACCAAGGTACTATGGAAAAACTAACAGCAAAATACAACAAAATAGTCGATGCTGTTTATCCTCATTTGGCCTGCAATTTTACCAGAACAAAATAATGTGTTCTGTACAAGATAAATTCTTTTGCAGAAACTTAGAAATTTAGAAGGTTGAGATTGGCAAGACCAATTTCACAAATCTGTTACTGATATTTAAAGTGTGCCAAGACAATATTCAGGAGCTATTGGGATCACATAGTCTACCTTATTCCAAGGGCTGAAACCATACATTGAGACTGTTTGGAGTTTCTTACTTCAAATAAATCACTATCATTATAAGCAAGATTAATTCAAGAAAAAATAAGCACTGTATATTTAGAGAGGGACTTGATGATTTTGCAACATTTATGGACAAAGACAACAAAAAGGCCAATAGAAATAGGAAGGTAATTAAGGCAATTTTGTGGATCATTTTGCTGACAGTACTATACATGCGATACATTTTGACTAGAAGATGGTAGGAAACAAAAATGTGCACACAGGCTTGCAAGCCATACACATTACACAGCCAGTGCTGGGCAGTTCTAAGCAAGCAATTATGTTGGACAGCAGTATTGTAAAATACACACTGAATTCCATATCCCTTTCCTGCAAGCTCAAGCAGTACCAAAATGCATTTATATTATACATTAATCTTCAAATTTCCAAAATATGATGACTTTTCTGTCAAGCATTAACAAGAGATAATTGTGCTGAACCACATATACACATCAACTCCAAATACTTAACAGACCATTGGTGTCAGAAATGCAGTATTTACCACTACAGCACATATTTCCAACATATTATTTACATATTTGATACAACCTTCATGAAAGTATTCTTGCAACTCAAAGCTTCAAAAGGGTTCAGTAAGTTTTAACAGGAAATAAATTGTTTCCGAATGCACTGTTATTCTTCATGAACCTCATTTCTATACACCTGGCTGGTATGACAGCAAAATGTTTTAATGTTAAAAAAAAACTGCAGTTAGCATGTGGCGAAAATGTACTGATGGATTTGTTTTGGATATATCCTTACAAATATGTACAAAGTAAGTACAGGCACTTAAAACGTCTTTGGTTGGAATAAACCAACTTTGCAGGATACTGCATTCAAAGCGTCAATGCCCATTCTCTTGGGCTTAACGTGCAAATGCTACAACCTGTCCACTTCCAAAAATGAAGCTGTTTTATGCTTCTGATAGTGCAACCTGAAAAAAAGAAAAAACAATAATGTGCAACCATAGAAACAAAATAAATTGGAAAACTAGATTAGCAGCAATCCATCATGAGGTCAGTTTCTTTGTCTTTTATCCTTAAACATTACTTATTACTCCAGCATCAATTGTAGTTAATTAGACCAAGGAAGTCAAAGCCAAGGTTTTGCTCCTGTCTACACACATTCCTGGTTAGGAAATGTGAAGCTCATGATTCACATTCAAATTGAACAATCGAAGTCCAATAAGGTCAGAGGAACAGATAAGTAAGATACCACTATCATTTTCAGTATGCCAACGTTTTTAAAAAGTTTGCATTTTAAATATTATGATGAAACTTGAGTTTCTAGTGTTCAGTGTATATTGAGCAGATAATCCATTATACATACAGACAATATTTTATAGCTAGATAATTTAAATACAAGCTCAAGTTACTACATCTGTGGATTTATACTCGAGGCAGAGATACTTAGTTCACATTGTAAACTAAATTCCAGTCTGGAGTGATGATCCAGGTAAATGCTTCAAAATACTATTTTAAATTAGGAAAATGAGAATAACTTAATACTCACAATTGTGTACTGTATTAGTGCCTGTATTTAATAGGCATCACGATCAGAGTACAATTTTTCTTTAAATCGGGTCGAGTCACAGAAAAAGAAGGAGTTACCTTTTCTGGACAGAATTCACTATTGTTTTGCCGCACTTTCCCTGGTCGTCCTTTGATCACCGCATAGCAGAATATAGTAATTACCATTACAAAGAGAAAGTAACTGGTATGCATTAAATGCAAGTTAATGAGTGAACGGTCATCCTGTAAGTAAAATCAATAAGATAACTTTTAAAGATCAAAAATCAAAATTCAAATAAAAACATGTCACATACAGCTTCATTTTTGATTTGTGTTTTTTATTTATGTAATTTTGCTTAGTTGGATGCTCCAGTTCACACTTAACCATGGTTTTCACAAAAGGAAACCAGTGAATGATATGGCAGGAGCAATTTGGCCAATACTGCCAGAGCTGCTGTTGGAAAGTACCAGCTAATTAGTCTAAATCTCCTGATATCCCATATTCCTGCAATTTTGCCCTTCAAGTATTTATTCAATTCCCTTTTAAAGGTACCTTGGAATTCCCTTACCTCACCCTTTCAAGCAATCTATTATCACATCACCTTTCGCTTTTCTGCCAGTTTAAATCTGTATCACCTGTTTAATAACCCCTCTGCCATTGCTAGCCTTTCTGATTTCATTCCATGAGAATTCTTTGCAAACTTGAACACCTCCAGCAAATTCCCCTCAATTTTACCTTATGTAGAAGAATACAAGTTTCTTAAATCTCACTATAGAACTGATACCCAGTCCCTCACTGCACATAATTTTATCTTGTACTATAATATGTCATTTGGCTCTTAGTCTTGCACAATTTTGCATCAAGTCTCATTTTCAGATGCCAAACATACCTTAAATCAATATCCCTAGAAAGAATCCAGTCAGAGTGGGTGGGTTACTGGAGTGTATCAATTTCATTACATCATTTAGATCTAGAATAAAATGGCTCTCTGGGGGCAATCCAAAAGGGGTCAACTTTCATTCTTTTAAATCTTCTTAGCATCCTCAAAATAATTGGCATTACCATACCTCAATATCCAATACAGAAAGACCTGATATAATGCAGACAGGGCAATAATAAATTTAATTGGTATTCTGGGAACTTTCACTGTCAGATTCTGTGATTACTCATTAGTGGTGTATTCCGTGGAATTTTATTGTACATAAATACAGGCAATTGCCCACTGAGACCAGACCCAACAGCAGCATTACCAATACGATATACATCATGTGAAGTACTATTACCCATGTCTGCAAGAACAAACAAGGTTGGAATAGCTAATGAGATTTGATGGGGCAAGAGGTCAGTGTAAATTGAATAAACTAGAAAAATCAAATTTCCACTCTACTGATTAGCCTTGGCCCATTGTGGCCTGGTGTGACCAAACTGTAGTTAACTAAAAACATTGAACAATTATATTAAGGTAAATAATTTTTTTTGTAATCTGTACAATACTGAAAGGTAAAGCTAACAATACTGTGTGCAATTTCATGCAACATTAATGTGATGATAGTTGAGTCATAGTAGGCCTAAAAGAGAAAAATAACAAATATGGAACAAAGTTGACATTTTTTTTTTACATGTATAGAGGACATATTACTTACATCTGGCACAATGACCGTTAGTTTAGGATTGAGTGCATGATAGACTTTCCCAATTGCTCCTTTATAACACCAAAATGGATTGTATTCCTGCGAGTATTTAGTATTTGCATCTCTAGCTGTGGTGAAGATTTTATACCAGACAGTGGCATTACTGTAGGTTTCAGGAATGCAATGTGGTGGTTGGCTGTAAAACATAATTTTCTTTTTACTTCATTATGCAATCTGCTTCAAAAGACAAACCCATTGCCCTTGAATTTTTGTCTTTTCTGACAGCATAGGTGAATATCCTCCTCCTATCAAGTCTATACCAGCTTGCCCAGCAATCCCATAGTTCCCCATTCTTTCCCTGTAACATATTCCCTCACACATGCCCATTACAGCCCCCAATTTGCCTGCCGCCCATCACACTAGGGGCAATTTACTGTAGCCAATTAAACAAGCATATCATTCAGATGTGGGAGGAAACCAAAGCAACCTGGGGAAACCCAAGCAATTATAGGAAGAATGTCATTGGAGCCATGTGCTGCAGGTAATGCAGCTGCCTTCAATGTGCCACCCTGTATGGTTTCACTCATTATGCTTTTAGAACTGCTGCTTAAAAAAGCAAGAGTTTCAGATCAGATATCCATTTAAAATCAGCTTTTCACTAGATTATAAGCAACCCTGACATCTTACTTGACCTGTAACTGAGCTTCTAACCCCATACCACAAGCTTCTCGTTCTGAAATATAACCCTTCTTCATCCCAACTAACACACTTATCCATGTTTATTACTTTCAAGTTTGACTATTCCAATGCTTCCCTTCTCAGCCTCCATCTTCCACTCTGTAAACATACCTGGAAATATGCTGTCCATGTTACCTCACAACAATTTCCATTCACCTACCAAGAATCATCCACCACTGCTGCAAGTGCTGGCCTACATTTACAATTGATCCATCAATAGGTCAAAATATAAATTCTTCTTCTAGTCCAGTGAGCCCCAACTCTACCATTTTGAATATATCCAAGAACCCTGTTCTTTAACTCTGGCCTCATATCCATCCACTGTTCACAGCTATCAAGACTAACATTTTGAATTTAATCCCCAAATACCTCTGCCTCATCCTTAAAATGCTGACCTTTTCTCCCCTAGGTTTCAACTGCCCTTCCTAGTGGTTCTGAATCAATTTTGCCAAGTGCATTCAACTTGGTGCTCAACCAAGTTCAATGCTCTGCATGTGTATGCTGTTAACAGAAAGGAAATACTTTCATCAGGACAAAGAGGCAGTACAGGATTTATTGAATTTACAAATGTTCAATTTATGAATTTCATTACAATGCCTTTGACTCTTTGGGATGTGTGTCTTTGATTTATAAAACTGTTTTTCATCATAACAAATACCACACCACTCTTTCCACAGGAGTGCACTGTACCAAATTCCCATAATACACTTCAGTCTTTGATTTACAAAATTTTATGTAAAGAAATGATTTTCAGGAATACATCCTATTCATAAATGATGGAATGTATCTGAAAATCAGAAAGTCATTGCAAATTACCAGCTAAAGTATATGGTATGAAGATTTTACTTGTTTAGTAGTTGATAAATTTCTCAAATATAGAACCCTTTACAATATAGTAACAATGCTTTCAAATACAACCTGGGGGAAAAGAAAATCTAATTTAGCTCAGTTATACAGCACTGCACAATGCCTCAAAAACATAGCTCAAGAGTACATAAATTTGGATTAACATGAACTGGCATATTGTATCATACAAATTGTACAGACCATTTAATAGACTTTCTGCAACTCGATTCAGATACTTTTTTACCTGAAGAATTTAATGGATTAACAGACTGGGTCTCACACTGGAATGAATGCCAATTGATAGGTTAAACAAAAAGATTCCTGTGGAAGTATGGGGATTTGACAGACCCAAGAAAACAATTCTTTTAAACCACAGAAAACTGTAGAATTTATTGGAATCATCTGATGCCCTATCCTTCCAATTAAACAGAGATCAATGCAATGGAACTCAATTCAACTGGCTCAGTTAATCACATTTTCATCACACAGTTGAGGGTTAAAGATTTTTGAAGAGTTCCAACAGCAAGTAACGGAAATTTGCCCTTACCAAATTTACAAATCACTACCAAAAAATTTGAGATTCGGAGTTTATGTGAAAAATTATAAATGAATAAACATGAAGTGTATGGAGAGAATTGAATTAATTTACCAAAGACAATGATCGCAGGCTGCTGGTTCACAGTGGAAGGCCACTCAAGGGATTTGCTTTGGAATCTGACAAAGCAAATCTCGTCTACGATACTTTACCAAAAAAGTGTAACACCCATTTCTTGTTAATTAAAACAGCCCTTTTTTTCAGTCTACAATACAATCAGAATTCACTTGCCTATAGACCACACACCTACACAGAGAAAAACTTCCTGTAGAAATATACATCCACTTATAACATGGGATTCAATGAGAAAAAGGATTCACATATATAAAATATCACAATACAGACTTAGCTAGGAACGCAACCCTCCCATAAAGCAGGGGTGTACAGTGTGCTGTTAAGAATTAAGGTCACCTCTTCACATTATTTGTGGTATAAATTTTCTTCTAAAATATAAGAGTTTAGTGAAAATAGCTCATGTTCAAAACCATCTTTTGACAAGTTTCCACACAATTATAATTTAATCATCTTCAATGTGTAACTACAATTTTTTTTTAAACAGCACAACCACAAACCCTATTTACTGTGGTAATAATCAAAGACAACAACTGATAATTTGACTGAAGTTCTACATTTCAATAAATCTAAAATTCAGAACATACTGAACTTGTTTCGGTCAATTTTGTCATAACAAATTGCACTAACAAATAATTTAGAAATTTCTTGAGATTCAGTTGCAAAAGTAAATATAGATACATTTGCAGAGAAAATCTTTTATCAAACAGAAAAGGGCAAGTTTCAATTCCTTGAGCAAAAGCAAAATACAACATGGTGAAATTCCAAAATAAAAACAGAAAATGTTAGAAATACTCAACCAGTCAGGCAGAATCTGTGGAAAAAGAAGTTGACCTTTCAGGTCGATGACCTCGCAAAACTCAAAATGAAAGTTCTTCAGCCTGAAAATGTTAACTTTGTTTATTGCTCTCCAGATTCCCTTGACTGGCTGAATACTTCCACCATTTTTGTCTTCTTATATCAATTCCTCACCTCTTATTACCCATGGAAAAATTTGGAGGTTACTACAACCCCTTAAACATTGGGGACAATTAGTGCGATGATACAAGTTAAATCAAAACCAGTCTCAAATCAGAAAGACCAATTCTCAAAATAAAACACTTTTTAATTATACTCACTAAAAAAAATCCTGGGTGCGAAATACTCATTACTTTGACTACTGTTCTACATAAATTTATAATTAGATGCTTTAAGTTTTTAATTTAATTTTTTTCCCCTCAATCTTTTCTCCTTTGTTCCTGAAGGTATCAGAATGATGATAAATTCAGTTTCATGGATAGCAGACGTTCTCAAGTACCCCAATCCAGTCTTTTATTCATTTTTGGCACATCCGCAGTTATGCAGGAATCTGATCCAGCATGGAAGTAGATAAAAGAAAATCACAATCTTGTCCATTCCTGTTCCCACTATTAAATCCACATTTATAGCAAGACAGTGGTCAGGAACAGACCAAATTTCTATTTCACAGCTGCAACAACTAACTCGGCAAAAAACAGGGATTTTTTCTGTGATGCAACAATTTATTGGAAGTCCAAATTTCTTGTTAAAGGCCATCCCCAGGTAACGAATGGATTCCATTTTTTTTATATATTGTCATGAATGGCACCAAAAGCATACCAGACTGATAAGAAAGAACAATTACTAAAAGTGGAGAGAGGAAACTAGTTCTTCCATTCATAGGAACAAGTATATGTATGCATGTCAGACTTCTGAATTTAATAACATACGGGAGCTCGTTCATATGTAGGGGTGTCCATCAGTCAGGCATTTTTAACCCAAGGATCACCTATATTCTAAGGGCAGAAAGTTGCTTTAAAAAAAATACATATGCTTGACGGCTGCTGCAAGATTTGCCAACTCCACTGTAGCTTCGGAGACTGTTCAATCCAGAAACTATGGCCTAACATACAGAATTTGAATTTCCTCAACGAAAAACACAATCTGCCCATGTCAGGAGTTCGACAATGAGTATCACAATCGCAAGTATTAAACTCAAATTCAATTCTCCCGCCCACCCCCCGAGTCTGAATCTTCAAGTATGGATAAACTCAGCAAACAAAATGTATCAACTGCCACTGCAAGTTTTCTCAAAAGTTCATACTCCACAGCATACTTATTTATATTTTTTTAGAAAAGAATTAATTGCATATTACAAGATAACTTACACTTTAAAACAATAGACAGATTAAAAAACATAATTTCTCTAGATCTGTTTGAAAAGACCTACCAGAGAATAATACTTACACTGTGACAGGGAAAACATTAGTTGCAGCAGTGATGGTCATACAAGTAGTGTAAACCATCTGCTCACAGTGGTTGTGGAGTACACATTCATCCAGATTCCAGGAAGTTGGTAATGTAAATGTAATATTCATTTCTTCATGTGCTTCTCGTCCTACAAAATAACCACAATACTTTTTAAATTACTCAAAGGCCTGCCACATAGCAGTTATTTTTCCCAAGTGAAATTGCACTGAAGTCAGAAACACAAGCCTGTTATAACCTCAATTAAAATAAAGTTATATAATGGTGGGAGATATTTAATGCTTGTACAATTCAAGTGTTAATTAAAATAAATAGATTTGTTCCTTTTATGGAACATGAAACTGGTATTAAAACTGTCTAACTTAAGTTAGGTAAGGGATTAAAAAAAGATAATCAGTAATCACTAAGCAGTACAAAACACTTGATACACCTTTAAAAACTCATTTGGATTTTTTTTTGTTCTGGTTGTGTTCTTTTTTGTAAAAATTGGGTCTAATTTATGTTTAATTTATGTTTTGTGAATACTGCTTATATGATGCTATGTGCCTGTGATGCTGCTGCAAGTAAGTTTTTCATTGCACCTGTGCATATATGTACCTGTGCATATGACAATAAACTCTACTATCGACTAAAAACATTAAAGCAGAAATATTTTCAGAGATTTTACTAATTTTCATCAATTCCATCTATTTCCCTCAATTCCATTTGAGAAGGCTACATGCAATGCAAGTTGTGGAAGAAGGGAAAATTACTGGATTCAACTTTGGGATTTCTACATAAAACTAACAAACTGAAAGCGACTGTGTCACCTGAACAACCTTGGTCTCCATCCCATCACAGACAATCCCATATAACATACAAAATCCTAAAGGTGCTTGGCAGGGTAGATATTTAGATGTTTCCACTAGTGGGAGAATCACAAACAAGGGGACATAGCTGCAAAATAAGGGGCTGGTCATTTAAAACTGAGGTGCATGGATGCTGCTTTAAGGTTAGTGAATCTCTTAAAGTCTGCGCCCTAAGGGTAACGGAGGTCAGCTCTTTAGACATATATTTAAGGTGGAGACAGATACATATTTGAAAGATCAAGGAATTAAGGATTATGATAAACTGGCACAAAAGAGTTGTTGAGGCCCACAGTGATCAGCACGATCACATTGAATGGTGGGGCAGGCTTGAAGGGCCAAATGGCCCATCCCTGCTCCCATTTTCGTGTGCTCACCACCCCTCCCCCCTCTCTGCAACTTAAGATACATTTGTTTTCTGTTTTCCAGTTCTGATCAAAGGTCTTGACTTGAAACCTTAACTCTGTTTCTCTCTCAGTGGATGCTGTCTGACATGCGAGTATCACCATCATTTTCTGCTTTTTAATCTAAAAATTTATAGCTCGTGCATGTATCAGTCTGGGAAAAGGTAGCAGTATGAGAAAGTAAAGGAACCACTATGGGAAGAGTGTGAAACATCCAAATTAGTTTCGGATTGCTCTGAGGGAGAAGCATTGCTACATAACTGTGCTATAAACAACAATGCTCATATAGTTATTAGCCAAACATGTGCAGTTAATTGAATTTACAGCAGATGTCAAATTTTGAGGAACAAAGTTTCTGCTCCTCTACCTCAAAGGTTCTGAAATAAACTACAATCTCAATTCTTAAACTCACTTCAGAAAATATTTATTTCTGTATCACCAGTGGTAGTGTCTTACATTCACTTTTAGAATAAAAACAAAGACTTTATTTCCTCAGAGAATTCAAAAGCATCCCATCAGTTTTTTCTTGTAAAAGATGTAAGCAGCTGAAAGATATCATGCAAATCACAAATCACTCATTTTGGTCTCAGAGGTGGGACTTCAGGGACAGAAATTAACTTGAGATTCTAAAATTGGTTTATTTTATATGTAAAACAGCAGTAAACAAACTATAGGACATTAAGTTAATTGTTTGCGGAAATTCTTCAGAATAATACAAATAAATAATTAGACTATAATTAAAAGTAAAAAAAAATCTGTTAGCTCCATGAAGGAGGCAGAATTTTAAAAATGTTATTTAAAATTAATCTAAAAACCTTAAAACATTAAAGATGAGTTGTTAAAAAAGCTAATTAGAAGATTAGACAATGAATCAACAGACAATTATCCCACTGATTTCAGCGCTTTTACCTGTCAATCCAATTTGATGTCCAAAGATAGTTGCACTAAGATGTGTAATATTACGCGAGTATCCACCAAAGGGTTTTAAAGGATCCAGTGTGAGCGTTATTGTAACAGAAATATTTATTGGTCCAGGATCTTCCAGAAGTTGGGGCGATTGAGTGGAACTTCGTATTTGCCCACTTGTTACTGTGCTCTCTGGGGTGGTGGTTTCATTAATGAGGTGTTTTAATGTTTCATTCTCAGATATGCACAAGTCCAGATCATTAAACTTCAACAAAAAAGTGTTCCAGTCCTATCAGGAAACAAAAACATGCTTATGATTTTGTGATGTTTCACCTTAATCTTTATCTTGACATCATCCAAATGAATGGTGGTCTATTTTTATTGATCTGTAGTCACTGTGAAATGATCCATTGTCTGGGAGCATCAGGTTCCTCAGCACAAGGAGGGCAAGGGCTCATGCCCAGTTCCCAACAGAGCAGCTCACAGCCTAAAGAGACATACCTTTTGAAATACAGGAGAGGTATGTACTTACCTGTGAACATTCCAACTGGAGATCCAAGAGTGCCACAAAAAAAATAGCACACCACAGATTACCTGCATATAACACGTTTAATCTAGTAAAGTCTCACAAGGGACTTCGCATAGGTATTACCATACAAAATTGAACAGTGCTACAGAGATATTACAGCATATGATAGCATGATCACTAACTATAAACCAATCAGCTTTGAGGATGACCAAGATACCAGAACTGCAGGTCTGGAGGAGATTACAAAGATAGGGAGGTGGAGAGACCACAAAAAAAGGGGTTTAAAAACAAGACAAAAACTGCAAAAAAAAAATCCTGCTTTATAAGTTAGCAAAAGCAGGAACATGCACAACTTAGAACACCAGTAGCTAACTTTTTGGTTGGTAAAACAAGGGACAACAGCAAGAAGTGCATTGACATAGCCAAGTCAAAAGATAACAAGTAAAAGGATATACTAGCAGACTGACAAAAGGACAGAATGGGTCAACATCATGGAGAAAACAGCCTAAGTTTGTCCAACCTCCCCTTATAGAATATGCTCGCTAATCCAGGCAGCATCCTGGTAAACCTTCTCCAAAGCCTCCACAACCTTCCTATAATCAGGTGACCAGAACTGAATGCAATTCTCCAGATGCAGCCTAATCAGTTTTATAAAGCTGCAACATAACTTCCTGATTCTTGAACTCAATGTCTCAACTAATTAAGGCATGCATGCCATGTGCCTTCTTTACACTTTCAGGGAACTACGGACTTGGACCCTAAGATCCCCCTGTACATCATACAGAGGGATCCTAAGGATGTTAAGGGTGCTGCCATTAACTGTGTACTTTCCCTCTACATTTGATCTCCCAAAGTACCACACCTCACACGCGCTCAGATTAAACTCCATCTGCCATTTCACTGCCCATATCTGCAACTGATCTATAGCCTGCTGTATCCTTCAGCAATCTTCTACACTATCCACAACGGCACCAATCTTTGTGTCATCTGCAAGCTTACTAGCCCACCCATGTTTTCATATACATCACAAACAGCAAAGGTCCTAGTCTGGATCCCTGCAGAACACCACCAGTCACGGACCTCCATCCAGAATAAGACCCACCAATCACTACCCTCTGTCTTCTATGAGCAAGCCAATTCTGAATCCAAATGACCAAGTCACCATGGACCCTATGCATCTTAATCTCCTGGATAAGCCTACCCTGAGGGACTTTGTCAAGTGCCTTGCTAAAATCTATGCAGACAACATCCACTGCCCTGACATGCTATTTCAGTGAAAGCTATAATTATATTAAATGCTCAACATCCAACCAATGTTCCAGAGGCCCTGAATGATTAGGTGGAGGATTAGTCAGCAATGTGGATTCTTTTCCC
Source organism: Pristis pectinata (assembly GCF_009764475.1). Taxonomy (NCBI): domain Eukaryota; kingdom Metazoa; phylum Chordata; class Chondrichthyes; order Rhinopristiformes; family Pristidae; genus Pristis; species Pristis pectinata. Next base: position 20,213,154 of record NC_067425.1, on the reverse strand, counting down.
CCCTTCCACAATTCTACTTTTAGAATATCACCAATAGAAACTACGCTTCTCAATAGACACACGAGCAATTGACTACTACTGCTAATTTACTTATTTGCAAGAGGATTCCTTTAATAATCTTCCAAAAGATTACTTCTAGGTGTTGATAACACCAGAGGAGTTTTGCTAGAGCTCTGATCAAAATGTATACTTCAACTAATAAAGATGCTTAGGGGCCTTGCTGTGCACAAACTGCCATTAACTATGTACTTTCCCTTTACATTTGATCTCCTGAAGTAAATCACCTCACATCTGCCTAGATTAAACTCCAGCTGCCATTTCATATTTCCCCACAAAATGGACGAGACCTCAAAATGTATCCCTTTATTGGCTGTTAAGCATATTGGACATAGTAAGGGGATGCACAAGATTTCATATGAATGCTCATTTTCTTTCTACTGTCTTTCTCCCATATGTGACCATTCGATTTGTAAACTCCACAGCAGACATGCAGGGCCATGTAGAAGTTCATGGCATTTCACAGAATCATTGTTTCATGCTAGCACTTATTACAAAATAAGAGCCTATCATATTCATTCATAACATGTCTTTTGTCAATTTTAGTCTGTGCTTTTGCTGACAAAATAGACTAAAATAATAATTTGCCTGGATTGAGGAATCCTGGTGTAAAAGAAGATAGGGTTCTGATAACCAGGCATTTTCTATGAACATAACAATTGCCTACATTTTAAAACTTTAATTATAATTATTGTTATAAATTTTGCTTGTCTCTAACATTATAAGCAGGTACTATTAGCAAACTGAAAATGATCACAAACAGATTGTTTACATGTACAAATACAAGTCTGACAGTTTGAACATCTTTTCCCTCCACCATCCAGAATTATAAAATAGATTTGGAGTAAAACTGCTCTTAAATCCAGCCTTTATGAATTGGTGCGAGCAATGTTGTAAAACATCTAATAGGACTTTTTGTTTAATTACACTTCCAAACAATAAATGGGAGAATAGAAGAGAAACTATACCTCAGTCATCTCTGGAGACTTGATTTCTTTTATTTTAAAGAAGTATCCCAATGTCAGGAAAGCTATGGCCATAGCACTGACACTGATCATAAACACCACAAGGGGAGGACGGTTGCTGATGTACACCTTCAAATTCTCCAGTGGATGGACAGTAAGCATGGTTCCAGTTAAGTAAACCTACAAAACAGAAAGTTTGTTAAATTCATGACAAGAATTGATGTTATTATCTATTGACAAATGGGAGAGGATATGCAAGATTTACCAATATTCATTATTTTGTTTGTCGGTTTTTAAGGCACTATAGTGGTCAGGTTTATTTAGGGCACAAGGAAGAGAATAAAAGTTCATGCCGAGTAAAGGTTTGGAAAACAAGTAGCAGATAAACTTTTAGGTACAAAATGAGAACTAGTAATACGAAACATCAAAGTAATTTTTTTTTGGTAGAATAGTGGAAATTTCAGGACTATACTGTTTAGTGAGTGCCGATAAGCATCTAATTCTCATACACTAAAGAATTTAGAATAAAGTTAGTACGTAAATTTCCAAGTAATAGCTCTTTTAAAGTGCAAAAGATCTGAACAATAAAGTCTTCATTTAAAGAATTTTAACTTCAATAAACACTCACATACAATTACAATGCATATTCCTTTTCAAGGCAAAAAATCACTACCCCCTCTCTTCCTAGAGGGAAGAGTTCACAGAAAGTATCTCTTAAAAAGGCAAGTTGACAAAGAATGTCTTACTACATTAATAAATATGCTTGTTGTTCGGAGACATTGATCAATTCACACAATATACACACACACCATTTAGTTTCGGAATACAATAACTTTAAACTGTTTCAAGCAGGGAGGATTACTCTCTATTCCAGTTCTACTTGTTGTTGCTTGCATACCAAGGAAAACATTTTAATTTCCAGAAGGAATTAAAGACAGCTCAGTGGATCAATACTGAGCTAAGGAAAATAACCAGACAGCTTCAATTCACCCAAAGGAATCAATCACAAAGATTATTTTCCTTAATACACTTCAGCCACAGAGCAATGTATATCCTTCACCTTGTATTCTTAACTGCATACAAAACAGGAAATGCAAATACAATGCAACATGATAGGTGCTTACAGAAAGTAGGAATTATTAGACTGTAAATATGTTTTGTAAATGGTGTCATATATATGTGCTTTACTGAAGTTTTACTTTTTTCAGCCCACATTAGTGATCTGCTTGGGTATATAGCTAAAATGCAACCCAACCATGGCCAATCCAAAACCAATCGTAGCTAGAAGATTTATAACATTTTCCCTACCTAACCCAATGGTGCATCCCTGTTTCATGGCAGTTGAGCAACAGAAATTCACCCTTACAGAATTCAGGAATCAGTACCAAAAAATTTGAAATCCAGAATAGAAATTCGCTCTTACAGAATTTCTGCAAGAAAAAAAGATTTCTGCAGGGTTTCAACCCGAAACATCGACAATTCCTTTCCTCCCACAGATGCTGCTAGACTCACCGAGTTCCTCCAGCAGATTGTTGTAGCCTGAGGAGAACCTGTACCTCCAATTACGGTGGTGATAACAAAAATCGATCCATCACCAGAACTACATACTCCCAACTTTGTTTCAAGCCTGCCTCTTCATCCACACTTGGGACTCCTAGCAACATTGTGCTCCATAGGCCATTTATTTTGTTCACAATTGCCATGACTTTTCAGTGCGCAAATTACTAACACCAACATTTTTAAGATAGTAATTAGCAACATTTCCTTTCCAGGTGTGGGTCAAAAACTTTACAGACATATAGTAATACATATAAATCTGTGTGTTCCACAGATTTGCTCTCAGTTTTGCTCAGCTGGATATATATCAAGAGGATGCTGGAAACAGGATATTAAAAAAGACAAACTTCAGGCAATGAACTGTTACAACATCTGATATCAAAAATACAATGCTAAGCATGCTGAAAGGCAAAACATGCAAGATCCAGTACTTCTGGTCCCTTAACCTTGAGATTTGCTGTCAAAATTAGCACCTTACAACTTGGCTAAATTCTAGGGAGCGCAAGCAATGAGCATTATTGTTTGACAATATTCATAGAAACCATGCACTTAATGTTTCTTAAAGTCAAATGGACATCTTAAAACCTCCCCATGACTCTCTGTGCCAGGTTTAAATGTCCACTCTGCATAAAAACACAGCTCAGTCAAAACTCAGCTGCTCATGGCTTAACTTGGACCAGGTCCCATTCATCCATCATTCCCCTCCTTCCTGACCCACAATGACTCCAAGTCTGAAAACACAATTTTATAATCTTTTCAAATTCTTCCAGTGTCATTTCTCTTTCATTTCTATAACTTCCTCTAGCCCTACAAACATTTAAAATGTCTCTTATCCGATTCCAGCATCCACAATTATAATCACCCCATTAATAACTTTGCATTCAGTTACTTTTAACTAAAATTCCTCCCTGAACCACTCCTCAAACTTTGACGGGAGGATATTAGGACCAATGGATCATTACAAAGGGGATTAGAAACTGAAGTCATGGAAATATTTAATGGGATGTTACTCAAAAGCATTTTAAGTAAATCATGTTTTAAAAACTGAAAAAAAATTAATAGCAAAAGATCTTTGCCAATTCATGAATTGGTATCAAGGGAGGAAAAAGTCAATTTCGACCAACAGGGAAAGTTACAAAACATTTTAGTGCAGAAAGGATCATTTTAAAAAAGGCATCTGAAAATTGTTACAAAAGATAGGAGAACAAAGAATGCCAGATTACAGACAGCTTAGAAAGTGTAAAACTTTCTGCCATCTCATCTATTCTGGCTTCATTTGAACGTGCACCCTGGAGGTAAGAGAAGAACTGTGATATTATTTCATGAAATTAGAATTGCAGGCACAAATTTGAAACAAAATTAGTCTAATGCTACACCATAAAATAAGCAATGAAGTGGAAATTGACTATTTAAAAACAGTAATTGAAAATTATGTAATCAAGTAGCCAGTCTTTACAAAAATATTATTAAGGAGAACACAATAACTCCTTCCCACACGTCGTACAATTCCAACCAGGCAGTAATCTATTTACATTACTTGTCTGGAATTCAGAATCTAAATGACCACCGTTCATCACATGGTGCTCATTAATTAAAAATGAAAGATCACCAAGTTGCAGCATCAACTCAGTCTTTCTCTGCAAATAATTGCTTTCTTACTAAGTTTTCAGTATTATCTGCTATTTCAGATTTCCAGCATTTTGCTCTTTTATTATAAGTGTTCAAAGAATTCAAGTGGCAGTGTCCACACTGCTCATATATGAAGATTAATTGCAGACAAGTTTTGGAAAGTCTTTAAAGCAACCATGGGATCCTGAGGGCCTTTTTAAAAACTTCTTGGAATACACAGTGGTTACCCCTCTATAGGAAATGGTGCATAGATCTGTTCTCCTTACCCAAAGATATATTCTTGATTGAGAGAGTGCACAAAGGTTCACCATATTGATTCCTGGGATGAGAGTTTGTCCTTCATGGAAAAATTAAGCAGGCTGCTTAAACTCAAGGAAGTGTAGGCCCAATGTCTTTGAAAGATACAAAATTCATATGGATAGATGCAAGAATTGAGTTTCCATTATTTAGATGAGAAATCAAAATAAAGGGCTGGCCATCGAGGACTGCGATAAGAAGCCTCTGGAATTCTCTATCCACAAGTGCTAAGGAGGCTAAGCTCAATAAGGTGCAGGAGGGAGGAGCAAAAGTCCAAGAGCAATAATGGAGGCAGGGAGGACTACTTCAATACAGGTAACTTTTGCCGGGTGCTGTCTTAAAATAAAAAAAACTACAGATGCCAGAAATCTGAAATTAAAAAAAACAGAAAATGCTGGAAACACTCAGCAGGTCAAGCAGCATCCATGCAAATAGAAACAGTTAATGTTTCAGGCCCAAAGCCCTTCAGACGCAAGACAAACTCCAGACGTCAAGAGAGAGGGTTGGATTAAAAAAAGGAAGCATATGGCAGGTACAATGGACTCAAAATGGGGGAGGTCCAGCTTGAGTACAGAAAGTGTAGGGTGTCACTTTAAAAAGGGAGAAAGAAGGCATAAAATATCACAAGCAGACAAAATTGAGGAAAACCTAAAGTATTTTATGTATATTAACGGCCAAAGGAAAACCAGGGAAAGAGTTGGATGCATTCAGCAATGGAAAGGGGCAATCTGTACATAGAACAAGAGAATGTAAGTGACTCATGTAAACACCTGTCATTTGGACTAAAAGGATATTGTGGTTGGAGAATTCAGGAAAGGAAACAGCAAAATTCTATAAGTTACCAGTAAGAAGGAGGTATTAGATGTCCTTGCAGGCCTAAAGGCTTATAAAGCCCTAAGGCACAAAAAGATGCATCCCACGCTGCAACTGAGAGGCAAGAGTGCAACTTGTTGGGGCTCCAAGATTTTAATCTTTGCATGCTAAAGCCAAGGTGCCAGATGACTGTAAAAAAGCAAATGTGATAACTGATAAATCAGGTATTACACCTCAGTGAATCTAACATCAGTGAAAGGGAAGTTATTGGAAAAATATCTGAGGGAGAGAATTAATCTAGTACTGGAAAGGCTGGGAATAATCAAATATATAATTAGCATGGCTTTATTAGGTTTAGGATTAATATGATTGTTTTTTTTCCCAAAGAGGCATCAGTGTTTTTAATGAGGGTAGTGCAGTCACTGTAGTCTACCTGGACTTCAATAAGACCTTTAATAAGGTCCCACATGGGAGACTGGTCCAAAAATGTTAGAGCCCAAGGGATCTAAGCAAACTGATTCCAAAATTGGCTTCATAAAATGAGGCAGAGGGTAATGGTGCAGGGCTGTTACTGTGATTGGAAGCACGAACTACAGGGATCAGTGCTATGGCACTTATTGCTGGTTATAAACAATGTAGGAGACATCATCAGTAAGCTCACAGAAATTGGTGTGGTGGCATTGGAAGTGACAAAGGAAGTCTTAAGCTACAGGCCTATACAATGAGATGTTAAAATGGGCTGAGCAATGGCAGTTGGATTTTAATCCTGATAAGTGTGAGGCGATTCATTTTAGGAGAACTAATAAGACTAGGACGCACATGATAAATGGTAGGGCCTAAAGAGGTATTGATGAATGGATGGACAGACCTTGGTGTACAAGTTCCACTGGTAACTGAAGATGGCAGCCCAGGGAAATAAAGCACATGGGATACTTCATTAGCTGGGAAGTTAATGTACAACTTTATAAAACATTGGTTAGATCACGGCTGGACTACTCTGAGCAGTTCTGGTCACCACACTGCAGGAGGATCGTGATTACACTAGTTGGAGTGAGAGGAGATTCGCCAGAATGTTGTCTGGGATGGACAACTTCAGTTATAAAGCAGAAACTGGATAGGATGGTTTTGATTTCCTTAGAGGTGATACAGCAGACAGCGAAAAATTTTTCCCCATAGCAGGTGTATAAAAAAAAGCACAACTTTAAAAGGAAGTAGTAGGAGTTTGAGAAGGGATCCAAGAATGAATTTTTCCCCACTCAGAGGGCTGGAATCTAGAACGTACTGACCAAAGGGGTGATAGAAGCAGAGTTTCTCACAAGTACATAGATATGAATTACAAAGGCATAGCCCAGGTACTGGAAAATGGGATTAGTATAGACAGGTACTCAATAGTTAGCTTGGATTCTGACTCACTATAACTCTATATTCAAGACAAAAATCAATAGATCATTATATATTGAATCAAAGTGATACAGAGCTAGTGGAAGAAAGTACAAAAGTAAAAGATCAACCATGATCTTACTGAATAGTGGGCCAGGCATGAGGGGACAAATGGCCTATGTGTGTTCTATTTCTACGTTAAATTGAAATATCCCATCATTCTGGATTCAGAAAAGACACCAATCCATGCTTTATACTATATCAGCAGTAATGCAAAATATAACCATCTCTGTAGCAATAATAAATGTACACTAAATTTGATTGAATGGTTATTGAAGTTTTATAATCCCAGCAATGATACATGAACACTGAATTTCCGAGAACACATTAGAGCAAAGACTATATTCCAGTTTAGGAACATGGTGACACAGTGCTACAGCTAGCAGAGCCACTGCCTCACAGTGCTAGAGACCTAGGTTCAATCCTGACCTTGGAGACCATCTGTGTGAAGTTTGCATATTCTCCCTGTGACTGCCTGGATTTCCTCCCACATCTCAAAGATGTAAGTGTTGGTAGATTAATAAGCCACTCTAAATTGCCCCTAGTGTGTAGGTGAGTGGTCTATTCTGGGGAGAGTTGATTAGTCTGTGGGATTAGTGTAGGTCCTGTTTTCTTATTGTATCTCTGACTCTAAAATCTCAAATTAAAGCAATTTATGACAATTCTGGATAAATCTGAATGACACCAAATCCCTGCTTTTGATCAAAAAGTTCACAAAACAAGTGAATATTCATAAAATTAGAACAGACTGTTAAACATGCTCATGACAAATGAAACTATTTAGGCAAAAGCCACACAATCCAAGTTGTTTAGTAATCAATAACATCATAAATTTGAGCATTTGAAGTGCAGTAACTTACATACTATAGAAACGCCTAAATTACATGGCAAAATACTTCTTTCACATCTTCTCAGATTTTAATATATAATCTAATAATCAAAAGTTGTATGGAGTCAACAAAAAGCAAATGCTTGGTTTCCTCACATGTTGCAAAATCTGAGATTATTAATTTAAAAATCACAGGCAAAATACAATGAGAATTCTTCCCCTCTTGAAGTGGGAGCATTCGCTGATGATTGCATTTACATTCAAATCCACTCATAGCTCCCCAGAAAATGAAGCAGTCCATGCCTGCATGTGGGCAAAAGCAAGACAATTTTTAGGCATGTGCTGATAAGTGGCAAGACATTCACATCACTAAAGTGCCAGGCAATGATCATCTTCAACAAGACAGAGTCTAACCACCTTCCCTTGAGATTCAAAAGTTATCGCCACCAACATCCTGAGATCACCAATGACCAGAAATTCAACTGGACCAGCAACACAAACTGTAGCTACAAGAGCAACTCAGAGGCTTGGTATCCTGCAGCAAGTGACTTACCTCCCGACACTCCAAAGCCTTTCCACCGTCTACAAATCACAAGTTAGGAACATGATTTAATAATCTCCACTTGCCTGGAATGAACGCAGTTCCAACAACACTCAAAAACCTCAACATCATCTATGATAAAGCAGCCTGCTCAAATGGCACCCCATCCATCATCAGCACACACTGGTTTCAGAGTGTGTCCTCCATAAAATGCACTGTAATTACCAGCCTAGTCTACTCCAGTGTCACTTCCCAAATCTATGAGCCCAAGAATGACAAGAGCTCCAGACACGTGGCAACAGGCCAAGGCATTTCAAGATAGCTCACCAAAACATCCTCAACTGTAGTTAGGAATGAACAATAAATGCTGTTCTTGCCAGCCACACCCAGATCTGAATAAAAGCCAGATCTGGAATATTCCATCTGAAAAAGTAACAGATATGGAGTCTAACAAGTCTAACATCCCCAACTATCCATAATTGTCCTTAAAGTGAATGACTTGCTGGGCCACTTCAGAATGCAATTAAAAATCAATTGCATTGTTGTAGGTCTGGAGTCAGATTCTAGGGGGTAATAAAAGGAGATTTCTTTCTCTAAGGGACACAAGTGAATCTTTCAACAACCATCCATGGTTTTCAAAAGTTCCCATCACTGACATTCTAGATTTATTCCTGTTCCTATGCTAGTTTTGTACTGCTCAGGTACTGAAGTAAGATGTGAACTGATGCATCTGGATTTCTTGCTTATGAGAAAGCATTATGCAGCTGTATTGTTGAACATCTGTTTCCAAAACTTGGATAGGTGCTTGACAATGAAGTGATAGTTACAAACTTGGTCCAACTGCTTTTTTTGAAAGGAACAGTACAGGCACAAAAAAACTGAACGAGCTATTCCCATAGATGACCTGTCATCATAGAAGCTGCTTGACTGAGACATCAGCTGCATCGTGAAGAGTAGGACCAACTACAACATTTCACATTACATAAACTAGAGATAATATCCATTACAAAACATTCAGTTTAATATGCTGCTATTGCAACCTACAGCAGATATTTGAACTAGCAATTTATCAAGTTAATTCTAATTTACATTATACACTTTATAATGTTAGACTACCTCACAGAATCTAAAGCGCTGCAAAACACTTTGAAGATGTTTATATCAGGTGTAGATTTGGCAATGGAACACGACTTAACTCTAATTTTCCCAGTTCCACTGCAAGCAAAACACAACAAGGAACAAGAAAGTGATGCAAACAGGGCGAAGTCCGTTTACCTCTCCCCAGCACTGAACTGAAGCAGTCAGGAAGGACGCCCGCTGCCGAGTTTAACAGGTAGCGGCCTACACCAAACTTCGCCACGGCGCAGCCTACGCGTCTCCCGGGCGGCCGGACCCGTCCCCAACAACGCGGGCTCCTGGGGGGAGGGGGAGGCGAGGCGAGACGAGACCAGACTCACCATTCTCAGGCCGAGGCGGTGGTCTCACCAGCCGCCGCCTTCTCCCGCTCTGGCGACGACGCAGATGAAGCGGCGGGTCGGTCGGAGGAGAAGGGCCGGGAGGAGGAGCTCGGGGGCAGCGCGGCGGCTCAGCGGCGGGGCGGGGGACGAGGCAGCGGCACTCGGCTGCGCTGCAGGCCGCCTCTCGGCATCTCTCACGCCGCTGCCATCAACAGCCGGCGGCTCGGCATGTCGGCCTGAGGGGAGGAGGGTGAGGCGGCGCAGCCCTGTTGACTCTCCGGGGCGGGGAGCGGAGCCGCAGCCGCCAGTGACGAGGCCGACGCCGAGCTGATTCACCCGGCAACGGCAACCCACAGGAGCCCACTCCGTACACCCGCAAAAAGCAAAACCAAATCGAAACCTCGCTGCCGCAGAGCTGCAAGTCACAAGGAACCTGAGAGGCAAACGATTCTAGATTTCCAAATTCACCCCTAATTTTGATTGTTACATTGAAGCTGGTGGTACATTAAAACTAACGCCGCTGCCAATTTTAAATAAATGGCTCACTTGCTCACAAAACTGGACATGGATTTCATGCTTCATTATTTTTGAAAAGAACAATCTGATCTTTAAGTGGTTTTACACTCTGCCTCACCTTGTAAAAATATATACTTAACTCATAACTGCCACCGAGAATGTTTGTTATTTGTCACTTCTATCATCAGAACGATGTTCTAAATGCATTTATATTTTAAAAATGAAATACGCAACCCTGTGGGTGCATCTTGGGGTGAGATACAATAAATACTCATTAGTCTAAAATAGTTTTTATTTGTTTTAATTGAATGAAATTTTGCAAGATTTCACACAGCTAGAATAAGGAAGACTATTTAGCCTTTCCTCTCAACCATCCAGAGTTATTATAAAGCCCTCTTCCACATACTATAACACCCAATTATTTCTTAAATAATTCCATGTTTCTTTTCTCCACTATTCTGTATGGAGGTTAATTCCACACATTGACCATTCTTTGCTGGGAATAGAATTTATTGATATCCAAAAGCTATCCTAACTAATTTCATATTTCCATACTTTTATGCCATAGAAGGAGGCCATTTGGTCCATTGAGTCTATGTCAGCTCACAGAGCAATCCCATTCCCCCACTACTTGTCCCCTGTACCATATTCTCCCCACATTCTCATTCCACCACCTCACAACACAGGGGGCAACTTGCAGTGGCCTGTTAACCTACCAATCCGCACATCTTTGGGATATGGGGAGGAAACCAGAGACTCAGAGGAAACCAATGTGGTCACAGGGAGAATGCGCAAACTCCTCACAGACAGTACTGGAAGTCAGAATTGAGCCTGGGTCACTACAGCTGTGAGGCAAGAGGTCTACTAGCTTCGCCACTGTGCCATCCATTTCAACAATTTTTTATTCATTCATGGGATGTGGATGTCATTGCCAATGCTGGCAATTATTGCCCATCCCTAATTGCCCTGAGCTGATGAACTGCGTGAGTTCCTTCCAAGTACTCTAGTATCCTCCCACATCCCAAAGATGTCCTCATTGATTAATTGGCTAATTAAATTATACCTGGGTGTAGGTTAATGGCAAAAAGAGGAGTTGATGGGCATATAAGAGAGAAGAAATTGCAGGGTTACAAGGAAATAAGGAGAGGGGGAATGGGACTAATAAGATTGCTCTCCTGGAGCCAGCACAGATCTAATAAGCCAAATGGCCTTTTACCATGTCAGCATTAAGATAAACTGTGGGCTAGATAGGAGAAGGATGGCAAATTCTGGTTCAAATTTGAGTAGTATAATGAATTTAAATACCTCAAAGATGACATATCAGGTGGCTCCTGAAAATCAAATTATCCCTTTTCTCATAACTTGAACAACTGATGCTGGGAATTAGACTCAGTGGCTCTTCCCCACACTGCCCAACTACATGATTTTTTTCATGACAACCAGGATTGGAGACAGTATTAAAGTGCAGTCTAACCAAAGCACTACAAAATGTAATCATTAACTCCTCTGATTTATATTTCACTATTTCTGCCACACATTTCAAGATCCTTTTGGTATTGATTATAGCTACTCTTCATTGCTTGGAAATGTTTAACATTGAGTCTGCCAACAGAGGTTTCCTTCAGATTCATACCCAACTTTTTGAGCACCTGTTTTTGTTGTATATACAGGGGTTCCCCGGGGTTACGGATGACCTGACAAATGGAAATCTTAGTTTACGCAAATTCTCCTATTCATTTTCAAACATGTTTCAAGATAGTAGTGTTACGGACTAGGTTACTATTGGTGACTGTCCCTTTAAGATAGAGCATAGTGGGTGGGTGGGTGTGTGTGTGTGTGGGGGGGGGGGCGTGATGACGACAACAGAAGATAAGGATGTAATGACATTTTTGGAGCAGTCAGTCAGTCAGATGAGGAGGGAGAGAGAGAGACACACACACACGCACCACCCTGCTGTTCTCTATTGATGGATGGAAAACAATAACTGTGTCTGTCACTACAATCCACGTATGGATTTTTTTGGAATAATCCAGTGGAGTCCACTTTGTCGTTAACCTGTAGAAGGAAACAGGTAGTTGTATGGATGGCCACGTCTCGGATGCCTTTCGGGGTGGCAGATACTTCGGAACAAAAGAAGATCATCAGTGATTGGGGTGTCGTATGAGTTCCAAAGTGGAACATTTGGATTTCATAATTGCCTTCTATTTTCTCTCTATGTTTTGTCTTCAGTCAACGGTGGCTTTTGAAGAAGACTTTGCTCACGTTTCACCTTACGGCTTGCTGAACTGAACTTTGAGAACTATTCCTGGACTTTGGAGTTTGGGAATTTGCCACACACACACTTCGAGTTTAGTTTTTGGGATTAATGTTTAAAATCTAACATTTTTACTTCTAACATTCTAACATTTTTACTTTTATTTTTCTTATTATCATAGGTAGTTATTAATAAAATAGTTTTTAACACTTATGCATGACTCAGTGTGTTTCTTTTGTTGCTGGTTCGTAACAGTGGTAATGATAATAAAAAGTTTTGTGGTATTCATTAATGACTGAATAGGGTATACATTCCATTAGTTTAATTATGGGTAGTGTTGGGGGGAATATTCGATGAAATGAAAGAACTATAGCAAGTGCATGTAGAGCAATACAATATAGGTTACTATAAAAAGCAGATGTTTCTGATTTACAGAGAAATCGGCTTACAGATAGTTGTCAGGAATGGAAACTTTACGTAACCTGGGGACTGCCTGGTATGTCATTTACTCTTAGATTTGTAATATTTTATACTTCTCTGCATTAAATTTAATTTGACATTTTTCTATGTCCTATGTCTCAACCCAATCCATTACATAATTTATTACCTAAATGCTATGGTTTTACTGTTCTCTTGCTCATTTGGCTTAATCCAAGATGAGTGCCTTTAACAAATCTGTCTTGGTTTTCATTCCAACTGCCTTTTAATTTTGTTTGAGTCATTTACATATCCTAGAAATAGTTTGGTACTAACTATGAGCTTTGAAGTCTCCCAACTTGCACTTACCCCTTTCTCCCATAAAGCAACATGTGTTTTTTTTCCAAATCCCCATGCTTCTGAGTTTAATTCATTGTATTTCATTTTGAATTTTTTCCAAAAAAGCTTGTAAGTAGTCATGATTTATCATATCAGAGCTACCCAGAGTCACAAAGGATTAACGTTTCAGCAAGTTAGTCAGCATGGTTGATCAGGCAGGATCTCCTCCTTCTGAATCCATTGCTATCAATGTTTACTGAATCGTTATAGTACAGATGGTCTTTGTGACTACAGTTTATGGTCAATGAAACTTTATTGCATACAATTTAAAACCTAGAGCTATGTTTACTTGCCTTCAAAAGAAAATGTACCAGTTGAAAGTCACTCCAAACAAGCAACATTTGGCAGACCTAGTTTGCTATTTCCTCAAGGGGACAGATTAAGCAGAAACAGGATCTTAAAACTATTTAATCAGTCATCACTGTTCATTTAAGTTTATTTTATTGGTCTTAAGAATAGTGGTTGTACTGGAACATTTCGGTGAAGATCTAAGTACTAACGTCTAAGAGTTTCTTACCACAATGAAGCAGATGGTTGGACTGACCTGCTGGAAGTGGTGCTATCATTAAAGAAGAAGTGGCCTTAGTCCACATGGATATGGTGGCCTCTAACTAAACAAGGTTAAGTCCTACAATGAAATAATCGTTTCAAAGTGATTCAGAACAGTACTTTACGTAAAGTAGTTTACAACCATTTATTTAAGAGTTTAATTTACTTAATAGCAGTTCAATCAAACACTGCAACTCAACATTGGAAACATCAAATTAGGTGGTTGAAAGCAGGCAGAGTAATTTGTGATGTAGTGGCTTCTAACAAAACAGGGTGAAGTCTTACAATGGAGAGGGATATGCATCAAATGCAGGCAAATGGGACTAGCTCAGGAAGGCACCTTGGTCGGCACGGACAGGTCGGGCTCAAGGACTTCTTTCTGTGCTGTAAGACTTTATGACACAGAATTCCATGAAAGCTAATGGCAGCAAATCAAACAGGGGCAAGGAAAACCACCAATCCCCCTCAGCTGATGCATCAGTACTCCTCCACACTGAATGTCACTTGGAAGAAGCACTGAGATTAGTAAAAGGAAATAATTTACTCTGGTTGTAGTGCTTCATTATCCTTCATGAAGAAAAGCAGTTATATTACGCAGACTAGCTAGTTGTGTCCAGAAGGACACAGCTGCCAGATTAGGCCCACAGATGGAACCAAAGTTGACTATTTTTATAATTGATATTTTCATTACAAAGTTACCTGGAGTCATAGAGTTTTACAGTACAGAAACAGGCCCTTCAGTGCTGGTCCACGCCAACCAAGATGCCTACACATGCTAATCACATTTTCCTGCATTTGGCCCATATCCCTCTATTTCTTTCCGATCCATGTACCTGTCCAAATTTTAACACTGGGATTGTGTTTGCCTCCACCACCTCCTCTGGCAGTTTGTTCCATATACCTACCACCGTCTATGCGAAAAATATGCCCCTAAGATCCCCTTTAAATCTTTCCCATCTCACCTTAAACCTATGCTCTCTAGTTTTAGACTCCCCTACCCCTGTAAAAAGACCTACTCTATCTAGGCCACTCATAATTTTGTAAATCTTCCCTCAGCCTCCTGTATTCCAGTGAGAACAATCCCAGCCTATCCAATCTCTACTTGTACCTCAAGATTTCCCCTGTACAAAACCATGTTGACTCCCCCTAATCAGTCCCTGTCTTTCCAAGTGACCATAAATCCCATTGCTAAAAATTTTTTCCAATAGTTTCTCTGCTATTTACGTAAGGCTCATCAGTCTATAGGTTTCTGGCTTATCCCTACTGATCTTCTTGAATATGGGAACAAGATTAGCTACCCTCCAGTCCTCTAGTACCTCAACCATGGCTAAAGATGATGCAAAGATCTCAGTCAGAGCCCCAGCAATCTCCTCCCTTGCTCCTCATAACACTCTGAGATACATTTCATTGGGCCCTGGAAATTTGTCCACTTTAATGTACGTCACTCTCTCTAACACTTGATACACACCCATTCCAGACTGTCAATGTACACCTCCCCTAACTCTTCATCCTCCCCATTCTCCCTGGTGAATATTTCATTCATTCATTCAGGACACCACACATATCCCTTGGCTCCACACAAAGACCTGTTGCTGATATGTCTGTCAGTGGGAATAATGTTATTAGTGGGAGTGATCACTGCACAATTCTCAGGTCGACAAATTTCCTCTTTCATATCAAGAACACACACCCTCCATTATGTTGTATGGTACCACCACCATACTTCTGAAGCATTCTCATCCTCAGGCATGATGAAGGCCAGAACAAGGCATTTGCCGGCAGCTTCAGCCAGAACTGTTAAGTGGATGATCCATCTCACTGTTCTGAGGTCCTCATCGTCACAGAAGATGGTTTTCAGCCAATTCAATTTATTCCATGTGGTGCAGACAAATTGCCAGAAACACTGGATACAGCAAAGGCCTCTTCAAACATAATATCTGTAAAGCTGAGGATATGCTCCAGAACCAACTGTACAAGTGGCCAATGTTACGAGTCAGATTGTTATTTGTTGAATGTCCCTTTAAGACATGGACAGTAGAGTAGTAGTGTGTGTGTGGTGTCGTCACGACAGCAAGATTACAACGTGCTGACGGTTTTGCTCAGTGAGTTGAAGTGAGTCGGAGAGGAGAGAGAGACAGAGAGAGAGAGATGGAGTGTGGTGGCAGATACTTCAGAACAAAGCAATGGAGATCATCAGTGATTGAGGTGTTGTATGGGTTCCATTGTGGAACATGTGGATTTTGTAATTTCTCTCTACATTTTCTCTTCAGTCAACAGTGGCTTTGCAAAAGCCTTTGCTCATGTTTCACCTGATGACTTGCTGAACTGAACTTTGGGAACTATTCCTAGACTTGGGAGTTTGGGAATTTGCCAGACACACACTTTGAGTTTAGTTTTGGGGATTATGTTTGATATTTAACATTTTTACTTTTCTTATTATTACAAGTAGTTACTAACAAAATAGTTTTTAACACTTGCACATGACTTGGTGTGTTTCTCTTGTTGCTGGTACGTAACACCAATTTGTTTCAAAAAAGCTGCAATACTGATGTTTACCTTATAATGTGGAAAATTACCTGGGTATGTATGACTTGTGCACAAAAACAATTACAATCAAGTCCAACCTGTTCCACTCTCAGCAATATGATGGAAGGTGCAATTGACAGTGCTTTGAAGTGGCACCCACTCACCAATAATCTACTAACAAATGCTCAGTTTGGGTTTCTCCAGGTCCTCTCAGCCCCAAACTTTATCCAAACATGGATAAAAGAGCTGAATTTCAGAGATGAACTGAGA
Source organism: Pristis pectinata (assembly GCF_009764475.1). Taxonomy (NCBI): domain Eukaryota; kingdom Metazoa; phylum Chordata; class Chondrichthyes; order Rhinopristiformes; family Pristidae; genus Pristis; species Pristis pectinata. The sequence continues at coordinate 20,196,638 of NC_067425.1, read as the reverse complement.
GTGATTGCTATTGACATCCAGGTAGCACTTGACTGAATATGCAATGAAAGATGTTTTGTTAATAGCTCTCCTTTTTATTTGCCTTTCTAAGCAACAACACTAAAGAGCCAGCAGACACTACATGAGTGATCTGCACCAACTCCATTTATCCATTGTTGCTTCATACAAAATTGTATTTAGAGTTGTCATCAACACTGCATACTCGATGTATTTGAAAACACTTGCCAGTTTTTATATAGAGGTTACCATTCTTTGCATCCAAGAGTTTTTCAACTCAGTCTTTAATATTCATTTTACCTGTTGCATATCCTTTAAATTATGACATTGAGACTAAAAATGGGCTCCTCTTCATTGCAGTATCACCTGCTCACCAGCAGGAAGATACACATTTGATTTAACGAATGGATTGTTGTGGAATAGACACAATAATAATACTGCTGTCACAAACAATGATTTATTATGTTCATCAGTCCCAAATCTTCAAAGCTGCATTTTAGAACAGTACATTTGGCATTGATTTTACATAATAAAATAAAGTAGTAGAATTGATACATGATAAATGTTTCAACTTAAACAAAAAGTTTATCTTTCATGGCAACCAAAGAAGATGAATATAGTCCTCAGAACAATTCACCTGCTGAAGGCACTGTTTATATCCACAACATGCCATAAAATTATAGAACAGTACATGAATCACCAGCTCATTGAATGCTGAATGACCTTCACAGAATTCAAAAGATAGTTTGCAGCTTTCTAAATTCATATGAAAGCTCTCCCCTTCTGAACCTTAAAATCTACAACTTAGAAAATAATATGACTGAACAGAGTCAACTGTACATATGAAAGAGAAATCATGTTTTGACTAATCTATTGGAGCTCTTTGAGTCGATGAGAGGAAACCATTGATATTTATGGATTTTGAAAAAGCTTTTTGGAAGGTCCCACACAGGAAAGTGGTACAATTAATTAGGGGTAAAGTAGTATCTTGGACAGAGAGTTGGTTGATAGAAAACAAAGAGTAGTAACAAATGGATGCTTCTCAGGTTGGCATGCTGTGACTTTTGGGGTACAATTCACAAATATATTGACAATTTGGATGAGGGGACCAAATGTAACATTTCCAGGTTTGCTGGTTACATGATACCAAGTGGGAATGTGAGTAGCATTGAGGATGCTAAGAAGCTTCAAGGGAATAGTGACAAGCTAATTGAGTGGGTAACAAAACGGCGGATAGAGTACAATATGGAAAAATGTAATGTTATCCACTTCAGTGGAAAAATCAGAAATGGTGAACATATTCTAAATGGTGAGAGAATGGGAAATATTCATGTTCAAAGGGACCAGAGTGTCCTTGTGCTCAAGACACTGAAAGCTAACATACAGTTACAGGAGCCAATTCAGAAGGCAAATGGTACATTAAACTTTACTACAAGAATATTTGAGTACAATTATAAAGGTGGCTTACAATTTTGTGGGTCTCAATAAGATTACACCCTTAATATGTATATTTTTGCTCTCCTTCTCTAAAGAAAGGATATATTTGCCATAGAGGGAGTATAGCAAAGATTCCCCAGGCTGGTTCCTGGATGGCAGGTCTATCACGAAGGGAAACTGAATAGACTAGGCCTCTATCTTCTAGAATTTAGAAGAGTGCGAGGTCTCATTGAGACATACAAAGTTCTCAGAGGGCTCAACATGGTGGATGCAGTGAACATGTTTTCCCTGGTTCAGGAGTCTAGAACTAGGCTTCAGCTTTAAATAAAGGTTATGTCATTTAGGGATGAAATGAGAAATTTCTTCACTCAGAGAATGACGAATCCTTGGAATTATGTATCTTGGAGTGTGTTGGAGACTCGCTCACAGATTAGCTTCAAAAGAGTTCTGGATACAGGTCCTCGCTGTGTTATGAATGCCCAGCTTAAGGACACTCTGTACATGAGGGCGAGCATTTGGAAGGTGGATGGGGATGGATGAGGATGGATTTACTGATTTGCCGACTGCTGCAGGGTGCAGGCATCTTCTGCTGGCTGGGAACAGGCCATTTCCACGTGCCTTCTCTCAGCACCCACCCCCAAGATCAACAATTAGGAGCTGGGTGGAGCTGAGCAGATTTGGGGGTGCTAAGCAGACTAGCTTGCTCACTCTCTGACTCAGTGAGGTTGGCTGGCAGCTGCTCTTCCTGTGCCTGCTTGCTCTTCCATCTGTTTCTCTGATCTTCTCCCACACAATATTTTTGTTCATTTCCAACTTATGAACAGTTTGGGTTATGAATAGTTCTCAGGAACAGAACCCTGTCAAAACCTGGGAACTTCCTGTATTAGGTATTAAAGGATATGGGGAAATGGTATTTGAGGTAGAAGATCAGCCATGCTTGTTGAATGGTGGAGCAAACTCAAGGGGCCAAACACCCTACTCCTGCTCCTACTTCGTGTGTCATTACATACCATCTTGGCCAAGCTCTTCATCATCCATCCTGATAACTTCTGTGGCTCATTTTCAAAAATATTTTTATTTACATCATTCTCGTGAATCACCTTGGGATAGTTTGCTGCATAATTGCAAATTGTTGGTGTTACAAGAACATACATAACCATTGCTTCCATTAAAGTTGAAATCAGCCAAATCCTTGTGGAAATGTCACTGCTGTACTCATCTCCATATCATAAGCTCAAAACTGCATAATGATCCATGGGTCTCCTTCAATAGCTTGGTTTCTATTTGAACAATGTGGTATGATATCATGATATGCAGACTGAATAAAACTTGATTCCTAGCTACACCTAATGAGGTCCCCTCATTAGGTCAGCACTGACAATGTAACAACTGGTTTCAAAGCCCCTTATAGTTAGGGAAAGAAAAAAAAATGGCTGTAGGATTCTATTGTTATAATCTTAACTCCAGTTTCCCAAATGGTCAATGGATAAATGCACCATTCTGGGCAGAATCCCAATTCAATCCGTCATCCATGCTGAGTGAGTGTGCCTTAACCTGGACTGTACTGGAATGTACAATTAACCTCAATTTCTAAGCCAAGGGACAAAATGAACCAAGTTTTTGCTTTGGACAACTATGCAGCGACACCTGTTATAATGTGACTGTAAAGATAATCCAATAACAGCAGGATTAGGCTGAGCTACAAGTCTTCTCCTTTTGACATCTACATCACTGAGTACTCTCTCATCATCATCCTGGGGCTGTGGAAGTATGGGTGGGCACTCACCGTCAATCAGACCCCCATCTGAAGCAACCACATAAATACTGATGGTCCAGCGACAAGAAGCTGGTCTCCTGCACTGGGCAAGATTCCCCAAAGGCCTTTTACCATCCACAAGGCACAAACTGATTGAATTATTTTCAATTTGCTGGATGATTGCAATTCTAGCAAGCAACTTGATACCATCCAGGACAGATTAACCCATTTGTTTGGACCTCTGTCACCATTGTAAGCATTTACTTCCATTACTGCTGTTTGCATCGTGGCTACAACCTTTATCATCTGTAAAATGAGCAGAAGCCACTCAGAAAAACTTCTTCCCAAGCATATCCCATACCTGAAGGTGAGAACTGCATTGGAGCACCCCAACTTGCAAGTATTCCTCCTAGTAACACACTAACCTGATTTGAAAATATATTCTTCCTTCATTATTTATTTCATATTAGATTATATAGCTGAACTGAAGTACAAAGGGGCTTTAAAAAGAATGAAAAGAAGTTCAGTATTTTCTATATAAACATGCCCACAGATCCTTTGGAAATACACCAATTTTGAATATTCAGAATTTTGGTCTTCCCTTCATGATTTTTTTCTCCAGTTTGAGGGATATTGTATGTATCTCATCAAATATGTGGAAGTCCACACTGCTGCTCAGTTTTATATATGAGGGGTGTTCTCAAGTTGGCAATTTTTGGAAGATTTTCTCATCATATGCTGCTTTTCCGTGGTGTCTGGTATGATTCTGACAACCTGATCATTAAAAGATAATTATTGTTCTTGAGAAAAATGCAGGTGAACAAGAGGCGAGGATCAAGAATTTCAGTTACACACGGAAATTAAAGTTACCTTAATTTGAATGGCAGACTTCAAGATAATTTGAGTTGTTCAAGGTGAAGAGGGAATGCTTGTAAAATAACATCCATAAAATGACAATCAATGATTTATATAACTAGGGCATAAGTAATCAGAAATCCAGCATATCTTTATCTCACAATTTGTAATTAAGTTGGACAATAAATTTATAGGAAATAGCAATGGATTCAAAAGGTAACAATTTTACCAAAGATTGGGGAATAGTGTAGCAATATTGCAGGAAAAGATTTTTAAATCAGTTGCCAATTTCTAAAATAAAATCTTAAATTTAGACAGATGCCAGTGGTTTTAAGAATTTTCAAAAAAATACTACATTCTTAGCTTAAATTAGTAGACAACCAGTATACTACTGTAAACTGTTCTACTGTTAAGGCAATAGAAAGTTTAACCACTAAAACAATGTTAGATAAATGGATTTTAAGTGATCAATGTAACTTTAAAGGATTCCAATTTTGACTATTAACAATTACATCAAACATTTTTTTCTTGATGGAATATTTTGTTTTCAGTACAAATAACCACCTCAAGGCCATAGTGAAAGGCTTTTACATCTAGCAGTCAGTATAGTTACACGAAGATGAAGCCACGTTCTCATGACACAAAGGCAGCTTTAACTAAAAGAAACAAGTTTTAAGAAACTAAAGGGGTGTTACTTACACAGCATCCTATCTTGTCATGTTGGTTGAGGGAAGCATGTTAGGGAAGGCAACTAAGAAATTTAAATATGCATTAGATAATGACACTTTATTTAATGTCTAAATTTAGAAATAATGTCTAAACCATCTTTGTTCAGCAACTCAATGATTCAGGAACAGCTTCTTCCCCTCTGCCATCCGGTTTCTGAGCGATCCATGAACTCCTGAACACTACCTCATCATTTCGTTTTTTTGCACTATTTATTTTTGTAAATTGATAGATCTTTATGTCTTTGCACTGTACTGCTGCCACAAAGCAACAAATTTCAAGTCATATGTCAGTGATAATAAATCTAATTCTGATTCATCTGAAAGTGTCAGCTTACTATAATGTGTATTTAAGGACATGGTTATCCAGAACCAATAAAGATGGGCTGCATGCAGCATGTATGGATGATAGTTTTCAAATTCTTTTTCTGAAGTCTAAACTGAATAGCATTAATAGCTTTAAACTATTTTAGATTAGTATCTGACACAAGGTGAATGATTATAAAGTTTGTTGAAGCAATCATATGTGGATGTTACTCAGATGACAAAGGGATGCAAAGCACTTTCACAACCCATGATGCATCGGGGCAGGAAAAGGAGAAAGATCAAATTAAAAATCAGGGAGAAATAGAATAGGGAATTTCTTACTGACGTTCAAGTCAGAAAATATTTTATTTTGAGAAAGGAAATACTTATGAATCATTACATATCCCATAAAATAGGTTAAAAGTGACCACTTGTGATGAAATGGAACAATTTGAAGACTGATTATTTGAATTTGTAGTGGTACTTTTAAAAGAGGGGCACAACAGTCATTAACGATGACAAACTGAAAACTTACAAATGTTAATTCAAGATGAATGATATGCTTTACAAAGTCATGTGCATTTCTAAAACTCCATTTAATTTTTTGTTTTGGAAATGCCATATTCTTTTGAATAGGATTCCAAAGATTACATTGCATCCAACATTTCCACATTGACACTAAACCAGTTATTATATGCCTTAAAATCAAAGTGCAGTCTGTAGCATTTAATCAACTGTCATTGCCTAATCATTTACATATACTAAAAAATGCATTCAACATGGAATCATACAGATTATTGCAGTTACACTTATACAAGATGATAAAAATAAACAGACAGTTCAATATGATGACATTTCTAATCACATCATTGATTTTTACTATACAATAAAAATCAGCAGAAAAATACAAATTTCAATTGCATCAGTTTACCAGTTTTTAAGATTCTTCTTTGACATACTGAGGAACTCACTTGCTTTGGAATTTCCTTATTCAACAGATGGCTAGCAATTGAACAACTATGTGAATATCACTTGCATTAGATAAGCCCGTGATGCCAAATTGTTACTGTTAAGCTAAATATTTGCCCACTTGGAGGTTTTATCTAACCTACTGTGACTTTCTCAGAACATATCCCGGTTCCATTTGTTCTATCCATTTTCTGTTCAATGCATGCTATTTCATAGGAAGAGAAACCAAAGTATTACAGTCTTGTCAAAACATTCACAGACCTGCCAGCAAGTTCAAGTAATTCTTGAACAAACTATTGCTCAAGTAGTAAGTGCAAATGGTGGAACAAAAATCACAACACTTCCTTATTAAGTTGCATGCAACTTATAAAGTGGCAGTTATAATTACAGGTATTTCCAACTTTAGCTTTCAAGTATCTGTATGAATGTACTGCAGAAGCATCTTTCCATCATTTTTCTTGCCCCTTTCAAGTGGTACAAGCTTGCTTTTCTTCCCCTTCCCACTAATACCCAACTCTGAATCTTGGATTGTTGTCTGAAAGTTCTGTGAGAGATTACTCTTCTAGTGAAAATGCAAGTGTCCTGCAACACAAGTTTATGATAAATTAATGTTTATTACTTGTTAAATTGTGATTTGTAAATGGTAGAGTTAAAAGTAGCCAAAGCTTTCAATTCACTTAAAAATTCTGTAAAAATCAATGGTTAAATTCATTTTTGTTATGTCAGAAATGTAAGCACATTGCTTTCTACATATTTGTATTATTTATGCATTATGCACATTAAAAATGAGGAAATTCACAGGATGGTCACATAATTTGTAAGTGTTAGATGATGCAAAAACAGACCTGGTAATGATCTTACACTTTAATATTTCTGATGTGCAAACCAACTGCAGAGTCACACACAGCATGAACAGTCACCAAGTGAATCACCAAGAAACGCTTCTCCAGTAAATGTATGTCATTCTGTTCTTTTTCAAAACTAATTTATCACCTTGTGCCCATTTAATAGATGGATATTCAGATACAGCCCCTCACTTTAAGTTGGATGTGGTGAAATAAAAGACTGACTTAGAGAAATAAAGGACTGCAGATGCTGGAATCTAGATGAAAAAAAACAAGATGCTGGAGGAACTCAGCAGGTCAGGCAACAACAGGCAGAAAAGCAGACTGTCAACATTTCGGGTGAGGATCCTTCTTCAGGACTTAAACTAAGAGCATTATCCTTTACTTTCATGTGCCTTATCTCAAGCGCTCTAAATAAATAGTTTGCGCAATTACAGAAATACTCAAGTCATCAAGCTTTGTACAAGGTGCAGTTACTCTGTGTGATCTTCAAAAAGTTCTGGTACACACTTGACCAGTTTAATTAATTTTAATGCTTAGGCGGCAACTACGTCAAGTCTAATGCAATTCAATAGTTAGTTTACTGAATTATTAGCAAGCATGTAAAATATCTGACCAAATTAAAATTTATTTCAAGTTGTAATGCAATAAAATTAGAGCCCTAGACTGTAATCCTAAACTATGTTAAATTCTACACAATCCACTAATGATAGTTTGCTTTGACAGCAGTTCTTATTTTCTGCAACATATATAAACAAACAAAATTTTAAAATCATTTTAGCAGGAAGAATGGTCTCATTGCATTGAGGTATTTTGTGCACCCTCTAGCATAGCAAAATTAGTGCGATTTCATACAATGCAATCCTGTGTTTACAAGGATTTGCAAAAAGCACATCCTAGATATAAATGAAAATGTATTCTTTCTATAAAAAGTTTGTACAGATACACTGATTTTCCTGAAGAGGGAAAAAATGGACACTCTTGCTTTGGTGTTTGACAGTATTATCTGTACACTTAACACAGCAAATTACAAACTCAAGAAGAAATTTTAATAAAATTTATAAATAACCTATACAGGAAAGTTAGATGGAGTGTTTGAAAAATATGAATGTCACATATTCTACTATACAAACCTCTAGTATTTCACCAAGGTGGTGACTTTGTGTGCATTAAGAATCCACAAGCTATTTGACAGTGGGCCAACTACAGCAAAGGGATTTAGATACTCACAAAGTACACATTTCAACAGTTTAAAAACTGGTTGATGTTTTGCCTCCTTAAGGCAGTACTTGAGTCAAATTTTTTTTTGAGTTCTGCATTACTTCAATTTACAGCAACCAACTCACTCAGACTTGAAAAGAAAATAGAAAGAAACCTCAGTATGGTCCAAAGCACTTTAGAGCCAATGAAGTTTAGAAATTGTCAAAGGAATCACCCTATTTATATTATGTAAATCTAGTTTACCCACTGCTTGTAGAGAAGCGATCACAGAAATCGTTTTTAAGTTGAAGATGTAATTGTGGAGTCATGGAACCAGTGTGATGGAACAGTTCATTAGCTGCATATATAATTTGCTTTCCTAATACAAGACATCCTCAATGACAAATATTAAATGGGTAAGTACTGTTACCATCAATATACAGTTAGAGTGTGCATCCTTGTTCATAAATTGATCCAGGGACTAAAAAAAATAAGCACACACAAACATTCTGATGATTCAAATCAGTTATCAAAATAATGTAAAGTTTATGCAATTTAAAGAATTTAGCAACTAAAACAAATGAAAAAAAGAGCCAGGATGTATTCAAAACTAAATTAATACAATTTCTTCTATCAAGGCAAGATTTGACCATTGTTTGAACTTCAATCACCATCAACCACATTCAGCTAAATTATTGCAAGTGGCCCATTTACCATTCTAACATTACAAGTATAAGATTTACAAATCCAATCAACTGGGCCACATCAGAATAACCTCTCACTAAGTCATCTGTATGACTGCTCAAGTTTTAAAAGTTGTGAAAGGTAAAAGGTGGTTTTGCCGATGTGTTAATTCCTTTTTAATTAATTAATACTGGAGGGGAAAATGAAAACCTGAACGTTTTGTGCTTTTATTGGTTAGTCCTTTAGAGTTTTGATGGCCAGTCTAGAAAACCTGTATGGCCAAATTATTCTGTACTGCAATGAGCAAAATAAAAAGCTTTGTAACAAATCTACGTTCAAGATAAGATGACTAAAGAAGTATTCATAACGCTACTGATTTTTAATACATCTCTTAATCTATAAAAATGAGAGCACTGAAAGACTGGTGAAAATCTCAACAGCATTATTAAACAGAATATCACTTATTCAGATACTTTAAACTAGAATCCCTGAATATAATTATTCTCCATGATGGCATTAAGAAAATAAAATAATGTTGCAGAGAACATAGAAAGTATAAAACATACATTGACATTTTCTATTTTTAAAAGATGGAACAAACTAGATCCTCCAGTAACTGGAATCTGGAATAATAACACAATGCTGAAAGTGCTCAGCTAGTCAGGTAGCAGATGCAAACTCCATAGCTGCTGTCTGATTGGCTCCCAGTTTCCAGCATTTTCCATTCTTATTTTACCTCAAAAGTACTGATTATAACTTTTATAATTATAGTATTTTTTACTCAAAACAAAAAATCATAGCTCAGGCATTGACATAGAAAGTCACATTTAAGTTCCAAATTCTCAGCAAATTCTCTTACAATGAACACACCTCAGAATAGAGTTTGCTCATATTTAACAGTTTTAATTCTTTCAGCCAACAAACATTTGTGGCTGGATTGGTGGTGGAAGCTTGTCATTTTCTATGTTGTCAGAATCAATTGCCACCACTGGCTGACTCCTAGGTTTGATATCAAGTGGGTATTTCTCAATAATGTCTTCAACTTCTTTGGTTACACCTTCACTCCAATCAATTAAGTCTTGTTCAAGCTGCTTGGCAGCAGACAGAATTCTTTGCTGCCTCTCATTCAGCTGTGAAATGAGGTTTAAGTTTTTGTACATTTGTTTCATTCCTGCGCATGCATCAGGAGACCAATCCTCAGAGTCATGTTTCTTAGGCGATGCTTGACCAGACATGTAACGATCAAAATCCTCTTGTGTGAGATTCAAAGACTGAGCATCCAACTTTTCAATGAAGGCAACTGCACAACACTGCAATCAAGAAGGACATTTCAAAAATATTAGCATGACTGTACAGTTATTTCCTCACTTATAAAACCTTAGATTTAAACCTATTAAGTAATACTTAGTTAAACATAGTGACAATAAATGTAAATGCTGAAGTATTCAAACCAGCAATATGTTAGTCAGGTTTTCCATATCAATTGCATTTGACTCACGATTCATTATTTACTATTTTTAAAACTTCTGAACCCATTCTTCCAGCAGACAATGATTACTCCTCCCTTTAAAGAACTAACACATGAAACAACAGACGTGATGTTATTACCGCCAGTAATCGGGGCCACGTCCAAGGACATCACACCAATTCTCTCTTTAAAATTAATTTACAATACTAGATGGTTGAGCAATTTTTACATTCTGATCTCAGGTTACCCATTTAGGATGAGAAGAACTACCAAATTCCATTGCTAAATTACACCTCCATCATTATTACTGTGCAGTTTAAGTTAGAGAGAATAATTTATCAATATTTTACATGTTCAAACTGCTAAAGATACATTTTACCTAAGCTGTAAAAGTCAAAGAAATAATAACTGCTCACATCTAAAGACATAATCTTTCATTTCACTGGGATGTTTCAAAACATAAGCAGTTTTGAAGTCCACCAGTATTAGGGCCTGTGAAAAGACTTTTGACTCCTGTACAAGGAAACACCAGGAATGCTTTGATGAGAATGAAAGAAACAATTCTACAGTCCTGTAAAGGCCAAGATCTAATAGGAAACTCATGAACTAAAGAGCAAATAGTGGATGAAAATGGCACAGGAGATCCAGCAACTCAGTGATAACTGACATGTGCAGATTATTCAGCACTGTCAAAAACATCAATGGCCATCACACCGCGAGGAGGAGAGAAAGGAAAGGGAGTTTATTAAAAAAAAGAGTAGTTGAAGGAAAACTTTGGAAAAACTCATCTGTGTCCTTAACTCATTCCTTAGCAAACCATTGAGTCTAGCCTTGCTACTACCCAGACCAACAAGGGACATATATCAAGGCCTTAGGATAGATGGTATCCCTGTTGACATTACAACACTTGGAAGAAAGGAACGTCCTACAGGAGTGCAGCATAGCACAAATGGAAAACATCAACCTATGTTGCCTCAACTCCAGAACCAAGGTTACTCCAATCACAAGTTATTCGATACAGCAGAGAAAGTATTTGCATTATGTTCAAATTTGGAGGCTCAGCCCCAATTCATTGTTGATTTTTCACTGAAGCATAAGAGAATGGGCATTACATTAAACAGCCACAAAACCAAATTCCTTTTCCAACCTATCGACTATAAAAGTCCATAATAAGACTTTGGAGAACTGAGGCTACTTCTAACAACTCAGAAGTCACCTGTCATTTGAAGACAGACATCATCACCTTCAATGCAACAGTACAGGCTTTGGCTATCTGATAACACAAGCTGAGAAGAAGCCTTTGAAGATTAAGATCTTAAATCCAAGTAATAATGATCCCTACTTTCTTGTACCTTTCTGAAAGGAGGAATACCTACAGAAGGCACCTCAAAGAACTGGTAAGATACCACCAACACAATCTGAAATATTCTCCAAATCAATTATCATAAAAAGCAAACCAACATCAGCATTCTCCCCCAAGCTAACAACTCTAGCACTGAGGCTTTCACTACACTCATTTGTCTCCACTGGGTAGGGCCTATCAGTTGTACAGCCAACACATTCACCAGAAACAGGTATTCGACTCCTAGGTCTGTCCCAGCAAGAGAGTACTAAGAGAGAGGGGGAGAGAGCGAGAGAGGGGGCGAGAGAATGAGAGGAAGAGAACAATTCAAAGATGTTCTCTTTGAAAATGTCTGATAGCTCCATCAATTCATGGGAACCCTTAACCCATCACTGCTCAAAATGTCACGTAGGACTTCAGGTTCCTTCACTGGGGTACAGAAGTAGGACACCACACTCCAAACTACCGAACTGCCCCCCATTCCTTTAAGTGCCTCCTGCCGCACCTCTGAGAGAGTCTCCAGATACCACACTTTCCTCATTGGCTACTTCAGGACCATAGAACTGGAGAGGAAGTCACCCTCGACCCCAAGAGTGTGTCTAAGCAGATGTGGACTAGTAGAAATAATTGAAAATATCAGGTTCAAATTTTGCAATAAAAAATTATTGGCATTTACTTAGTTTATCAACTAGTAGCCTAATGTTGCTGGCTGTTTTAAGAGCATTCTAAATTTGTTACGACACTTACTAAATTTGTGAAATAATATCCATCTTCACCAGTCATCAGTCTGCTTGGATTGCAGAATCGTGTAATATACTGGATGTTTGACTGTAATCGAGGAGGATTAGCCTTTAACACTATGTAGATAAGTGTGGGTAAGAAGTCATCAGCAGAAGCAGGTTCATTCTTTGTGATCTTTATGGCATTGAAAATGTGTTTGCTGCATTTAGTGATGCAGGTCAACTTTTCACGTGGAACACGTCTTGAATCCATTTCTATTACAGCTGTATGAAAATTCAGAAAATTACATATTTACTATATTAAGTTGGTTTTACCATAACACATTATAATATACACACGTCTGAAGATTTGATGGTGTCGAATCTCACACAATGGCCTGGATTTTGTCATCACCAGTGAAGCCATAGTACTCAGCACTGACGTCAAAACAAAACTGCTAAAAATCCAACATTCCAGGTGCCGTAGATTTGACTTCTGATGTCCACTGCTGTCTGATATCAGCTTTAAGAGGTCTCTCAGGTTATCAAGCAGGTTAACCAGCAACACATTGAAAACCAGGCATTTCAAAGGGATTGCTCTCTTCATGACTCCCTGGTTGACTCTTCCATCCCCACCAACCACTCTGCATCTTATGGCACTTTCCCATGCAACTGCTGGATTTGCTACACTTGTCCTTTCACTTCTACCTTTCCCATCATCCAGGAACCCAGAAAGTCTTTCCAGGTGAAGCAGCAATTCTCACATACTACTTCCAAACTAGTGTACTGCATCTTTTGTTCACAATGTGGTCTTTACACATTGGAGAAAATAAGCATAGATTGGGTGACTGCCTTGCAGAGTGCATTCATTCAGTTTGCAATGATTGAACCAGAGCTTCTGGTTGTCTACCACTTTAATTCTCCATCCCACTCCCAACTCTGACCTCTCTGTGGCCTCCTTCATTGTTGCAACGAGGTCTAATGTATGCTTGAAGAACAACAACTCCTCTTTTGTCTGGGCACATTGCAGCCTGCTCTGACACTTGGTAACTCTCTCTTTCTTTGCTTTTTTCAGAACTGGCTATTTCTGCCAGTCAACCATCTGTGATTTTAAGCTTAGTTTTTCTGCCTCCATTAGTATGGCCTGGCACGTCCCACAGCTCTGGTATGAGCAATACATAACACAGATAAAGCAGCATAATATGCTTCTAACTGCCACATTGACCCATCAGGTTTCATCTTATCATAGATATTCGCTTTGCTCTACCTATCCCTCGCCCATCTTCTCCACAACTTACAATATGTGTTTTCTTAGTTTTCCAGTCCTGAGGAAGGGCCTTCTCTTTCCTTTTGTTCTGTTTACAGAAGAGGGCCAAATAACTTCCCAGAAATGCCAAAAAAAAATTCAAATAAAAAGGATAAACTATAGGAAATTAGTAAAAAAAAAGTTGGATAAGTAAATGGGATTGAAAGCCAACAAATCCCTTGGAAGTGAAAATTTGCATCCCAGAATACTAAAAGAGGGAGCCTTGAAAATAGTGAATGCATTGGTTGCCATCTTGCAAAATGGTCGAGATTACAGAATTGTTGCTAAAGAATGGAAGAAACAAGGAAGGAAAAAAAAACAGGGGAACTAGAAGCCAGTTAGCCAAACATCAGCGGTAGGGAAAAGTGGAGAGTCTGAAGTTTGTAGGATCAGGACATTTAAAAAATATCAACAGGATTAGATAAAGCCAGGGTGGATTTATGAAGGGGAAATTGTGTTTGACAAACCGACTGGAGTTTTTCTTGAGGATGTAACTGGTAGAATAGATAAAAGAGAACACACGGATTTAGTGTATATGGATTTTCAGAAGCCCTGGATAAGAATTTGGTTTGCAAAAAAGCACATGGGATTGGAGATGATCCACTGGCATGGACTGAAAGTTTATTGAGACAGAAAACAGTAATAAACAGAATAAGCAAGACTTACTTGGGGTGTCAGGCAGTGACTAAAAGGGCACAGCAGGGATCAGTGCTCGAGTCTCAATTATACACAGCATGCATCAGTGATTTGGACAAGGGAACCAAATGTAATATTTCTAAGTTCGCTGTCAATATAAAACTGGGTAACATGAACACTTTTGCCCATTGATTCCCATGTAACAAGTGGAGATGAGCTCTGACGAGAAGTTTTTCTCTCAACAACAATGCTCCTGGGGATGTATGGTCTATACACAAGGGAATTCTGATTGTATTGTAGACAAAAGAGAAAGGGTCATTGTTTTAATTAACTAGAAATGGATGTTACATTGTTTGGTATTGTTATACATGTATCAATAGAAGAGATTGCCTTGTCAGTTTCCACAGCAAATCCCATAGGTGGCCTCCCACTGTAAAAATGGGATTCAATGGGAAAAAAGGGTTTGTGTTACGGAAAATTAGAATACAGGTGGACTTTTAGGAACACGCCTCTTTGTAATGCAGGGATACACTGTCGATAGATTTCCAGACAGAAATGGCATCAAGGGCTATGGGGAGAATATGGTACTGAGATAGATCAACCAAGACTGCATTGTATGGCAGGGCAAAATTAAAGGGCCAAATGGCCAATTCATGCTACCATTTTCTATTTATCAACATTGGATTCTGATACCAAAAGAGTAAAATAGGAAATGTATCTTTGTTTTGTCATAAATTTAACTATTTAATTTTGTAAAGCAAGTACAAATAATCCTGAAAGTATTTCAGTGAAATAGATATTTTACCGACATTAATCACAATTAAAAAAAACTAAAACACTAACCAGTAATTGCTTTTACAACTAATTCGTAAACTTCATGGATTTCCTCATTTACTGGAACACACAGCATTTCAAGCGTCACCCAATGCAATGCCCTGAAGTTAAAAAAAGAAGTTGTTAGCTTAGAATTGCAGAACCTTAAATTTGCTAGGGCAGAGATTTAAATTCTGAAGTTACCAGATCATTAATTGCTAGAGTTACTCATGGCTGCCTACTTTACTCTGCAGAAGTTCCACTATTGCATGGACTTAACTAGTTGCAATGGGGATACCCAAGCAAAGAAGCCAATGCCATAAACTAGCATAGCAGAGGTCCCATTCAAATGAATGGGAGAAACAAGCTACTGAAAGAAAGGCATATGGAGCTTATTTCATTATTTAATTTAGTTTTGCTTTTAAAATGTTTTTAAATTATACGAAATGATTAGTCTTTAAATGTGTTTTAAATGTATTTTTAAAATTCAAAAATGTTTTTATTTTTGATGGATCCCATATGTTATTGAATGTTTGTGTATGTCAAAGATATTTAGTAACACTGATAATTTTGACATCATTAGGCCTCAATGAATCAAAATGATTCTGTGAGTGTGACAGACTGTACCTGGGATCACACTGGAACAAACAGTGAGAGCCAGGCAGCTGGCTACTGATTTCTGGCCAATAAAAGTTCTACCCCAATATCATGGGTCTGACCAGAGGAGAAACTGAAGATACTTGTGCTTTTCAGCCAAGAAAGGGCACGTCCAAGGTGTTTTTAATTAAGATACATTAAGAGTAAACTCAACAAGACTGCAGGAGTATGACCAGGAGATACAAATCCAAAATAGTAAAAGGTAATTTAAGGACACATCTGTAAGTATTTTTACATAGACTTTGATTAGCATTTGAAATGGATTTCAGAGCTGAGATCTAGAGCCAAAATTCCAAATTAATTTATTCAATATTTAAATGCACCAAAACAGGGAAAGTAGTGTCATTCTGGATGAATGAGTAAACGCAGATAAGCGGCTTCATACACAACAATTAGTAACCTGAGGAACAGATCTGTAGTTATTCTAATTTTCTTTCAAGAACCTTATATCTAGCCTTACTTGAAAGAATTCCAAACAAAATAAATACTCACCGAATTCGCTTCTGAACTGCAAGGTCTTTCTTTTCGTCATCAGTAGTCTCTGGACAAAACACAGTTTTGTACAGTCGCGTCATAATATAGTTTTCAATCTGGTCCATGATCTTCTCTATCCCTTCAGAAGAACCTAAAATAGTAATTGTTTTATAAGGACATCTTGAGAGCAAGAGTTTGGAGACCACTGAAAGTATTAGAAAAATGGATTATTTAAATATGAATGTTTTGCAAATAAATACCAAAGCGCATGCTGTGATTTTGATGCAAGTACTAACAAAATAACTATTGTACAAACCTAAAATAATCATTTTGCTTCTTGGGGCTGAACGCTTATGAATGAAACAGCGTAACTCTGAATCCTTCTAATTAAAAAAAAACTCAAACATCCAATCATCTTTCTGCCAAAATAATCATTCATAAGCATTACTTATTTTCAAATAGCAGATAGAATTAAGGAATACCAAGGAAATTGAGGGGATATCTGTTATACTGTTATTGTTTTTACCAGTACTACCTCAATGCACTCTGTACTAACTCAATGCAACTGCACTGTGTAATGAATTGACCTGTATGATTGGTATGCAAGACAAGTTTTTCACTGTACCTCGGTACAAGTGACAATAATAAACCATACCAAATGCATTTTGATTTTATTTTTCAAATACTGAAATAAATACATATTTTCAGCATAACTTATAAATTTTCCTTACATAGGAAAATGAGACCACATGTAGTGCTCTTATTCTTATGTTACTACAGCTGTGATCAATTAACTTAAGAGACAAAGTATCAAAACTGAAATATTCTAGGTTAAAAATTCAACAACCAACCAGATAAAATCTGTCAGAGAACTCTTTTCCTTCAAAGGGACACATTTATAAACAAATTCTAATTTCTTAAAAATGGGGAATAAATTTTGAAAGCCATGCAGAAACAGATCTGGGAGTGTAAGAAGGGGACAAGTTGAAAAGGCTGTTGAAAATGTGTATTGGTTTTACTAACAGAGTAATAGAACACAAAAGCAAAGAAGACTTTATAAAGTACTTGCTAGCCATCAGCAGAAACAAAAGAAAAAGCAAGAGCAGGCCACTTGGCCTTTCATGCCTGCTTTGCCTTTTAAAGAGATCATGGCTGACCTTTTAACTCAGTGCTACTTTGCTGCTCTAACCCCATATATCCCTAAATATTTGAAAAATCTATCACTGTCTTGAACTTCTACAGACCTCGTGAAAAGTTACATATGCAACCCTGAACGAAGGTGCAGCTGGGTGATCTCTATCCACCACAGTTTAGATTGCTTGGTTATAACTGCAGAAATGTATGTTTGTGGATAGGTGTCTAAAATGTATGGATGGGAAATGAGGACAACTGGATAAAGAATTCCAATGATTCACTATCGTGTGAATGAAGACATTTCTTCTCATCTCTGTCCAGAATGGCCAACCCCTTATTTTGAGACAGTGATCTCTGATTCTAGACACCCTACCAAGGTAAACATCAGCTCTCCCATTGCCCTAATTAGCCCAGGGTACATTTCAACACAAGCACCGACAACCTGCAGACTTCTCGTTCACTTTCACAACACAAGCTTACTGAAAATTTAAGCTGCCCAAACAACAAAATGCTTATAAAACCAATAAGTAGCCCAATTAGCCGGTGCAAGACAAAACACTGGAGAAACTCAGCGGGTCAGGCAGCACTTATGGAGGGAAATGGACAGTCAACGTTTCAGGTCGAAACTTTTGGTAGAATCAGGGAAGGTGAAATTACAACCACACAGAGATGTGAAATTAGAAAAAAAACACAAATCCATCCCTGGGAACTCTATGTCAAGATAAAGAAACGTTTTCGAAAATTGACAGGTCAATCTTATGTGAGTGGCTTCATTAAAAAAAATGCTATCCTAAGCAAGGTACCTTTAAAACTGGAGTGAGTCTGCAATCGGTCAACCATGTTTTGATAGAAATCCTGGACACACTCCGACTGCTCTTCAATACTCAATTCCTGAGAAAAGTTGTAATGTAACAAATTCAGTTAAACATCTGCAGCAAATGAAGATTTGATTTCTGATTTTGTTGCAAAAAGCAATCCTTAAAATAGGATTATAAAAAGTTTGCATTTCTATAGTGCTCTAACTGTAATAAAACATCTTAAAATATTGCATAGAGGCAATGATACAATCAAAATGTAGAAAGAGAACTTGGGTTGACTGCCAAAATGCATATTCAAGGATAGGTTTGGGAGTGTTTTACAGTAATGAGAAAGTTTCTAAAATGTTAGAAACCAGAAAGCGTGAAATCTAGGTGGCTGAAAGTGGAGCAACGAGACAAAAGCTTGAGAGTGAATGGTTTTTGCCAATATGCAAGACTGTAATCGGATCAGTTAGCGATTTGCTCTTGGAAGGGCTCTAAATGGGATTATTTAACTCTTTTTTCCCATCCTTGTATTGAATAATTTCAATATACTTAAGATATAGACAATAATACCTTGAGTGTTAGGGAAGTTAATTTTCATTAGTAGAATACATAAGTTTAAACGTTGCCATTAATTAATAGTTGTGCAAGTGCTTATTAAGGTGGTACAAACAGTAAGTAATTGTATGAAATAAAAAGAGAAAAACTGATCACCTATCAATTCTTTTTTCTTAATTTACTCAGTATTACCCCAGTCTGTTGAGTACATGGTCTACAGCAAATGCTAGGCAGCTCCTTTTTCAAAAACTTCTCTTTGTTGACAACCTGCTCTTGGAACTGATCCTGCACCTCCTCATAGGGCACACTAGCTTGAACTGGAGTCAAGAATTCACATGATTATCCAAATACTTCAATCTTTGGGCCCTCTCTCAAATTTACTGACTGAGGCATGATGGTAACTGCTGACATCCATCTCGAGCACAACTAAGACTTAACCTTAATGCCTAAATCCTTCCCAGATATTCACTGTAGCTGAAACGAGATTTACTAAGTTGAAACCAAGGTTGAAAGGCTTTAATCATGAGCAGAAACTGTAGCTCTTTTCATTACAGCAAAGAGATTTAACCATGAACAGTTTTTGATCAAGTAAATTGCTTGGTAAAGTTGAAACAAGTTTTGATAAGACCAACATTCAATACAAAGGAAAGATGGTTGAAGAGATGAAAAGAATTGATAAGTGTGGTTAGAATTAATTTAGTTAAGTGGAGATAAGTGTCAACACAGACTGGTTAAGCTAAATCACATGATTATATGATGAGTTTTTTTTATACAGTTCGAACTATAGAGTTAAGAATGTTTGCTTTGTAAATCTTACTCAACATAACAGGTCCATTCTAATTATAATGCTATTCATATTTTATAACAGTTTATCTTTAGCTCTCAATACATTAAGTGCAGCTTTCATATGTGTAGAGTATAGAAAAACAGTATTTCTTTTATACTCAAAAAGGCATAACTGTAACAAACTTCTTTTGAATCTTACCTTTTTATGCTGCATAGTCTCAATAAATCCCCGACACTGTTTTAGTATATCTTGACCAGGCCTGCGAAAGCTCTTGAGGAAATCAATAAAGTCCTTTGAAGCTCGTTCTGTTTCTAGGCTGGCCTGCCTATTTATGGATGGACTTGAAGCTTTAACTTCCTGACTGTCTGCTATTTTGATAAAATTATAGAAGTAAGGGAGCCAGCATTCAAAGAGCTTTATAACAACTGTTTGATCCACATAGCGTTTGGTTTGAGAAGGAACAACAATCTTCTAGCACTGCAGATTTGATGTAAACAAAATGCACCACGTCTGCAATATATTTCTATTTATCTTTTTATTTATCTTTCCAAACCAAGGGACACAGACATAAACCGATATAACAGAAAATTGGTGTTCCATTGATTTGGTTGGACCTCAAGCACCATTGGGCACCACTCACTATCAAAAATATTTCATTATTCCAGGGTCGACTGTCTCCTTTCCTCACCTCTACAAAATCATCTCCTGCTTGGATTAGGCATGCAGGATAGACTCAACCTCAACACTTGCTGGGGTTGAGTGCATCTTGCACACTCAACCTCAGCAAGTGAGAGAACCTTATACACAACTTTGTTACTAAGATTGAGGCTAACTAACCAACAACCTTTGCCACTTCCATCCATGCTACTGGATCTAATGGATTCCCCCAGCTTGAGGTTAGAAATTTTCTGGCATCTTTTTGTACTCTTTCTCTCCCCAAGCTCACCCTGTCAACAAAACTCACCTCTTGTTCCTTTGACCACTCAACTTCCCTCCCTGGCTCCCATATTAATTGATATTGTTAAAAGGCTCTCTCACCTCAGATACTGCCCCCTTCTCTTTCAAATCTGTTATGGTGATCCTTCTCTTCAAAAATCCAAACCTCAACCCCTTCCCCATTTTCAGGCTCTTTTTCCTTAAATGTGCTATCATAGAACAATACAGTACAGGAACAGGCCCTTAATGTCTGTGCCGAACACATTGCCAAGTTAAACTAATCCAATCTGCCTGCACATGGTCTAGATCCCTCTATTCCCTGCTTGTTCCATCTGCCTGACACTGCTCTAGATTTCTGCTTCCACCACCTCCCCAGGAAAAACGTGCCAGGCACCTACCACTCTCTGTTAAAAAAAAAACTTGCCTTGCAAATCTTATTTAAACTTTCTCCCCCTCACCATAAACCTGTGCCCTCTAGTATATGACATTTCCATCCTGGAGGAAAAAAGACTCCATCTATCCTATCTATGCCTCTCATAATTTTATATACATCTATTAGGTCGCCCCTTGGCTTCTGATGCTCCAGAGAAAATAATACAAGTTTGTCCACCTTCTCTTTATAGCTTATACTCTCAAATTCAGGCAACATCCTGGTGAACCTCTTCAACAGCCTCTCCAAAGCCTCCACATCCTTCCTGTAATGCAGTGACCAGAACTGCAAACAATACTCCAAATGTGACCTAACCAAAGTGTTATAGAGCTGCAACTTTTATATTCAATGCCCCAATCAATGAAGGCAAGTATGCCGTATGCCTTCTTTACCACCCTACCTATTTGTGTTGCCACTTTAAGTGAGCTATGGACTTCTACCCTAACATCCCTCCATACATACTGCACTTCTCTTACATTTGTCCTCCCAAATTCCATCACCAATTTCCACTTCTGTAACATCACTAACTCTACCCCTAATTCACAAGCTGCTCAAAGTTTCATCCATGACTTTGTTTACCATCATCTTGATTACCACAGTACAATCCTGGCTGCCCTCTTTCACTTACTGTGGTGTTCCATATCCATAACCCTGCTGCCAGCGTCCGGACTCACGTCACCTTCAGGCCGTTGAACACTCCTGTGCTTGTTGATCTACAATGATCCCAGTTAAACAACACTTCAATTGTTATGATTCTTATCCTTGTTTTAAATCCCTCAAGGGTTTACCTCTTGTTCCTGCAATTTCCACTACCTCTACAACTCTCATATTTCACTCTTCTAATTCAGCTTCTTGAACACAATTTTAAAACAGCTCTGTCCTTGAGATTTGTGCTTGCAGCTACCAACCCCCTAAATACTGGAATTTGGAATTGTCATCATGATTTAAAATAACAGATTAATACCGATGTAAAATGGCATACAGTGGAATGACTTTTTAATACATTGTATTCATCCACTAGTACCACCAACTTTAATTTCTATTTAGTTTTGCAACCAAGAAATACAACGCAATGCTGATAAACAAAATTATCATAATAATAGTTTAAAAGATATATTCCAAATATTCAATACATGCAATTTATAAATTATATATCATAAAACATTCCATGCTACATATTTAACATTTAATTTGATAATTCAAAGTTAACTCTATAACACTAAATATGAATAAAGCTCTAAGTGGCCTTCTAAACTATAGCAAGCATCCTACAATACTGGAAGTTACTAGTGAAACAAGTTTCAAAGAGCTCAGAACTGTTACTAATTTAAATTTCAGAAACTGAAGAAAATTGACATTGATTTAGCTCCAAAGAAAAATCCAAGTCATTTAGATAGATTTCAAATTCTGCTGACTCTTATGTAAATGGCAACAGAATAAAAGGATAAAAGTAATTATTATTCATGACTTTGATACATGAGAAAGATATAGAACCAAAGTGTTATTCTAACATCCTCATAAGTAATATTTTCATTAAAAATATAGTGTTTTATTGCTCATTGTACCAAATAAGTAAGATATTGCAGATAGTTCCATTAGGAATCACTGGCATTTGACTGTTTGAACTGCATTAACTCCTAGATTACTGCACAAGTACTGTCAGAGGTAGATGTCAAGGATTTATTAACATTCAGGAAGGCAGACTCTGCAGGCTCCCCTTGTCACTGGAGTCCACATGGAGTGTAGCTGCATCACAGACTCTGTGAGATTATGCTGGGGAAAATCACCTCCTTGATCTTGCATCATGTCAAACCAAGCACAGGATCCAACACCTCATTGGTTTCAATATGAATTATAGCACAAAGGATTTGGAGGCAAAAGGGAAGACAAGTTATTATTTCAAAAATAAAGGAAAATAATTTTATGTTTTTAAATTAGGCATTGAGTGATTCCAGGTTGTTTTCTTAATTTATAAAAACTAAAATTCATTAACAGCTTTTGCAGACTGCAAAGTCCCACCAGCAGATTTCCTATATGCCAGAGGCTGTCAGTAACAGGGCCACTATGCTGCCAACAACTCAACTACCACTGAGACTATTCTACTGGATTCCAAGATATGAAGGATTGGCCTCTTGCAACAAGTTGGGTAAGGGTGGTTAGGACAGACTGAGGGCAGTATTCTGAGGGGTAGGGGCAGGGGAGGATCATCTCTGACAATTATTTCAACATCTAATGAAATTCAGCTACTATAATCCTATTTTTCTACAACAGGTTTCTTCTGCATTTTCACACATTATTTTGGTCCCTTGTTTATGGTTGCTAAAGGAAAAAACAAACTGGCCATAGCACCACAAGAATTGTAAGCGGTACTATTACCCTGAAGTTAAATATTCAGGCATAAATTAACATTCAGCAATGTAGAAAAACAATAGCAGATAATTTTTGTGCAGTGTGCTGAAGATTTGGAAACACTTTCTCATCACTTATATAGGTATATCAAAATCTTTTGCATGGTTAAGCAATTTGTCAAATGTTAGGCTTGTTCTGTTAAGAAAAATTTAGCTAGGTAATTAGATAATGTAGACAGGAATGTATATGTATAGAAGGGATCGTACCCTGGTTAAGATACCGTTCCACGGTGAATAAGAACTTGTTCTAGGAGGTATTACAATTGTTTGTTACTTATTCATGTTTTAGGATCTGGACTTCAGGGAAAGGCTAGCTGTCCATCCTAAATGGCCCTCCCTTTAGGAGCCAACTTCCTGGAACACCACAATTGTTTTTGTGAAGGTACCCCAGCAATGCTGTTGGATCTGTTGTTCTAGGGTTTATACCTAGCCACAATAAAGAAATAACAACATTTCCATGTCAAAATCTTTTGCAACTTAGAGGGGAACGTGCAGGTGATGGCAGAGTTTCACAGGTTTTGGAGGAGGTGTCAGAGGAGCTGAGGTAAGTAACTGCAATGCCTTGTCTGAATGTGCACACTGTGGCCATTTTGTGTCTGTGGTGGAGAATGCATGTTCAGGGTGATGGGTGTGATACCGGTCAAGGCCACTGAAGAAATTCAGCACCATCCAGGACAAATCAATGTTGTTGAAGCTGCACTTCTGTGCAAGTGGCAAGTATTCCATCACGCTCTTGACTTGTAGGTGGCGGAAAGGTGCAAGGTGGCGAATCACTCACCACAGAATACTCAGCCTCTGAACCTGCTCTTGTGGTCTCAGTATTTTTCTGGCTGGTTCAGTTGAGTTTATGATCAACGGCAATTCCCAGGATACTGATGGTGAGCATCTTGACAACGGAAATGCCATTGACTGTCAAAAATAAATGGTTAGACTCTCGCTTGTTAGAGATGGTCATTGCCTGGCACAAATGTTACTTGCCATTTATTAATCCATGCCTGAATGTTGTCTTGGTGTCACTGCATGCAGGCCTGGTCTGCTTCATTTGCTGAATGGAACTGAACATTGGAAACATTCATTGATCACTACAACTGGAAGGTCATGAAGAAGTTGGTGAAGCAGCTCATTGTTGGGCCTGGAACATTGCCCTAATGAATTCCTGCAGAGATAACCTGGGGCTGGGATGGCTGACAAGATGCAATTCCAACAATTAGATCGTTTCCCCATTGGTGCATATTAATTTCACTTTTACTATGGCTCCTTGCTGCCAAACTGGATGTCACGGGCAGATGTTCTTACCTCACCTAGATCTATGTTGAACCAAAGCTGAGCTGTCTGGCCCTGGCAATTAGTCGTCAGTGAACAGGTTATAGGGGAGTTCCATTTGACAGTCCTGTTGCATTAGCTAATGAAGGACTCCAACCTCATTTTATAGAATTATAAATTAAATCAAGAAAATTAGTGTTTACCTTTTGCAGAATACAAAACAAAAACCCAAATGTATAGTTCTGAATGTTCTGTAACAATTTTGAGCCCAATGATAAACTGGTTAGTACCCACCTTGCCATTTGCCAGCAAACACTGTAGTAAAATGAGGGCAAAAGATTACCAAATAAACACAGAGCACATTTAAAAAGCATATATTCCCCAAATGTACATTAATACAAAACAAATGGAAACAATTTAAAAATGACTACAGAGTGTTATTTTTGCTTTCCAGCATGATGAAAGCAATAACAGCAACATTTAACCAATATTATAAATCCCAACTAGTTTCTGTTGGCTTCAACATGCTGTTTCATACACTTATCATTTTCATATACCTCACAAATGTAATAGGGCCTAAACATACTGCTTGCTCCATTGATATTTTCCTATACCTAGCATCCTACAGCTGCCCTGAATGACATTAAGGGATAGTTTAGTATTTGATCCATTTTCTTCTGGAACTAAATTTGCTCTCATTTGGCATAAATCTACAGCCAGAAGAGAAGACTAGCACTGTATTCACTTCAGCTAGATTCAAATTAGAGGGCAAAAGCTAGCCTCTAATGAGAACTCCTCAGTGTATCTTACTTTCAAAAACGGACAATATTATCTCTAATCCCCCAACTACAGGTATTTGGACTTTCCCCTTCCATTCCTTTGTACGCATTACCAGATATAATGAATTTTAATCAGTTTACTTCCTTCCATCTTTACTAAAACAAAAGTCAGTTCTTTCATGTCTGTGAGTTATTTATCCAATCCCAATTATTGTTGCTGTCCTCCTCCCTCACTCCATCAGCCCACCTACTCAACCTGAAAAATCAAAGTACCTCACAGTTGCCACTGATGTTTCAGGTCATGCGACTAGCTCTCTCCAGAGCTAGCAAGATTAAAACCAGTCTGGACAGGTAAAATCTTAGTCCTACAAAGTATGTCACAGTGCTCTAATGAACTAGTGAAGTAACTTAAGCTGTTAAATGCAATTGAGCTGATGCATTTCATCTGCATTTTCTACCAATCAATGTAAAACTTAATTTAAAAATCAGCTGTTTTCTGATAAGCCAATTTTATAGATTGTTGATAGGTTGAATAAAGTTGCAAAAATGATTTTACTTTGTTATTTTTTAGGAGCAAATATATTTAGGCATTATTGTTGAATATTGTAAGAATATTTACAATACATAAATGCCTAACATTTTTATAGAATGGATTTTTTTTTAAAAATGTCAGAATATACTGAAGAACTTGATTACATTTTGCACAACACGACAATGCAATCATATAGTCATCTTAGCGTCATTATTTAGAAGGAAGGTCTCTGATTAAGCTAGTTAAAGAATACAAACATTTTCATACAAAACATCTTTCAAAATAGAGAGGAGGTTAATTTTTAATGGCCACAGTTGTTAATTTAAAAATAAATCACATACTGAAAAAAAACTCACATACAGTGATTTGCTCAATGGGCATGTATTTAAGGACGAAATTCTTGAATGCAAAAATGTAATATGATACTTCACTTTCCCGGTTCCCTATCTTGCAACAACCTTCCCAAATAAAGAGTTAGAAATTTGGCAGTGAAAGTCCATGCCAATCTATCTGTGGCCAGATCTGACATTACTGAACAAGGAATTGCACATCTACACCCTTAGTGTCTACCACCAAGTGGCAGAATTTCAAAAGACAAGCTCTTGAGGAAAGACAGGTGAAATTTCTTCAAAAGGTGAAATGACGAGACAACATATTCTCTCACAGCAATCATTACAGATTCAGAAAACGGAGGTTTCTACACAAGAACAAACTTATGGGGAGACAATGATTAGTAAGAGATAGTTCATGTTTTAATTTTTCCAGCAAACATTATAAAACAGAGTTGTGCCTCATAGCATTCAAATGCAAAAAAAATGACATAATGCAAGAAGTATTTTACTTAGTTTATATAACAGTATAAAAAATAAAAATGAAACTGGACTTAAGAAGCTGACATTATTTTTCACTTAAGAGAACTGCATCATTCCTAATAAAAAAAATGGAATGTTATTTAATGAATAAAAAGCCTTTGATTTCATTGAAAAAAAAATTGATTGATCAACAACTATGGGCAGTAAAAGTAACCCCCTGTTACCCAGGTTTAGGTAACGTACAATACCAGCCAGTACCGGCAGACAGCTAAGTGGCTGTGCTGCATTACCTTCTGCAGGAGAAGCCAGCTCCCATGGCGGAGTAAAAATCTCTTTCAAATCCCTAAATATGTTATCTGCATTGCATTCCCTCCCACCTATTCCTTGTTTGAGAGGTTTGTCTTGATTCACTAAACACAGAAGGAAAAGAAAAGGAGGCAAGAGCGAGGAAGGGAACAGCATGAATGGAAAAAAGAAAAATCAAAAGTTAATGTGTCATTACTTGGACCATCATTATATAGTACAAGATACTGAATGAAAATTAGAGACAGTCATCCACTATCAAGTGGAGTCAAATGACAAGAAAACACTTAAGTATAAGAAATAGAGCAGTGGATGTTTCCTTTGGTTATGCTGTAGTTTATTCTAACTTTAGAAACATGCAGCATGTCTAGGCAAAAGTACAATATTGTAGTTTGGAGACAGATACATTTAGGGTCTAAATACAAACATCAATTCCTGAATTATGAAGGCCAAAAAATTTCTGAATTACTACCCACCGTGTTCTGACATGTGAATGAGTTTCTACATCACGCCCAACAAAATAGTGCCAGTAGACTGGAGAAGCTCCGAGGAATTTTCTAGCTTATAGCTCACATTTTTAAAATGTGATAAAAGAAAACAGGAAGTCCACAAAGAAAATGAACAAAGTATGATAAAAGTAAATATTCACATTTTTGTACTACCAATGTGAATCTCAACTTCCAAGACTAAACACAAAATTGTGGTTTGATTCAACAGGGATGGCTTAGGAAATGTTATTATAAAATGACTGTATTCTATTATTAAACCAGCCTGTGCAACAACATGCTTCAGATACAACAGCTACAAAGTAGGCCATTTACCCATTTTCAAATAACCTTTAGCTAGCAAACTGGATAAATATTTTGTAGAAAAAAAAACTGAAGAAAACACTTATGTATGTGTTGTACAAACATAACCCCAAAGATGAAATATCATCAACCTGAGAATTAGTGTTTCTCTTTCCATTGATTCAGTTTTCAACATTTTCAGTCTTATTTTACATTAAAAAAAAATGTTTGATCGTATCATGTCTAAAATCCAGAAAAAGATAATCTGGCCTAATTGATCTATGGCTGTATGTACTTTCCTCCTCTTTTGAAGGTTTTATTTTATTACTATTAGTAGTTTTACAGAGTTAAAGAACCCCTTTCTGTAAATACATTGTTCTAAAATAAGAACAGGTTAATGGACTGATTTTTCTAAATCTGATACATTCTTATTCTCACTGAAAATGAAGCGAGTGTTTTCCCTTCCATATGGACCCACATGGACATCCATAGTTTTGCCATATAGAATCTAGTACATCACAATTACATAAAGATTAACTTTGATTTTAGTATTAGCACCAAACAATTACTTTGAGAATTTAAAATCAAGAATACTTTGCAAACTCAAAGCTGAAATGCTGAACACATTGCTTCTCTGAAAAGTAAGTAATTAAAAAATATTTTCAGCTAAGAAGTATTCACCTTTTTTTGGTGCAGCCCTGGATGATGGGCTGAAGAATTTTTTGACAGTCTGGACTTTCCTTTTAGTCTCATTTGTTTTTTTCTCTTCAAATTTAGAAAAAGTGAGCGACGGTGCCCCTTGACTGCTAGCATATGCAGCTTCTTCCTCGCGCTGTAAACTGGGGATTAAAATATTTCAGTTTACTCAACACAAACAGCAACTTTATCATAAAGAGGTAAGGGGATTAGGAGAAATAAAGGGAAATAGAAAATGGACCAGATCCAAAATGTTTGCCAAAATTAATGTAGGTTATTGATTCATTGCTGAATTAATATTGAGGTTAGGAGGTAGATATTGAAAAACCCCTAAGGATCACTATTAATGAATCTAAAATAGGTACGAATAAAGTGTAATTTCTCTAACCATCAAAAAGAGGTACAGGAGTCATTTAATTAGAAATAAAAATAGAACTGATGAAAGGTCATCAATGTAAATTATTAACTCTGTTTTGCTCTCCACAGTTGCTATCTGACCCAAGTATCTTCAGAATGTTCTATTGTTATTTCAGGTTTGTAGCATCTGCCATAATTTTGCTTCTCAGACAATAAAAAAAAGTGAATCAAATTTCCCAGCTTTGCCTACTTGCAGATCACACTAAAAAGTCACTGTTCCAATTGCTCCTAGGGTGATTAGTGAAAGCAGCAGCAATGGATTTTCAGTGGCAGTCTCGTGTGCTAAAAAAAAATTATATCAATTTCATTCACTGTGCCAGAGGAAGAGGACACAAGCAACTGACCAAGGCAAGGATGAAACAAAATTAACTATATTTAATGCAACAACTGAATTCTCGGTGTTGCGGGATCCCAGGCACATTCCAAATGAAACAAACCATTGTTGAAAGCCCCGGGAGCCAACAAAAAATTGTAAAATGTGAGGAGCAACCATATAAAATTGCTACACAGCTTGCATGTTGAAAATTCATTCAAAATATATCTACTAATATCTCTGTACAAAGGATTCTACCTAATATTTGGAATCTCAGGCTACAACTGAGTGCAACTGAGTAAACATTTAATGATGTTTAATTTACATTGATGGTGTGGCCAATTTTGTCGTGAAGGATACCATCATCCACAATGATTTTCAAATTAGCAAAATAGGCTGTGAATTCTCAAGTTGCTTCAACTGTAACTTGCCCTTAAAACTCTGATGTTTTGCAGCAGTGAGGTTAGTTTTAGGTAAACTGCATGGAAAATACCATTGCAATCACAATGAAACTCCAGGCCACTTCATCCAAGAATTCGACGAAAAATTAAGATTGTAAAAAAAAGTTAAATAACACAGGATTGAATATAGAACAAAATATTAAAGATCAACTGCTTGGACTTAATAGGCCACAACTCTCTGCCAGCAAAGAAACTCCCAAACTCATTCATGACCTCCATGGCAAGTTTGATCTTGCCTTCACTGGATTTCATGATCACCATGTGCAGCCATAGCCATTCCAATCCAAAATGGCAAGGCACAAGATGTTGCATGACACAAAGCATTCATCTGGAAGTGGGGCAGAACAACCCACCCATGAATCAAAAAAAAGAACATTGACAGCTGGCTAAGTTATGCCCCCATGTTAAAACATCAAGCCTGGCAACATCTTTGCCCGATATTAAGGAGCAAGCAAAAATTAAAAAATACTGAAACAATTAAAAACCTTAAGAATTTAAAATTAAACACAAAATTACTTAAACAGCTAAAACACTTATGAATGCAATTCAAATTTGAAATTTACATAAAATATAAAGATTCAGCTCGGTTCCTTGCAGCTGTGGTGGGGGATTCACTGAACAGTGACAAGTTCAGCGGTTCACACCAAGCTGCCACCATTTCCCTGCAAGTTCTAGCCTAATAAGTGAATGAATACAGGTGGAATATTTGCTGAACCTGTGTTAATGCACTAGAAATTTTGTGCTGGTGCTGAAAACTTTATATTGCCCTTCATCGATGTTCTTTACATTTGTATTAACAGTCCTTAAAAGCTAGCATAAAGTAGGTCCCAGGTCCAGTACACTCTAGTTCTGTCCAGCTCAATAATATTACATGCTTGGGACATACTGACAAATGTCCTTGTTTGAAAGTTGATGACCATCATTCAAGGCTGTTGTTTATTTTAATAAGTTCACATTCTGATAAGAAGGTACCTTAGTTGGCCAGTGCAGAATGCCTTGTTTGACAAAAAACAATCTGCATATATTGACGGTCTGAGTACATGAAAGTGATATTTCCAATTAAACACAAAATAATCAAATCATGAGAATTACCGTTCTGCAAGCTCCCAATCTTCCTGAATTTGTCGCTGTCTGGCTTTACTGTACTCTTCTCTCCAGCACTTGGAACAAAATCCTTGCCAAGCAGGATTACCATAGTAACCACAGCCTTTTTTACAGAGCAGCTCTGATTGGTCCACATGGATTCCTCTACGCTCTGATTTCAAGCTCATTTTTCTATTGGGAGACAAACAAGGTTACAGTAAAGTCAAATTGTGGCCTAAAGCTTCAAAGGAAAATGATCCAGTCATGCATAAAACAGCTACACAAATCTGGTAAAGGGACATCAAATAATTTACACATCTGTCCTCAATTGAAATTAATATTGTGAATTATTTGACTGAAAAGTAATTTTAATATGGACAGTTAGAAAATTAGTTTAATTTGATCAGGGAAAATTAGTGAAAGATTCAAATTATCCTTCTCAATAATAGCTCTAGTAAGCTGGCAACAAAATATTACACCAGTGATGCATTGCTGCTTCTCACACACCCAACCTTGATATCTGGGTCATCTTTAACACTGATTAGATTATCTAACTGATCTGCTGGACCATATTTAATTTTATATCTTTAAAATGTCCACTCTATACCAGATACAGCTGTAATGGTGGAGATGTCGAACTATTTTAAGTCAACCTCAAGGCATTCTTCACACAAATCTTTCAATTTATTCCCAACAACTTGAAACCAATTACACTTCTTTACACTGTAGTATCTACATCAATATAAATAGGCTTAAAAGATAATTAGTGATGGAGAAGGTTATTTGGCCCATCTTAATTCGGCAGCACTGTAGCCTAGCGGTTAGCGTGATGCCATTACAGTGCGAGCTTTCGGGGTTCAATTCCCGCCGCTGTCTGTAAAGAGTTTGTATGTTCTTCCCGTGTCTGCGTGGATTTCCTCTGGGTGCTCCAGTTTCCTCCCACATTCCTCCCACAGTAGGTTAACAT
Organism: Pristis pectinata; assembly: GCF_009764475.1. Lineage (NCBI taxonomy): Eukaryota > Metazoa > Chordata > Chondrichthyes > Rhinopristiformes > Pristidae > Pristis > Pristis pectinata. The sequence continues at coordinate 20,164,982 of NC_067425.1, read as the reverse complement.
GGGTTTAAATGGGAGGCGCTGACTTATTGAGCTGGAAAGGTCTGTTACTGTGCTGTATAAATAAAATTTTAAAAATAAAGTTTAATTCACCAATCAAGAGATTTCTTGTGGTTCTCCACCTTCCACCCCACTACTATTTCAGATCATCTTCAGGATGAAGAATAAGGGCAGGTAAAGCCAAATGGAAAAATATCCATGGACAAAGCTCAGGCCTGAGACACGGTCAGAAGGCTACAAGATAAATATTTCCTAGTGCCAATTGAGAATGCAACAGGTAATTTATTCTGGAGACACAAGAGACTACAGATGCTGGAATCTGGAGAAACAAAATCTGCTGGAGGAACTCAGGGGGGTGGAGCATCATCTGACGGGGGGAAGGAATTGTTGACTTTCCGGTGAAAACCTTGCATCAGGTAATTTATTCTTATGTGCCCCCTCCTGAATTGGAATATTTCAAAAGAATCAAAAGAGTTCTCAACCATTGTTAATGGCCTAATATGTTAATAAAACTAAAATATTATAGTTAAATGCTTGTAGCTCTTATAAGAGTTTTATTTGAGCACCTCTATAAAATTTCAAATCATTTCTTCAAAATTATAACCAAACTTAGATGCCAACACTAACTAGTATAAACGCACACAAAAAAGTGATTAAACCAACAGAGGCCTTGAATCCCCTATCCTATCCATCAGTTAAAAAAAAAGTAGCTCATACAAGTACTCTTAAGCTCAATCCAGCATTAATGGCTGAACTGATCTTTAGTTTCCTATCCATTTCGCCTGAGCAGATTGTGAACTATCGTTACTTAGGACTCTCACCTCACAGAAGGTTGTGGAGTCAAGTCATGCTCCTGAGACAAGTATAATCATTTGGATTGAACCTCTATTGCAGTACTAAGGGAATGGTTCACTGTCAGAGATGCCATCTTTCAAATGGGACATTAATTTGGATCTTTATCTGCAATCCTGGGTGGACTTCAAAGATAGCAAGGCACAAATCAAGAATAACATTTATTCCCTGGCTGATATTTATCCATCAATCAACATCACTCAGACAGATTATCTGGTCATTTTCTGATTATGGGGGTTTTCTGTATTCAAAAATAACAGCTGCATATCCTACATTGACTGTGCTCCAAAAAACACTTCATTGACTACTTGCCCAAGGAGTCCAAAGTTGTGAAAGACACTATATATTTTTTTTAAACTGTACACTGTCTTCACAAACTTCAAGTAATGTTAATATCAAGGAAAAGGCAAAACAGAAAATAAACAAGAATTTGAGGAAAGCTCTGACAAATTTCTCCTCTATTAAGGCAGTGGTTATTCATGCCAAAACTGCGTGCATTTACTGACTCACACAATTCAATCATATGATACTGACCATATTACTCAACATACTGTAGAAAGCTGTACTTAACACATCCAGCAATAACATGTTTCAGAGAGCAGAAACTTTATTTCTCAGTATCTAGTAATTCTTTAGATTTATTCAGTATGGCTCCTAATTCTACCATCGCTTTTCACAATAATTTCTTGTGGGATTCCACCATAAAAATCTTAAATCACAACCTGCAAGTATATTTTTATTGAAGGAATATTTAACTCTTCAAGTCTATCCTCAAAATTAAGAAATCTAAATTTAATTATCCCCTCTTGATTCTTTCTTCTTCATTTTACTGGATATTTTGATGCTAGCTTTGGGAATCAAAAGTGGACCAAATACTCCAAAGTGAAAAATTAATAACCGTACAAAACTTCATTCTTAATTCAATGGGAGAGGGTGGGAAAAGATAATCTCAAAAAAAATTAATTGAATCCAGTTTTACATAATCTAGATATTCAACCACAAGATAAACTTGAGACTCTGGTTTTACATAATGGCAACAATCTCCAGAAATATTGCAGTGTCAGATGCTCAAGTGACTTGGTCTGAAATTTCTGGAGAATTTGGATAGTAGAATGTTAGCTTTAATAAAATCTTGTTTGCAAACATTTTTAAAAGGAATATATCAACCTGAAGAATGAGTTTGGGGAAGAGGCAGTTGAAGAAAATATAACAAACTTGAGCCTTGCAATTCACACACAAAATTGAGAGACTGGAAGTTATTTAACTTACTTCAACCTAACCTGACAGTTTGGAAATTAGGTTTGGATGGAGTGCTGGTTTACACTACAACCTATTTTACTTTCCATTGAAGTCAACTGAGAACATTACCAATAACATACAAAACTAAACATCAACTTAATCTCATTCATTATCTGTCCACTATGTCAACTTTGCCCATTTTATGTCAAGGTGATTTCCTTTCTGAATATTAGGAAATAGTTCTTAGGGGCCCCACATTTGAGAAGTTAGCTGAGTGAATTGGATGCTATTTCAGCAAATCTGTGGAAGGAGAAAGAATCCCATCCAAATCAGGTGTACAGTGAAGAAAGCAAGTCATTTTTTCCTACAGATTTTTTTTGAAATTTGTCAGTAACTGGTATGAATTAAGGCTAAAGATGGAAGGATGTTGGGGAATTTTTTATGTCCCAAAGAGTGGTGGGCTTTTGTAACTCTGCCTAAAAAATTAATTGAGACAAAACTCACAGTCACTTCTTGTATTCTACAAGGCTATGTATCTGGATTAAGCAAGAAGCAACATCTTCATTGTAAAAAGAAAAGCAGGAACTTTCCACTTTTCTGGATAAGACCTGCAGTCCAAAAATGTAAACAGGAATTCAGTCACCTGACCACATTGTATTTGCGTGTGGACCGCAGATTAATGTTGACTTCCAAGGTAAAAATAGATTGCTAAAGCTTCATATGATCCAGCATTCATTTTAGATCTGACGTACACAATACCAATTTTCTTGGCTCTGAAATGTTATTACCAGTGCCAAACATACTTCCAATTCTACCACAGTAACAAATCATTCCTGACTAGTTTATCAATGTCAAGGGAGAAACTTAAAACCAACAACTGGGGTCCCCTTGTTTCCATTCATGATAACTATCCAGTTATTCTTTTCTGCAGAAGTAATTCAATCTCTCTCTCACTGCCAGTCTCATTTCCTTTTCTGGAAAATGTCTCTGATTCACATTAAATTCAATTTTATTTAGTTTGTTTGCTACCATAGGTTTGATGGTGCTGCCAATCAATTTTAAACTTGTTACCATAACCAGATCTTTTGTCCATGTTTGGACTAAAGCTGTAATAAAGTTGGAAAGCAAGTGATCCTGGCAAAATCCAGAAGGCAGGCTGTTGATAGACAACTCACGTCTGGCATATTATACTCCATCTAGCATCTTGTGCCACTCACTGAGCCCGTTTCCATCCCTCTGCTTCCTCCTCATAGTTCATATTGACACTATGATTTATATAGTCAGCTAACTTTAATTCATAATGCTTCATCTTATTTAAATCATTAATAATGAGCATTAATTGCAGAAGACGTAGCAGTGACCCTATGGCACTCCAGTAATAACAAGCTACTAATCTAATGAAGTCCCATTTATCACCACATTCCTCCATGCATGTCAAAACATGGTTTCACTCTAACTTTTCTCAAGTTCAATGAAAGGTTATCAACCTGAAATATGCACCCTGTTGATCACTACACAATCTTGTCAGACTTGGAGTATTTCCAACATCTTCTACCTCAGAAGTGCAGATCTTCAATATTTTTGAAACATTCTATCAGCTGATATTCATATATCATAACCGAAGTTACATCCTTATCAGTAGCAATTGACTTGGTAGCCATTGAACAAGTTATCAGAAAATGTGAGAACATAGGGCAGAGCAGAGTACCACATTTTTTTAAACTAGATATTTTGCAACTAGAAACAAGTTTAATGAGAAACAGAAAGGGAGAAAGCCAAATAATGGTTTACAGAAATATCACAAAGTGCTCCACAATGTTTTTTTTTGCTGGGGAAGAAAAAGTGTCACGAATTCCATTCAACATTTTCATCTAAAGTGGAGGATAATACACATGCATTCATAAACTACCGTTCATAACTTTGAAACATTACGAAATGCTTCATAAACTACTCTTGAAGTGCACCCACTGCTGCAACATAGAGAAAAGCGATAACCAATTTGAGAACAGTAATGAGATTACAACCAAATGATGTTATCGAGGTAATGTTGCCAAACAATGTTCGACCAACAGAAGACTTCCTCTATTCGAACAGCGCGATCGTAAGGCAGGACAGTTTAGTGTTTCATTCCAGAATACGACACTCACCCGATACTCTACAGGAATGTCAGCCTGGATGACTAAACCCAAGATATCCTGACTCAAAGGCAGAGTATGACAGCCTTTGATAACCTTTCAGTGAACTTGGGATGGTACCCAGGGATGTCTATCTAGAGCATTTACACAATAACCGCACCCCTGGCTTTCCCCAGACTTGCCCATTCGTTTACCAACACCTGCATGGTTAGAGTGGGAAGGATGGGGGCCTGTCTTTCTCGCCTCCCTCCAGTGACCTTTCAATCAACGCCCTGCTCACCACGTACACCAGCCAGCCCCAGGCCAGAACCGCCTTTGGAGCCGCGCCCTGCTTTTCCCCAGAGCCAGCAACAGGAACAAACAGTGGCTGGTGCCAGGCGCCGGGCTCCCCAGCCGGCTCACCACCGGCCCGGGCCCGGCAGCTGTCAGTGTCCTGGTCCCAACCCCACTGTGGCCGACGGCTGCTCCAACCACAAGCCTGACGCCGCCTGCTGCCTTCAGTATTCTGAGCAGCCGGGATCCAGCCATCACCTGGAGCGCTGGCCGAGTCTGTCGACCTACGACCGATCCCCCGCCTCCGGCACCTTTGTCTCTCGCCGCCTCCCGCCGCCTTATTTCCTCCACCAAAACACCAACGGCTGCCCCGCTCGCCGCTGACGGGAACCCGCCGTCATTACGTCACCGCGCACACGCACAGAGCGATGCAGTGACGCGGAGCGTTTTTGCGCCGCGTCGTCCTGCTGTCGCCTTTCCCCAGTAAGTTGCGATCCGCGGGGTCCACAGTCCGACTGAGCGCTTCTGTCGCTGGGGGGCAAGAAATAGATGTAGGGCTTGATGGAGGTAGGTTACCACAGTGCAGTCGTTTAAACAATTAAAAGCAGAAAATACCTTAAATACTCAGAGGGTCAGTCAGGATCTGTGGAGAGAGCAATGAGAGTTGGCATTTCATATCCTTTCTGCCTGCACATGGTCCATATCCCTCCATTCTCTGCATATTCATGTGTCTTTCTGAGCTCCTCTTAAACACCTCTGTCGTATCTGCCTCCACCACCACCCCTGGTGGTACATTTCAGACACCCACCTCTCTCTGTGTAAAAATACTTACCCCGCACATCTCCTTTGAACTTGCCCCCCTCACCTTATGTGCATGCCCTCTAGTATTAGACATTTTGACCCCAGGAAAAAGATACCAGCTGTCTATCTATGCTCCTTATAATTTTATAAACTTCTAGGGCGAGGAAGCCCCTTAAATATTGTAAATACGAGACTGGGTAACCCCCAGGGAGCCACACGAGTGGCATCGGTGCTCTTTTTTATATTAAAAAAGTAACATTAATGATTGATCTGTACAAGAATGTAAAGGCTTGCACTGTTTTATTATTGTACATAGTTTGTCTTTTATTATGAATAAAGTTTATTTTGGAATAAAAAAAATAAACTTCTATCAGGTCTCCCCTCAGTCTCCACTGCTCCAAAGAAAACAACCCTATTCTGTCCAGCATGGTAGTGTAGCGGTTAGCGCAATGCTATTACAGTGCCAGCGACCTGAGTTCAATTCTGGCCGCTGTCTGTAAGGAGTTTGTACGTTCTTCCTGTGTCTGCGTGGGATTCCTATGGGTGCTCCCACATTCCAAAGACATACGGGTTAGGAAAGTAGTGGAGATGCTCTGTTGGCGCCAGAAGCTTGGCAACACTTGTGGGCTGCCCCCAGAACACTCTATTGCAAAAGATGCATTTCACTGTGTTTCGATGTACATGTGACTAATAAAGAAATCTTATCTTTTTTTTATTCAAAATAAACTTTATTCATAATAAAAGAAACTATATACAATAATAAAACTGTTCAAACCTTTACATTCGTGTACAGTTCAATTCTTAGTGTTACCTTTTTATATATAAAAAACACAGCACTGACGCCACACGTGTGGCTCCCTGGGGTGATACTCCAATCCCATATTTACAACATTTGAGCGGCTTCTTCACCTGACCTCGCCCCTCCTCCTGTGGCAGAAGAACCCTAAACTGTCGTCCTTCCCCACCGAGCCCTCGTGCTGGCTGCATCCAGCTTCAGGGCACCCCTCAGCACGTATTCCTGCAGCCTGGAATGTACCAGTCTGCAGCATTCCCCTATGGACATCTCGCAGTGCTGGGAGACCAACAATTTTCGGAAAGACCAAAGGGTGTCTTTCACCGAGTTGATGACCTTCCAGCAGCAGTTTATCTTATGTCTTATAGCAGATACCCTCTAATCCAGGTAGCATTCTGGTAAACCTCTTCTGTACCCTCTCCAAAGTCTCCACATCCTTCCTATATAGGATGACCAGAATTACTTCAGGTATGGCCTAACCAGAGTTGTATAAAGCTGCAACATAACTTCTTGACTCTTGAACTCAATGCCTGGACTAATAAAGGAAAGCATTCGTATGCCTTCTTTACCACCCTTGTGATACCAACATTGAAATTAAAATAAATAGGCCTCTCAAGCGCGATGCTGATTAATGAGATACTATCTGACTTGCCAAGCATTCAAGATGTTTTCTGCTTTTTATCATTTCAATGAAGGCACTAGTGGAAAAATCCATTAAGCTTTGATTGTTATCTCAATTTCACATTCCTCCCTTCCTCCAGTAACTTTTCACTCACTTGCTTATCAAAAGCCTATGTAATTCCTAAAATATACAAAGACTCTGCTTCCACCGTCTTTAGAGAAAGAGTTCTAAAAGCTTATAGCCCTCTGAGAGAAAGAATTTTGCCTCATCTCTGTCTTAAACAGATAAACTCTTGTTTTTAAGTAATAGCGCCCGTTCTAGATTTGCCCACAAGAGGAAACATCCTCTCCACATCCACTCTGTCAAAACACTTCAGGATCATATATTTCAATCAATTCCCCTCACTCTTTTAAACTCCATCAGACACAAGTCTCGCTTGACCAACCTTCCATTTTCGCTGTCAACCCAGTGATAGGTCATGGACCTGAAATGTTAAATCTGGTTCCCTCTTCACAGATGATATCTAATGCTGAGTATTGTAATAGATCAATATGCATTGCTATATAGTGTACTCTGTGTCAACATATTGTGGTCGTATTGGATAGTAGAATCATGTGGTGTGGTTTCTTTATGAGAAAGTAACTCAGTCTACAGCAAAAGCCTTAAGATTCAACAGGTATAAAGGTTCTAACAAAGGGTCGCAGACCCAATATGTTGACTGCTTCTTTTTCCACAAATGCTTCCTGACTTGCTGAGTTTTCTGTTTTTGTTTCAGATTTTCTGCATCTGCAGATGTTTATTAATTTTCATTTAGAATTAAGTATTTTGCCTTGCATATAAACCACTACCTGGTTTGATATATACTCTCTGTGCCCTAATGCATTTAAGAAAATATTACAAATTGGTGAAAACAATGCTACCTCAGGTAGTTTTTCTGCAGGATTGTTGAAAGATATTGGTGACTCTCACTTGTCATGTTTTTGGTGAGTTTGTGGCACCAAAGCTGATTTTTCAAAGTCTTTTCCTGCTTGGAATTTCATTTCTCTGAAGCCTCCACACAGTTGTGACTTATCATTGGACTATTACATGCATCGTTTAAATTTCTGTGCCCTCTCTAATGTTGAGGCTGGAGCAGTGTTCTGTAAAAGTTCAGTGTAAGTTCCCTGCTTTTATGCAATACTTCCATTGATAAAACCCAGAATTATGTAAGCTTTATTAACTGTTTTCTCAACCTGTCTTGCCACTTTGAATGACTGTGCACCCATACAACCAGTACCTTTCATTCTATATTGACTCTTCTCCTACCAAAATGGTTCACTTCACATTTCTCCACGTTAAACTTCTCTCTGATACAACCAAACCAGGATAAAAGGGAAATCAGTATCACAGATCTCGCTAGAGCAATGTGAATGGCTTCCTTTGAAGTCAGTGGTGAACATGCTTACTTTATTAATGACTGCAGAATCCAGCCCTACATGCAGTTTAGAAGTATAATTTTTATTTGCCAATTTTGGATAGGCAAAAACCAGAATTCCCTGATTGCTCCCATTTACTAATTTCAATAAAAGGAGAAAAAATGTTCTTGTCTTTGATTTAGATAATTCATTACAGAGAAAACTAAAGCCAGAGTCCATCAGTTATGTTGGAAATTGATTAATCAAATAAAAGTTGAATATACACAAAACACTTCTGTTGATTAGTTCTTTAAAACAAATATCTTCTTTTGATTATGATGAAATTTGCATGCAAAACAACACAGAAGGGACAAAGATATTAGTGGATATGAAGAACCTGTCTAAATGACTACCGCCCTGTGGCACTGACATCAATCATCACAAAGTGCTTCGAGAGGCTAGTCCTGCAACACATCAAATCCATTCTCCCCCCCCCCCCCACCCTCACTAGACCCCCTCCAGTTTGCATACCATCCCAATCGGTCAACCAAAGATGCAGTGTCCTCTGCCCCTCCGCCTGGCCTTGTCTCACCTAGATCAAAAGGACACTTATGTTAGGATGCTCTTCATAGACTTCAGCTCTGCCTTTAACACTATCATCCCACAGAACCTCATAAGGAAGCTACACCTACTGGGCCTTAGCACCTCCACCTGCAACTGGATTCTGGACTTCCTCTCTGAAAGGCCATAATCAGTTCGCATTGGAAATACCATCTCAAATATCACCAGGCTGAGCACTGGAGCCCCCCAGGGCTGCGTGCTCAGTCCACTGCTGTTCATGCTGCTGACCCATGACTGCTCTGCCAACTCAAGCTCCAACCATATCATCAAGTTTACGATGATACAACAGTGGTGGGCCTCATCAGCAGGAACGATGAAACAGCTTACAGAGAGGAGGTGGAGAGGCTGGCGGATTGGTACTCAGCCAACAATCTCTCCTTGAATGTGGACGAAACAAGGGAGATGAATGTGGATTTTAGAAAGGCCCAGGCTGACCACTCACCCCTGTGCCTCAATGTAATCATTGTACAGAGAGTCAGCTGTTATAAGTTCTTGGGAATACATATAGCAGACGACCTGTCCTGGTCAACCAACACCTCCTCCCTCGCCAAGAAGGCACAGCAGCGTCTCCACTTTTTACAGCGGCTGAAGAGAGCAAACCTGCCCTCCCCCACCCTCATCACATTCTACAGGGGTACCATTGAGAGTGTCCTGACCAGCTGCAACTCCGCCTGGTACGGTAACTGTAACACCTCTGACCGTAAGACTTTGCAGAGAATTGCGAGTACAGCTGGAAAGATCATTGGAATACCTCTTCCCTCCATCCTGGATACCTATAACACACGATGCACATGCAGGTCTGCAGAATCATAGATGATCCTTCTCATCCCTCCCACGACCTATTTGTCCCACTGCTGTCTGGCAAGCGGTACTGGAGCATCCAGGCCAGAACTCCTTCTCATCCCTCCCCCGACCTATTTGTCTCACTGCCGTCTGGCAAGCGGTACCGGAGCATCTGGGCCAGAACTACTGTTACGTACCAGCAACAAAAGAAACACACCGAGTCATGTATAAGTGTTAGAAACTATTTTATTAATAACTACTTATGATAATAAGAAAAGTAAAAATGTTAGATATTAAACATTAACCCCAAAACTAAACTCAAAGTGTGTGTGTGGCAAATTCCCAAACTCCTTGTCCAGGAATAGTTCTCAAAGTTCAGTTCAGCAAGTCATAAGGTGAAATGTGAGCAAAGGCTTTTGCAAAACCACCATTGACTGAAGAGAAAATAGAGAGAAATTACGAAATCCAAATGTTCCACGATGGAACCCATACGACACCTCAGTCACTGATGATCTCCACTGCTTTGTTCCGACGTATCTGCCACCCCAAAAGGCATTCAAGACGTGGCCGTCCACAGAAATACCTGTTTCCCTCTACAGGTTAACGACAAAGTGCTTTACTCTGGTTTACCGCTGCTTTACTCCAAAAATCCATACGTGGATTGTAGTGACAGACACAGTTATTGTTTTTCATCCATCCATACAGAGACCAGCAGTCAGTGTCTCTCTCTCTCCCTCTTTTCTGACTGAACAATAAACGTCAGCACATTGTTACCTTGCTGTTGTCGTGATGATGCCACACACACACACACTACTGTACTATGTCTTAAAGGGACATTCACCAAATAGCAACCTAATCCGTAACACTACTAGACTGTACAACAGTTTTTTCCCCCAGGCTGTCAGGCTCCTGAATACCCTGGAAGCAGTTTCAGACAAATGCTGCATCAAAAGCCCTGGTTTGCACAACTGCATATAAGAACTTTGGCTGCTGCTGAACATGTTTATACATTTAGTGCAACACATTGAGTTCTGTATTTTCTTCGTCCAACTTGGTTTTGCACTAACCCTGCACTAATTTTTATTCTGTATATACCATTTTTTGCACTATTTGTACTTGCACAATTTTTTTGTCTGTGTTTAGTGTATGTCCTCTGTTCTATGTACATCCTCTGTTGTGAGAGTCTGGGGGAAACGCCATTTCGTTCCTCCATGTGTTTTTATAGCATTGGGTGAATGACAATAAAGTATAACTTGATCTTGAAAAGGCAAGTATGTGGTATTAGGTTATGGATTAGCCATGCTCTCATTGTATGTTAGGACAGGCATGAGGGTCTAAATTGGTTATTTGGCTATTTACATTCATACTGTGTCCTTATAAAAGCATATCTGCACCTTTTAAAGAAAAGGCATTCTATAACCAGTAAGCAAGAGTACGAACTTTGCATCTCCCAAGCAAGTAGTTAAATCTAGTAATAGATAGTTTGGTCATTTTCAACCTGACACTCTGTAGAGATCATAAGATATTTATTAATTAGTCGCATGTACATCAAAACACACCGTGAAATGAGTCTTTTTGCATTATTGAGAATGTGCTGGGGGGCAGTCCGCAAGTGTCACCACTCTTCCGGTGCCAATGTAGCTTGCCCACAGCTCCTAACCTGTATGCCTTTGGAATGTGGGAGGAAACTGGAGCACCCGGAGGAAACCCACGCAGACACAGGGAGAACGTACAAACTCCTTACAGACAGCAGCGGGAATTGAATCTGGTCACTGGCACTGTAATAGCGTTATGCTAGCTTCTACAACAAAAGCTTCTTTATCATCTCTTGTAAGTGATGATATAGAGGTTTAAAGTTGATTTATATAAACTTTATTCCCCAGTACACCCAATTTAATAAATAGCTGCTATTCCCCAAGGCTTTTAATCAGTGTTGCTGTTTTGTAAGTATTGTACATTGATCATGTAATGTCCTGAGAAACAGGAAGTTTCCACTGGGTCATTGCAGCTGACGCAATACTCTATTGGGTAACCCACTACGCATTTACACATAACATCACAGGTCCAAATTGTACATAGTTCCACAAAGCTCTAAAGTATATTTGATCTTGAATGCACAGCATAATTTAACTGGTTTGGCGTAAATCATAATAAGGATTGTCATACTACGTATTTTCTAGAACAGAAAGCTTTCTCAAGAGAATATCAGCCTGAAAATTTTAAATTTTCACCATTGAAATAGATACTGAGCTGGGAAGATGAATTCTGTGTAAGTGCAAACATGATAAATAAATTACCAAAAAATACATTATGCAGGATTTTTGTTTGTATAGCTGAAGTTTGATTTCACCAAAGGTGGGAACAAATTGTACAGCATAGATCATTGACTGCACAACATAGGAGACCATTCAGCCTATCACGTCTGTGCTGGCTGTTTAGTAAGACTATTCAATCAGTCCTGCAGTTCTTTCTTCTTCAAATATCTGTGCATAACCTTAATATTAGAATTTGGTAATTCCAACATGATGTCAGAAAGGACTTGTTCAGGCAAAGGGTAATGTAAATATTTAACTCTATCCCCCACAAAAAGCACATCAGGCCAGCTCAGTCAAAAATTTTAGGCAAGGGCATTAAGAGTTGGAACCAAAGTAGCTACACATCAGCCATGATCTAATTGACTTGCAGAATAGAGCTCAGTGGCTGAATGGCATACTTATATTCCAATGTTAAAGAGTTAAAGTTATTGTTGAGGATAAAATGTGCCATTACGTATGAGGCTTATGGTGTTTAAGTAATCTGTTTGGTTAGAGCTTTAAGACTGTAGGGGAAAAAAATCAAATGGCTGGTTGTATTCTACAAGTCACAAATGAATTGAAAAGAGTAGAAGAGCAAATACTCTTTTTCCAAAATGCTAAAACTATAGGGTTGTTATAATGGGGAACTTTAACTTTATCCCACTGTAAACTGGGATAGTAATAGTGCCAAGAACAGAGAGAATGTAGTTTCTAAATCACATCCTGGATAATTTTCTATAGTATGTTTCTGGTTCAACAAGGAGACATTGCCAGATCTTGATCCAGGGAATGAGTTGGGTCAACCGCACCAAGTTTTGGTAGAGTTATATTTAGGAGATAGTAATGATAACGTCATAAGATTTAAGTCAGCAATAGAAAATAAAACAGAGTGATACAAAGCAAAATGATCAATTGAAGAAAGACCAATTTCAATGGAATGAGAGTGGATCTGTCCCATGTAAAATGGAAGCAAAAGGTGGCAACAAAACTGGAATGTAAAGAAGGGGCTTGCCTTTAAGAAAGAGATGGTTCAGATAGAGTTGAAGCACATTCCCATCAGAAGCAAAGGAAGATCAAATAAATTCAGAACTCCCGAGATGATGAAAGTGATGCAGAAGAAGCTGACAGCTCAGCAGTCAAATCACAGAGAAAAATTCTCACAGATAGAAACCAGGAAAAAGCACAATTTTTTTTTACTTTAAAACAAAATCTATTTTTATTTTAAATGGTTTAAAGTGCTAAACAAATATTGTAACACATACACAAGATTAAGGTAACAGCTGAAACATAAATAAACATTTTGAAAATAAAATTAATTTATAATATATAATGAAATATTTGAGAGGATAAAAATTCACATAAATAAAAATGAATTTCAAGACCAGAATTTGCTAAGCAGTAATAATGGTTTTGTACAACATTATAAATTTTAGATATCATACATCAAAGGACAACAGTTTCAGAATATTATATAGGTGAGTATAGTTCATAAATTTCTGAAATTTTCTTCAGTTCATTAATCTACCTTGATGGGGGTGGAGTGGGCTGAAAAACAGTTGATGGAGGAGCACAAATCACTGGCAGCAACTTCAGGATTTTCATGTTAAATCCAAAATTTAGGTCGGTTTCAAGGCATATGGACAACAAATGCTGAACATTCCAGTGACACAATAACCACAAAAATACAGGCCTGGCTAAAAGTAACATTTTAAGTTTGAATACAAAGGCTGGCTGTCATTCAAAAGCTCTCTAAGCCCTTTAAGAAATAAGACATTTTTACCATCTGATGAAGTGCAGTCAGAGAATTCCAGCTGGTAGCAAGGAAACCTCACATTGTGTACATTATTTTCCAATTACTTAATACGTTTGTGGAAAAAAATTAGGTCAGCACTCCAGCATGGATTTTTTTTTAAAAACAGGATTTACATGGACACCAGCTTGTAGGGTTAAGAAATATACATTTTCACGGCTTTAATTATATTATAAAATCTAGGTAGACACTGCAGTGTAATATTGTGGAAATGCTGCAGTATTGAAGTGCTGTCATTCAGATGAGATGTTATACCAAGACCCCACCTGTTCTTTCATGTGGGTGTAAAAGGTCCTATAGCACTACATTGAAGAAGAGAGCCATCTCATGTCCTGGCTAACATTTATGCCTTGATTAATCTCACTAAATAGATTACTTAGTCATTATCATGTTACTTTTTGTGGGAACCTGCTGTGCACAAACTGACTGTCGCTTTCCCACATTGCAACAGTGACTACATAACAAAAGTATTACATTGGCATTAATGTGCTTTGGGACATCCTGAGTTCATGAAAGGCACTATATATATATAAAACTTACAATTATATATGTACCATCACACTGTACTCAATGGAGAAATGAGAAAAATATTTAACTACATGATATACTAATAAGGTGATTGTTAAGTGTTTCTGCATTCTGAGGTTTCACAAAAACACCTTGCCCATGCAAACAAATCAGGTTAAGGCATTAATAAATCTGACCTGTTACAGTATGGCCAATACTCAGTTTGCAAATAACCCATCTCTGTTTCATTACAAGACACGGTGCACTTCTGTGTGCAGAACACACCTGTAGATTGAATTGCTGAGTTTTGCTGGTATCTTTAATGTTAAATTTCAAAAGTTATCTGCTTATAATAGTTTATCAGATATATAAGGAAACTCAAAATAATTATAAAATTCAGTTACCACCAAGTAATCTTGAACTCATAAATTGACGTTTACAGTAATAATAGTTTATGAGGTGCTTATCACAAACACCTATGCACTGATGATCCACAGTAATACCTCTGTCTGCCAAGTCTGTCACGATGCAGTGGAGAAGGTCATAAACATCAGCAATTGCTTCCATGGGCCAAATGACACATCAACTTCACAATGATGCTCAAAGAGTTTTGTCTCATTCTCACTTCTATCAAAACGTAGCGAGTTGTATAGCGGACGTTCATATGGTGTAACTGGCATCTCCTCCTTATAAACACAAATCTTCAATTTTGCAAATCTTGCCTTTCGTTGAATTGCTCTCTGTTTCGCAACTTCAATGATCCTTTCCAAGTTTTCTGTTGGAGGAAAAAAATCAAAGTGGAAAATAACAGTAAATATAAGATTCAATTGTAACCTCCTGGTATACACCTGGGTAAGAAAGATGCTTTCTTCAGCACAATATTTTACCAAAAAGGGAAAGAAATAACTTTCATTCATAAAATTCCATTGAGGAGGTGTAGGATTAATAAACTATAACTGTATTCATATCTTAAGATGGATGAGAATTATGGCTGCTCGAAGTACTGATGTAAAAAGTGTCCTTCAGGCCAGAACAGCCACACCACTGCTCTACTGGGCTGGGTGCTGTGTGGTAATTGCTGTGTCTGGATCTTAATTGGATTCCCATTATGTTTGACTATGGAGGTAATGGTCAATCTTAACGGGAAATGGGAAGACTGTCTCAAACAATGAAGGTGATACCTGCCTTTGTCTCACCCGATTGCAAAACGATTAGCCGAACCTGGGGCGTGAGGCTGCTCTGTTCATCTGCAGTAGCCCTTTGTCTGTTTCCTGCTCAACCAAGAACTTAGGTGCCTGACTCATTAAAGTGTGCATGACAATGTTTGTATAAATTACTGTCTGCCCCCCAGACCTCGGAGAACCCCACCGCAGACTCTGCCTGAGAGCGATATATTGCTAAATAAACGCATTTGAATTAACCTGTGGCACTGTGTGATTTACAGCAGACGGAAGTGGGACTTCAAAATCAGGTTAACACCATAAGCTGTGGTTAGTGTCCTTTGTAAAGCAGATACTTATATGCAAGCTTGTGTGCCCTTTCACTCCTTTCTCACAACCTTTATACACGTTCCTTTAAATCAAACTCCAGTCTATTAAATATATGGGAAATATAGTTAGTTTGCCTTCTGGTTACCATGCTTTTTTCCCCAGAAATACTTACATAAATCAAGAAGCCCTAATACTGTTTGTTTCACAAGTTCACACATTAAAACTCAAATTCCATTGTCCCTGTCACGGAACATCTGAGTCTACAGGAAATATCTTGATAAATATTCTAAAAACTGAGTTTGTGTTGGCCTTTCCTCCCTCAGATCCTGTCTGACATCAGCTCTCTCCTTCGCTGGCTCTGGGATGGGTTGTAATTTACACAACTGATATCAATGGGCCACAACATTTCATCATTTATGGAGTCCCTATTTGCACACAGCCAATAGGCTCAAAAAAAGTATTAGAGCAGCATCTGGCTGCCATTGTAACATCCCAACCACTGGGCTGGCAGGTTTAAAAATCAGGCTTTGAAAACTCTGTCCCTCATGCTGACAATCAGTGGGACAGGGTCCTTCTCTTCTATAAAGTCTCTACATTCTTCTCCCAAGATTAGGAATTTGCTCTTGTATCAATGGGTTTGTTTTTCAAATCAGGAATTGTTTAGTCACCACCAGGGTTAAATCTCAGAATATGAAACATCAACTTTCTACACAACCTTGGATTCTTCTTATTAACTTATTTATATTTCAGGAAGAAATAGGTTGCTTTTTGCATTATTAAAGGGTTGCATCCTGCATTATATTAGAGAAAGACGTTATCAATTTTAGATTAAGCATTCCAAGAGAAACATCATTTTAAGAATGAGGATTTTTTAAATCATTTTTTAACAAAGATTTCTGGTAGTACTCAGTAGGTCAGGCTGCATTGTGGAGTTAAAAATTCAGGTCAATCATCTTTCATTAGAACAGTGAAAAATTAAAGAGAAACCGATTCCAAGATGCAGAGAGTGCAGGAAGGCGAGAACACAAGAGGAGGTATTTAATAGGTGGAAGATAGGAGAGGTTAGGTGACAAAGGGGGTGATGGTAGCAGGTAAAGTGAAGATTGTAATAGAAAAAGTAAGATAACAAAAAGATTGGTTTGTTGCATTTACACCAACCAAGACAGAGGAAAGTACAGCGAATTCTGCAAACTTGAAATAATAAATTGCTGTAATTGGTCATAAACTCTAAGTGTTTACCAATATGAGCTAAGGCAGTGGTTTTCAACCTTTTTCATGCTGCAGCCCCCCAGAACATGTCCTTGTTAATGGCGAACCCCCAAAGCCCACAAAATCAAACAATCGATAATTCATGCATATAACACTTAAATTACTGCACATAGGCCCTATTGAAATAGTGAGTATTTCAATCACCCATAATTACCAGTGGTATCTTTCAGTGTTCAGTTCAATGTGAAGGTTGTGCCTGTTTTGCACTGCAGAGTTTGTCCAAACGTGGTGGTATGTGCGACAAACATACGTGTATGTCTCCCTCAATATTCAGTCTTGATCTGTATTTGATTTTCATGGCAGTGACTGCAGAAAATGCTATTTCGCACAAGTGGTTGCAAATGGTAACAGAACATTGACGGCTTTGCTGGACAGCAGTGGATACTCCTGGGAACATGCTATCCAGAACGACAACAGTGACATTCGGTTGAACTGCAAGCGCAAAGTCCTGTCAGATGACAGTTCAGCCAATTCTTCTTGTTCACGTCCAGTTAATCAGTAAGCACGATTTCAAACGGATTTCGAATCCAATCAAACATGTTCGCGTCATCATCGCCGAAATACTTATGGAAATAATGTGACAGCTGTTGAATATGGTTCAAAACGGTGCTCGCAATGGCCTCTGTCTTGGTCTTGTTCACTGTCAGTCAGCCAGCAACGGAAACATATCATAGACGCCTTGCTCGCATCTTCCCTTCCAGATACGGAGCTTTTTCTAGAAGGCATTGATTTTGTCATGCGTTTTCAGAACATCTGAGCCAGGTCCTTGCAATAATAGATTTAAGCTGTTCAAAATGTTGAAAATATCAGCAAGATAAGCTAATCTGGCAACCCATGTCTCATCTATCAAGAACTGTACCAATGATCCGTTATGCTCATTTAGAAAAATGAGCAGTTCATCTCGCAATTCATATACATGCTGCACAACGCGGCCTAGTGACAGCCACCTGACTTCTGTATGTAGCAACAAATGCTTACGCTCGGCTTCCATTTCACGGCATATGTCTTCAAACAAACGATTGAGCGGCCTGGCTTTGATAAAGTTAACTATTTTAATGCACGTGGAAAACACATCCGCAAGATTTTCATCCATATCCTTTGCAGCCAAAGCCTCACAGTGAATCATGCAATGGATTGCTGCTCCATGTGGAGCTACTTCTTTCACTCGTGCAACTAGACCCGACTTCTGTCCCGTCACTGTGGCAGCACCATCCGTGCATACTCCGATACACTGTGTCCACACCAATGCCGATTATACAAAAAAAAGTGTCAAGCACATGGAAAAGTTCTTCACCGGTTGTATGCCCTGGGACCGCCTTGCAAAACAAAAAGTCTTCCAAAGCCTCTCCTTCCCAGCAATATCGAACATAAACCAACAACTGCGCAGCACTGGCAACATCAGTACTTTCATCGAGCTGAATTGCAAATCTGATTTGCTGAAGATGTGCTATCAGTTGGCTCTGTATATCTTCCACCATATCACCAATTCCTCTGCTTACCGTGTTATCAGACAGTGGAATGGCTTTCAGTTTTTGACTGGATTCTTTTTCCAGTACAACTTCGCACATATCTACTGCTGTAGGCAGTATAAGCTCTTCTCCAATTGTGAGAGCTTTCTGGAATGTGCTATTCACAATGCTACCAAATGTGATGCACAAAGAGCCTTCTCATTTACAGTGGCGCAGGCCATCATTTTGCCTTTCTGCTTGAGGTACAGCTCCTTTTGCCGCCCAAAATATTCCTTCAGCTTACTGGTAATATCTGGATGCACTGTTGTTAAATGGCGCTTCAATTTCACTGGTTTCATTGCATCGTAGGACAGTGTTTGCAAACACACAACACAGAGAGGTTGGTCCGCATTTGTCCCCACTGCGATGAAGCCATATGAAATGTACTCTGGAATGTACTTGCGTTGTTTTCTCTTTCGGTCACCCTTATCCCCTTCGTCATCAGAATCTTCCTGTTTCTGGTCAGCTTTTCTCTTCAGAAGTTTCTCCATACTCAGCAATACACACTGGACAGTTTAATAACTATTACTGATAAACAAAATTATCAAAACTAATCTAAAATTTACACACTTGCGCACTTTTTGTTTAACAGTGACGTCACTGTGGCATAAGTGCACAGTAAGTAAGCAATATTATTACGGCACACCAACGTCACTCAGTCTTGCTAACACGACAGTGCACAACAGAATAGTAGTGAACACTACTGACTACTCTGACTACACAAATCGAATATTAAGCGGCAGCTTACCAGAAAGGAACACTGTCTAAGTCTCTAAGATTGTCGCCTATAACAGATAGAATAGATATGGCCAATTTTCTGAATAGTGGAAAACTGGAGTAAGCAAGTACACTACGTCTTTGTAACAGGTCGCTTTTCCATTTTTTTCCCGGCTTGCTCGCGGACCCCCTGGCAACCCACCACGGACCCCAGGGGGTCCGCAGACCACAGGTTGAAAACCTCTGAGCTAAGGGACATCTGATGGTGGCACCACGCTGGAGGTGCCAGAAATTGAATCCAAATCTGGTTCCAGGAATAAGGCAGGAAGAGTGGGATGTGGAGTAAGTACAGTCAACTATGGGGGAGAAGAATTCACAACTGAGGAACAGGACATTAGACAAGGATGGAAGGTGGCATTGTCAGGACAGACGAGAATTACCCAATTCATCAGAAAGGAATTAAAATCCTCTTTTTTCAAATCCCACCTCAGCTTCACTCCCCTTCCCTATTTTTGTGACTAACTCTTACCTACAATTTGTACTCTTCCAGTTTTAGAAACTTGACCACCCCAAATTTAATTGATAAACCCAAGTTCTACAATTAATTTTCTTGACCTCATTGCACTCTACCTATCTTTCCTCCTTTAAGATGTCCTGGAAAACTTGCCTCTTTGACAACCCTTTTGATCATCTGCTCTAAAATTCCTTACGTGGCTCTATGTTGGATATTTATTGAGAATGCTCAGGTGAACTACTGTGTTGTTCTTGCGGTGAATTACTTTTTAGGGGAATATTCCTCACAGAAATTTATTGCCTATTCATCCTGCATGCAAAATAAAATTGAGTATTTCTCTCCTTGTTTGGAAATTAAAGAGAGCAGCAAACACGGACAGTAAAAAGTTCATTGGTGGCATGTTACTGGTGCCCAGTGAAGTGTGAAATCTGTAACAATAGTAGTAGTAAACACTAACCTCGTGAGAAGAGTGCCCCATTGGAGTGGTGAGGAGTAGGCAGTAGTCATAGCAGAACAGTGTCTGTGCTGAGGTTGAACAGGGAAGAGAGGTTTGGGAGCACCTAACAATCAGTTACATCCTCTGTACATATGAGAATGCAGTGGAGATCAGCAAGCCCCCTCAGGACGCAAACTGGGAAAGAAATTTACTCTTGGTCACTTGCAAGAGCAAAAGACTGAATACTAATTATCTCCACTCCCCCACTGAACTCATGGAACCAATTCTTAGGTGAAGAGGACAAGTACTTGTTAATCCTCTCACATTAGTTTAATGCTAATAACCAAAATTTTTGAATGATATGTGATTTTGAAAAGCTAATGAATAATAAAAGCCAACTTATAAAAGGGAACAAGATTCAAATGCACGCCTGCTTAAACAGCAGTGACACTGCAATATATTTCCCAAACTGGCAGTCAGGATAAATCTGTTAAGTGAAAGGCTCCGATGTAAAAAAATGACTTGGTTTGAAAGTTATAGGCTGCTGGGAAGTGTAAAAAATTCTTCACAGATCAGTTGGTAATTCGCCATGCAACTGCCACCATCCGAGTATCTCACGTGAATGCAGATGTCCCAGATTTGTTGGCCACAATTCATGAGCAATTTATCGACTGCACCTCAGTGCTTGGAGCCCTGTGTGGAGCACAAATTTGTGGCAACTCCCTATCATTCAGGCTGGAGAATCTGACCAATTAACATGTACCAGGTTAGACAGGATTAGTGCAGGGGCAACAAAACTATTCATTTCAATGAAGAGTAACTGCCCCAAGGCACTAACTAAATATTAGATGATTAATGTTTCCTAATTGATTTGCTTAAATGTTTTAATTTAAAAATTAAAAACTTCTAATACTTGAATGTTAGTCACCTTGAAATATGTCTGTTTCACGGATTGTTTAATAATTTATAAATGTTTCTGAATGTCAGGCATATTTAGAAGCATTTAAAGTTTGTCAGCTGGCTAAGCCAAGGGTTATGGTCTCGCCATGTACCAAAGTTTAATTAAAGATTTCTTTCTGGGCTGGCTTGTTTTGTCCCCTCCCACACATGCACCCCCAAAATCTCCTTCTCTCCCCATCCCCTCCAATATGACTATTTAGCATTGGGATGACTTTGGAGAGAGAGTTCACAACAGTAAATCAAAAATCAAGTTCATTCTACATGGATCAGTAGCTAGCTCACTCCCAGCAACAAATTCCAACCCTTAATACTCAGAGGTTAACGAGAAAGAAATTAACATCCTATTTCCTGTCCTAATGACTTTTCCCTTTAACGATTAAATTGACCTAGAAAATCTAATTTGCTCAATATTATACAGCTGAGTTCAATCAACTTAAGTATTATACCTAATGTGATCCTCACAACTCAAGTAAATTGAGGATTAAAAACAAAATATTATAGTACTGTACTCAGCATTAATACCCTAATATCCTGCATCACAAAGAAACAGGAGATGATTTTCTATTCAAGATCCTCTACACATTAGGAAAGCAACTGGCCATGATCATAGCAGTTAAAAACCACACAGGATGCCTCAAACAAATAGCATTAACAACTAACTTTGGGAAAACGTGACCAGATGTTTGGAAGCAACTTACTTTTATTGATGGGGCATGTTATTGCCAGGACCTCAACAACAAAGGAACAAGAAAAAAATACCTTTTGAAAGTGAATTATAAACCTTTAAAATTGACATCAATTAAACTATTTAGCTCTTAAGTCTTAAAGACATTCCAAACTCTAAGATATTCATGCTGAGTTTGAGATTAAAACTGCAAATCTATAAGAAATTAGACCAGTGGCCAATAAAGCTGATAAATACCACTGGTCTGCAGTGATAATGGAAACCATAACCGTAAACACCGAGTCAAATTTCTCATTCTTTTAGTTCTATCTGTGCACTCTTTGCAGTGTATCTGTTTTTTAAATCCATTTTTGAATTACTGTTTGTGTTAAAACAGTATGGACAAAATGCCTGAACATACATTAACAAGAGTGCTGATTGCAGACTCCCAGGAACTAAGTAACAGAATTAACAGTCATTACCAACATTACTGGGGTTCCACATGCCTATGTAAATATAGGGCAGGCACGGTAGTGTAGCAGTTAGCATAACGCTATTACAGCACCAGCAACCTGGGTTCAATTCCAGCCACTATCTGTAAGGAGTTTGTATGTTCTCCCTGTCTCTGCATGAGTTTCCTCCAGGTGCTTTGGTTTCCTCCCACATTCCAAAGACATATGGGTTAGGAATTTCTGGGCATGCTATGTTGGTGCTAGAAGCGGGACAACACTTGCGGGCTGCCCCCAGAACACTCTACGCAAAAGATGTATTTCACTGTGTGTTTCGATGTACATGTGACTAATAAAGATATCTTCTTTTCCAGGGTTTCTGTGACTCAGCAAGTAATGTTACAGAAGAAAATCGTACATATATTCATCTCCTTGGTCTCAGATTTAATCAAAACTCGTTAGAGTCCAAATAAATCCTGCTGGGCTCTTCATCATTAACCATTTTTACAAATAAAACATCACCTTTATAATAAGGCAGCAAGTCCAAAAATGCCTTCCTGACTTTTTCACTAGCCAAGGGCTGCAGTTCATCCAGACATTCGAGCAGTGGTCCAATAGAATAATACTGTGCTTCTTTATAAACTGTTCTCACTCGCTCACGAGGAGGTAAGTCATCACTCCGTAAAAAGTTAAGAATATCTCTGAAAGGAGAAGGGTATATATCAGTTTAGATTAATAATGTTTATGGTGATAACATTATGAGCACAAGACCTGGGTAGACAAATATTTACAAATTTAATTAATAGTGATTTGCTGGATATAACAGCTACCCCAGTTATTTTTGAACATTGGTGTTAAATTAGGTCGAGAACATCTTTCTATAAGTATTTCTCCTATTACATCTGAATTTCTCCTTGCCAAAGACTGGTAATTCATTCTAGGTCATGGCTGCGGGCAGTATTGTTTTGCCCCCTTTCTTCAAGCACAAGATTATTGGCAGTGCGTCTTAGAAACAAGACTAACCTACTCACTTGTACAAAAAGGATGTTCCATATACATTACACACCTTGATAATTTTACTCTTTAAAAATGCAACCACACTTCTTCTTGAAAATTTCAATTAACCCAGCAACACAGCTTGTGGGAAAGGCAGTTCCAGATTACATTTTACTGCTTCCTCATTTCAGATAGCTCAGCTCTAATTTTTGGATTCTCCCATCAAAGGAAAGTGCTTTTCTGGATCTATCTGCTTATTACATTCAATTAGATCATCACATAACTGTCCAATCCTTGAGGAATACAAGCCAATTTTATTCAATCTGGTTGTATAATTTAACTCTATAAAGGTGGTGTCATTCTGGCAAATCTGAACTATATTCCCTTCCAAAGCAAATGTTCCAGGGTCTAAGGCAAGATCTGAACATGATTTCCTCATTTCTCACCAGGTCTCTTGATCACATGGACATCACAACCGAGGCTGATTTTGTCCTCAGTGATCAATCACATGCAGGTATTTTCCAGAATGTCAGTGGACAGTGATGAGAAAAATCCCTGCCTAATTTAGTTCTCTTCTTTAAAATTCAACATATGTTAACTGATGCACTTCTACTCTCATCCTCCCAGCTACACTCAACAAACTCAACAAAAAGCAATGAATCAAACTACTTTCTGGCTTTGTGTAACACAAACCTAACACAAACCTAGATTTGGAGTTATAGAAACATAGAGCAATACAACACGGAAACAGGCCCTTCCACATGCTTAGTCTGTACCAATGATCAAGCACCTATCTTTACTCTAATTCTACCCACACCTATTCTCCCCACACTCCATTCAACTCCTCCCTCCACCCCCCCAATTCTAAACCTCACCTACACATTAAGGGGCAATTTACAGTAGTCAATTAACCTGGCAACTCACAGCTTTTGGAATGTGGAAGGAACACATGCGGTCACAGGGAGAACCTGCAAACTCCACACAGACAACACCCAAGATCAGGATCAAACCCAGATCAATCTCAAATATCATGGTTATATTTGAGGTTACTGCAAAATTTCGAAGTATTTTGTTTATCTACAATATATTGTACAACCATGCTCTTACTTGTCTGTAACTGGCCTTTTTAGATTAAATATCAGAGCAATATTATAGCATATGGTGACTTTCTTTAATAAGGTACTTTGAAAGAACAATGATATCATTACCTACCCAAAGCAGGTCCCATCTCTATCAATAAAGAATCGTCCCTCTGAATCAGTAGGAATATGATGTCGGCCACTAAACATTGCAGCCAGCATAGTGTCTTCATAGCGCCTCAGAGTGGAGAGCCTTGTAGTAAAATACATGCCTCCTACATTCAGTGGAACAACCTCTGGGAACTGCAGAGGCAAAGGTAAAAACTTACAGAAAACACTTCAAGCATCTTTGATAGTTTGTTTTTAAAACACTGTCAGAATTGTTTCTCTCATTTTATTGATTACTATTGTAATTATCTCTTGAAGATTAATAATGACCTGATTATTAGACAAGAGCAGAAAATACATATTCCACTATTACTGATTTCATTCTACATTCAAATTAGCAATCCTTCTGTCGCATTTTGAAATATGTAGTTCACTGTTCTATACCAGCTAACAAAAAATGATCCGGATCATGCAATAATGTTGTAACTTTCGACAGAAGAAACTTAGTATAATCCTAATAACATTGATCAGAACATTTCTTCCTCACTAAATATTATATATTTTATATATATATATAATATATATATATTACCTATACATATTAAATGTACATGTTACCTCAGTGGCTCAGTTTGTATAGGATTTCTCAATAGGGGAAATACCATCTTCTTTAAAATTGTCTCCATCTGCATGTTCAAACTTGCTAGAAGAAACCTTACAGAAGTGCTTACAAATACATAGCAATGCCATCCAGATTGGAGTAAGGAAACATGATTTATCCAGAAGCAGTATTTGTCTACATTACTTGGATAAAAAGGGAAAATGAGCGACTAAAAATAAAGTAGAAACAATGAAAGCCAACTGGAGAATAGAAAGAGGGGCAGAAAGAAAAGCAAACATACTGGAAAGAGAAAAATTGAAAAGCATGACTAAGCAGAAATGAGAAGCGAACATTTGCTTATTTTTGTTAGAGGGCCACAGCACAAATGGTCAGCGGGCATTTTAAAATTCCATATACTTGAATGAGGCCTCTTACGTGCACCTTAAGAGCTGCTATGGGCTGTAGATATATCAATGTACTTCCTCAATCCACAAGAATGTGTCATAATTCTAGTGGAGCATTACTAGCAATAGGTTTTGCTTTCCCTTCAAATGTGAAGCAAATCTGATTGCCCAAACTATGGTGCTTCTGAAACAAAAAAAATACCGGAGGTACAAATGCTTTATGAAATGAAAATTCTGGAAACCCTCAGCAAGACTGTCACAGCATCAGCGGAGAGAAGAGGGCCTTCTGGTGAAGGATTCTGCCCTCAAGGTTAGCTTTTCAGCCTTCTCCACTGAAGCTGCGATTGATTTTTCAGGATGCTCTGCTTTCTAATCTATTTTGGTTGGCAGGGATAAAAAGGACAAAAAGGAACTGTATGGGAGAGAATGATAAAAGCCATTTTCTATCAGTCAGTCTGAAGCCAACTAACCTGTGTTATCAATAAAAATTAATCCCAATTCACCATGATATCAGTTCTCATCTTACCATCCCTCTGTCACTGACCATCCACTTTAACAGAACACCAAAATAAAAGCCAAGGGAAAATCAAAATTCCAAATCAAATGTTAGTATGAAATTATGTCAAATACCATACAAACATCAATAATCTAGTGAATTTCCCGATTACCTTTGCTTGCCCTCAAGAGCTTATAACTGTTGGAAATCTGCTGACTCACAATGGAGGCCATGGATGACCTTACAGAATAACCTCAAGCAGCTCCGGCTTAATACATGGCTTTAAACTACAGTCTCGCCAGGAGCAGCAGTGGTATGGGCTGACTCACTCACACCTAAAACAGCAAGGGCACTAACAGAGTGGCAACAGAGAGATTGCAAATCCTGCCATTCTGAAAGACTTGTGCTCAATGGACTCACTGTCACTCTTCCAGGGTCCTGCCTAAACAATCGGAGTAATGTGAAATAAGAAAGGAAAATGCTGGAGATACTCAGCATGTCAGGCAACAACTGTAGAGAATGAAGCATTGTAAACCCTTCAGGATGAAGAACTTTCATCATAACGTTCACTCTATTTCTCTCTCCACGGTGTTGCCTGACCTGTCAGTAGCTCCAGAATTTTCTGTTTTTATTTGATTGAGCACCTGCAATTTTTTTTTGCTTTTCAGCCAATCTGTTGAAGGACAGATTGCTGGGCACTCTACGGGCACTTTTAAACACAGGTCTCCAAACCATCTGTGATAATTGGCTTAGTTTTCTTCTCCATTAGCACAGCCTGACCTGATGGGCATATCCAACTGCCCTGTATTTCACAAGATTTTACATTGCTTTGTTTGTAATATCACTAATTGCCACCATTACACATCGATCACTACTTATCCCCCCGCAATCCTAGCTTCACCCTATCATAGATATTCTCTTTGTCCTCTCAATACCTGTTCCCACCTTCTCTGCAACAAAATTATTATTTTTGTCTCTTTCCCAATCTGAGCTGAAATGTCGATTCAGTTTCACTTTCCAAGGATGCTGCCTGACCTGCTGTGTGCTTCCAGCACTTTCTGCTTTTATTGCAGTTTTTTAACATCCGCAGGCTTTTTTAATATATTTCCTTTCTCAATCATGATGGCAGCAGGCAGAGGTTGAATGTCAGTGAGCTGAACTGCTACTGCAAGTGGTTAGTTGTTGATGCCATGCACAGTTCTAGCAACACAAGGCATTAGACAAACAGACCTCCAATTTCACCAGATTCCTTCTATCCTTCCAAAGTAATGGACCAACAATGATAATGTCCTAAGCCAATAATTTTGCAATCAATAGTATTTTGGATCAAGACAACTGCAGTATTTAGAAGTTCTTCACATTTTAATAGCAACTCCTTTGGATATAGAATATATTGTTAGTGTGTATTTACCATTAATATTGTATATTCTAATAACAAATATTTAGAGTAAATGTGTCTGTAGTAATTAAAATTTTGTTTAAAATTCATGAAACCACACAAGCTAGCAAAAAAGTAATCCCTACTGTGGCACTAATTATTTTTCCTTTCCTATAAAGTTATCTTCAAAAACACAGCTGAGTCTAAATCATGTCGGGTCAATATTAATATTGCTGCTTTCCATGCCATGCCCAGAAAGAAAAATGTATTTATGCTGCATATTTCACTCTCAAGATGACCCAAAACCCTTGAAGAACTGTACTCTTGAAGTGTCATCATTATAATGCAGGAAATGCGGCGGCCATAAAGGACAATGTGACAATGACCATATTACTTATTTATGTGGACTGAGCTAAATATCGTTCACTGTATCAGGTTATTCCTCTTTTTGTTTTCCAAAATAGTGCCAAAGCAGCGTTTATCTCTATCCAACAGAACTAGACGGGCTCTCAGTGTAACAGTATACACGGCAGTGCAGTTCCCTCCTGCCCACCACTCCACTTAGCCACCACCCTCCCTTCAACTGGCTGCAACACAGACTGTCTGCCTCATTCTTTGTGCCCAAGTCTCTGGAGCGATAGTTAAACCCACACCTCCTGACTGAAAAGCGAGGAGTTCTTCCTAGAGGCACCACTGACTCGAATTCAAAGAATAAACTTACTGACGGCGTTCAGGATCAGTTAACTAGATTTAAAAATGTTAAACAAACAGCAATTAACTTTCACATTCGCCGTATGGCACCATGAAGATAACAGGCATCCGGCAATCCCTTTTCAGGTCACCCTGAACTGGAATAGGAGGACAGGGATTGACAGCGGGCACATCCAATGATAAGGCAGCATCGCCCAGCGACTTTGGTATAGGACAAACAACGGGGTCAGCAAGGAACGGGGTTGACAGTGCAAATCTGTAATGTGGGACGTGTTTTTTTTAAATCAATGGTGCCGGGTCCATCCTGGACATTTACGAATTATATGAGAGGGATGCATTCACTGAGAATTCCTCCTTGAAGAATGAGGAGTGCAGACAGCAGAAACATCAGCAGGTCCTACAATGCAACAGCCGTCCTTACCTTTTGCATAATCAATGTGTTTGCGGGTCGGTTGGGAGCTGGCTTCCTAACGTCGTCTTCTGGTTCGGAACCCGACATTGTATCATCTGATTCCTGGTTTCCCTTGGGTCCTGAAATAACCACCATCACTCTCGCCTTGTGCAATGTAAAAAAAAAGCTACTGTTGCAAATAAAAAGAGACCAAAGTTACTTCTTAATAGCTGCAGCTCATCTTTCGATGCCCAACCCCCTCTATATCTGCATCGACGGTGGTGCCAGATTCCAAATGCATTAGCGATTTTTCTGCTGTGTAATCACTGCAAGCGGGAGCATTCCTATAATAAGGTGGACTAACCCACTGGATTTACACCGCGCAGCTGCAGCCTTCCAGTTCCTTTAGAGTCAGCGTGCTGCATTTCATTTGCTGTTCTGGGCAGAATCTTAAAGCTACAGTGTATCATGGCAAACGAAATATTGCAGTCATTTATAGCATGCAGCAGTTTCAATTATTCCCTGTTCCCCTGTATATTGGATGTAAAATATCCAAGGTTGCCTGAATCAACTTATTTCTGTTTGAAGAGAGAATCGAGAGAAATGGAACTAGACATTGAATAACGCTGAGCAAAATACCTGACTCAAGAGCTGGAATAGCCTACTACATTTTTTTCTCTATTATTTTTGCCAGACTCTACATTTTCAGTTCCATTCTATTAGAAGTTCATCCTCTGGGTGACCTTGAGCATTTTTTCTTGCAGGCTAGAATTTCTCTACTCTTCTAATAGCGCCTGTGCCTCAGTGATGTCCTAGCAATGCATTCCAGATCCTCACCATTTACTGGTGGGAAACAAAAACAGCAATTCCTTGTGTCATTTTTCATTCTTTTGAAAATCACCTTCATTCAATGTCTTCTGCTACTTAATCCTTCCATCTATAGGAACAATTTATATCAACTGTCTAGGCCCTTAGTGATCTTAAATGCCTCTATCAGATCACCACTCAACCCCCTCTAAAGGACAACAACTCCGGCATCTTCAGTCTACCACGTAAAATCTCTTGGATCATTCTGGTGAACCTCCCCTGCACCCACTGCAAGACCAAATCTTTCCTAAAGTTTGGTGCCCAAAACTGAACCCAATTCTTAGGCTGTAGTCAAGCCAATGTTTTATAAAGGTTCATCATGACTTCCTGGCTCCTATATTCTTTGCCTAGAATATACTATTTGCTTAGCTTGGCTTTTTTAACTACTTTCTCAATTTGCCTTGCTGGTTTCAATTATTTATCCTCAGATGGTCAAAGAGATTCCATGGCACTTTTCAAAGAAGAGCTAAAATGTTTTACCATATCCTATCTAAAATTTATTCTTCATCCAGCTCTTAAAACAAATTATCTATTCAGTTATTTCATTATTGTTTATGGGAACGTGCACAGATTGGTTACAGCATTCCCTACACTGCAACAGGCTAAATTTGAGGAGTATTTCATTGGCAATAAAGCACTGCAAGAAGCCTTGAACTTGTGAAAGGCAATGCATAGTCTCTAGAACTCCTTACCCAGACCTCCTTCCCTCCCTTTAATAGCCTATATAAAAGCTATTAATTTGACCATATTTTCAATTAGCTAAAATTGCCTCATGTTATATCATTTCCAATTGAAGTGTTGTGGGATCTTTATACGTTAAAGGCACTATATTATTTCAGTCATTTTTCCAGCTCAGTATTACTAAGGCTTTTATTCTGCCGTTTTTCCAGTTTCAGTGCCTATCTAAAACCAGCTTTCACACAAGATACTTTATTATCATTTGTTAATGAAGTTCAAATGCTTTTGACAAATTAATGATGTGAAAAACCAGAATGAAGTTCAGGTTGGTACTACCAGATGGGAACAATTTGGGCACTTTTAAACAAATTTCTTCCAGTGCTTGTAAAAGAACAGAGAAAAAAAAATACTCTTTTGCCATGCTATGAACAATAAATGTGCTGTTAAAAACAAATTTCATTCAGCTGTTTTGTATTGTCATAATACATGAAATATTTCAATGTTGAAGACAAGATTTGCAAGATTATAAGATTAAAAATTATATATTTCACAATAACATTGGTGCATACTTGATGTGACAATTGAATTGTTTCTATGCTGCAGCATTCTCTGATGCCTTGAACATATTTTATTTCTCCTACAGGAATCTTCACTTCTCAGGTTCCCCTGCCCTCAAGTGCACTCTCTTCCCCCTTTTATCCACTAAGTAACATGGTGTCACTCTCCTTGACCCTCACTATAACAGAATTTCTTCACACAAAATAAATTATCAAAGGTTGGTAAATAAACATGTTTTTCAGGGTGTATATATAATTTACAAAACTCTGTTAAAACAGATTTAATAAATTATTTCAAAATAGAATTATATAGTTGCTTCGCAAGAAAAATATGAAGTGAAATGGGATGAACAGTTGAGTGGTATTAGAGCAGAAGGGTTGATCTAAACTCCCAGATCAAAGAGAGAGCTACAACAATATAGTCACGATCTTCTCCTGAGAGCAGTTCTTTGCTGGGTGCACAGGATCAAACCCCAAGCAGTTTGAGTGGTGATAAAACAAAATGAAGACTAAATTTGCCAACTGGCCAGTTCTGGAACTATTTGGCAAACTTGTAGGAGAGGAGTCAGTATATGAGGAAAGAGAATACTTAATACTATGAGCTATCAAGGGGATAAGGAGGGGAAGTTGGATGGTTATTGGCCCAATGAGAATAGGATTGTGAAATCATAAGATTAGTCTCATTAACCAGATGAGTTTGGGAAGGGCATGGGCAAAAGATAGAGGTGAGGAAGATTTGATCTTGAGGCTCTGCTGAAGGAAGGAAGGGAAGCAAAGGAGTGGGTGACTGGAGGTGGTCTCAATCTTGGTTTCAAAGATATCCATATACTCTTCAGTATTGGTTGGAGGTTGGAGGAGATTATGGGGAGGGCATTGATTAAGGTTTTACAGGTTACAATTGCAGTCCAGGATTGTTTTAGAATAGTGAGCATTGTGTGTGATTCAGCCAGATCTGACCATGAATGGCAAAACTAGTTGTTCAGCACTTCTGTTTGGGGCTAAGTAATGAGTGAGGTGGGCTGTACCAAAGTTAGTGGCCAGGGTGAGTGTTTGGTTAGCAGATCAGGGTCCGCTGAAGTATTGCAGCAAATAGAGAACCAAAAGTTACACAACTAGAATTTTGAAGCACAGGTTTTAATGGATTGAAAGAGAACTTTTTCCAGGGCCAAAGAAGGAAGTGAAGCTGTGAGGGAATATAGATGAAGCGCACAATGGGAAGTCAACAGAGATGTGGGGTAGTGGTGTTATGTGAGATGCAAAGTCAAGTGTTACGTACTAGCAACTATAGAAACACACCGAGTCATGTATAAGTGTTAGAAACTATTTTATTAATAACTACTTGTGATAATAAGAAAAGCAAAAACGTTAGATATTAAACATAATCCCCAAAACTAATCAACTCAACATGTGTGTGTGGCAAATTCCCAAACCCCAAGTCGAGGAATCGTTCTCAAAGTTCAGTTCAGCAAGTCATCAGGTGAAACATGAGCAAAGACTTTTGCAAAACCACCGACTGAAGAGAAAATGTAGAGAGAATGTGGAGAGAAATTACAAAATCCACATGTTCCATGATGGAACCCATATGACACATCAATCTCTGATGATCTCCATTGCTTTGTTCCAAAGTATCTGCCACCCCAAAGGCATTTGATACATGGCCGCCCACAGAAATACCTGTTTTCCAGTACAGGTTGACGACAAAGTGGACTCCACTTGATTGCTCCAAAAAATCCATACATGGATTGTAGTGACGGACACAGCTATCGTTCTTCATCCATTGATTTTCTCTCTCTCTCTCTCCCCAACTCTCCTTGACTCACTAAGCAAAACAGTCAGCACATTGTTATAATCTTGCTGTCTTGAGGACACCACACACACACTACTACTCTACTGTCCAGGTGCCTTAAAGGGACATTCACCAAATAGCAACGTGACTCGTAACACAGGACTGGAGCATTAAATATGGATTGGGGTCTTTACATTGTGGGAGAAATTAAGGAATGCTTTGAGGGCAACTCACAGTAAAGGGATTGAGGATTTTAAGTGGGAGTAAAGATAAATAAGGAGGAGAAAATGACAGGAGCGAGAGTTCATAAGGTGATTTTTGAGATGGGAAGCACAGCATCAATGTGACTGTCAATGTGGGGACACGGTGGAAGGTATGGCCAGGCAGAAAACTTCATTTGCAAGGAAAGCATCACCACCAGGTTTCCAAAAAGACCAAGACCACACTTATTATTTGAACCTCAAGGGACCTTCCTTGTGAATGGTCATTTTGAAGAATATAAGACTAGGACAGTTCTTGGACTGGACAATATGAGCAGCAGGCAGAAGTTTGTGTAACTGATTCCAAGTTCATTAAGTATAACATTATACATTTAATGATGGATGATGGTTGATAAGTAACTCACAGCCTTTGGTCTCAGGAGCCCCTCGGACACAGATGATGTTTTTCTTCAGTCTGTTCTCCACTTTTTTGTCTTCCCATGCAGCCCTCAATCCTGAGTACATCTTTCTTCCACTTGTGTAATTTTAACTCTCATTCCTCGGACCAAGGCCACTCAGTCACTGTCCATATATCATCTTTAACAGAGTCCAATTGATCTCATTGGCTCCAGTGGTCAAAAAGGCCACAGTCAGTTGAAGACCCGAGGTGAGCACTTCATTGTAGCTTGCCCATTATTTCCCATCATTTCTCTCACATAGATCTTGCTAACCATTCCAACCCTGTCATCCTGCAGACTTCGAATCTTGTGAACATACACCCTTGCTCCTGTGAACTTAATGACCACACCATATTGGTCTGACTCATCTTTGTTCACCATCTTCCAAAATAACAAATAGATACAGTGGCAACAGCATTATCTCCATAACTGTAAAACCAAAGATCCCTATCAACGCTAACGGAAACAGCAGGGCGTGTATGCTTTTCAGACTAGCTACACAATTATTTAACTCTTAACTTACTTAAGACCTCCATCGTGGCTTATGATTACAGTTTTACAACAATTTTCAATTTAAAAATGAAGAAAGATTTGTTCATTACTACAATGGAGATGCACAGCAATCTTAGCTTACCCACTGGCAGAGTACACAGGATCAGCAGCTGGTAGACTGCAGAGATTGGGAAGGAGGTTATTGATCAGATTAAGCCTAGCTGGTGCTGGATGGGATGGTGGTAAAGAGAGTGGGATGGGCAGTTTGGAGTTGTTGCCTTTAGTGAGGCGGTGATGAATACCTTGATAAACCAATTGGAGAAAGACAAAAGGGTGATAGACAGAACCTGGAGGCTTTTTTAAGATGGAGTAAAGTCTAGGAAAGCAGCAGGAGAGTGGATTGAAGAGCTGGAACAAAGCTGAGAGGCCATTTCCCAAGAAGGGTGAATAGATGGGCAGGAGAGGTCAAGAGCAAGAAAGTAAAATCTGTCATTTGAAATAGTGGGCTCTGATTCAAAGGATCAGCCGAAATCCATATGTTAATGGATGCAAAGTATAGTTATTAAGAAATTATTTGGATAGTTATATTTTGGGGTTGAATGGGGAGTAAAGAAAATATGAAGGAGCCCATTGTTAAATGTGGAGGTCCTGTGGTGAGATAACAGTGAGGTCAGTACAGTGGAATCCACAAACTGTTACCATGATTCAGAGCTCAGTTGGACGGTAAGTGATATCCAGAAGCAAAAACAAAGAAATCTTGTGTGTAAGACACATTGGATACATATGCAGTACATTTAAGTTATCATGAAAATGGATTTTGACTGATTTAACTTTAGCAGATGCCAGTTTTATAACCTTTACCTAAATAAATAGGCTTATGTTCCATTTGGCTACAATGATCAACTATCTGAGCTTTCTTGCTTGTTGTAGGATGATCAGTTCCAATTCAGGTTGACTTTTTCAATTTAAGTAGGTTTGAAGTTACCGATTATTACTGTAATTCATATTGGTGAGCTGATAGTGTGCAACCTATCCATTTCACAATGATTCAACTGTTCTGTGGATAAAATTTACTTTTCTAGCAAAAAGCTCCAACACATGCAGATATTCCATTACATACAAGTATGTTGTTAGACCATTGATTTAAGCTATAAGTCATCAAATAACTTATAAGCAACAAATGTCAGTGAGGTTCAGCAATGTTTTTAATGAACTGTTTGTTGCAGTATTTAAATTCTTTTAAACATATCAGTATTGAAGGCCCTGAGTAGAACAAAATGTGAAGGACATTGAAAGGTTTGTAGAGCAGTGTTTTCATTTTAATCTGGCATTGAAATAATTAAACACAAGTGGTTTTTAAAAAGGCAGATGTAAAGTTGCCAAACCATTTCTTGCTGGGACTGTGGAACAAGGCCCATAATTTCTAGGTTCAGTGTTGGACTGAACTCCTCTGCTCTGCTGCTAGCCAGCACTTTAGCACTGCAAACGTGTACCAGCAAATAAAGTTAGAGTTATTCTCAAACAGTGACAGAAAAGAAGCCTAATCCTGCAAGACCAATCATTGGGTCTTCAAACCATAATCAATGGTTAGCTCTCTATACCATTCAATGCATTAAGGTTGTCTGTATGCATTCCAATACATTTCAAAAAACAGAATTTCTATAATTGCCTCATTCCCTGAACTCATTTGTCCACCACTAATTTGTTTTGCTTCATCATAAGTGACCACAATGTATTAAATTATCTGTTAATCCAAATTTTGTATTACCTGGTGCAGGTCTGTTCTGTGATTTATCTCGCTGAATGTATGGCATTTCTAAGCATTTTCTTTGTGAGAGAAAGACTTGGGGATGATTTGCTGCTGATTCCAATATCTGCTTCAATGATGGTCACAGTTCTTATACTCTTAGCTGACTTTGTAAATAGTTCTGCTTACATAGTTGCCACTGGTAATAACTACAATGGATATCCAAACCTGTATTGCATCTAATGTTTTTTGACTCATTTCCTGTGGACGGTTGAGAAACACAGTAACAACAGTAGTAGCAATTAATTCCATTTAAACTTGATATTTAACAGGAATGTGAGCTAACAAAATTAAACACTAGATATTGGCCCAGTTAACCAAGCGCTTGATCAAAGAGGTAGATTTTAAGAAGTTTCTTAAAGGAGGAAAGTGAGTTAAAAGACCAAAGAGATTCAGCAGGGAGTCTCTGAGCTTAAGGCCTGGACAGCTGAAGGCACAACTGCCAACAGTGCCATATTAAAATCAGGGATGATCGAGAGGCCTGCATTGGAGGATATCTTATCAGGTTATACGCTGAGAAATTACAGAGATAGGGAGCAGTGAAGCCATTGAGGGATTTGAAAATAGTGGAGGAAGATTTAAAATTATGCTATTGCTTAACAAGGACCCAGCAGAGGTTAATGAGTTTATGGATGATAGGTTACCTGGATGTTGTGAATTAGGCCATTGATAGATTTTGAATAATCTCATTTATGGAAGGTAAAGGGAGGCCAACCAGGAATTCATTGGAATAGTCAAGTCTACATGTAACAAAGGAATAAGTGATGGCTTCAGCAGCTGATTTCAAAGAGTTGAAAACAAGCCATCATATTGATGACTTATAGTCCAATGCTTATCTCGGGGTCATACATAACACCAAGTTTATTAACATTCTCATTCAGTTTCACACGGGAGCCAGGGGAAACAGTCTCAGAAGGATAGAGAGTAAAGAATATGACTTCTACACTGCTGAAAAGCGGTGGAGAAGCCTTGCAGGTGGATAGTGTGGTTAATTTTGTCAAAGGCTCCTGCCTGGTCAAGAAGAAGTGCTGGGAGCTGAACAATCCTATTGTGTATCATTAGTGACTGTGAGTAGAGCTGTTCTTATTAGTATGACAGGAACAGAAACCTAATTCCATTCTGGGAAAGATACCTTTGGGAGATGTGTCTGAATACGAGAGATGATAACATATTCAAGGGGAATAAATTGTACAATATATTATATAACATATTAGAGATGAAGGGGAAATTGGAAATAGGGCAGTAGTTACAAGAATGAGGTCAAGAGCGATTTTGGAGTACTATTTGGAGAAGACTAGTACCTGAAGAAATAGGCCTTAATATCAGTTAGCAAGGGGACCTGGAAGGGACATAGTACATACCTGACAGTGCTTTGAGGATCAGCTTTATCATCCGTGTCAGCTCCTGCTGTTACCTTATTTCCAGGCAGAGATGCTGGTGGCAGTACGGCATTGGGGACCAATGAGGTTGTTGACTTCCTGTGCTATGGTTATCTTATTCTGAATCCTCAACAATGTTTCCAAAGATTATAAAATACATTACAGAATCTAAGAGCTAAGGATCTCAGCTGAGTGATGTCTTGTCCACAGCACCTTGAAACAGAGGTGGCCCC
Organism: Pristis pectinata; assembly: GCF_009764475.1. Classification (NCBI taxonomy): domain Eukaryota; kingdom Metazoa; phylum Chordata; class Chondrichthyes; order Rhinopristiformes; family Pristidae; genus Pristis; species Pristis pectinata. The sequence goes on along the minus strand of NC_067425.1, from coordinate 20,128,233 downwards.
AATAGTCGTGGTGCAAGTCAACCAGGAGCTTTGGCAGGACCCTGTTGATAGAGTGCAGCCCAGTGGCACTGCAGGTAGTGCTGCTGTCTCACAGCTCCAGCCGCCAAGTTTCAATACTGACCTCTGGTGCTGTCTGTGTGGAGTTTACATGTTCTCCCTCTGACTGTGTATGGTTCCTCCCACATCCCAAGGCCATGTTGGGTTGGTAGTGAATTGGCTACTGTAAATTATCTCCAGGGTAGGTGGGTGTTAGGACAATTGGGGATGGGCGCTGAGGGGATGGTTAATGGATATGGGTGAAAGTATGGGTTACTGTGAAATTACTGAGGGAATGGGATTGATGGGATTGCACTGAGAGCTGGCATAGGCTCAATTACCCAAATGGCCTCATTTTATGTGGTAAGGAAATATGAGAAACATGACAATGGTTTCTGTTCTCCTTCCAGCAAGTTTGAAACTCAGAAATTGCTGTTCATGAGCTAGTTCACTGGAGACCTTATTAAGTCCATAACTGAAAAGAGTCCTCAAATTAATTCAGCAGTGGGATTCCCTCAGTGCCAGTTAAAACTTTCCACAGGATAGTATCTTATAAAGCATAATTCACCAAATGCTGTAAAACTATAATACAGGCCATCTCTGGATAAAGAACACTCAACTTATGGACACCCCGTCCATACGAGAAAGCTCTCATAATATTATTAAATTCAGAAGTTCAACGTACATTTGTTCCAACGAATGGCAAAACTGATTTCCTCTCTCTCTATTTTCAGTAATTGCACTTACTTGTCAGTCTGATGTGTTTTTGATGCCATTCATTACAATACTGTGGAGGGACGGTTACCATATCAAGTGATTTTTGTGTATTTTCCAACTTACAGACATCTGAAGAAATGGAATCCGGGGATGGCCTGTAATCTGCTATCCAATTATTTGGAAATCCTGAGGGTTCAACATCTGGCTCACCAGTAGTGTCTGCTGTACTGTCTTTCCATTCACCTGGTCCCCAGCTCCCATTCAACTCATCAGGTCTGATTACTGAGCTCCCTTTAACACACTGGGGCTCTGCTTCCCTTTGGACTTACTTGGTTTACTGGAAAATGTATTATATGACTGCATCAAATAAAAAAAGGTGAATGAAAAGTGTGTAGGGATATCAATTGAAACAGCATCCAATAGTCCAGAAAAGCTGCCACTATTGTACCAAAGTCCTGAGTGTGCCAGATTATTGGAGCTTTACTGTAACTTGCTAACAAAGTGAGTTTATCGTCTTACTGTCACTTTCAGAATGCCGATCAATTCGATCTAGATATTAAGCTCAGTGGCCCTCTGTCACTTGCCATCAGCAAAGGTCAGAAGAACTTCCCTTGAATCTTGATGACATCTGCAACACATCTTACATTCCGGAATATTACATTGCAATGCATTTGAAGTGTGAGAGGTGAATGAGAAGAAAGGTTAATAAAAAATGATAAGAAGGTGGGTATTGATTGTAAGTTTGGGGAATGTCTGTCCTTCCCCATTATTCATAACTTTTCCAAAATCAGAATCTTTCTATAAATAATCAAAAGGTCATAACTGTGCTGAATGTTTTGTGTTCTGCACAAACTATTGCTGTTATGCCCTGGAATTACATAATCATTCTGAAACAAGGCGGCCTGGCCAACTGTCCATGAACATGCTGCATGTACACACAGTTTTGGACTGTATGTTTGATCTTCTCAATTTGCAAGACTTATGGGCAACAAAGTTGCATGGTAGTAACAGAGACTATATTTAGAAAACAAACTTTTATCAGAATGCTGTGTACAATTTCTTGGTGTTGATACACTGAGGTTACATTGAAGTGTTTGCAAGCTTATAAGGCAATATTGTATAATTAAGTGGGATATACATAGTAATTTAACAACTGTTCAGATTTTATTCTCATTCACTCTTAAAATTGGAGAGAGGTACTTCAACTCTATATCATATATTTTAATAGACATTGTACACCGAAATATCAAAAAGATAGAGCCCTTTGAGTGATGTGAATATTATTTAAAAAGAGCAACTACAACCAGGAGAGTTGCTGGTTGATGTGTTTCTGGCTGTTGCTACAATTCCACGAGTGGTTAGTACTTAAAGCTGTTTCAAGTTGCAAAAAGATTGTAGGCAAAAGCTGAAGTAAATTTTGCCAACTGTAAGGTTTCTGCAAAATATCATTTGTTCCCAGCTGTAGATGAACCAGTAGGTATTCTCCAGCACCACTGTAGTTATGAATAGAGTGCATGTGATGAGGCAGGACCAGCTGTAAGGAGCTTACTGAAGTGAATTGGAGGGAAAGGGGAAGGATCTAATCTGAACCCCCTCAAAGAACACCATGTTTTTGCTTCAATAAAAATGTCCAAAAATGAAATTTGGAAAGTACTGCAACCACAAATTCAAATTCAGAGGGAAAGCATTGCATTGCATGGGAGCATCAATGTAAGGCAGCAATGAACTTTTATGGGCTTGGCTCCTTCCCAAATGGCAACCTTTCACTTTCACTATTATTTGAGGGAAGTTACTGATGTTCTTATTCAAAGACAGCTATGTTTCATTCTCTCTCTCGAAGCCAGGAGAAGCATCCACTTTTTTTTACGATTGTAGACTTCTCCATGGTACAGGGTGCCACTAACTGCAGGCACCTTACTGCACAGAACTGAAAGAGGCTTCACTCCAATATCCAGCTTGTATGAGGACAGTCAGTGAATTGTGCAGGAATAGAGGGATATGGGCATTCTGTAGGTAGGAGGGAATAGCTATATCGGCACAACATAGTGGGCTGAAGGGCCTGTTCTGTGCAGTACTGTTCTATATCATTAACCAGTATCCTAGGAGCCAAGCTAATGCCTTCATTTCCCAGCAGCGTACACTGTTAGCTGCATTTGAGGAACAAAGACAAACCAAAGGGTTTCTACAGGACAGTAAAGTCTAACTGCTGGCAACATGGCTGATGACTCTCATGTAGGCCATTGCATGATGAAACAATGCTCTCAACAAGCTCTGCCATGATCAAAGATTTATGCACTCGTCATCTAGGTCCCTCTGATCGTGCCAGTTAATTTCAGCTATCTCTCTGTTCTTTCTGCCAAAGTGCATCACTTCACACTACCTACATTAACCTTCATCTGTTACTTACCTACCCATTCTATCATCCAATCACTACCTTCCTGCTATCTGTTATTAACTTCCTCAATGTTTATTCACACATCCAAGCTTTCCATCATCCATAAAGTTGGGAAATTTTACTTTTCCCACCCTTGTCCAAGTCATTAGGTTGTACATATGGTCCCAGGAATGGCACCTGGGAACATCACCATTCTCCAATCTCCATTAAAAAACAACAAAAGTAAACTGTTCTCTGCTTTTATTTATGTCACCACTGATCCATTAATTCCATAGGTCTCAGTTATGCTAACCAACTTACATTGGGATTTTAAAAGGGAAGGAGAAAGTGAGTGACAGATCAGGAGCCTCCTCTGCCCAGGCAGTCTGTGTTGTGAACTCATCCTTCCTGAGAACTCAGTATGAAACCAGTAATTGTAGTGCCAGTTCCACATGATGTTAATTTTAAGGAGAGCAGGTCAACTTCAATGGAAGCTAACCACTTACCTGCAATCAAGGAAGCCATTCTATGCTGGCTCCCAGCAGGACATTCCCATCAGTCTGATTCCCACTTCCTAATCTATCTGTAGCCTTGCAACTTGTGCTCTCTCACATGCCCATCAACCCCTCCATTTCTCTGTGCCACTCACCTACACTACAGGGTAATTTACAGTAGCCACTTAACCCAGAGCACATCTTTCGGATGTGGGAGCAAAGGGGAGAACCCAGTGGAAACCCACATGGTCACAGGTAGAACATGCAAACACGGCACACATGGCAGCTGAGGTCAGGATTGAACCCAGTTATGTTGCACCACCATAATATTTGCCCTCTGTTGAACAATGTAGTTAGCACTGGATGGATGTTGAATTGAGCAGGCCATGAGAAACTAGCTAGCAGCCTACAAAGCAATCATCAAACAAGGATTTACTCCAAAAACTGTGTGCAACCATACAAATAAATCAAAGATTACATTTGCTCATGTTCCAATACTATGATGCATTTTACATGGAGGTATATAGGCAGAATTACTGTATTTTTTTATCATATTCTATGAGCACAATTACTGTTACAAAGCAGTTAGGAAAAAAGGATTCATGTTTAATTCAAACTCCTCAACCATGCAAATGTAACCACAAAAAAAATCATTTATCCATGGTGATCTTTCTGTTATGAATAAACCTCAAGGGCACATTAACACACATTCAACCGTCATTTGTTGATACTTCTATAATTACTAAGGCAATAACTCAGTATTGCTGCCAACAAGAATGGTTATATGCACTCTTCAGACAGTACCATATATGTGTCTTCAAACATTAGAAAATAGGTTTAACCCACAAAAGGAAGTGGGGGAATATACAAGAATAATAATCACTTTATTTCACATTAATTTGATGGCAACACTGGTATATTACAAAATCTGTTTTTAAAAAAACCCACAAAAGTACTGATCTAGACATGAGGAAGACAACTGTCTGCTTTTCTGAGAATCAGGAAGGAAGGAATCTTGTTCATCTTTTGGATGGTCTCATCGGCTGGAAAACAAAATAGAAATTGTTTTGGAGCTCTTGTGCAAAATGATAAACTGTAAGCCAACTACCATCATTCACTGGTTCCTAAGCACACTAATGTGACACTCAACCACAATCATAGAAAGCTAAGACAGATTCAACTGTTGTACAATGAAAATTGATATTCCAACATATTAAGTAAAACCAAATATTAACAGACTTCAGAATAGTAGACTGTACTATGGGAAGACTTCTAAAGTTGAATAGATCTGTCATGGATGAAATACTACCTGGAGACATGAGTTGAATGTAATGAATCTTGATTGCATAGCATCTCCCCATGGTATAGAATACATTGAGCTTTATACAGTTGGAAACAAAGTCAATAACTGACAATTAATCAGACCCTAATATGACCAATTATGGTTCTTATAAGTGGACAGATAACTACTTCAATGACCAGGAGGCTTGTAGCACAGAAACAGGCCCTTTGCTTGTCTCCTCCATGTCAAACATGATGCCCATCTATGCTGGTCCCATTTTCCTGCATGTGACCCATATCCCTCTATTCCTTTCCTATCAATGTACCTGTGCAAATGCTTTTTAAATGGTGTGATTAGACCTGCCTCTACCAACTCCAGGGGTCCAGGAGGTAGATAGATGGGTGACTGTCAGGGGAGGGAAAGAGAAAGGGAACAAGCAGATAGTGCAGAGGACCCCAGAGGCTGTTCCCCTCAAAAACAGGTATTCTGCTTTGGATGCTGTTGAGGGGGATGACCTACAGGGATCAAGTGGCAGTAGCCAGGTCTCCAGCACTGGGACTGGTCCTGCTGCTCAGAAGGGAAGGGAGGAGAAGAGGAGGCCAATAGTGATAGGGGACTCGATAGTCAGGGGAACAGAAAGGAGGTTCTGTGGACATGAGCGAGAATCCTGGATGGTATGTTGCCTCCCAGGTGCCAGGGTCCAGGCTGTCTCTTATTGGGTCCACAGCATTCTTGAGCGGGAGGGAAAGCAGCCAACAACATAGGTAGAAAGAGGGATGACGTCCTGAGAAGTGAGTTTAGGAAGCTAGGCAGAAGGCTGAAGAACAGGACTGCAAAAGGTAGTAATCTCAGGATTGCTGCCTGTGCCATGCGACAGTGAGTATAGAAATAGAATGAGGTGGAGGATAAATGCGTGGCTGAGGGACTGGCACAGGGATTCAGATTTCTGGATCATAGGGACCTCTTTTGGAACAGGTGTGACCTGTACAAAAAGGACAGGTTGCACTTGAATCCCAGGCAGACCAATATCCTGGCAGGGAAGTTTGCTAAGGCTACTGGGGAGAATTTAAACTAGAATTGTTGGGGGGTGGGACCCGAACTGAAGATACTGGAGAAGAGGCGGTTGCCTCTCAAATAGTGAAAACTTGTAGACAGTGCGAGGGAGGACAGGCAGGTGATAGAGAAAGGATGCGCTCAGACTGACAGTTTGAGATGTGTCTCTTTTAATGCAAGGGGTATTGTGAACAAAGCAGATGAGCTTAGAGCATGGATCACTATTTGGAGCTATGATGTGGTGACCATTACAGAGACTTGGAGGCTCTGGGACAGGAATGGTTACTTCAAGTGCTGGGTTTTAGATGTTTCAGAAAGGACAGGGAGGGAAGCAAAAGAGGTGGGAGCATGGCACTGTTGATCAGAGATGGTGTCATAGCTGCAGAAAAGGTGGACATCATGGAGGGATTGTCTACGGAGCCTCTGTGGGTGGAGGTTAGGAACAGGAAGGGGTCAATAACTTTACTCTGTGTTTTTTTTATATATAGGCCACCCAATAGTAACAGGGATATCGAGGAGCAGATAGGGAAACAGATCCTGGAAAGGTGTGATAATAACAGAGTTGTCATGATGGGAGATTTTAATTTTCCAAATATCGATTGGCATCTCCCTAGAGCAAGGGGTTTAGATGGCGTGGACCTTGTTAGGTGTATTCAGGAAGGTTTCTTGACACAATATGTAGATAAACCTACAAGAGGAGAGACTGCACTTGATTTGGTGTTGGGAAATGAACCTGGTCAGGTGTCAGATCTCTCAGTGAGAGAGCAGTTTGGAGATAGAATTATGATCACTCTCTTTTACAATAGCATTGGAGAGAGATAGGAACAGACAAGTTAGAAAAGTGTTTAATTGGAGTAAGGGGAATTATGAGGCTCTCAGGCAGGAAATTGGAAGCTTAAATTGGGAACAGATGTTCTCAGGTAAAAGTATGGATGAAATGTGGCAAATGTTCAGGGGATATTTGTCTGGAGTTCTACATAGGGACATTCCAATGAGACAGGGAAGTTATGATAGGGTACAGGAACCATGGTGTACAAAGGCTGTAATAAATCTAGTCAAGAAGAAAAGCTTACAAAAGGTTCAGAGAGCTAGGTAATGTCAGAGATCTAGCAGATAAGGCTAACAGGAAGGAGCTTAAGGAGGAAATTAGGAGATCCAGAAGGGGCCAAGAGAAGGCCTTGGCAGGCAAGATTAAGGAAAAGCCCAAGGCATTGTACAAGTATGTGAAGAGCAAGAGGATAAGACGTAAAAGAATAGGACCTATCAAGTGTAACAGTGGGAAAGTGTGTATGGATCCAGAGGAAATAGCAGAGGTACTTAATGAATACGTTACTTCAATATTCACTATGGAAAAGGATCTTGGTGATTGTTAGTGATGACTTGCAGCAGACTGAAAAGCTTGAGCATGTAGATATTAAGAAAGAGGATGTGCTGGAGCTTTTGGAAAGCATCAAGTTGGATAAGTTGCCGGGACTGGATGAGATGTACCCCAGGCTACTGAAGGAGGCGAGGGAGGAGAGTGCAGAGGCTCTGGTGATGATCTTTGCATCATCAGTGGGGACGGGGGAGGTTCCGAAGGATTGCAGATGTTGTTCCTTTATTCAAGAAAGGGGGTAGAGATAGCCCAAGAAATTATAGACCAGCGAGTCTTACTTCAGTGGTTGGTAAGTTGATAGAGAAGATCCTGAGAGGCAGGATTCATGAACATTTGGAGAGGTATAATATGATTAGAAATAGCATGGCTTTGTCAAGGGCAAGTCCTGCCTTACGAGCCTGATTGAATTTTTTTTTTTTGAGGATGTTACTAAACACATTGATGAAGGAAGAGCAATAGATGTAGTGTATATGGATTTCAGCAAGGCATGAGATTAGGTACCCCATACAAGGTTTATTGAGAAAGTAAGGAGGCATGGGATCCATGGGGACATTGCTTTGTGGATCGAGAACTGGCTGGCCCGCAGAAGGCAAAGAGTGGTTGTTGACGGGTCATATTCTGTATGGAGGTCGGTGATCAGTGGTGTCCCTCAGGGATCTGTTCTGGGACCCTTACTCTTCGTGATTTTTATAAATGACCTAGATCAGGAAGTGGCGGGATGGGTTAGTAAGTTTGCTGATGACACAATGGTTGGAGGTGTTGTGGGTAGTGTGGAGGGCAGTCAGAGGTTACAGCAGGGCATAGATAGGATGCAAAACTGGGTTGAGAAGTGGCAGATGGAGTTCAACCCAGATAAGTTTGAAGTGGTTCATTTTGGTAGGTCAAATATGATGGCACAATATAGTATTTATGGTAAAACTCTTGGTAGTGTGGAGGATCAGAGGGATCTTGGGGTCCGAGTCCATAGGACGCTCAAAGCAGCTGCACAGGTTGACTCTGGTTAAGAAGGCATACGGTGTATTGTCCTTCATCAATCGTGGAATTGAATTTAGGAGCCAAGAGGTAATGTTGCAGCTATATAGGACCCTGGTCAGACCTCACTTGGATAACTGTGCTCAGTTCTGGTCACCTCACTACAGGAAGGATGTGGAAGCTATAGAAATGGTGCAGAAGAGATTTACAAGGATGTTGCCTGGATTGGGGAGCATGTCTTATGAAAACAGGTTGAGTGCACTCGGCCTTTTCTCCTTGGAGCGATGGAGGATGAGAGGTGACCTGACAGAAGTGTATAAGATGATAAGAGGCATTGATCATGTGGATAGTCAGAGGCTTTTTTCCCCAGGGCTGAAATGGTTGCAACAAGAGGACACAAGTTTAAGGTGCTGGGGGAGTAGGTATAGAGGATATGTCAGGGGTAAGTTTTTTTCTCAGAGTGGTGAGTGCATGGAATGGGTTGCCGGCAACGGTGGTGGAGGTGGATATGGTAGGGTCTTTTACGAGACTTTTGGATAGGTACATGGAGCTCAGAAATTACTAGGCTTACCCATAGCCCTCTATTTTTCTAAGGTAGGGACATGTTCAGCACAGCTTTGTGGGCCAAAGGGCCTGTATTGTGCTGTAGGTTTTCTATGTTTCTATGTAACTCCTCTAGCAGCTTGTTCCATACACCCACTATCCTCGGTGTTAAAAACAACATGCCTGTCAGATCTCCTTTAAATATTTCCCTTGGCACCTTAAACTCATGTCCTCTAGACTATCCTTGGAAAAAGAGTGCAACTATCTACCCTGTTTATGCCCCTCAATTCTATAAACCTTTAAGGTTACTCTTCAGCCTTCTGCACTCCAGTGAGAATAATCCCAGGCTATCTAATCTCTCTTTGCAACAAAAGCCCTCCATTCCAGGCAAAATCCTGCCCAACTGGAAACACAAGAGACTGCAGATGCTGAAATCTGGAGCAATACATAAAATGCTGAAGGAACTCAGTGAGACCAGGCGCAAACTGGACGACCACTTTGCCAAGCACCTGCGCTCTGTCCCTCATGGCCTTCTGGAGCTCCAGGTTGCCAGCCATTTTAATTGTCCTCCCCATTCCCACACCAACATGTCTGTCCTTGGCCACCTCCACTGCCAGGGTGAGAGTAAATGTTAACGAGAGGAATAGCACCTCGTATTCTACCTGGGTACAACCCGATGGCTTGAACATTGAATTATCCAACTTCTGGTAAACTACTCCCCCCTGTCCCTCACCTTTCCTCCTGATCTACCCAGTTCCTCCTACACTCACCCCAGCCCCCCATCACTCTATTTTTCCCCCCCTCCACCACTCCACCTGTCCATCATCCACACACTCCTCCCACTGGTTCCTCTCCCCCACTGTTCCCACCTCCTTCACTTGATTCCATGCTCCATCTTCCTCTCCTATCAGATTCTATCTTCAGCCCTATGTCGCCTCCACCTATCACCTCCCAGCTTCTACTCTTCCCTCTGCCTTTCACTCCTCCACACCTGGATTCACCTATCACTTGCTAGCTCTTGCTCCACCCCTTCTCTATCTCTTAAAACTGGCCCTCTCTCCTCTCAGTCCAAATGAAGAGTCTCAACCAGAAACGTCAGCTGTCCATTTCCCTCCACAAATACTGTCTGACCCGCTGAGTTCCTCCTGGGTCTTGTATGAATATCTTGGTTAATCTCTTTTGCACACTTTCTAGCATTACCACATCGTTTCTGTAGTGCAGTGATCAGAACTGCACACCATATTCCAAGTGTGGCCTAACCAATGTTTTGTACAGCTGCACATGATGTCCCCACTCGGATACTCAGTATCCCTACCTACAAAGGCAAACAAGCTAAATGCCTTCTTCACTACCCTATCCATTTACATTGCCATTTTCAGGGAGCTATGAATTTGTACTCCGGGATCCCTCTGTACATCAATGCTTCTAAGGCCCCTGCTATTTAGTGTATAGGTTCAGCTAGTATTAGACAACCCATTACCTCGCTTGTCTGAATGAAATTCCATCTGCCCAACTTTCCAGCTGATCTCTGTCCCTCTGTATCCCTAGGCAACTCCTCTGATCTTCATGTCTAGTCCATCTCATTCTCTTCCACATTAATCTGAGACAGAGGACAACCCACATCCATTATTTTAACGTCTTAATTGTACAAGATTCCCATTTCATATATATTGTGACTGTGCTTTACACCCCACACAGTCATCGCTCACAGCCCATCTAACCAAAACTTACAGGCCATCCAACCATCGTTCATGGCCCACTCAACTACTAATCACAGTCAATCCACCTACTGTTTACAACCCATCCAACTATTATTCATAGCCCATCCATTTTCCCCCTCATCCTTTTCATGGTCCTGATCCTTAATACCCGAATAAAATCGCATTCATATGTTGACTGACACATTTAATCATGCAAATACTGAATGCTGAACATTGTGTCTCAGAGTGGACTGTTTAATTTCTTACTATGATCAAGATTCCCCACCACGGTTCATTATTAGGTTATATTCACAGTTTTTAATACATATTCCACATATTCAATGTGGAGTATCTATTTAAGACAAAGTTTTTTACAGTTAGTATTTAAATAGAAGCCAAAGTAATCACAAAGAATTAGACAGGTGCTCCTGGTTTGTGTATTCCTCATGCTGCCCCATTAAACCATGTCTAATATTAACAAGAATAATAGAAAAATAAAACATGATGAATGCAAGTAAACAGTGCAGATGCTGCAAATCTGAAACAAAGTAAGAAAATATCCAAAATACTGATCAAGTCATGCAATGCCTCTGGAAAGAAACAAAAACAAAACTGCTGGAAGATCTCAGCCAGTCAAGCAGCATCTGTGGAAAGTGAAACATAATCAACATCTTGGGTTAATGACTCTTCAACAGAACAGTTCTGATAAAGGGTCATTGATCTGAAATATTGACTCTTTTTCTTTCTCTGCAGATGCTGCCTGACCTGCTGAGTACTTTCACTTTTTTTTATATAGAAGAAAAATGGAAGCTTTTAATTCCCGTATCAATGAAGCTCAAGAGAAATATATTTATCTAAAAATATGTACACGCTAACCAAGTACAGTTTGTCACGGACAATTAGAGATGAGGATAAAATGGATCTGGACTCAGAAATTGGTAAATTTAAGTTGATTTATTATCACTTGTACCAAGGTAGAGTGAAAAACAGATCATTTCATTGCAACAGTGCATTGAGGTAGTACAAAGGAAAACAATAACAGAATGCAGAATAAAGTGTTACAGTTACAGAGAAAGTGTAGTGCAGGCGGACAGTAAGATGCAAGGCCATAACGAAGTAGATTGAGAGGTCAAGAGTCCATCTAATTGTACCAGGGGATCATTCAAAAGTCTTATAACAGTGGGATAGAAGCTGTCCTTGGTGGGAAGTTCCAAGTTGTCACCAAGCTGAGGTATACATAACAACGTGAATGATTTCATGAAATAGAGGAAGACTAGCAATCTTGCAAAGTGGGCAATTAAACAGCAAGTGCGTTGCAAAATGTGAAGAAATATGTCAGGGGAAACAAGGAGGCCACTTGTAAGGTAAGAATTGAAACATTACTTATTTTCAATTCTGTAACATTGCTCAACTCCGACTATGCCTCAGTTCACAGCCTTTGAAACCTTCATTACATCTAGGCGGTCCCTCTTGAACACTACTCCACAGAATCTGGTTGGTCTTAGTCATTCTGCTAATTGTAAACTTGGGTGTATCCAAAAATGTGCTGCTGCTAATTAGCAACACCACACCATGTATTTATCAATTTACACAGGCTGCTGGTTAAGGCGTGTTTTTTCCCGACAAAGTCACATCTTCCTTTTAACAAATTCCTTCCCGTTAGAGTAATGCCATCCAGCCCTGCAATTCTATGAGTTCTAGCCTCATGCACATCCTGGATTTTACCCGTACCACCACTGGTGGTCTCCTTCAGCTGCCATAGAGGCTCCAACCTAATCCGCTGTCCTCTTTTCTCATTTCAGGTCCTTAAAATTTACTAAGCTTTAACCAAGAACATGGTCATTTCCTCCAGTTTAGCGCAGTATTAAATTTTATTTGACAATGCCAATGTGAAGCACCTTGGAATGTTTTACCACATTAAAGGTGAGTTATTATTACTATTGTTGTCAAATAAATGTCAGATGGATTGGTTGATAGACAGCATTAATGCTTTTGAGGATCAGACTAATATGTACAGGAGGAGAATGAAATAGAAGGATATGGTATCAGACTGGAGGGGGCAAGTTGAGTGGGAACAGGCTCTTGTGCAGTGTAAACAAAAGCACAGACCACTTAAGCTGCATAGCTTCTGCTGCAGTCTTATGTAAAAAGCTTCTGTACTTAAAGAAATACATAGTATACTTTTGGTCTACGACCAAGAGAATGTGAGTGGCAAACAATATAAATGTACTTAAAGGAAAGCTGGGAAATTAGTTTCTCTCTTCGGAATATCTAGTCTCTGATGATATACGTTCAGAATTGTAGAACGATGTAGCTTAACAACCTTGCTATTTTGCACACTGTACTAGCTCTTCAAAGGAGCATTCAGTAAGTTTCATTTCCCTGCTTTTTTACATCTCAACAAACTTTTTCTTCCCCTTCCACCCCTTTCTCCTCCCCCCCCCCCCAAGTATTTATCCAATTACTTTATGCAGGCTCCTCCTGAATTTAGATAGGGTGGTGGGTATAGATTGTTATATCTTATTTCAGGGTAAGGTATTAATTTAAAGATAACCTTTTCGCAGCTAATATCAAAAAAGTCTACCAGAGGGATGTTAATGCAAGTCAGAAGTCTAACATCTCTTTTTGTCATCATGGGAAACAGGCAACTTCTAGCTGGGTTTGACCAGAGTTTTCACAGAACTCTGGCAGACTGCAATAATATGCCTAATATTCATTTCAGCATTGATAACTGTAGCCTTAATACAATCATGCATAAACTTTGTGTAAGCAAATAACTGACACCTTCTAGCCTTACCAGTCCTGGTTGAATCATTGATCACTACCCCAGCACTCCCTATAAAAGCAAATCTTACATACATCGACTTAAAAAACAAGGTTCTTTCTGTCCATAACTCTATTATGGATGATTGGATTAATAACTTGGCATGGATGGAACTTGGTTCAGTGGGGACAATTCTTATAGCTACCAACCCACTCCCCCTCTGTTTTATTCCAATCAGTTACTCTGCCCCAAGAGCTGAGGTAAACTCATCATCAAAGATGGTTCAAACCTCTAATCTTTTCTTGTAGCCACAATATTTGCATGTCTCATCCAGTGAAGTTTCTGTATATGTCACCACAGTAGAAGAAACTAAAAGTCTCTCAACAACAGCAGAAACTCTGGGGGTAAAAGGAAGGGAAACACTTGATCACTAGCGAAAAGGGTATTAAAGCTGACATCCTTTGGTCCCGATGGCCCATATCATATAGTCCTAAAAAAAGGGTGCAGTAATAGTGGATCCATGTGATATTCCAAAATTCCCTATATTCTGGAAACGCTCGAGTGGATAGGAAAATGCAAATATAATGCCCCTACTCAAGAATGGAGTGAGCCAAAAGTAGAAAAATTAAAATTCAGTTAGCTAACACCTGTCATTGGGAAAATGCTGGGATCCAACATTAAGGAAATAGCTGCAGGGCATTAAGAAAAGCACAATACCAGAGTTTATATGAAAGTGAAAAAAATGTTTTAATTTTTTTAAATAGTTTGAGGATGCAATGAACAAGATGGATAGAGGAAGATCAGTAGACATGGGTATTAGGGTCTCCAGAAAGCATTTGATAAGGTGCATGTAATGGGTTACTGTGCAAGGCAAGAACTCATGTTGTTGATGTAATATATTAGCATGGATACAGAATTGCCTACCTGACAGAAAACAAGGGGATTGGGTACGAGTCATTCGGTTGGCTAGCTGTAACCATTGGTGTGCCACAAAGATCAATTCTGTGGCAACTATTTACAACTGATATTTAATGACTTCAATGAAGACAACAAGTGCATTGCAGACAAATTTGCCAATGATACAAAGATTGGGGGGGGGGGGGGTGGGTAGGGGAAAGAGCACATTGTTAGAAGGATGCAAAGAGCCTGTAAAAGGATATAGACAGTGAAATGCATGGGCAAGCTGTGGACAGATGGAATATTGCTTCAATGTGAGAGATTACAGAATGCTGCGATATAGAGGAATCTGGGTATCCTCATACATGAGTCACAGAAAATCTGCATGTAGATACAGCAATTAGGAAGGCAAGTGGAATGACCTTTATTTATATACTCCATTCCCTTTGTAATAGGGAAGTCTTGCTGTAAAGGGCATTGGTGAGACCACATCTGGAGTTCTACATACAGTTCTGGTCTCCTTATTTAAGGAGGGATGTACTTCTATAGGAGGCAGTTCTGAGATGGCTCATTAGGTTGATTCCTGGAGTGAAGAGGTTTCCAATGAGGAAGATTTGAGCAGATAGAACCAATACTCATTGGACTTAAGAATAAGGGTGTTTGACCAGGTGGATATTGAGAGGCTGTTTCCCCTTATGGGGAATCTAGAACTAGGCGACGTAATTTCAGAAGAAAGGGTTGTTCATTTATGACCAAGATTTATGATGCAGAGGAATTTCCTTCTTTGGAGGGTCACAAATATTTGATATTCTTCAGCTGTGAAGGCTGTATCACTGAATATATTAAAGGCTAAGATAAATTTTTCATCCTAGGCAGAGTCAAGGGATGTGTGGAACAAATGGAAAAGGGAAGCCAAGGTCAAGATCAGATCATCAATAATCTTATTCAATGAGGAAGCAGCTCTAGCTTACTCCTATTCCTAGGAGTAGGCCTACTCCTGTTCTTATGTTAGATAGCGACCCAAGGTGTTGATGGTTGGGAAATTGGTTATGGCAATGCCATTGAAAATCAAGTGAAGGTGGTTAGTATCTCATTTGGTTGAGACAGTCATTGTCTGGTGCTTCCACAGCATAACAGGTCTTGCTAGACCCAGACGGTTTCATTATGAGGAATTGCCAATGGAATTGAAGAGTCCAATCATTGAACCAGCAACATCTCCACTTCTGTCCTATGCTAGTTTTGACTGCAGAAAGTGAAGCTTCCCTCCAAATTCCCATTGCTTTACTGACTTAATTTTAATTCAGCCTCCTTAATTCCTACACCTAGCCAAACACTAGTCAGACATTATGGGCAGTCAATCTCCCCTCCTCTAAAGAATTTAGCTCTTTTGTACAAGTTTGAAATCCAAACTGAATGCAAGTGAATCATTAGTAGTACCTCTCAACTGATATCACAGGAAGCACCTCCTTTCATTTGAGTTGCTGACAACTGAGTGTAAAGTGGTCATGGCCCAAATTGAGTTTGCCTTTGTATGCAGACAGGGCAGACCTCGGCAAACTTTCTCATTGTTTACTGAACATCAGTGTTGTGACTATACTGGATCTCTTCCTTTTGGACTTAAATTATTTTCAGAATGATTTGGGAAGAAACTAGAGGGCACAGGTTTAAGGTGAGAGGGGAGAAATTTAAAGGTAAGTTTTTCCATACAGAGGGTGGTGAATATTTAGAATGAGCTACCAGGAGTTAGTGTACTATTACAATGGTTAAAAGGTACTTGGATAGGAAAGGAGCAAAGGAACAAGGGCCAGATGCAGGCAAATGGGATTAGTATAGATAATCATCACAGTCAGCATGGACTTTGTGCTGCACATTTCTATGATCGTCCAATTCTAAAGTAAAAATACTGCTGACTTACATAGGTTTGATACTCCCCCTTTGAAGGGAAAGCTTTTGTCTTACAACACTTCCTGCAAAATTTCTCAGATTTTAAACTAAACTTCCTTCAATATCTGACCTCCTCAAGTTAACATCGTCATATTTCCTTTCCACTTCCATTTTCTGTCTCTGGCAGTCTGTCATCAGAATTGGCCTTCGCTTCATGCCCCCTACAATTTTAACCTTTATTGTCCTGTCTAAGCTCCCTAGACTTCTTCTGATCTCTGCCTTCTCCAGATTTATTTCATGAGAAATGTTACCAAAATCATTACTGTTTCCCTTACTCATTTTCAGCTAACTCTGAACCTGTAATTCTTCACTTCAACCTCAACTCCATCTGCTGACAAGAAATACGTGCAGTGATTGTCAATATTCAGCTGGCTGAGAATAGACATCAAATTTAATGGCCCCTTCTCTTCCTAACTCCCCCTACACCACAACTCACCAAGTGAACATCAGACTATCATTTCACAAATTTAAAATCCCAATCCAAAGAAATCACTTCTCTGCCATACCCTATGCCATCAATCTACATTAACTCCATATAGCCAGGATTTTTCTCCCTTTCTCCAAATCTACAAGTAGGTCCATTTTTTCAGGTTGATCCTTGACAAGTCTCTACATTCTATACTTGGATAACTTGGAGTCTATGAACATAATCAGTATATTTTTCTTGTGGTTGTACATAGGCTGCATAATTCCCATCAACAGTCCCTCTGCTTCTGCCTCAGCCAACTAAACATCTACCACCACTTCTGGTTCATTCAGTTAAAAATAACTTTCATCCTGAACCTTCTCATTTTCCACTCACTTCCTTCAAATAATTATTATTACAAAAATGTGGTCTCAACTGTACCTTACTTATTGTAGTTCTTTGTTTTAATGCTAATCAGACCTCCCTAGATTTTCTCTGGCTCATTGATGACTGCATTCACACTGCTTGCATTTTAATCTGAAGAACTTCATATTAAATTTCAAATTTCCACCTCTTACCTTTTTGGGGAACATCTCCGACTCTTTCTTTGGACTTCTTTATTTCAACCGAAAACAACAAAGTTCAGGTGATTTATCACACTGTAAAAACAAAAGTCTCAGGACTATGCCTGCAAAAGAGCAGACTGAAAGCTTGGGTCAGATGGTCTGTGGATGTGTTAAAGGAAAGGAAGTGGAAAAGCAAAGAGTAGGCAAATGGATCCATAGAAATGCAGAGGAAAAGTGGGGGAGGGGGAGCATTAGAGAAGTCATCACAAAGTACGAGAGACATAAGAGACTGCAGATTCTGCAATCCAGAGCAAAAAACAAACAGCTGGAAGAACTCAGAAGGTCAGGTAGCATCTGTGGAGGCAAAGGGATAGTCGATGTTTCAGGTCGGGATCCTGCACCTGATGCAGGGTCCAGATCTGAAATGTCGACCATCCTTTTGCTTTCACAGATGCTGCCTCACCCACTGAGCTCCTCCAGCTGTTCGTTTTTTAAGTCACAAATACAACATGACTCTGGAAAATGTGGATCACTTCCCACATCTTATGCATTGATAACGAATTTCGCTTTTGCCTTCATTGTGCCAGCACAGCATTTTGTTGATTGAGGAAAATGATGTTTGAAGATGAAGACCGCAGACCAAGCACAAAACTCACTGGCTGACAGACAGCAGTGATCTCTGCCGTGTAAGCTGCTTTCAAGACCTGGACCATCTGTAGCAGGCACCTCAAGGTGGATGAAAGAATGCTAACACTGCAAAATACTCCAAATTCATAAGAAAGATAAGTGAACCAACATCATTATCCTCTCCCAGGCCAGTATCTCCAGCAATGAGGCCCTAATTAGACTCAACTCTGTTAGAAATTTCTTTCCGTGACATAGCTCAGAATAGGGTGTCCCCATCTCAGGAGCCTGGTTTCAGACATGCAAAAACATTCTTTGCATCCTTAATACCAGAGTCCTGAAACAAGCAACCTTTTCGGAACTCTTATGGGAAGAGAGTTCCAGGTGGACAGAGGAACAGATTTATGGATGTAGCCAATGTCTCCTTGAAATTGAATGCAACATCCCCAACTGACACTTAGGAATCCCTGGCCAATGGGAAGAAGGAGCATGCAGAATAGTATTGAGAACTTCAAGTCCATGCACTGGGAACACAAAGCAACCCTGTGTAAACAGAAGGAGCACACCTCAAACTACCACCCATATGCACTGTCAGGCACCTCCTGCCCTGTCTGTGGCCACATCTGCAGTTCCCACATTGGCCTCAATTACCTCAGAACCCTCTAAATTCAAGTGAAGCAGGTGGTTCTTGATCCTGAGGGACTGCTTGAGAAGATTTATATATTGGCTTTAACATAGCTAAACATTTGTCAGCAAACTATATAAGGAAATATTGAAGCAGATGACTGAAAGTTCGGTCAAAGAGATAGGTTTCACGGAGCATCTTAAAGAAGAAAGGAGAGTTGAAGCAGCACAGATGATTTGGGATAATACTCCAGAATGAAAGGCCTTAACAGCTAAATGTATAGGTGATAATAATGGAACAATTATATTTGGAGATCATCATGAGGCCAGAAATGGTGGATCACTAATATCCCAAGAAGTAGGGAACAGCAAGGCCAAGGAGAGGTTTGAAGAGTGGAGAACTTAAGAAAAACGTGTTACTTAACCAGAGTTCAATGTAGGATAACAAGCATGGGAGTGATGGCTAAAATGTACCAGGTAAAAGACAGAAGATGAGCAACAGTTTTGAATAAGCTTAAATTTATGGAAGCCAGCCAGGATTGCACTGGAACAGTTAAGTCCATTTCACCAGCAGGTGAGCCTAGACTGGGGTGGAGTTAGATGACATTATGAGGAGACAATAGGCAGTTAGTGACAGAATAAAAGCAGAAAATGCCAAAAATACTCTGCAGGTGAGGTAGAATCTGTGGCTGGAGAAACCAATGTAGTGAGTCCAGTTAAATGTTCTGATGAAAGTTCACTGGCCTGAAATATTAATTCTGTTCTTCTCTCCACACATGCTGCCTGGCCAAATGAGTATGCCTAGAATTTTCTGATCAACTTTCAGATTTTCAGCATCTGCAAAATTCTTTGTTTCTGTGTTATGGTCCTAGTCGTGACACTGATAGATTGTCCAAAGCTCATCTCTAAATCAAACAGGACACCAAGGTTGTGAAGAGTCTGGCTCAGTGTCATGCAATTGCTCCGGAGAGATGGAATCACTGGCAATGGAAACAGGGTTTGTAAATGGAAGCAAATAAAGTGGTCTTGATCTTCCCTATATTTAAATGGGGGGGGGGGGGGAAAGGAAATTGGCAGTTGCAGGATGATACTCTGAATGAATTGTAACTAAAGATATATGGAGGGGTAAGAGTGGTGGTCAGAGATTCCATACTGAGCATGGTCAATAACAAGAGGCCAGCAGGAAGAAGAATAGAGCAGCTGAAGTTAGAGGTTCAGAGTAAGATAAGGCTCTTAACAGTGAGGAGCTACAAAATGGGCAGAAGTGGGAATGTTCCACATATTGGAATAAGTAATCTAGGAGGCAGTTCGGATGTGGGATTTAAAAGAGATTGGAATGGAATGCTGAGACTGCATTTCAACTTCAATTTCAACTGACTGCAAGTCAGTTTAAGCAATTTGTAGGAGTAGGAATGGGAGCCTTGGCAAGTGAGTACAGACTGTGGGGGTGATTAAAAGACAAAGGCTTTGTTGTCTTTTTCTTCTGCAAGCTCAGTCTCATCAATTATTAATTTCAGAAGTTTTTTTTATATAGCCTGGAGCTGGTAAAAATGTTGTTGGAGATGGAAGAGGGTGTGTTGGGTCAAAATGCACATTAAAGATGAACAATGGCTGCTGATCACGCTGCTTAGAGGCAGCATGTTAATGAAGGAGAAATGGCCAAAAAAAATGTTTTGGAGACCTCAAGGTTGAAAAAAGGTAGGAAAAACAGCCATTGTTCTGTATTCATTGGCTTCATTTGGGAAAACTAGGTTCCACAGCAAAGCCCTTAAATTCCATAGAGAGAGAAAATAGGAAAAAATAACAAGTTTAAGTTTACGAAGAGCATTCCACCAGCTCAGGAAGTCCCAAAGCAATTTACAGCTAATTAAGAGTGTAACCATAGTTGCAATATGAGATTATTGCAGAGAAGCATTGGAAGGAGAAAGTGTATGGCATGCTCCAAAAAGCTGAAGATGAGGAAGATGATGACAAATTATTTAATTCATCAGTTTGTCTTGTATATTTTAATGCAGTGAGAAAAGGGGTCAGAAGAATGTGGAATTTTGTGAAGAAACGGAATTTTAGGAGAGATGGACAAAAATTTGGAAGATGACATTTCCTCTAAGAAGTTTAGAAAGGAAAAGGAGGTGGAGTTGTGGCTATTGTCAGAGACAGGAGCTGGAGAAGATAAATTGCTTAATGTGATGTTGGGATGGAGGGAGAGGGGCAATTAAGATGAAGGCTAAGATGTAATATAAATGGCTATGGATCCATTACTGAACTCACTGTTCAATTAGAATTAATCACTGTGTTTTTCCCCACGCTGTCAGTATCTCTTCTGTTTCATATGTTATTCAGTTGCATTCTAATTGATATAGTAATCGTCTCAAAAGTTCTCGGTGATGAATAATTCCATGTACTTCTTATGGAAAAAGTACTCTTGTGATAGTAATAAGGTACCAAGAGAGTACAGTAGTACAGAGGTAAGGTTACCAGACTAATATCCAGCGGCCTGGACTATTATTTGAGACAAATGTGAATCCTATTATGCTGACTGTGGGATTTTAATTCAGTTCATTAATTAAATTTGGAATTTTAAAGTCTTCCCTTAGTAATGGTAATTGTGGTAAAATCTCAGCTGGCTCACTAATGTCCTTCAGGAAAGGAAATCTTTTGTTTGACTGGTCTACATGCAACTTTAAAGTGCCCCAGCAATTCCCCCAGTTCAAGGGGCAAGTAGGAATGAAAATTAAAGGCTGACATTACCAATAACATCCACATCCCGTGAATGAATGAAAAAAAACCTATGTGCAGTTAATTTATCAAAGAATGGAAATTTTTTTTTCCCGTGCTTGCTACTTTGACTCAGTTGGCAAGTATAACTGTCCATGACTCATGTCATAATTTCCACTCTGAAATGCTACAGATTAACCCTTTTGAGTTTTGAACACTTATACATTAACAATGCCAAAAATTGACTTTTAAGCATATAATCTCAGTTGAAACATTCTTACACTACTGAGTGCTACCCATTCTGCTTGATCAGATCAAAGTAAAATAGTCCACAATGTCACATGAGGGGAAAAAAGTCATCTGTTCTGGCATCCTGCCTAACCTTAATCCCACAAATGTCACCATCATAACAAATTTAAGTAATTGTATATTCTGCTACCTGCAGGACCTTGATGATTGGAATGTGGCTGCTATAGTTACCTCTAAAACTTCATATGTAATCCATCAATTGTAAAGCTCATTAAAGGATACTGAAACTGGACAAAGTGCTTGAAAAAGGAGGAAGAGCTGAATGAAAATTCTTCGCAATTGCCTTTATTCATATGGGGTTTTCAGAGAGCAACTCTAAGAAACAAATCTCAGTGACTTCCAACATTTAAGATGCCAGTATTTCACTGTGGAAGTTGGTCTAATCTGCCAAAAGCTGCAACCATGCTTTAACCTTGCATATTTAACATGGTAGGAGGTCAGTCAGTCCATGCTAGCTCCTAGGGAATAAATCCTGTTAGTCATATCCTCTCCCTCCTCATTTTCCTGTACCCAAGCAACTCATTTTCTCACACGCATTCATCAACTCTCCTTTATTCTTTACGCCATTAACCAACTACGTACAAATCAGGAGCAGGAGTAGGCCACTCGGCCCCTTGAATTTACGCATGGCTGACCTGATTGCAACCTCAATTCCATATTCCCATCCATCATCAGTAACGTTTCACCATCTTGCTCATCAAGAACCCAAATATATCTTTAGACTCTACATCCATCATCTTTTGAGAAAGAAGTCCAAAGACTCAAGATGCATTAATTCTGCAGGAGTCCACTATGCCAGCCATATTTCAGTCATCACAGCAGAACAAAATAGTGACTATTGGACAATAAGGCACATTTATTAACAACCCACATAGATCTATGCATCACGTACACAATGAGCATCGTGCTACCTCAAGAAATGTGGTTGAGCAGAACATCAATACGTCAAGGCATTGCTCCTACAGTACTCAGTTGATCGAGTCTCCAGATTCCTGGTAGTGTGCTGCCTGCTACAATACCTTGCCATCATGCAAAACAGGTCTTGGTATCTCTCTCATTTGGCACAATGCAGAGGATCAGGAGCATCAGAACATCTTGGAGTTGGAAAGAGAAGGGAGCCTGCAATTAAGACAGCTCCTTTCTGGTGAGCTGTATTAATGCAAGTGCAGTAAAGGTAACCTCAGCCCTAATTTGCTATCTATCAAGGGTCACATTCCTTCTGTTCCCTCTGCCATTGACCAAAATATTGACCTCTTGGTTTACAATACAAAACCAAAAGAAAACGCAGATTAATCAAACAAAAACAAATTTGTAAATTATATCACAGCATAATGTATGCAAAATTAACCTCCGTCCTAATCAACAAGCTTCAAAACCTGGGCCTCCGTACCTCCCTCTGCAACTGGATCCTTGACTTCCTTATCGGGAGACAACAGTCAATGTGGATTGGTAATAACATCTCCTCCTCGCTGAGGATCGACACAGGCTCACCTCAAGGATGCATGCTTAGCCCACTGCTCTACTCTCTCTAATGCTCATGACTGTGGCTAGGCACAGCTCAAACACCAACTATAAATTCGCTGATGACACCACTGTTGTTGGCAGAATCTCAGATGGCGATGAGGAGGCGTAAAGGAGTGAGACAGATCGGCTGGTTGAGTGGTGTTGCAACAACGACCTCGCACTCAGCATCAGCAAGACCAAGGATTTGATTGTGGACTTCAGGAAGGGCAAGTCAGGAGAACACACACCAGTCCTCACTGAGGGGTCAGCAGTGGAAAGGGTGAACAGCTTCAAGTTCCTGGGTGTCAACATCTCAGA
This sequence comes from Pristis pectinata, assembly GCF_009764475.1. Classification (NCBI taxonomy): domain Eukaryota; kingdom Metazoa; phylum Chordata; class Chondrichthyes; order Rhinopristiformes; family Pristidae; genus Pristis; species Pristis pectinata. The sequence continues at coordinate 20,105,017 of NC_067425.1, read as the reverse complement.
GGATATCTTGGGCCAACACTTTGATGCAATCACAAAGAAGGCACGCCAATGGCTCTACTTCATTAAGAGTTTGAAGAGATTTAGCATGTCACCAAAGACTCATGCAAATTTCTACAGGTGTACGATGGAGAGCATTCTGGCTGGTTGCATCACAACCTGGTATGGAGGCTCCACTGAGAGGGATTGAAAGAAGCTGTGGAGGGTTGTAGATTCAGCCAGCTCCATCATGGACCCAACCCTCCCCACCATCGAGGACTGCCAAGAGGCAGTGCCACAAGGCGGCAGCGTCCATCATTAAGGACCCTCACCACCTGGGTTGCTACCATCGGGGAGGTGGTACAGGAAGCTGAAGACCCACACTCAGCATTTCAGGAACAGCTTCTTCCCCTCCGTCATCAGATTTCTGAACAGCCCATGAAATCATGAACACTAACTTGTTATTCCTCTTTTGCACTATTTGTTTTTGTAACTTATGGTAATTTTTATGTCTTGCACTGTACTGCTGTCACAACAAATTTCACAACATATAGAACATAGAACAGTTCAGCAGAGTACAGGCCCTTTGGCCCACAATGTTGTGCTGACCTGTATAAACCTACTCCATGATTAATCTAACCCTTCCCTCCTGCACAGCCCATAACCCTCTTTTTTTTTACATCCATGTGCCTAAGAATTGTTTAAATGTTCTTATCGTATCAGCCTCTACCACTGTCCCCAGCAGAGCATTCCAGGTACCCACCAATAAAAAAAAACCTACCTCTGACATCTCCCCTAAACTTTCCTCCACTCACCTTAAATGGATGTCCTCTGGTATTGGCCATTGCTGCCCTGAGAAAAAGGTACTGGCTGTCCACTATCTATCCCTTTCATAATCTTATACACCTTTATCAAGTCGCCTCTCATTCTCCATTGCTCCAAAGAGCAAAAGCCCTAGCTCACTCAACCTTTCCTCATCGTACATGTTCTCTAATCCAGGCAGCATCCTGGTAAATCTCCTCTGCACTCTCTAAAACTTGCATATCCTTCCTATAAAGAGGTGACCAGAACTGAACACAATACTCTAAGTATGGTTTAACCAGAGTTTTGTAGAGCTGCAACATTACCTCGTGGCTCAAATTCAATCCGCCAACTAATGAAGGCCGGCACACCATATGCCTTCTTAACCATCCTATCAACTTGCATGGTAAATTTTAGGAATCTATGGACTTGGACTCCAAGATCCCTGTTCCTCCACACTGCTAAGAATCCTGCCATTAATCTTATACTCCTCCTTCAAGTTCAATCTTCAAAAGTGAATCATTTCACACTTTTCTGGATTGAACTCCATCTGCCACTTCTCCACCCAACTCTGCGTCCTGTCTATATCCCATAAGCTATGACAACCTTCTACACTATCCACTGCACCTCCAACCTTACTAACCCACCCCTCCACTTCCTCATCCAAATCATTTTAAAATATCACGAAGAACAGGGGTCCCAGAACAGACCCCTGTGGACCACCACTTGTCACCAACCCCCAGGCAGAATACTCTCCATTTACTACAACCCACTGCCTTCTGTGGGCATGCCAATTCTGAATCCACGCAGCCAAGTCTCCATGGATCCCACGCCTTATGACTATGGATGAGCCTACCATGGGCAACATTGTCAAATGCCTTACTAAAATCCATACACACCACATCCACCGCTCTACCTTCATCACTATGTTTGTCACCTCCTCGAAAAACTCACAAGGCTCATGAGGCACGACCTGCCCCTCACAAAGTCATGTTGACTATGCTTCTCCAAATGCTCGTAAATCCTGTCCCTAGGAATCCTCTCCAATAGTTTACCCACCACTGATGTAAGACTCACTGGTCTATAATTTCCAGGATTATCCCTATTACCTTTCTTGAACAACAGAACAACATTTGCCATCCTTTAATCCACTGATACCACACCTGTGGCCAGGGAGGACACAAGGATCATTGCCAACGCCCCAGCAATCTCTTCCCTCGCTTCCCGTAGTAACCTGGGGTACGTCACATCCGACCCCAGGGACTTACCTATCCTAATATCAATGATAATAAACCTGATTCTGAACCTAATTACCAGTGCCTATCTTCAATGTGTGCTTGCCTGTCCTGATATTTTTATAAGAAACTATCCTAATGTGGCCGATGGAAGGCTGCTGTCCTTCAGCATAAGGCATCAAGTAGCTTTGTGCCAAAAGATCTTGACGTGACAGCGGAAGTTTGAGCTGAGTGGTTGAGAGGCACCAGGAAGGCTCTGGCAGTGATATTATTATAAATGCTATCTTCCTGAGAAAGGGCAATTTTGTGCTCCATGGGGAAACAGCTCAGCAACCACATTAATCTATCAAAGGACAGATTGATCAGAACAGTAGCATTTAAAGTCATGACAACGGCAGTCCCATCTTTGACTTCAGCACAGAGAATGAGTGGTTACTGTTTATGCTAAAGTGGAAAAAGATATACTATCCCATATTAAATGGCCCAAGGTTGGTTCTATGTGTGATTAAAGATTTGGCCTCCTGTTGTGATGAAGGGTCACTGACCTGCAACATTAAGTCTGTTTCTCCCTCCATGGATGCTGCCTGACTTGCTGAGTATACCCAGCATGTTCCGTTTCTATTTTGTACTTCCAGCCCCTGCAGCTTATTGTTTTTCAAGAATACACCTGCGCAACCTTGCTCTTCAGTGATCAGGAGCCTCCAAGTGTGCAAATAAGCAAATGTTATCAGCATACTGACGTTGTGATTCAAGTTACATTAGGTCTGCAGTGGACATGTCGTCAACTTGTTCACTGAAGCATATGAGAGAATGGGCTTTATACTCAAGTGTTAACAGAGTTAACTTAGCAACAAGCCTTCTTAGTGGTTCCAGTAAAGGAACATTTCTTAGTCTAGGACTGTTGCAATAACCTCACTAGAATGATTGGTTCAATCAAATGTCATAAGACAAAAGCAAGGCAAGATGTTTGCAACAAGAACCAAGGGTAATAAAGCCTTCTTGTCTTCTCTGTATGAATTAGATCAGCTCTGGAGTTTGTCCGGATTAGTCTCCCTGCACGTGCCTGAATAAATGATCGGGAATGAGTTGAGATATTCTATGCCCTCCCATATTATACGAAACATCCATGAAACAAAAGTCATCTTCCAAACTGCCCCCATTGCACAACACTGACCAGCAATATTGGTCCAGGCAAGCTCCTGGAAAACGTGAACCACTTTCCATATCTTGGGCACCACCTCTCAGCGAAGGCAGACATTGCTAATGAAATTCAGCATAACTGCTTGTGTGCCAGCATAAATTTTGGCCATTTGAAGAAAACAGATCTGTATGCTTCACAATCATGCACTACCTAGAGAAGGAATCTCAAAGTGTTGGAGAGATACCACTAAAGCAGTCTCCACCAAATCCCTCAAATCTGGCATGATAAGCAAATCAGTGTCAGTGTCCTTTCTCAAGCCAACACCCTCAGCAACAAACCATACTCAGCTGGCTCCAACACAGGCCACATTACTTGCACGTCTGACACCAGACTTCCAAAACAGACACTATCAAGCTCTGTCACAGAAAGAGATTACCAGACAGAGGAAATGTTTCAAGGATGTTCTCAAAGCCTCTATTTTTGTGTGGGTTCTTGGACCATGACTGATCAAAATGGAGGAGCATCCGGGCACTGAGAAACTTGAGTCTCTCTACTGGGAGCACACAGTAGCGCCTTGCCTTCCTCACCACCCACACACTGCACCATGCACCTGTTCTTTGACTTGTGGCAGCATCTGTGAATCTGACATTGGTCTCACTGGCCACATCAAAACCCACAGAACTGGGATTGAAACAAGTCATCCTTGACCCTGACAGGCTGCCTACACAGAGCAAGGTTTTTTCCCCTACAGTTCTAAGCAGCAGCTTTCTGGATCAAATCGAAGGCTTACACATTTTATTTTTGAAGTTACTGCCAATCACAGGGAAGGATGTCTAACTATCATATCTACAAGGCAGTGATCAAGCTTCTTGATTATGTCAGCTTCGACACCTCAGGAATAATTGATTAGCCCAATAATACTTCAGAAACAAATGGTTTTATACTATTAAATGTTCTCAGTTATTGTCATGTAAAAAGTGGGCTGCTAGCATTAGAGCTTTGGGCTTATTGATACTCTAAAGAATTTAATTCATAATTTTTCAACTAGAGGCATATCTAAAAGGGAATCTCACTGCCGAAGACTGAGTGGAGACATGACTCTCATCTTCCTTATCTGTGGAAATTCCATAAACATTGCCGCAGCGATCAGACAGCTCAGAAACTTAGTTGCAATGCAGCTTGAATGCTTGCCATCTCTTTTTCTTAACTTCTACATAAATTGCTTCCTTTGAGCATTTTATATTCCTGAAACCTGCTGGTACATCAAATTTTGATCGAGGTTGCACGTACAATTCATTGGTCAAGCAAGGTCCTTTACACAAACCATGCTCAAGTAGGTGCATGTCCAGTCCTTTCACAATGTCTGTTCTTGTTGCTGATCACAAGTTCCAGAGTCAAACTTATCTTATTCATTTTCCCACTTGAGTATGTTTATAAGTGATATGGTAAAGTGATACAGTAAAGATGGAGAGATACAAATGTAAGAACAAATGTAATTCTTTAATCAAAATCTATCTACATTAGATAAGATTTCTTTATTAGTCACATGTACATCGAAACACACACTGAAATACATCTTTTGCGTAGTGGTCTGGGGACAGCCCGCAAGTGTCGCCATGCTTCCAGCACCAACATAGCATGCCCACAACTTCCTAACCTGTACGTCTTTGGAATGTGGGATGAAACCGGAGCACCCAGAGGAAACCCACGCAGACACGGCGAGAACATACAAACTCCTTACAGACGGCAGCCGGAATTGAACCCGGGTCACTGGCACTGTAATAACGTTACGCTAACCACTACACTACCATGCCTGCCCTTAATAAGCAATAATAATAAATATTCCTTAACTCTGATCACTCTAACATAAATACATTGTAGTTAACAATCTCAAGCATGGACATAAATCCTAGTCACTACCACATATTCGAGGTTTGTTTCATCTCTTTAAAGCACTTTAAATAGCAAACCATAATAATCAAAACATAACAAAGAAAACATCCGGGAAATTGTTGTCATGGATTTATCCATTGTATTACCCATTTCTTACATAATCAAGTTTGGTTTTTCTTGTTCCCAGCCTCCACATTATTTATTTTATAGGTGGTTTCTAACTGCCCTTACAGGTATAATCAAAACTAACTGAACTTAAACTATTTACAAGTGATGTTCCAGTGTTAAAACTGGTGGCAACATCATTGATCAATCCCCATCATTACCCCTCATAACCAGTTTCATTTCTGAGCTGACCTCCAAACTTAATTTGGTCATCACCACCATCCCTATCATCATCCTTACTGTTCATTTCTGGGTCTGTTTTATACAATGACTCCAGCTCAGACTAAGTGCTGGGCCAACACATTACAAGAACCTTTCTACCAGCTCCCAGAGGATCCTATTATATATGGAACCATCTGGTTTCTGATTTATACCAGGTCTGAACTGTGATCTTGCTCAGACTTATTGTCACTGGGATTACTACATGGTACATTAAGATGCAGTCTCATTTGGGAAGGGACTAACACTCGTCTATTGGCTGGTCCAAGGGCATGGCAGTTCAGGCTGAACCATCAACTCCACCACATGTTTAACTATACTTCTACTACCACACCCCTTCAAGCAGTTGGAATTGACACAAAAATAGAACCATAAGTTTGCAATTAGTGCCAAACCATTGGTAAATATCACCACAAGGCTTATCAATGGGATTTCCATCCAGATCCTCAGTTTTGTCAGGGATCAGACATCGTATCTCTCTGATGATTCGAATACCCTACAACTGGGGCCAGGGAAGAGAGGTATGGCCCAAAATCTGACAGAGTTACGTTCCTAGAATTCCTTTAAAATCTCTTACTTGCTATATTTTCATTGCCCCTGCTTTTTCCCCCAGAGGCATCATACTTTTGGTTGACCACCATATGGTGATCAGTCTTAAAATCTGCCACCATCAGTAACTCCAACAATTTTGCTCACATTTTCCTGTGTTCTTCCTCAATTTATTTCATTACAAATTAACCTTAACACTTGTGTTCACAAACTAATTTACAATTCTGATTACTCTTACTTGACGTAAACTCAGTAACCAACCTACACCGTTTAGTAAGCATTCCAAAGAACTACTCATTTTAATTTGCATTTTGAGACAAAAACTCTTAACATAATGATGTCAAAACAAAACATGCATTTTAAGAAAAGCTTAACTGACTGCAAACCGATCACTAGTACGTAACTGCAACGTTTAGTTCTTTATGATTGAAACTGATCTTTAAAATATCAACTCTTAATTCTTCATGTTTCCAAGAAAATCCCTTAATCAAAATGAAGCCTGCCAATTTTTTTTATTTCAAACGTAATTCAATTTTTCCCAGTATAGAGAGACATGCCAGTGATTGTTAAAGCCATAGAAATGTTTTGATCTTTTAATCAATTCGTCTATTACTTTCTCAAAGAGCAACTTTTAAAAACCTCACACTATGTCTAGTCAGATGTCTTTAGCAAGAAATGCTCAACTCAATGATCCAAAATTGTCTCAAAAAGCATGTTGTGTGGAACTTAGGGTGTCTATGCTGAACTTTTCAAATAGGCTGTCAGCTGAAAGGAAGTTCTGAAATATTTGCTTACATATACACCAACTTCACTCTGGACCTCCTGATATGTGGTAATGCCACCAAAAGCTACAAGTCATCACATAATTAGTAAGATTCTCCAATGTGCCTTCCCTGTCCATAATAAACTTTTGAAAGTGGTAAATCTTAGAAAAGAATCCATTGAATAATCTTTCAAAATGCTGATAAGCTCAAACATTTTCCCCACATCAATGCATCTTTGTTGTGTTAATGATTGGACATCAAATATTCCTAGTCAGTCTATTGGCTTATAGCAGGCCTCAGAATAATGGTGGAGCAAACAAAGGGGACGTTTGCACCAATCAGCTTGTCATGGGCATGATTTTTGGATGCAGGCAACCCCCATGTTAGGGCCATTCAAGTAACAGAAGTTCACCCTTACAGAACTCACAGATCACTAACCAAAAATTTGAGATAAGGAATAAAATTTGTTCTCAGAATTTGTGAAAAATGTAAATATAATAAACAAAATTTATTATTTGCAACTTGCACTTCTCCACTCATGCACAGATTACATGGCTTTGCATTATAGAAAATCGCAATACAGACCATTTTCTAAGAAGGCTACAGCCCCCATCTCTTCCACCCCCCCACCCCCCCCACACCAGTAACACAGGGGTCACCTGTGATGGAGTGAGTTCAGGACATTAAGCAATATGTGAGAAGTCGTAGACAGAAATGTACTACATTTTGTGTGATTTTGTCCAAAGGTTAGAGTTGAAAAGTGAATACTATTTAAAGTTAAAAAGGACAACTTTCAAGGGAACTGCAGACAAGGGTGACCACCTGTACAGAGTCAGAGAGATATACATGAGTGGATGCCATAGGTTACAGCTGTGTATGTTTGAAAATATTGAGGTAATAATAGTGTACAATTGTTTGTAGTATTTCACATCATGTTTTCAAAGATCATTGCGGGGAATATTATTTGAATTGTTTTTATATTTTTTCCCCTTAGACAGTAAGTTGGGATCAAGGATGACTTACTCATATAATCTAGGCCTCAGCTAATGAACGCTAGTATCCCGTAGTTTCTTCACCATCTTGTCTATCTATGCTGCCACCTTCAGAGATTCTTCGACTCATATGCCAAGATCCCTCTGTTCATCAATACTCCTTAAGGCCCTGCCATTTATGGTCTATGTCTTATGCATATTAGTCCTTCCAAAGTGCATCAACTCACACTCAAGATTAAATTCCATCTGCCATTGCTCTATCCATTTTATTAACTAATCAATATCTTTAAGTAACCCAAGACTATCTGCCTTTGTGTCATCTGCAATGTTCATATCTCTTACATTCCTATCTAAATCATTAATGTATGTGATAAACAGCAAGCGTCCCAGCACTTATCAATGTTTCCAAACCACTGACATTACACTCACAGGTCTGTTGTTACCAGGCTTATTCCTACTTTCCTTCTTGAACAAAAGGCATTTCTGACCCTTCTTGGTCCCTTTAACATGTGGGATAGGAATTACAGGATCTCTCGTACTTTTTCCCAGATTTAGATTTACACTTGAAAGCACAAAATCATTTTCCTCAAAACCCTTTCTCAGTATTAGTTTAACTTCCTAATCAGAATCAGACAAAGCCTTCTGTAAGCATGGGTGACTGTGTGAAATCACTGCTCAGAGCCAGTGTGCCAATGACTTGCCATGCAGATTTCCTCGATACAGTATAGTAATACAAGTTGCTGATAAGTGGTCGGCATAGAACCTGGGTATTCAGAAAGACCTTCTATGACTTCAGACAAAATAGTCTCCTTGGATTTCATGGCTGCATAGTTACCTTAACCACTGTGTCTGGGGCCATTCTTACAAACCATTTAAGACCAATTGTGAAAAATAACACAATCTTTTCATCTTCAACCAATAATTGGAGTCATACCCCACACAAACAAAGATGGTTCTGGTTTCTAAAAGACAATCATCCAAGCCCCAAGACATTGCTGTTCAAGTTCTTCAGGGCAGTGTTCCTGATCCAATCACCTACAGCTTTTTTTTAAATCAAAGACTTTCCTTCCATTGTAAGGTCAGAAGTGGGAAGCTCACTGAAGACTGCATTGTGTTCAATTCCATTCACACTTCATCAGCAAATGAAATGATCCATGTAGTAAGACCTAGACAGCATGTAGACATGGGTTGATCAGTGGCAAGTAACATTCATGCCACAAAAATGCCAGGAAATGACCATCTCCAACAAGAATCTAATCATCTATCCTTAACATTCAACCGGCATCACTAGCACCAAGTTCTCCTGGAGTTGTTTTTCCCTGACCCAGGACCCTAAGATCAAGATTAGGAACTAACCTTTGTATAATGGTATTATTCATGATGACTGCAAACAAACTGTTCAAAAGCCATTTACATATTACTGAATGATCATAGGGCATGTTGGAAGAATCCTTGTGCTCCAAAGTAGTTCAGCAACCTGCCTGCTGCAGAAAATGTGTCCTATTAAATGACTGAAGGGTCTCTGCCAAGTCCAGCCACCCCTAGCTTCTCCACTCCAAGGATATAGGATATCAGCCACTGATCACTCTTTACCAACTCATTTTCAGTTCCTGAACAAATTCTTGCTACTCCAGCAACCTTTAAGATGTGCAAGATAGCTTTATCCAGACTAACTTCCAACACTGCTTATAAGAAATTATATTGGGCCCCTGTTAATGCATGTAGTTAGTTAGCAGTGAGTTGGCACTGGCTGCATATGGCAATCATTAGAATGGTGAAAGAGCATTCAGTTGATGGGCTGCCTGCTTTACATTGAACAGATGCAGGGCAAACAACATCTGCACCTGCTTCCTCTTGCTTTCCTGTTTAGTTTCTTTATTATCTGTGCCATGTTATCTTTCTACAACTTCATACTTCTCTGTCTGCTTATTTCAATCATATAGATAAAATTTAAGACAGTGATCTGGCCTTCAGGTTGCTGTCTTTAGCCTCTGCACACACATAATAAAAATCAAATGATTCTCATAACCATCACAATCACTGCTCTTAACAGCCTACCTCTTTTAAAGATGTTCTTCAGGTCTGTCATATCTTCCATGATGACTTTACTTTCTGTATTGTTTCCAGAGTCTGAAACCATATGTTTAAAATATTTCACAAAACTCCACAAAACTTAACAGCAGGCAACTCATCAGTTTAAAAAGCTGGTAAAGGCTCATTTAAAAGGTATACATTTTCTAGTAAAAGCCTTTTTTGTTCGAATTGTTTTGAGGTGTGGTTATGAGGAGATACATAATAGAAAATTCAGAAAGATTTGCATTTATATAGTGCCTTTCATATATGTGGAACACCAAATGAAGTATTTTTAAAGTATAGATATGATTGTAACATAGGCAAGCAACCAACTTGCAGCAAGCTCCCACAAGCAACACTGAAACAAATGACCATAACATCCCTACAAAGCATTGGTTGAGGGATAAATATTGCACAGATCACACAGCAACAATGATTTATAATTATACAGCAATCACTGTGTTCAGCTCAAAATGCTGAATGGACAATCCAACTCAGCTTCCTCCTGAGACCCCCATCATCACAATAGCCAACCTTCCACTGGTTAGATTCATTCCACTTGATATTAAGAAATGGCTGAGAGCAACACTCCCAGTAGAGACTATGGGACCAGACATCCCAGCAGTAGTACTAAAGATCTGCAATCCATAACTAGCTTTGCCTCTAACCAATTTTTTCTGCACTGTAACAACACTGGCATCTTCTGACCATGTGGAAAGGTGCCCAACCATGCCCTGTTCACAAAAAGGATAAATCCATTCTGGTGATCTAATGCCCTATTAGTCTATTCCCAATCATCAGCTAAGTGATGGAAGATGTAGGTGACAGTGTTATTAAGCGATACTTAACAATAACCAGTTCATCTATGCCTTATGTGAGTTTTACCAGGACCACTTGGCTACAGACTGATCACAGCCTTGATGCAGACATAGGTTAAAGAGCAGAGTTCCACCAGTGAGGTGAAAATGATTGTCCCTGATATTAAGGCAGCATATGACCAACTGTGGCATTAAAAGCCCTGATAATTAAATGGGCATCAAGAGGGAAATGCTCCAGTGGTTGAAGTCATACTGTACATTGTTCAAAGGAAGATAGTTGTGGTTGTTGGAGATTAATCACCCTAGCACCAGGACATCACTGCTGGTGTTCCTCAGGGCATACCATCTCCAACTACTTTATCAATGACCAACCTCCCATCATAATGTCAGAAGGTGGGGGAGTAGGGGGTGGGTATGATAATTAATGATTAGACAATGTTTGATTCCATACACAAGTCCTCAGCAAATGAATCAGTAAATGCCTGCATGTAGCAAGACCAAGGTAATATTGAACCATGCAATGATAAATGGCATGGAACATTCACATCACAAAAGTGCCAGGCAATGACAGTCTCCAACAAGAGAGAAGTCTACCCTCTTACTCTTATCATTCAATGGTATTAACATTGTGGAGATCCCCACCACCCTGGGGTCATCATTGATCAGAAACTCAACTGGATCAACTATGTAAGTACTGTGGCAACAACAGCAGGCATGGGGTTGACTATTGTGTGGTAAGTGACTCACCTCCTGACAATCCAAAGCCTTTCCACCACTCAAGGCACAATTCAGGGGTCTGATAGAGTATTCTCTGCTTGTCTAAATGAGTGCAACTCTAGCAATATGCAAGGTACTTGGCACTATACTGCACACCTCATCTTACTGGTATCCCATTCACTACCCTAACTATCTATTTCCTCCACCACTAGTGCAGAATGGCTAGTGTGTACCATCTACAAAATGCACTATAGTTGTTCTCCTAGGCTACTCTGACAGCACCCCCTAAGCTGCCAACCTCTAACACTGAGGACAAAGGCAACATGTGTATAGTACCACTGCTTCCCCTTCCAAGTCATGCCCCATTTTTACATGGGAACATTATTATCCCTTCATCATCACAGGGTCTAAATCCTGATCATCCCCTTTCTAAAAGCATTCTGGGAATACCTTCACCAGAAGGACTCCAATAGTTGCCATCTTCAAGGGAATTAAGAGTGGGCAATAATTGCTGAATCTTTATTCCAAAAAAAGAACCCTTTTCTTTCTTGTGTCACATCTTCTGTTCTCACTCCTCTTGATGTGAGGGGAGAAAAAGCACTCGACAGTTCAGTTTGGCAGGAAATTACTTCCGAACTTCATCTGCTTTTGGACTGCACTATTTGGAAATTTCTGAGACCTATAGAACCTATAGTTCCTGTTTTTGAAATCTCTCCTTTTACCCCTGTGTCTTATGAAATACAGTCAATTCAGTTTTTATAATATTCTGACCCCCAAATTACAAGAGCACTACCTCTTTCTGGATTAACTATTTTTTTAAACAAGTAACATACTATAGTCTGTGCAGTTCTGTTAATTTGCCACTTCTTAATAACCGACTATTTTCTATTTGTTCACCCCTGCATGAACCCACTGTAGTGTGAAGGGACTTAATGCCACTAAAAGTAGCATTGTAAATTAGGTAACACTTTTTTTTAAATGAACCCATGATACATCTTTAAATAGGAATTAAATAAGAGCTACTCCACCAAACAATTTAAAAGAAATAAAATGCTGGTCCAAATCAGTAGCAGCAATGTTGAATTTGAAAGATAAAGATGGCCCATTAACATCAGTTATATTTGTTACATTTTTCCCATTTATGCAGTGAATCAATTTCTACTACAAAATGGAAGCAGTTCTCTCCTGTAGCAGCAAAGTTTAGCAAGCATAGCAAAAAAAACCCTCCTGTAAGCAAATGTGTGTGTCATTTTGCTACTCAAAATGTCAGTATCAATTAATATGCTCTTTATTTTACCTGAAACAACTGTTTTCCCACATCCTGCCCTATTTTGTTTCAGGATTACAATACCAGAAAAGTTACATTGCTGGATTAATATCCAGAGAGCTGAATTAATTACCTGAAAACACAAGTTTGAATCCCACCAAGGCAGGTGGTGAATTTAAATTCAAGTAATTAAAAAGGCTAAAATTAAAAACTTGTATCATTAATGGTAACACTGAAACTATTGGACTGCCATAAAAGCAATCTAGTTCACTAAAATAGTTCAGGGAAGGAAATCTGCCTATCTTAAATGGCTGTAGAACCGATGTGGGTGATGTTTATTTGGCCCCTGAAATGGCAAGCTATTAGGGAATAACAAATAAAAACGCTGCCCTCACCTGAACCATCCGCACCATGATGATTAGTAGGGGCGACAAAGGTTACAGGGAGAAGGCAGGAGAATGGGTTTGAGGGAAAAATAACTAGCCATGATCGAATGGCGGAGCAGACTTGATGGGCTGAATGGCCTAATTCTGCTCCTGTCTTCTGGTCTTATTACTGAAGTAACATTTACAGAGCTTAAAGAGAAATACTTAAAATATGGGAAATAGGGGGAGAAATGTGTTACGGGCATCACCTGTGGAGAGAATAAGTCATTTAAACATGGATTTTCAAAACTAAAACATTAGCATGTTCAACTACATCAGCCTCTCATTACTATTTAAAGTTTTGATTCACAGACTATTTCCAATGTTTCAGCAGTCTTTCCAAGGACTGGATACTTGAAATTCCATGTTAATATAGCCAAGTCCTAATGTTACTTTACCTGTAACATACGGAAAACAACCTGATGAAGGCAAGTAATTAAAAACCTCCTCAAAGCTATTTATCAACTTTAATATGTGATAGTTCACAATACAAGAAATATATCATGAGGTAATTTTAAAATGTGCTAGGCATAAATGGAAAATTCAGCCTAGGCTAGGCCTTCTGGGGAAATAGAAACATCAGGCTGTTGTAACTCAAGACATGGCTCCAAGATCAGCTCATCATGGATAGTGCAGATATATAGCAAGAATCAAAATTCTGAATAAGGTAATTAGAAACTCTAGTTACAACTGAAATAAAGTTATTTAATTCAAAATGTCAGTTTGCCAATTTGGCTTAAGAGGACACAGGAATCAGGAAAAGGCACTTATAAATGCACTTGCACTCAGAATTAAAAATAAAGCTAGAACAAGGAAATAAGAAAAGGGACTAATTGCAGAGCAGCAGCTTAGATACTCAGGTGTAATCTGGTTCTGTACTAATACGACTTCAGGTGGTCAGTACTTAAAATTGATCGTCTGCCAGAAATCAAACAAGCAATATAAACATACTATCATATATTAACTAAAATTATATATTGTTTCTCCCCCCCATTTTCTAAAAATGTTTCTATTCATATTATATACATTTTTAATGAATAAGATTAATTTAACAACTAGATAAACTCTACTATTAGTACCAGTTATTCATTAACCTGAAATGCAAATCCCCTTAACTTGCATACTGTGAATTTTAAACAAGTGATTTCTGGATTAAAAGAAAATCACATTTTAAAGTTAAAATATTTGCAAAACAGTCATGTACTGTTACAATCCTCCAAGTAAAAACAATTGTTATTTATTTTTTCCTTTTTTAGAAACTAGATAATACAAGCAAAGCCAGCATTTGTTGCTCACCCCTAATTATTTTTGAGAAGACAGTGGTGAATCAGCTTCTTGGATTGCTAATTCTCTGGTGAAACCAATTCTACAGTGCTCTTGGGTAGGGAGTTCCAAGATGAAGGAAATGGCAACATGCTTCCAAGTCAAGCTACTGTGTGACTTGGAGGGAAAGCTGCAAGGGTGCTGGCCTGAAAGCACATGCCTGAAAACCTTACCTTCCTTGGTGGTACAGGTTTCTATTTTAGGAGGTGCTGTTGGAATAGTTTAAACAAGTAGCTGCAATGGAACCTACCTTTTGGCATAGAAGACAGCACCAAAACTTGTGAAACTTGTGACACAGAAGGAGACCATTCAGATCATTGACATAAGAGTTAGAGTCAGGGCACAGAAACAAGCCCATCAGCTCAGCATGTCCAAGCTGACCATCTTGTACCTATCTGTATGAATCCCATTTACCAGCAGTTGGTTTGTAACCTTCTGTGCCTCAGTGATCCAAGCGTTTGTCTAGATGCTTAAATGTTGAGAGTGTACCAGCCTTCACCACTCACTCAGGCAGTCCATTCTAAAGTCCAACCACCCTTGGGGTGAAAAGGTCCTTCCTCAGATACTCTCTAAACTTCTTCCTTCTTATCTACAACCTATGCCTTCTACTTTTAGATACCTCTGCTATGGAGAATTTTTTCCTACTATGTACCCGAACTATGTCCCTCAATTTCTCTCTCTCTCTATTCAGGTCTCCCCCAAACCCACCTCCACTCCAAGGAAAAGACACCCATCTTATCCAGTCTCTCCTCATAATCAAAACACTATCCTAAGCAACATCTTCCTTGCAACTAATTGAGTCCCTACTGGTCGAAAAAGAGCTACCCAGCTTAATCCCACCTTCCTGCACTGTCCACGGCCCTGCAGATCACATATCCAAGTACTTTTCCATTATTAGGGTTTCTGCCTCCACCATCCATATAGCACAGAAACAAGCCCTGTGGCTGACTGACTCTCCACTAACCATCAAAAACCTATTTACAGTAAATCTACATATCCCCATTCTATTTTCCCCAAATCCCTCCAGATTCTATTATTCACCTACACCCCAAGGACAAGTTACAGTATCCTACTACCATGCATATTTTTATGATGTGGGAAGAAACTAGAGCACTAGGTGAAAGCCCACCTGGTCAGAGAGAACCTGTAAACTCCACAAATAGAGTGCCAGAGATCAGGATTGAACATGGGTTGCTGGAGCTGTGAGGTTTTATTAGCCGCACCACTGTGCCACCTCTGGGTCAAACAGGTTTTCCTCCTCTTCTCTCTCATCCTTCAATCAATTGTGTTAACTCTGTCCCCTGGCTTTTGACCCCTCTTATGAAATGCAGATCCTTTCTATTTTCTCTACCAAGACCTCTTGTAATATAAAGAGGGTTTAACTTAGAGCCACAAAGGAGGGATGGTGGTCGAAGACATGTATACCTGAAAGGGAGAAACTAATTTCAAAAGTACTTACTGGTGGAACAAATCCATGTGTTTAAAACAGTTATTTAGCAAGTGGGCAGCAGACAACAAACAGAAACTTTCTAGCAAGAGAAAATTACAGTACAGACACAATCCCCATGAAAAGTAAAGAGGTGCTTGAACTGAGAAATGAGATTGAAGTACATAATAAATCTAAGATCAATGATACAAAAGCTGGCAAGAAATAAAATACAGAAAGGAAAAAAAAACATGTAATGGAGTAAAAAGACTAGAATAATGAAAGGAAATGACAAAAATTATAGGAGTATGTGAGTGGTGCAATGAGCACATTGCCTTTGTTACAGAAGGCTGAAAGTGGGAATGAAAGGATAGAATGAGAGAATGAGAGGGTAGTCAGTGAAATGCAATTATTCTGGTGTAATGCAGAAGGAGTTAGTTCCTGATGGCATGCATCAAGGTACGTAGGGAAGTGATAAAGTACTTCATTAGTAAATGTCATCCTGTAAAAGTAAGTTCTATTTTTGTGACCAGCATTTGAACAAAATTGCTGCAAAAGCACCAATTCCTCTGAGAATCCTGAGAGTTTAATCTCTCTACTTCATACCATCAAATTGCCCTTTAATGCCTCCAGTGGCATAAACACAGCCTAATTATTGTCAGTTTCATCCAATGGATATGAAAAGGAAAAAGCAGTGGTTCTGACAATTCTGACCCCAAGCATATTTATATTTGAAAGTTGTGATAGAAGGCTGGAAGAACAGCAAAGTAAACCATATGTTCAGGAAAGGAGAAAGCTGAAAAATGGTAGTCATAGACCATTCAGGATAACACAAGAATTATCTACTTCCAGACTAATACTTAAAAGAAAGTTTTAACTTTAGGGCAGCCAGCACCTATTATTAAAAGACAAGTACAAGGTCATCATTAAATTTAAATAATTTGGTACTTAATACTTCTAGATAAAGGTCAGCACAGACTCAGTGAACTGAAGGGCCTGTTTCCATGCTACACGACCCTCAACACAAATCCCAAATCCCAACACTTGTAATTGTTGACCTGCTTTGCCTCTGGTCTGATGATGTTTCCAAGTTAAAATTAGCATCCTTGTGCTGAATTCCAGCTATATCCTTTTTGGAATTTCTTTCCTGAAGTTGCCTCTACCTCATTTTAGATGGCCCTTAGACCCTACCTCACTGATTCTGCTTATAATCATTTGATATAAATTCTTTGCATCAAGATTTGCTTGATATTCATCTCCCCTTTAAAAATAAGGTACTTTCTACCAACCTTGACTATCCACTTATTGAAGTGCTTTTCCATTTTGAGAATTGTGTTTTGGTTACTGTCTTTACTCATCTCCCATTTTGTAGTTTTCCTTTGCTCTTTATTTTTGACAAATTTTTTTTTTAACTGCCTGGTAGAGAAAGATTACTTAAATTTTCAATTGGATCGAACATCATCCTCATTCACCCATCTGTCAGCATTCTCTCATTTCCTCAATAGAGTTTAATTGCTTTTCACCCTTTCCACCTCTTGTTTATGTTCTATTGGTCTATCGCTCTGTTTGTCATTTTTCTCCCCTTGTAATATGGAGAATATTGTGATAATATGATAGAGTTGATACAAGTATACAAAATCTAGATGGGCTTAAATAGGATAGAGAAAAAGGGTAGTCAAAGACTAGATTTAAAATGCACAGCAAAAGTGACTTGAGAAGAACCCTTTATACAGCTAATAATAGGAGCTGAAAAGCACGGCACCAAAATATGGTAGTGGACCTAAAAAGAAAATTGGAAAAAATATTTTAACTTGAAGATGATGAATTTTCAGAGATACATGGAAAGAGTGGGTGAAAAGAAATTAGAAGGCACTAACATGTTTTGTTGAATAGCTAGTTTCAAAATGTAATGATTCTCCAATTCCAAATTCCTATATCAGTCTACTATGAACCGTTAAGTTCCATTGTTCCCAACTTTTTTGTTCCTGCAATTTGTTTACATTGCCACCAGAAATTCTGAACTGTGCCCCTAATTTTACTTGTTTTCGCACCCTGGTATCCACTTAACCATCACTAAAAGTTCTGTGAATATCACTATCCAAGCAAGGGTACAAGAACTTTGATATTTTTACAAAAATCACAAATGAGGCTAAACTAAGGCCTACAAATTGAACACTTCTTTCAGTCAATTATACTCAGGTGCTATGCAACAGGCTCCAGTTCAGACAAATCTTAACTTGTAAACATAAGCACAAGCTCACACACAGTACACATTTAAGCAACCTCAACAAAACCCAAGCTGACATTATGAACTAGTACTATACCTGTGGTTGATCTTTAAGAAATTCAGGTAGCCGAAAGTCACCTTTGATGACCTAGGGGAAAAAAAGTTCCTTTTAGCATACACTAGGTTTCTGTGAATAAAGCCATCTTAGACAAAAGATGGCCATTTAGCTCTACTTAATAAATGGTGTCACTTTTTTTTCCTCCAGAGGGAGGAGATTGAGAGAGAAGGGGGGGAAAAAAAAAACAAGAATGCAAGCCTGTGAAAGTCAGGTTAAATGTTATACAATTAAATACAACAGAAAGAAATGAAATGAAAATGAGAATATATCAATACAAAATTCAGATAATCTTCGTGAAAATAATTTATTTTCATTAATATAGAACCTAAAAGCAACATGACACTAAGATTTTGACTGCAACAGATTTTGATTAAATCAGTCTCAAGTTGTTGCACACCATAATTTAGTAAGTATTTGAATACATCAAAGCAGATTTAGTTACACGTTCCAAAATACAATGACCACATCAGGAAAAAATGAAAAAGGAGACAACCATTAAAACTTGTTCCAGCATTGCTATTTCACAGCCCATCTATACTTTACCTCCACTTGCCCTTCTTTGGTGTACACATCCCTTGGTACCCTACATATGACAAGTAGATCTGCTGCTCACCTGCAAATCCATGAATGCACAAAACCATGGAATATAATGTCATAACAATCTTTCCAATTATGTGATTACATAGTTACTGAAAATATTCATGTGGCAAGTGGACAAATAGTTTTGCGCACAATGAAATAATTTTCATTTCCTTAAAAACAAAAAAGGACCCTTTTACCTCTGGAAAGCAATAGGTATTAGCATTGAACTTAACAGAATTGTTTCAAGAGTCTCAGATAGCATCACAAGAATTGCAACTTCAAAGTAGTTAACTCATTTTTACCACACGTTCTACTATTTCCATTTGATCTTAAAATGTGTGGAAACATTCCAATATTAAGTATTTAGAGTCAAGTTAAACTGTCAAGGTAAATATTAAATTAAAGTAAGTTTTTAATTTGTGGGAAATGGACATCTTTGGCCTTGGGAAGATGGTCGAATGTGATCTTCTTGAACCACAACTGTCCATGCGAAGGCATGCTCATTGCAGTTTTAGGTGAGATGTTCCAGGATTTTGATCAAATAATAAATAAGGAACAACACTATATTTCCAAATTTGTAGGTAGTGGGGCTTACCTGCTCCTGTTTTTAAGGAAGTAAAGGTTTGCAGGTCATTGGTGATTAAAAGCACCTTGATAACATTGTAATGACTTTCCATTACTTTGCTGGAAGTGGATCCGTGGGGTGGTACGTGAATAGATTGAACTTGTTTTTTTGTGGACAGGATATATCCAAACACATTCCCATATTGTAGCTGCACATCAGCTTGGCTCAGGACATGGCTGGTTTTGGAGCAAGAGTTCATTGCTAAAGCTAGAATGTTATCGTGTTCCATAGCCTTTGTTGTACCCAGTAGTTAACTTTTTCTTGATGTCACTTGGAATAAACCACATTGGATGTAGTATGGTTTCCAAAGTAATGGAGGTCCTCAGGAGGAAGCCAAGTTGGATCATTCATTCAATACTTCCTGGTCTAGATTGTTGCAAACTGTCCAACCTCTGTTTTGCACATTTCTAGACCATTACTGAGGAAGTATTTAGTTAAAACCCTTCCCCTTCCAGCTTTAATATTGCAATCAATAGATCAGATCAAAGTGTACACCTCAGTATATCTATCCTGCTGATGAGACAATATATCTAGGGATGGTGATGATGATGTCTGGTACTTTGGCTAAAAAGTTGATTAGGTTTCTAGGCTTATGACTAGCTTCTGGGACACTAGTCTCTGAATTTAGGCACAAATGTCCTGATATCAGCAAATCTCTGGATCATTACTTGTTTGGTGGCAAGCACTATGCCATAGGTTGTCTTGCTAGACAGGTTTTTGTTAACCTTGAGTACCAAATGTTCCAGCAACTGCTCCTGGCAAGGGGTGATAAGCATATATTGAACAAAATTCTCATCTAACGGCTGAATCTGGTAACGTTTAGTTTTCTGGTAAGTTATTGGTGATCAAAAGCACTTTGGTAACACTGCAGACAACACTTTCAATCATCTATCACTTTGTTGACATTTTGATGTAGATGAATAGGGTGATAATTGGCCAGATTGGATTTGTCTTGCTTCTTATGGACAGGATATACCCAGACATTGTGGCTCTGATAACTGCTCTCAGCCAAGTCTGGGAAGTCAAATGTGTGCTCAGTTAACACAGCCACACATTTTAATTAACAGCTGAGTCTTCCAGTCCACATTCTAATCCTGTTGGATGTGCATCGACAAAGTGTGCTGTGTTCTTTTAAGTAGTTGGGCAGATAATTGGTTTATTATTTTTGCTCAGAATAATCTTTTGGTAGGCAAAATGAAACATCGCTCAGAACAATTGGTTGGTATTAAATAAATTGTCATTGCCAAAGAAATTCTAGGAAACAGACTTGAGTTTTTCCAGTATACTTTGTATGTAATTAATTATCCCCATTGCATAACCCACACATTTATATCAGGGAAATGTGTAGGAAATTAAAGCTAGCTATTTGCTATTCACAGCACATCAAGGAAACCAGCCTCCCCTCCATGGACTATCTGTACTTCTTGCTGCCTCAGTAAAACCGCCAGCATAACCAAAGACCCCACCCGCTCTAGACACTCTCTTTTCCTCTCTCCCACTGGGCAGAAGATACAAACGCCTGAAACCACATACCACCAGACTCAAGGACAGCTTCTATCCCACTATTATAAGACTATGAATGGTTCCTTAGTACAAGATGGACTCTTGACCTCGCAATCTACCTTGCTAGGACCTGGCACCTTATTGTCTACCTGCACTGCACTCTGTAACTGTTACACTTTACTCTGCATTCTGTTATTGTTTTACGTCGTACTACCTCAATGCATTGTGTAATGAATAGATCTGTACGAACGGTATGCAAGAAAAGCATTTCACTGTACCTCAGCACATGACCATAATAAACCAGTTCCAACTTCTATCAACAAAGTGTGTGTAGAGTTGACATTTTGGGAGCGTGGGGGGGGGGGGGGGGGGGGTCCAAAGTTAGGCAGGAATAAGACCATGATATGATGTGAAAACTAAACTGGCAATTTTAAGATCAAGCTGTTGTTTAACCAGAAGCTAACACAAGTCCATGAGCCTAGGGTGCAAGTTGGAACACGGGCAGTGAAGTTTTGGATGACCTGAAGTTTACGCAAGGGTGAATGATGCAGAACAGCGAGTAGTGGGTTGGAGATGACAAAAGCTGGATTGGGAGCTTGGCAACAGATTGCTCTCTTTAACATTAAGAAATTGTGCTGAAAACAGCACACAATATTCCAAACCTGACTGATGGAAAGTCTCAAAATGCATCCAGTATTTAGTCAGCCTCAGAGGTAACAGCTGAAACATTTCATACTAAGCCTCAAGTTCAAGGGATTTGTCTTCAGTTTCAAAACTACTATTACCATAAAATTTCTAACTGGTTTGCTTTAGCAGATGGCCATTTTGGTTATTTGATTTTTGGGAAGAGAATAAGCACGGTCTGAGTTATGTAAAACACTGGCCAGCATTTCCTGGAATGAGATAATGTGGGAACCACATTTTAAAAAAAAAATCACAAGAGATAATACATCTTGTATCATTATAAATGAACTACCAGAAGTACACTGCACACAAGATCAATTTCCAAACCTATACAGCACAAAGTGCACAGTATACAATTTTTGTTCCAATCTAACAAAGGTCATGAGGATTTTGATATATATATAAAAAAAAAATCACAAAATAGCATTTACCTTTTTAAGTGGAAGTCCAGGACTTGTATGGGCTGTGGAAAGCAGAAGTCCAGGACTTGATGCTCTGCCACTGACTGTACATGGATCCATTAATGCAGCTTCATCTTACTTACATTGACACAAGAGATTCTGCATTGCCTTTTATTTAGGCTGGAGGAAAGTTCCCTGGATACTGCTTCAACTTGGTGTAGGATCCAAGACATTGATTGCAGGGTTATGGGTATTTGGGTATGAATAAACATTAAGGCAGTCTCTTTCCTTTTTTAAAAAAAACAGTAGACCTATGGGAATCACACACTATAGGTCTATAGTGTGTGATTCCCATAGGTCTACTGCTTATTTTTTATTTGCAAGTGTTTTAGTTAGCTTTATTTTTACCAATTAAATTTAATTAATTTCAATTTTAATAGTTTTTAAAGAGGCTCTGGATGTCAAACATTAAAAACTATTAAACAACAAAGCTTTGAGTGCTGGACAAGCTGGAGGTTAACTGCTGAGAAGCTTCAGGCCAAGATAGGCCCTTCACAACTGGTCCTGGTAAGATGTACTGCCAGTGGGAGAGAGGTGGTTGGCAGAGAAGCCATAAGTGATTCAGGAGGTGGAGGAGGAAATTGGGCCAGCAATATCTGGCTCATTAGGTGTACAAGATTGTTTTCAATAAGAACTGTAGATCACAACAGCAATGTTTTACTGATCTTCATATGAATTCTGGGCTATAATTCAATCTTTGGAACACAAGGGGCATTTTACCTCTACCATTTACTCCTAAAGCAGATGCTTCTGGAAACAAAGAAATAGAAACACTGCCCAACGTTAATAAATAGCAGCTACCAGAGCAATTTGCAATACTTTTGAAGGATTAGGTATAATCACTGCAGCAATACAGGAAATACAGCAGCCAATGCATATAAAACAAAAATGAAGTTTTCACAAACACACATTTAATGACAAGACATTGGCCCAGAATTGCATCAGTGGTGAAGCAACACCACTTCCGATCTATCTGGCAAAATACGTTCCCGACAAGGACCCTGCGATCTCTGTGGTAAGTACTTTACTGACATTGTACCAAGTCTGGCATCCAGTAATTGTGATGTTATCAAACTGGCTGAGCAGCCAGTCACATTAGAGAAGTTTCCCTTCAGTAAAGCAATAAGCAGTCTTAATTAATCTTTAAACATCCTGCTGCTAAGGGTTGAGCAAGTACATAAACTAAACTAGATGAAATATCAAATAAAAGATTTAAAACATTCAAGGAAATTACAATACATACACATTCATTTTTCTTTTGAGCCAGATAGTTTGCTAACTAAAAACTCAGATTGCAGGTAACTAATTGCTAGCTTTTCATGGTATTTCACAGAGAGGCGAGTTTATAAACCAAGCCCAAATTCATATTGGCTCAAGTGATTTCAGCTTAATTTCTCTGGAGAGGACAGAAAATAACACACGAAGCTGTCCTGGATCACTGATAGAATCTTCACGAGTTCCATGTTCAGTATTCAGTGCTTAGCTATCAGTTACACAGACACTGGTAGTTTTTACCTTATTACTGCAGCAAAATCCAGGGTGATGCAATGCATTTTGGTGATGGAGACCAAGGAATAAATATTTTGCAGGACACCAGGGATAACTCCCCTTATCTTTAAAATACAGTCACATGATCTTTCACATCAACAAGGCCAGAAAGGATCTCAGTTTATCATTTGAACAATGGTACTTCCAATACTGCAGCACTTCCTTGGTTTTCAATGGAATCTCTCCCTCGACATGTGAAAGATACAAGGACATTACAGTTTATGAGGTAAAAGTGCTGCTAACTGAGCCACAGCTGACATAACCATCAAGCTGAACTAAAAATGAAAGCAGACAATACTAGAAGTCCTCAGGTCAGGCAGTATCTGCTCAGGGAGAAAAAGTTAAAGCTTTTTGTTACCTTAGTGTTAATTATTAAGTGTTTTCTATACACATTTGCAGTATTTTGTTTTACCAGGTAAAATAAAAATCAGCCTCCCCCCACTCCAATTTGTCTATCTTAAGAATCCAAGGAAACATCAATGAGCAGAAGTTCATTCCACCTTCAGCAGAACAGCAAAAGTTTAGCAAACCATTAGTAGCTTAAAGATTTACAAATGCATTTTCAAATTGAAACAGCATTCCACAGCAGTATAAAGAAAGACACCATCACCATGTCCCACTGACATTCAGAAAATGTTCCTCGTCCCTGCTCATCTTACAAACAATTATTAATCCAAATCACCTTCTATCCTGTGCATCTTCATAATTAATAAAAGCATGAAGCATAAACAGTACAAACAAGCTGCAGTTTCTAGTTGGCCTTGCATTACCCCTGCAAACTTTGGAACCTTAAAATGGAAGAGCACTGAGCTTTGCTTAAGTTCTCTTTGGCTTCTGACTTTGAGTGGTTATGAAATAATTAATATTGATTTGGTTGAAAACAGCTCAAAAGATAAAACCAAGGCTTGAGCACTTCCAGACTTTATTTTTAAAAAATTGCACAATACAAAAAATGACATTACAGCTTGATTTCATACAATGAACTAAAATTACTGTTTATAGTTTTTGAATTACGTAGCAATCTTTCCCAGACTTTACATCAGTACATGAAAGAGCTGTATATACATTTAAATGGCCAATACAAAATATGTTTTAACACACGAGGCAACAATACACATGAACAATCTTCAAACATTTTCCTTACTGCATTACTAAGGCAAATACCTAGCACTGTTTACCACCATTTGTTTCATAGAAAGCTCCAATGCTAAAGAGTCTTCAATTGGTCCTGGGGAGCAACTTGCTTAAAAATATTCAATGATGAATTAACTTATAAATGAATGCATGATGGAAGTCTTGGAGTGATGTAAATGTTAGTTGCAATTAAAAAAATGGTTTCAAATGAGTTGTAATCATGGCAGCAAACGTCAACTTTACGCAACTTTGAAATTCAGCATTCATGTTTGATATTACTGGTAAATTACATGGAATTATTTAAGGCTAATTTAGGAAATGAAATAAACTAGTGAATAAAGTTACCACATGAGCAACAATCTTTTAAATGATTGCACATTATCCAAGACATTATTGCATTGCTATGAAAAGGGTTCTAGTTTTATGCTGCATTTTTTCTGGTCCATAAAATGATTCCGATTTCAATAAAATTCAAATCTATTTCATATTCAGAGGATGTTAAAACAAGGTAGCATGAATTTAGAAGAAAAGTTCTGATTTTTCTACTTGGTAATTAGCTAAAAATGCAATATTCCAAAAAGCATAAACCACTTGCAGCAAGAGTGATTCAACTTTACGGAACAATTATTTACGATTGGAAACAATGGCAAGGTTGCTTAAAGTCTAATGTGCAATATATCTTCTGAATAGTATTCTCATTTCACATTCCAACTTCAAAAACTGCAGCAAGTTTGTATCTTTTTTTTTAAAAAAAAGTGCAGAGTTAAAAAGGAGAAAAGAAAGATTCTTTGCATATAGGGATAGGATTAAAAGTGCAGGAAATCCCAGCTTTCCAATAAGCAAAGCAACCCTCAAATTTTTAAGCAAAATCATAAAATTTATAATATACACAAAACTCCATTTAATTATTCCTCTATTAAAACCAAGTTCTGAAATTAAAATTTATCAATTTGGATGCAATTCTTAGTTTTAAAGTAGTAAAAACATCCAAAGGGGTCACAGACTATCCTTCCTATTTGTACAATTTATTTTTCAGTGTCAAACACATTGGAAAAAATGCTTGCAAATAAGGTTTCTGAGGAATATAAAAATGACAGATGCATTTTTAGAACACATTTAAAATTATTTTCGGATATTACTTTAAAATCTGATGAACTATAAATGCAGTTTAAAGTAAGAGCTGTTGTAATTCTGAACTTTAACATGATTTACAAACTTGAGTTTCACTTTGTGCTGACCTTATCTATATACTTAATCATATTAACCAAATGCGGATTGTGCTAAAGAATGGCAAATTCAATATTAGTCAATATTAATTTGTACAGCTCAAATTGTAACAATTTTCTGTACATAAAAAAATACAGGTTAGAATCTGTGTACCTTCTATAGTTGGGTTTGTCTTGACATTTGTTTTTTTTTAATAAAGGTTAACAAAATTTGCTACAAGGTTAATGTTTTCATTTAATTCAAATCAAAGTGGAGTCTGTGGAGTTTTGTTGTACAGATTATTAGGAATAAAATGATTTGCCTGCAATTCTTTGGTTTTATAACACACTACACAAAATTAAGACATTGCATCTATTCCCTTAAGCCAACTTTTCATTAAATAGTTCAGAAAATGCCAACTTAACAAACAAAAACCGAGGATGCAGCAGAAACAAATAGAAATGACAAAACTCAAGACTCCACAGGCCAGGAAATGACTAAATATTTGCTTCAACTACTTTCTACAGGAACGATCTCAATCAGTTGAGAAGAATGTTCCAGATACTTAAATTCTTACACCTACCCTTTTAGTGTTTTCAATAACTGCTGGATCTGGTTTTCCATAATTTGGTGGATTTGCATATGGATCATATCCAAGCTTTTTTAACATAGGGGCAATCACTGGCATTTCACGAACTACTTCATGTGGAATTTTTCCCACCCATTTTGTTAAGGCTTCAATATTGACTGGTTTGATGACTTGATCTGTAGATCGTTCAACCCTGTAACATTAAAAACATTGTAAAGTTTAGCTTTTAAGATCAAAGATGCTTGCAAATGTAGTACCATACACTAGATTTAAATTTGCTCTTTATTGATATCAGGAAACAGCAGCATTAAATCCTCATCCCCCTTAAAAGTTTATACACTATTGAAAAATTCAGCATCAAATAAAGCCTAATTTATTATGCCTCAGTAATTTCCAAAAAAATTTCCTATTCTCATAATAGCTTTAAAGAAAATAATGATGCAGGTGTATTAAATGTTCTCACTCATTTTAGCATCAAGAGAGATTTAGTAATGCATTGCACCTCTCTACCCTTCTTGAAGAGAAAAACACAACTAATAAGAAATATTCAGTAAGAAAGTTTATACAAATTGCATAAATTATATTGAATGTTTTTAAACTATTTCCTTTGAGTGCAATCAGGGTGACTTCTCCCACTTTTATTGTCATTGAGGTTTATGCCACCACCACATTGAAGAATGACAATATTCATTATTCAGAGAATGCAAAAAATATCTTATGCTACCCCTTGGTCAACCAATCTGTACAGAATTTATGATTACTAACTGATATTTTCATTAGAACAAGTTAAAAGTTAGTTGACCTACTTGGAGTCTAGTGGAACTTCATCTTTAAATTACATATTAAACTGCAAAACCAACATAATTGAAGTGGCTAGCTGGCAGTGCAGTACTGCAAACTTTGGCTAACAAGCTCAACATGTAATTAAGTAAACCAGTTTACAAATATTTAACTTCTGCACATATGTCATGACAGTTATGGGTCAAACTTAAAAATTGGTCACATCATAATTAGAGCTCTGACCACAGGGTGGCACAGTTGCTTGCATTCTGCTCCACCTCAAGCTGCTTCCTCCTAGTTCATGAACTTCATTTGGTTTTGTATAGAGTTGGTTGATGTCTCAATGATAAAGAACATTAAAATATATTTTTAAGCACTAAATGATTTAATCAACATAATAGAAAACAGGAGGAAAAGCACATTGGATATGGACACCATTTGAATTTGAGACTGTCTTCAAGTTGTAACAAACTTGCGTAACTATCAAAACGGTATTTCAAAAAAGGTGTCCCAACTCTGCAATATTTCAAATATCAGCTCCTGGTCCAGCTTTTGCAATTCAGCAGCTAGTTTGGTTCCTAGTGCCTTTTACAGCCCTTATAATCCCTCTGTTCAGCTTCATTACTGGCACTGCTTTTCCTAGCTCTGTGGCTCTTTATACCCCACATTAAAAGAAAAATCCACATTCCAGATACAGATTAGTTTGCTTGCTAGTCTTGTCCCTCCAAGTCCTTTTCCCAATTTTGATAGCAGAGTCTGCTTTTGCCCATTGCTTTGATGTTGGTCACTGAACTGTAATTAATACTGTTGAACAAACACAGACATCACATGGTTTCAGGTCAGATTTTAATTTTAGAATATGCAATTACACAATATTATTTTTCTTTAAGATGATGACCCATCTGTACCATGGAGCCATCATTTTTCAAACACGAACTTAACAATGAGGAAAAATTCAAGGTCATGGCTAATTCCATTCCCATCCATCGCAATAGCATTGATCATGCAATCTCTGGCCTACAGAATTCAACGGTTATGGGGAACAGGAAAGAAAGTGGAACCAAAGACAGGGCCAAATTACTTCTAACCTTATTGAATGGCAGAGCAGGCTCTCGGGGCCATAAAGTCCATTCCTGCTCTTACTTGCACACCCTCCTCTTGAACAAGTCACAGCACTTTGGTATAGCGGTGTTCCAAGATCAAGTCATGGAGATAGCAGAACAATAATTGTTTTCTTAAATCAAGGCCAAGGCCCCATTACAGGAACTAGAGTGTGCTCAGTCAGATCCCCTCTCATTTTTCGGAGCTCGAGAGCACAAGCTGTTTATCTCTCCTCATACAACAAGCTCGCTACCCCAGGAACCAATCTGATGAACCCTTGGTGATCTCTCTCCATCACAAGTACATCTTTCCTCAGGTAGGGAGACCAGTATTGCACACAATATTCAAGATGTGGACTCACCAGGACCCTGTTCAATTGGAGCAGGAGATCTTTACACTTGTCCTCAAATACTCTTGGAATAAAGACCAATATACTATTTCCCATCCCAATTGCTTAATGAACCTGCACATATGTCTGCTCTCCTAAAGGAGGCATAGAATTCCAAGGCAATATTTTGAACAGCAGAGTTATCTCTTAGTAAATACTGCTCTCTCTTCAAAACATTACCTGATCATTTTCATACTTTGAATTTGAGAAGTAATTACCTGCTACATTTCCTACATCACAAATTGTGTTTATACTTCAGAATTCATTAACAATAAAAATCTGTAACTTTCTAAAAGGGATGCAAAAAGGTCTGATACAAATGAAAGACTTTTTCCCCTCTAAATAATGTTAACAATGAAATTGTTGCCAAGATATTTTGTATTACTAGTCAGTTCTTGGTATCACTTCAACGTTTTGTCCCCGATCTCAGTGGTGCCAGTGGTAGTAAATGCTTGCAAAACAAATATTCAGTACACAATGTCACAGAGAGCAGAAGTACAGCTCCAAAAGAGGCCTTGGCAAGTTGTAGCACAGGAGACAGAGGGCTGCATTAAGCAAACTGCCAGTTTTCCTGTACTGTACATCACACTGGGAAGCAATTTTTTTTTAACCACATGCCAAAAGCAACAGCAAGGAAACAAAACCATCAGAGTGACAGCAGCTTCCAGCTTTTGCATATTCAAAATGCAAAGATCTTGTCAGATCCTGTTCCACAGTTTGTACAATTACAATCTTTGTAGATATAACCAGAACTAGTGATTTAATGTTAATGTGTTTTTAAAGTTGAGATTAAGTGTGTGGAGTGCCATTGCTGCAAAATATTTCAGAGAATTTTAAGTTTGCAATGTTTTAGTTTTTTTATCTCAATTCCATATGTATACCTTGTTCTTAATTCGTATTCAGTAAAATTATTAAAAGTTGCTTACATAAAAAAAACATTTTAGCTTCCTTAGTTGGTTGCCAAAAAATTCAATTGGATGAGATGGTCAGCCTGCTTGAAGATGATTACTACTGGTATAAGCCACACACATTTTATGAAACAATTCAGACTATACTCCATGGCAGAAAGTGGAATCCACCCCACATGGACCAGTGGATCTATGGAGGTGGGTGACGAAGTCGGTTCCTTAATTGCCAACCATAAAAATCCAGGTTGTTAATTACATTTATTTTGTTTGAAACTGTTGTATGCAAGTGTATTTCAGGACATACAGTGCAACTCAAAGTCTTTTATGAGAAAGAAAGAGGCATATATTGATTTCCAGGGTAAAGAAGAGCTAAGAGAAGCTTAGCTACCCTAGGTTTTTCTTACACGTCAAAAGATTTGTCATTAGTTATTTCAATTTCCCCCCCAAAAGATCTACAATTCTAATAAACTGGCTTCATTCAGCACCCAAATACAAGTGAAACACAATAAATTATTTACATCACAAGTGTGGAAGTTCTGATGCATACTTGAAAAGATTGGCCTCACATCGTTACTCAAAAATTATGTAGAATAAATGCTGTTTCAGTTACTCCAATTAAATGCAAACATTTTATAGGAAGACTATTTTCCAGCAAGTCAAATAGTTCTTGTTTTTTTAAATTTAGTTGAATTCTGTGCTTAGATCCGCACTAAACAGAGTACAGAGAATAAAACACAGAACAAATTTAACCAAAACCAGGGCTCTGAGAATAATACACAGAACAAATTTAACCAAAACCAGGGCTCTGATATCCAAAATGTGACAACTATAACTATCCAAATTATCATTAGAACAGTCTTATAACAAATTCTTGTAGATATTGTGGAAAACTGAAATACAACATAGTTTCCCTTCAATATTTCTTGACAGTACCCTTGCAACCATAAAAACAATCTGGGGCCTCACAAAGACTTGTAAGTTTTATTTCTGTGTTTCACTGATGGTAAGTAAATTAAGAAGAATACTTTTTGCAAATTGCTTTTCATTAAAATCCAAAATTATGCAAGCTTTTAAAGTAAATTTATACTTACTTAGAAAGAGAAACACCACCTACTTTCCCTATCATTTCTTCATGATGCAATACAGCTGTATTCCAAGGTATGTCTAGGAACTTCAGAACATTTTTCATCCACGTTGCTGGATGCAAAACAAGTTGTTCGTAATGTACTGGCAAACACTTATTAAACCCAGTTTCCAAACATTGGTTATACATTGTCTCAATGGCACGGTTCCATTTGGTCAAGCAGTCTCTGTAACTGCTGAGATCAAAACCTGCTATGGTAACTTTCCGAGTAATCATAGAGTGAACTGAAGCACGGCCATCTCGTATCATTAGAATGAATTTAGCATTGGGAAAAATTTTACTCAAGTAAGTCAACGATTTAAGGGCGAATGGATCTTTATTGCACAAGTATGTAGCAGGTTCCCCGTGTTTCACAATAATTTCTAGTAAAAAGGCTTGCATGGCCGAATCCAGCACCTCATCTGTTACACCAGCTTCATCCAATCGTTGCTTCTCTCGGCCAGATTTGCTCCACATATGCTTCATTGCCAGGATTCTCGGAATAACCCTGGTCTCTTCCCCACAGCGAACATCAGGATGAGCATCAAGCATGGCCCTCATGAGTGTGGTGCCACTTCGTGGAACTCCTCCAATAAATATTAATGGCATGTCTTTGTTGTAAACAAATCTGTTTGAATTATTTTTGAATCCTATTCCTGAAACATAATTTAATGATCTTCCATTACCCAACATGTCTGGACGTTTCTGGTTGTGATCTATTTTATGGTGGCATTCTAATGCATAACGGCCAAGATAAAACACAGTCAGCGAACTGATCACTAAACACACTAAAAGCAAGTTATGTTTTAATTTGCCTATCATTTTGAAATATCACAACTATAATTGATATTGATCCAGATTTCCAAAATAGTTCCCTGTAATTTTGTTTACATCAATTCCAAGGCACCAAAAATACAGGAGCACGTACATCTGAAAGGAAGAAAACAAAAATTAATGAATATTTTAAATTACATTACAGCAGTTAAGAATATTAAGAACAGATTTCATCTCACAACTAAAAATTTCCATCTCAATTAAACAAGCTATATTAATCCTCAATTTATTTTCCACTGCAAACCACAATAATGAAATTCCATTGGTAAATGCATGTATTCTTCTAAAAAAAAGGTTGAGATGCTGTCGGACAAGCAAATCCAAAAGCCAAAGCCAAGACCATATAGACTATAAACTAGTATTTGCAAAAAAAATTACAGAAATAACCAAAAATAGATTCAAAATGCTCAAATATTGCTCAAGTTCTGTTTTAACAGTTTAGATCACCAAAGAGTTAACTGTAATTTTGTAACAAAATCATATTCCCCCCTTATATTGCAATAGGCTTCAAAACACAGGGTCATGTCACAAACATTATGAATGAAAGTGGTTTATTCAATGTTTTCTTGTTTTATTGGCTTTTATAGAGGTCACTTTGAGCCTGGTTACGTGACTCATACTCTATTTTGACATAATTCTATGAACCACATTCTTACCAGGCTTGTCAATGTACTCTAGTTATGCAAAGAAAATTGAGCCAGATCTTCCTGGTCTCAGTCCATTCCCCAGACTTGCCACCTGATATGCTCGCCCACCTGGACTTGGGATTTTTCTTGTGGATGGCTGAACAAGCTGACCCTCCACATCCATGGGCATCTTGCAAGACAAAACAGGGTCTGAGCAGGCAACTTATCCAGATGCCCCCACCCCCGAATGCCTTTAAAATTCAAATACAATATCTTATTATAGAAATCCATTTGAATAAACAATTAACATAAAATGAAGCAAAATAATTCAAACAATTACCTTTCTCTAGAGTCAGTTCAACATTTAAAACATTGCTGAATTCAGCCCTTTATGCAGCTCAGTGCTCTGCCTCTCAACTCAAGAGGCTGACAGTGAAAGGAAAGGTCAGGTGAACTGATGTCTGACCTCTAGCTTGCCTCAAACCTCTGAGTTTAAACACACATAAAAGTCCAGGAGAAGAGAGCTGCAAATGGCCAACAGTCAGCAGTTCTTTTCAGAATAACAGGCTATCAGTCCACTCAAGTTGGTCTGTCTACAACTTCACCCTTCAGATGATTAATTGTGAATGTTGAAAATGTTTTGTGGACCAAAACTATTCAGAATATTAAAATCAATTGTTAATAGGAATAATGACCCAATGTCCCGTTCTATAATTATTTGCTCTCTTGGTACACAAGAGGATTTTGATAACAAGCCAACTTTTCCAGTTTAGCTTACATTTGGTTTGCTATCGCTTGCTTAAAGAGCATTTTCCACTTCCCCTTTTAGTCTTTCTGTGAGGACAAAGGTCCCATTCTAGTTCAGGCTGAGCCCTTCCCTTGGTACAGCTTTTTCTTTGCCCAGAACTAGTGTCAGCATTCCATGAGAATCCTAGCTCTTAAACTTTTCGTTAATTCTGTTGATCTGTTTCCATGCCAATTTGCACATGGCTCGCATAATAATTCAGGAGATTACCCTCCTCAAATTTGTCTTTTTAAAATTTAGAACCCAAGTTCTGATACCCATGTTCGAAAAGGATCAGAATAATTCGAGTTGCTCTGTCTCTTTCGAAGTTCCTCCCCAGTCACAGTGACTTACCCTGTGCAATGCACACTTCAGGATTCCTGTTTTTGGCTGAAGATGATAGTTCCTATCCCCCTAATTATAGAGTCCTCTCTCACTACATTTGTATTCAATCCAATCCTGCTAATTGCGCCCAATCAGTCCACTCTGAATCATCAGTGATGGAAGTAGTGTTATCAAGTGTCATTTGCTTACAGATAACCGAAAGTGGGTATCGGTGAGTGGATTTTGCCAGGACCACTCAGCTCCAGACCTCATCATGGCCTTGATCCATACGTAGACCAAAGAGCTGAATTTCAGAAGGTTTACCCTTGACTACTGTTGATATCAAGGGGCTACAAGTCAGTATATGAGTGTCAAACAAGAAAAATACAGATGAAGACTGATCTGAAAAATACAGATGAAAATTACAAGACTTAATTGAGCTGTTGGCCCCCAACAAGGAGGCTATGGAATAACCAATGGATGTAAAAAAGGTAATTGGGGCAACAAATTAATAATTAACCTCTGCAGGAATAGGTTTGGGATCACAAGTGGTCAAAAGAGGAAACATAAAAGGCCTGTTCCCTTCTTCTGTTAAAATCATGCCTTGCTCAAATTCAGCAAAAACCCCACCATCCACTCCAATGTATTTTTCTCTTCCTCCGAGATCCATTTGATCCATTTGCCCTTGCAAAGCACAGTCCTATTGGAAATCTCTGTCAGGTTCAATATCCTAATATACATTGTTGCCTCCCTGCACAACTTACTTGCGACTATGTTTGAGTCTCAAAGCAAATATTTGACTCAGACAATACAAATACAACCTTGGTTTTTAAAAAAGAATCATATATGGCATCCTCTGCAACTATCCCTTAGACCTGTCTTCGGTCTTTGATGGTCTACTCATGCACACCCAAACCCACCTGTGAATGTTAACCCATGACCATCTTTCCGATTTTTAAAAAAAAATGTGTTCACTTAACTTTTAGCCTTCATGTATACAAATCCTGCAATTTTAAAAGAAGAGACTACAGATGACCCAATACATCGGCAATTCCTCCATCTCCACCCTCCCCCCACAGATGATGCTCAATGCACTGATTTCCTTCAGTAGATTGTTTGTTGCTGCAATTTTAAAACACATGTTCAAATCACTCATTTCACTTTTCCCCTTCTCTGCAATCATCTTAACTATCTCGGTTGAGCTCCAAAATTCCCTCCAGAAAGACCTCTAAAATTTAACTTTAACCAAGATTGGAGTTACTAATCCTAATATATCTTCAATTTTACTTGTGAGATACTTTCAGACATTAAAAATGCAAACAATTATAGTTAACTAGTATCTTCATGGGCTTTTAGTTGAAACCCCGT
Source organism: Pristis pectinata (assembly GCF_009764475.1). Lineage (NCBI taxonomy): Eukaryota > Metazoa > Chordata > Chondrichthyes > Rhinopristiformes > Pristidae > Pristis > Pristis pectinata. The sequence continues at coordinate 20,070,320 of NC_067425.1, read as the reverse complement.
TTCATGGAACCATCTATAGTTCAGAGGATACCAATGGATTTAAATTTAAGTGAAATTCAAACTCTCTGCCCCAAACTTCTCAATAAACTGAAAAGTAAAATCCACTTCAAAACAGTTCTTTAGAAGTACTGTGCTGTGGATAGAGAGGAACTCATGGGTGGAGTATATTTAGATTTCCAGAAGGCATCAAAGATTATTGCAGAAAGTGTAGAAGGTAACATATTAGTGTGGATAGAAAAAAAAGATGGCTAGTTAATGGGAAACAGAGTCCAGCATAAATGGATCTTTCTTCTGGTTGGCAAAATGTAATGAGTGATGTGCCAACTGGGAATGGCCCAGAGGTCTCAACTTTTTACAACTTATAAATGATTTGGATGAAGGCATCAAAGGTAAGGTTGCTAAATGTACTGATGATACAAATATAGGTTGGAAGGCAAGCTGCAGAAGAGGACATGAAGGAGGCTACAAAAATATAAGCAATCGAGTAAAACTCTACCAAATAGATTGTTTGGAAATCCCAACCGTTCACCAGATTCTGATTCCTGTGGTCCTTTTAAAAAGAAACTGAGGTCCCACTTCCTGGGCTCACTTTAACATACCAGGGTCCCATTCCCATGCTTCTTTTAACCTCACTGGAAAATTTATTATACTACAGTGTAACATCTAAAAAAAAGAATTAAATGTTGGAGCATTTATTGGACTAACACAGAATAATCCAAAAAGTCTGCTAGTCCAGCACCACACAGGATTTGAGTTTACTATAATAAGGTGAAAGACTGCAGAGTTCCAAGATACAGAAAGATCTGGGTGTCCAAGTGCATCATTCATCAAAAGGCTAGCATGCAGTCACAGCAAGTAGCTAGGGAAGCTAATAATGTTATCTTTTAATGCAAGCAGAATTAAACAGAAGTAAAAGGTTAATGCTTCAATTATATAGGGCATTGGTGAGTACTGGTCTCCTTATTCAAGGATGGGTGAAAATGTGTTGGAAGCAGTTCAGAGAAGGTTTGGGAATGAGCAGGTTATTATACAAGGAAAGATTGAACAAGCAAGGCTTTTATCTGCTGGAATTTAGGAGAGATGGGACTCTCATATAGCATCTTACAATATTTTACTACATTGAAAGACAATAGAAACATACAAGCTAATAATGCAAAGTGAACTAAAAAGAGACTTCAACCTTGGAGTTCAGGAAGGAGGCATGGGAACAATTTACTGGAATTAATGCAAAAGATAATTAACAATTTATAATTATTAATTTTTTCTGTGGAATTAACCACAAGGATAAACTGAAGATGCCAAATACTAATGTGCCCACAGCAAGAAGCGAAACAATGAGCACATTTTCTGTGCACTGTACAGTAAAACTATGATAATTATTCAATTGTTCAGAAAACCTGATGATTTGGCATACAGCTCATCAGGTGCTGATTTCTGCACTCCCTCTAACATAGCAGGAGTCCAATTCTCATGCTCCCTTTTAAATTACCAAGTTCACTGGAAAATTTATTATACTACTGTACTATGTAACATCTGCAAAGAAGTGAATAAGATTGTAGTATTAATTGGAATGACATGCAACACTTTGGAAAATCTGCCAAAATCCTGAGCACATGGGATTAACAGACTATTAGTTTATGTCTTATACTGCACAAGTTATCGGTAAGTTATTTTTACGTCTAAGAAACCCAGTATTCCCAATTATTCATTTTATTCTTTACAGTATTATAGTTGTACAAGAATCCTCAATTTATTTGAAATATACTTAAAAAACTGGGAGATTGTTCTGGTATACTGGCAGCTACACTTCTCTACAACATAGACTTGCTCTACATAACACATTTTCAAACTACACTGCTATTACAACAGGTATAGTGTTCCTTAAAATGTTATAATATAAATAAAATTCACTGTATGTGGTAAAAAAAATAAAAGTTAAAATACATTTTGTAATACTTAGAAAAATTCCACCTCTAAGCAAACAGCCAATTTGTCACACAGCAAAATCAATCTCAGGCTACATCAATCGTCCTAACACTTTTCTCGATTTTACTTGCCATATTACTTCACCTCACTGCTAAGAAGCTTCTGGTGGAGCAAAACTAATTGCCAGGATAAATGGGAAAGTATACTACCTGCCAGGGATTGTTAGGCACAGGATGTTTTTCAGGAGTTATGGAATGGGGATAGCAGTCAGTTAATACAAACTCAAACCAGTCTTCAATCTAAAACAAGGACAGTTACACGAATACACACCGCTGTCTGCGGAGAGCAATCCTCTCAATGTAGTGGCAAAAGTAGTGGCTGCCTGGATTCCCAAAGATGTTTGAATAGGCAGAGGCTCTCGTCAGTTCAGATGTGCTTCCACTGTAAATAAGTAATTCTACAGAACCATGTATCAAGATATAATTCTGTAGACCCAGAATGTTGAAATAAACTAATTGTGACTATTGTATTCAAATCTGCTCTTTGTGCTTAAAGAGTATAAAACCTCAATGTACTTGAGTTTGGAGAATTTCTCTAAAGATTCTGAGAGAGAGCTTCTTCCAGAATGCCTGCAGATCATACTGACTAAAGATCTTTTATATCTGCAGCTCCAGTCTCCATGTGGTTCATTCAAACTTACAACACAACCTCCATCTCCTTCACTGCAAAAACAAACTGTCATCAATGTATTCATACACACATTCAGAAGCTGAGCTGCAAGTATCATCAAGACTCTGGATCACTTATTTTTTTTAATCTCAAGAGCCACCTTTCAGTGGAGGCGTGTAGTAATGATGAGATTCATCAACCCCTAAATCATGCTCATACAGCCTTTAGCCATCTGAAGAAGGCAGTTCAACAATCAAAACCTCAAACCTGGCACAAAGCTCTTTGTCTTCTTTGCAGCAATGATCCCCGCTATGCTTCTGAGATAAGGACTACCTACAGCAGGTACTTCAAAACACGGGAGAAATAGCACAAATGCTGTCTCTGCAAAATCACCCAAGTTCACTGGCAGGATAAATAAACTAACATGAGTGTCCTCTCCCTGCCCAATATCCAAAGGGGCTCCAATAACACTCAGCCAGTTCCAATCAGTAGGTCAATCTGTTCACGTACCTGACACCGGTCTCCTGAAACCAGCACACCACATAGAAGTCCAGGAAGGCAGAAGAAACAATTTAAGGATGTTCTTAATCCCTCAATGAAAAATAGCAAAACATCCCACCACAAAGTGGAAGTTCATGGCCTATCAAAATGGAAAAAACCATTCAGCATGGCACCAAAAGACTCAAGCCTTTCTATCAGAGCATATAGAAGCTCAGCAAGCAGAGTACAGCATCTTCTGAACTATCCATCCACTATCTCTCAAGTACCTCCTGCTCACGTCACAGAACACGGATACCATCAGCCACCTCAGAACACAAAGTTAAAATGCAATCAAATCACCCTCAACCCCAAAAGACTGCCCATGAAACTCAGCCAAATGCAAAACAAATGCACATGATCTGATTCTGCAGGGATTTTTGTTTTAAAAATAACTGCCTCATTACATTAAGCAACAAAGTTCATGATGCAAAAAGATTAAACCGTGACTAAAGGAGTTGTTGTGGCTACAGAAATCAGAACAGAAAAGTGTGCAGTTTAGTTCGTCAGATTATCAGATGGACCAAATGGAGAATAGATACAGATTGGAGAAGAGATACAACGTCAGATTGGTCTCGTTAATTTTAGATCATTTTATCTTCAGCTGGACAGGAAAACAAAACCTATAGGTTGGCAAATACAAGCTACAAACTTTGTAATGCTTCCAGCAGGGAGGCACATCGGGTGCGTGGGGAGTCGGCCGGACAGGAGCTTTCAGCCACGATGCCTTCCACGGGCAAATAGCACGCCAAGTTAACAAGGAACCGCATCCCGGCTTCTGGAAAAAAACACTCCGGAGCGAGGCCAAGGGAGCAGGGCGAGGTGAAGGAGGGGGGGGGGGGGGTGGGGGGGGGACACAGGGGTCGGTGCTCCCTTCACAACCCGTGGCGGGGGCTCCGGCCAAAGTAAACACACCAGCAGTGCCCACACCACCACGCGGCAGGGCGGCTCCCCGCGGGTCGTACCCGGCTCCCCGCGCGCGGGTGCGCGCACCCCCGGCCGCCATCTCGAAGTTTCCCCCCCCACATTGTTATTCAAACGAAACACCAACGGCCGATCGAGCGGCGGTGAACAGCTCTTCACATCGGTCCAACTTTCAGGACGTGGAGCGGGCGGGTGAAGCGCTACTCACCGGGAACGGCGGGACGGAAGTTCCAGATGCGGCCGCCTGACTGCCCGCCGGCCACCGAGCGCCCTCACTGCCATGCCGCCCCGCTCGCCCTCATCCCCCCCCCTTCCCAACCTCTCTCCCTCCGCGACTCGTCGGTGATTGACGGAGCGGAACATAACACGGCCTCCCATTGGCCGGCCGCCAGCGACCAGGCGGCCGGTGATTGGGCGAGGTGCGCGCACAGGGCGGGAGCAAGGAACCTTCCGCGGGTTTAACTCTTTGAAAGCAGGTCAGAGCAAAGGGAAGAGAGGCGGGGGAGACCACTCGGCCCCTCGCCTCTGCTGCTGCCATTAAACAAGATCATGGTGGATCTTTTACATTGGCGCCTCTTTCCTGCATCGATCCCATGCTTCATTTAATATCTAAATAACAATCTTTTTTGAATGCATTTGATGACCGAACCTTCACAACTCTGTTGGGTAGAAAATTCCAAAGATTCACCAGGCTACAGATTAATATTATGTTTTCATCTCAGTCTTGAATGATTGATCCCTGAGTATGAGACTGCGACCTCTAGTTCTAGATATCTGAGCACCAACATCGTGCCCGCTGCCTACTCCCCGTAACAATAAATGTTTCAATTACGATATGCCTCATTTGCCTGTGTTTCGGAGAATGTTATCTCTGTTTGAAAGTGGCTACATAAAATGGATGTAATATATTTGTTCATTATTTTACTTAAACGATTGCAGTATACATTTGGATCCAGCACAAGAGACTGCAGATGCTGGAACCTGGAAGAATTCAGCGGGTCAAGCAACATCCGTGGAAATAAAGGGATAGTCAACTCTTCGGGTCAAGACCCTGCATCAGGACTGAGAGTGTAGAGGGAAGACAGCCAGTCTATAGAAGTGGCGATGGGGGGAGGGGGAGTGGGTGAGACAGAGACTGGTAGACGACGGATGGAAATATTAGAGAAAAAATAATAAATAGGCAGGTGAAGTCAGGTGGGGGGGGGGGTAGAGGCAGAGGCTGCTAGGTGATAGGTGGAACAATATAAGGGAGGGATGATAGGCAGATGGAACCAGCTGGGGAGGAGATAGGAAAGGTGAACCAATGGAGAAGAAACCCCAGGTAGGTATGTGGGAGATGGGCAGATGTAACCAGTTTGGGGAGGTAAATGGGTCTAGGAAACAAGGTGGAGAGGGTGGTAGAAAAGGTTAACAGAGGAAGAGAGATCCTGGGTGAACTGGTTGGAGTGGGAAAGGAACACAGGGGCAGTGGGTTACCTGCAATTGGAAAAATCACTATTCATACCTTTGGGCTATGAGTTACCCAAGCAGAACATGAGGTGTTTTTTTTTGTTCTCTAGTTTGCGTTTGGCCTCACCATGGCAGAGGAGGTTTGAGACAAGAACTGTTCTACGTAGCCAACGCACAGACAGTCATAGCCGGGGCCCAGAGTTATGCCTTTGATTGGTAATAGGTGGGAGGAAGGAAAGTAAAACTTGTTGTGGATTTGAAAGATGGTTCCAAATTAGACCAGTAAAGGCTCCACGTTTTCCATTCTTTCCTCTGGAAGCTGACGCCGTATATCCGTCTAATTACAGCAGTACTTGAGTTTGCATAAATTACAGAGCAACGAGTTCTTCAAGACATTTGTTGCCGAAAATACCCTAACAGAAACATGCTACGGTTTTGTTTCTTGTTGTAACACATCTGACAGAATATTCAATACCACACTAAAAGGGCGTTTTTGAATGATATTCTGGTGATGTATTTGTGCCAACTCATTCGAATAAAAACTTTATCATGGACATTTAAATTTGCTTATATTTCCTGTGTCTGATGCAAATTTCTGTTCCACGGAATGGCAACTGTTCAAGCCTGCAACTGTTGAACCGTCTTTTTGGCTAAATGCTGAAAACATTGCAACCCAGTCAGAGGCTTGGAATTTTTTAAGTCAGAATATGGGGAAATATGCACAACTGTGGTCATTCCAGTCCCGAGCATCTATGCTGCTGTGTTGAGCTCAGACCGGCAGCGCCAGTGCTATGCATCGTGTCAGTCGTGCTCAGCGCCAAGGTTGGCTCCACTCCCACGGCTGACAGACGATGATGGTGCCCAAATTCTTTACGTGACGGGCCGAGGCTTCCTCCGAGAAACGCAATCTCCTGACCCTGACCATTTCGGTCATCACCGGAAAAGCTGCTTCATAACAAATCTTGTAATTGAGCTTGCTCTTATCTGCTGAAGAACTCTTGCAGGCTGCAGTAGCGACAACCTGAGCCATCCTAGTGCTGAGTGGCTTCATGTGGCAGATATTAGAACTTTTTACTTGGCAAGTAAAGCACAATTCCGAAAAGACAGTGATAATTGTAATTACTATCACCATTGCACTTACCATTAAAGAAAAAAATATTTTGCCCTTTTGAAAATCTTTGATAATATTTAAAGAACGTTCCCTAGATGCTATAAATGTTCCTCAGTTTCACCTCCACCACATCCGCCACTCCGCACACCCACACTTCCTCCCACCAGTATTGTTTTAAAATCAGAACACCCATTCTGAATCTTTGCTCAAATGGGCATTCTACATGTGTTAGCTTTGACAGTTAAGCTATTCTGTTCCAACCAACAGCAACTGCTCAAGCCACTTGACAGCAGAGAGCATCATCATCAGAGTCACTCTGAAAGTCTTCCTATGGTAATTCTTTTCTCTTGATTTGGTCAGTTTGATTAAAATAGTTTATTTCTGCATCAATGGCCCAGCACTGGGGGAGAGGGGGGTGTGATGTGGAATGAGGCTGTTGGTGGATCTTCAACAATCACTGCCACACAACTCAGGTACCAGATTAGTAGACTTCAGGTAACTGTGTTTGTGGAAGCCAAGGACAAAGGTTAATTTTTAATTTTGGATTAAAGTACGAAGGGGAGCAGGGAGGATGATAATGTGCAGTTTGATTCCTCAAATTACATTTAAGCATATACAATACATGTCATAAATATACTGCTGAGTCAGAACATTTAAAACAATGGCATATTCTCTTGCATCTATTGTGAGTTCAGATACACAGTGCTTCAGTTTGAACGTTGAGTTTGGTTCATAAAATCTCTTCCAATGTTAAACACAACTAAGGCAAATTGTAGTAAGTTAAATGGCTTCAAAATTACTACATTATGTTCAGTTATATTTTTCATAAAATGTGCCATGTAAGTTAGACATTGGATTTCTCCTCAAACATGTGCTTTGATTATCATTAAAAGAATGATGCTGTTTGGGATTATTTGGCTTGGGACATCTTTCAAGAGTTATAGGATAGGTTAGCTGCTAGTTAATATGAATGAGAAGCAGTCTTCAAATAAATATATGTTAATAATGAAACAGTCATTGATACTTTAAGAACATTGAACCTAGCCATTGGCTGTGGGACATTCTGATTCTACACTATTGTAACTCTGCAGGGGAAGACAATATATGTATGTTTATGTTAATCGGTCCTCATTGAAAATCCCAGGATGAGGTCAGGGAAGATATTAAGTGGAGCAAAAAACAAACTGCTGGAGGAAATCAGCAGGTTGAGCAGCATATCTGGGGGAAAAGGAATTGCTGATGTTTCAGGTTGAGACCCTGCATCAGGACTGAGAATGGAGAGGTAAGATAGCCAGTAGTAAGCAGAGAGGGGGAGGGGTGAGACAGGGGCCGGTAGATGATAGATGGACTGAGAAGGGGTGAAGGATGATGGACAGGTGGAGCAAGGCGGTGGAGGGGTTTTGCTCCAGTTTCCAGCAACTGCAGTCTCTTATGTCTCCAAGATATTAAGTGGCCACCTCCTCTATCTATGCTTAGTGAAAGACATATTCTTGCTACTTAACACATAGTTCAACACATTTGTTTTGTCAATAAATATTCTGGGTGCTTGTATGTCCAAGGATTCATCCCTCAACTCCCAGAACTAAAGGAAGAACAATATTCTGGTTGTCTGGAGTTTTGTGCTCAGAGCCCTTTGGACCAGCCAGTGGTATTTGAATATTTGAAGGTGTCCTGTCAGTTGAAATGTGTCCCCATTGTAATATGTAATTCTACAAAGTCTCTTATCTATACCCAAAATATTTAAGTTAAATATGTAATTATAACCATTGAAACTGTATTTATGCACCTGCTGTTATATTAAAGAGTACAACATCTCAATGCACTTTTGAGATACACCAGAGATTCTCTAGCAGAGGGATCCTTCCAGAATGCCTGCTTGTCACACTGAATAAAGACCTTGTACAGCTCCAGTCTCCATGTGGCTCATTCAGAGTCACAACAAGAACACCTTTAATAAAGGAATGGCCACATTATTCCTCTGATAAAAGATTCTTACCCATGGACAATCTACTCATCAATCTTCACAGGCATAGTATGTTAGAAATTCTGCCGCAATGATTCAAAAGCACTGCTGTATGCAAGTAGATTTCGGAAACTTGTAGATCACTGCAGTGCCAGTGGTGATTTTACAGGATCAGGAAACACCTGAGGTGGTCCAAAGCACAGATGAAGACCTCTCTTGATTACAATTTACAGAAGGCTCCAACAGCTGGATTCATCAGTCTAAGGAATCAGATTCAGATTCCTAAATAATGGCCAATAGTTAGGTTGCACACAAATCTTTGTTCACCATCCAACCATTCAAAAGACCGAGGTATTGTAAGCAGATATGTATTTTAGACATCTGTCTTTCAGTATAATGGTGGCAGTGGATAACCTGATTAGTCTCCCAGAGCACCAAAGGAGCAATAATTGAAGAATCAGGTATATAAAGCTGTAACCAGTCTATTCAGGTAAGCATAAGGGATAAAATGGTAGTATTAAGGAACAACTGAATTTTCATTGTACCCTGATCAATATTTCTTTCTTAAACACCACCAAGAGCCCAAAGTGATTAACTAGCCATTGACCTTATTTGTTGTTGCTGAAATCATGCTCAGGGCGCATTTGTTGGCATAATCATAATGAGTATATGTAAAAAATACAAAAAGAGCTGCAAAAATGCACTAAAGGGTCTTGAGGGAGTGAAATTCATGTCTTTTGCTATTTGTAAAACAGCAGATTCTTTCAGGAGAAACAAAGGACTGCAGATGCTGGAATCTAGATGAAAAACATTGTGCTGCTGGAGGAACTCAGCAGGCCAGGCAGCTTCAGTGGAGAAAAGCAGGCGGTCAATGTTTCGGGTCAGGACCCTTCTTCAGGACTGGAGATAGGGAAAGGGGAAGCCCAATATATAGGAGGGAAAAGCAGAGCAGTGATAGGTGGACAAAAAAGGGGAGGCGGGGTGGGCACAAGGTGGTGATAGGTAGATGCAGTAAGAGATAGTGATGGGCAGGAGCAGGGGAGGAAGAGGGATCAGATTCTTTCAGTTATAGTACTCTGGGCCAAACAGTCATACAATGCAAAATGCAACAGTGCCTAATGCAGAGGATAATATAGACAGAATTATACAAAAACACCTAAAACAAATTTTCAATGACATACAAAAGTATTAATCATAAAAGCAAACTTCCAAAAAAAATCCATGGACTTGTTTTCAGTGGGTTTACAATGTTCTAAAAAAGTAAAAAAGAAACTTGATTTTGACATGTCACTCATACAATTAGGTAGAACCAAATAACTATAAATTCTTTAATATCCTGAAAGCAGATTGTGGAAAACTTCTTGTCCTTGTTTTGCAACAATAACAAACAAATCCCATCATATTTATCTCAGCTCAGAATTTCCTACACTGTGTTACATTTTACACAGTTTATGTGCCAACTGGGTGGTCAGATTTTATATATAGTGTTAATGAGACATGGAATACAGTCTGAGCTTAAGGAAATAATGTATAGTCAATGATTCAGAGACAGAGATCTAGTAAATATGGAGCTTCAGCAGTCAGAACTTAATTCATACACTGTCTTTGCTTTCTCTGAAAAATTACTGCTTTTTAGCTGTTATTCAGGGTAAAATTCCTTTTTATCAGGTGAATCTTGGATTTCTGAAGGATTCAGTGATGTAAAGATTTCAGGTTAGTCTTTCACATGTTCTACTAACAGGTTCATCTCCTCAATCTATCAGCCTGAGACAATAATACACATTTTCATGGGGAAACCAATAGAACCATGTTATCCTTGGAATATAAACCAAGGTTTTGCCCTAACCCAAAATTGTCCTATCAATGCCCTACATGTTGTTTGACCCAAGGTGACTAATATTGGATTTGTCTTATGTTAATGTGTGCAACCCCACTGCATTTAATACATGGTTCTTTCAAAAAGCTCTAATATTACTTTCCTTAATGTCTATGTAATGGACATTATTATATCAGGAAGATTACAACAAATTTAATCTTTTTTTTCCTTTCAAATGTCCATCCTTGTGAGAATACTGTTCACAATTTTCAGCAATGTTGGAAACACCATTAAAAGAATAGTTGGAGAAAATAGAACATGTAACAGTCAAATGAAAAGTGGTCATTCTTGACTCAGAAGTAGTTTGGTATCACAAGATAAAGAAGGAACAATATGGGACATGAATCTGTCTATAGCCTTATCTCTTATTTTCTCCAGTTGTAGACATGAATAGTGAAGAACACTTAATAATTGCTAAAATATTTTCTTAATTCTTTTTCTGTTTTAAAGGCTTGCTAGATTACAGTTTATTATCAACTTTGTTTGATCATAATAGAATGATGTTTAAATGAATAATTCTTTACACCTCAAGTGATATGAGCTTCCTTCAGAATGGAGCTGGGGTTGCATGAAACTAAAACAAAGATTTTACCCAAGGAGCAGGAGGTATACAATTCTCAATCATGTTTTGTGATCTACTGCTTATGTAGTGTAATATATCGATTCTCTTTATGCCCAGATAAAAGACACAACTGTTAACAATGTGCTGTCAGTATCCAACAAATGAACAGGCTGTCTGTAGGGTCCAATACACGTATTACATTGTGCAGTACTTTCTGAAATGTCAATTAACAAATCGTTAACTGCAAATGGTAATTTTCATTTTACAACATAATTTACTCTGGACAGACTAAAGGTGTTCATGATTGAAAAATAAAATCAGAACAGAGGCAGACGATAATCTATCAATTATTAACACTAAACAAACTGACAGATAAACCAACACAGGAACAGGCAGGGAACTGAGGGATAGAGACCATGTACAGGCAGATGTGCGGTTCAAATAGGCATCATGGTCGGCACAGACACCATGGGCCAAAGGGCCTGTTCATGTGCTGTGCTGTTCTTAAAGATATACAAGAGTAAGTGCCTGACCAATAAGCAACATTTTTCTAAGACCATAAAGAACAGTACTTTCAAAAGGACACAAATTGGATTTCCACTATGTAATAATTGTAAATTTATTTCTTACATTGCAACAAAGTCTACATTTCACAAGAACTTCATTGACTTTGGAATATGATAGGATGTATGGGGACATGAAGAAAATATATGAATCCAAGTTCTTTAGGACAAGAAATTGTTCTACAGTCTGTTTTTTCATATCTTGCTCAAGTTCCATTTTGCAAATATCTTGCAGATATGGGTGGAGAAATGGCAGATGGAGTTTAATCTGGCCAAGTGTGAGGTGTTGCACTTTGGGATATTAAAAATGTAAAGGGCAGGACCCTTAACAGCGTTGATGTACAGAGGGATCTTAGGGTCCAAGTCCATAGCTCTCTGAAAGTGGGTGCACAAGTTGATAGGGTAGTAAAGAAGGTGTATTGCATACTTGCCTTTATTAGTTGAGACATTGAATTCAAGAGGTAAGAAGTTATATTGCAGTTTTATAAAAATCTGGTTAGGCCACATCTGGATTATGGCATTCAATTGTGGTCACACATTATAGGAAGGATGTGGAGGATTTGGGGAGGGTGCAGAAGAGGTTTATCAGGATACTGCCTGGATTAGAGGGCATGTGCTATGAGGAGAGGTTGGACAAACTTGGATTGTTTTCTTTGGAGTGGTGAAGGCTGAGGGGAGACCTGATAGAAGTTTATAAAATTATGAGAGGCATAGATGGAGTAGACAGCTGGTATCTTTTTCCCAGGGTCGAAATGTCTAATACTAGAGGGTATGCAATTAAAGTGAGAAGGGGTAAGTTCAAAGGAGACGTGCAGGACAAGTTTTTTACACAGAGAGTGGTGAATGCCTGGAATGTGCTGCCAGAGGTGGTAGTGGAGGCAAATATGATAGAGGCATTTAAGGGGCTCATAGATAGGCACATGAATATGTAGAGAATGGAGAGATATGGACTTTGTGAAGGCAGAAGGGTGTAGTTTAGTTTGGCGTTTAGTAATTAGTTTGGCACAACATTGTGGGCCGAAGGGCCTATTCCTGTGCTGTACTGTTCTATGTTCTATGTTCTCTATCTTGTCAGATTGAACACAGGTTGCTTATTGATGGACCATTTGCCACATTAATAAAGCTCATTCCTACCTTCCTCTGGATAACATGAGATTAGCAGAGGTTAGTGAATTATAATCACAAGCACAGAGAACTTTGACTAATTATTTTTCTGCTCTTTTGTTGTCAAGGCCAATTAGCTATTATAACTCAGACTAATGATCAAACCAAGAACTTGCTGGTAGGCTGATTCACAAATGCATTTATTGCTTGAGTCATCAAGTATGCTTTAATAGTAAAAGTATAACATTTAAAGTAAATAAAAGGCTTTCTGATCAAAGGGTTCAAAGGATATAGATAAAAGTGAAATTTTGCCAGATTTTATATATGCTTTTTGCTGTTGTCAGCTGCCAGACCACATTTTAAGTGATCAAAGTGCAGAGCAAACTGAGAACCCTTATTTTCTCTTTTAATGTAAGAACAATTTTAATATTTAGACTGTAAGGGTTTGCAATGATTATCACATTTCAGCCCTTATTTTAACCATGTTTGGCATCAGCTGATATTTTATTCACTGTACCTAACTGCTAAAAGTTTAAAATATTACTTGTATGTTTACAGTGATCTTGCTCGGTATCCTGTTGCTCATCACAATATAGTGGACCTCTTTTGCTCCTTTTTCTCTTTTCACCACTGTCTCTGTTCTGAAGCCAGATATTATCACCGAGCTTAAAATAAATCCATGGATGATTTGAGAAACACATAATCAAGCTTGATCAGATTGTCAGTTCTGCGAACAAAATTAATCATAAACTTACCCTGATGAATACCCATGTCTAGAAAGCTGAGTGCTGAATTTTCTTTCTTCTGTACATATGGCTAATGTAAACAAATCTGCTGAGCACTGAAGAATGATTGAGACTCCACAGGAAAGCAGACATTACATAAAACAGAAAATAATCTGAGTCTGGCATGTGTGCCTGTAAATGTTCAGATTTTTTAATTCCTTGTTACATAAGCATATGGCCCTGAAGGAGTTCGGCTTGGAAACAGGCTACACTAACTTAATGCTGACATTCAGTCACATTCTATCTTAGTATTACTCTTATATATTGATTCTTTTGAAAGCAGAGTGTACGGGAACAGAAAACATATTGAGAGTCAACAGAACCATGACTCATCAAACTCATCAGTAGAAACCGACTCTACCCAGCTTAAAATGCAACAGAAAATGAACATTGTGATACTATTATTAATTGCAGAGCATAAATTATATTAATTTCTTTTAAAACATGTTGACCTAAAGCCTCCTTGTTTAATGAAATAGTTTGAGAGGGGGAAGACTGAACCAGATTCCTTTTCATTTTTTCTTAGTTTGATTTCATCAATGAACATTTGGATTTTGTGTCCACTTCTGGTTGCCATACTACAGGAAGGATATTGTAGCAATAGAGAAAATGCAGAAGATAGTTACCAGGATGTTGCCTGGAATAGAGGGCTGTAGTTATAGGAGGGATTGGATAGGCTGGGTTTATTCTTACTGGAAAGTAGGAGACCTTATAGAGGTTTATAAAATTATGAGGGACATAAGTAGGATAGGTAGTCAGAGTCCTTTTTCCCCAGGGCAGGGGACTCTAGAACTAGAGGGCACAGGTTTAAGGTGAGAGAGGGGAGATATTTAAAGGAGATCTGATGGGTACGTTTTTCGCACAGAGGGTAGTGGTTATATGGAACAAGCTGCCAGAGGAGGTGTTAAAGGCAGAAATAAGTACAATATTTTAAAGGCATTTGGACAGTTAGTTAGATAGGAAAAGCATAAAGGGATATGGGCCTAATGTGGGCATATGGGATTAGTGTAGATAGGCATCATGGTCAACATGGATGAGGTGGGTTGAAAAGGCCTGTTCCTATGCTGTACGATTCAATAATTCATTGAACATTTGAACATGGGTAGCACGGTAAAGCAGCCAACATAATCAAAGACCCCACCCACCTCGGACATTCTCTTTTCTCCCCTTCCCATTGGACAGAAGATACAAAAGCCTGAAAGCACGTACCACCAGGTTCAAGGACAGCTTCTATCCTTTTATAAGACTATTGAATGGTCCCTTGGTATGTTAAGATGGACTCTTAACCTCACAATCTAACTCCTTATGGACTTGCACTTTATTGTCTACCAGCACTGCACTTTCTCTATAACTGTAACACTTTATTCTGCATTCCGCTATTGTTTTTGAACTACCTCAATGCACTGTTGTAGTGAAATTATCTGTATGGACGGCATGCAAGACAAGTTTTTCACTGTACCTCAGTACATGTGACAATAATAAATAAATAAACCAAGTATCTGAACTGGTTGTCATAATGTGTTTGAAAAGTGAAAATTGCAGATGCTGATAATCTGCAATAAAAACAGAAAATGATGCAAAACCTCTCAGCAGAGAAAGAAACAACGTAAATGTTTCGGGACAATGACATTTGACCAGAACTAGAAAGAAGTTGGAAATAAACCACGTTTAAGATGCAGAATAGAGGGGGTGGTGGAAAGAACAACGGGAATGCCAATGATAGGGCAAAGCCAGGACGGAGTGAATGACACGTGGTGTGGTGCTGGCTGAAAGAGGATGGTGAAGACTTCTTAATTGCAGTTGATTTGTCTTGAGGAGATGTAATAAGGAGGGATAAGTAGGACTGAAGCAAGGATTGTGCAACATATCCTGCAGAGAGCCAGGCATGGCTTGGACCCATCCAGATTCCCACAGTTATAGTTTGCATTTGGAGGGGGTGATTGGAATTAGAGAACATGTGAGAACGACTTCAGCCAGGAAGAGGTGGCTGTGGAGTGGGATGAATTAGGTCTTTCTGCCAGGAAGTATCAAAGGGCCCTCTGATCATTCTGGTGTGGGGTGGAGGTGGAGGGGACTGGACATCTGTGGTGAAAGCTGGCTGAGGCCAGGAAACTGTTAAAATGGCAAAGGGCAATAGGGATGTCACAGCTGTAAATGGGTAGAAGCTGGGCAAGGGGAAAAAGAAGAGATTCAAGACAGGAAGAAATAAGGGGTGAAAGCAGGTTGAAACAGTGCATCCATCAGGATGATCCTCTCTGTGGATCTTGGGGAAGATATAGAGGTAGTTTACATGTGGTCCACATGAAAGCTGACATTGCATAAAAGAGAAAATAATGACTGGCATAAATGAGATTGGTCGCTGTGGAGGGACGATTTCTAGAAGAAATTATGTCAGTCTCTCTCTGGGAGACAATACCCAAATGGTGAGGTCATGGTCACTGAGGAGTGCAAGAGGTATCAGAGAGTTGATGTTCAGTGCCTGTAATGTAGAGGTCAATTTGTCAAATAACAGCACCACCTTGTCTGCAGGTTTCATAAGAACACTAGGTCGGGCCCTTAGTTAGTGGAATGCTACAAGTTCAACACAGAATAGGTTGGAATGATTGAGATATTTGATATGAGAATAAGTCTCCATTCCGATCTCACATTTACTACATTTGGCGTTCAAGATGTGGTCTCCTCTGCCATGGAGAAAACCAAACAGCAGATTGCAGATCACAGGCATTCAATCACAAGCATGACGTTGAGCCTTCAGCTGCCTGTCACTTTAATTCTCCATCCCACTCTGACCTCTTTGTCTTTGGCCTTACTGCGTTCCAATGAAGCCCAAAATGAACTCGAGAAACAGCATCTAATTTTCTGATTAGGCACATTACAGCCCTCTTAACATTAAATGCAATAATTTCAGATAAGCTACCTTTCCCATTACCTGACATGCTGAGTTTTTCTTGTATTTTGTCACAAGATACTTTCCAAGGTGAAGTAATGTAAATTTGCACTGCTGCATCTGAAAATTAATACAGGACGTACCATAATAAACGTCAAACTAACTCAAAATTCAAAATCTGCCAGAGCACTGTAAACACAGGATTAACTTTAAGCCTAATGGTGGTGGAGTCATTCTGAAAGTTGAGGTGGTGCGAGAGAGGGAGCAGAACTTTGAATCTTGAACTTGCAGCATGTTCCCCTGGGCACATCATTAAATTAACAAAAAAACACTAACAAATTGCTGGAATACGAGCTTACTGGGACCCAGGTGAACAATGGGACTCAGCATCTGTTTCTTTAACCAGCTGGGTTTAAGAATTGAGAACAAAGATTGAGTGAATTGGGAGTCAAATCAAAAAGAAAAAAATATATTGAGAAAAAAAAGATAGAAAAAATAAAAATAGTATATTTTTAATTTAAACTAAGACAGAAATATTTACCACCTGCAAGAGTGAGACTAGTTTCAAATGCTTGCTTTCTGGACCGGGGAGATTAAGTGTTATTTCAGGAAGATTAATTTTATAATTAGAAGGGTACTTACACAATTAAGCATCAGCCTTAATTTTCTGTGGTCTAAGTGCAACTATTTCTTGAAATTCAGGAGTTGTCAGATAGCTGGCATTTCTCTGACTCACATCATTATTTCAACAATTTGTGATTTGGATATGTTGCAGTATCTTTTCTTCAAACTTATTGGATGATTTATGCATCCACAGCTGCATATTAAACTGGCTTAACATCATAATGATGATAAATTCTATATTATTTTAGGCAATCACTGTATGACCTTTTGTGTGTGTTTCAATGTTTCAATTAACCTCTTTAAAATGTGGGCGATAATCATAGGCAGGAGAATAAAGAACGACAGGTTACTCAGCATATGAAACAAAAATAAGTTGGCATTTTCAGTGGACCTTTATGAATACAAAACCCCACACTGAGCCAAGATGTATCTTCATAGTATTTAAAAATTACTTGTACTCTTGTTCTAGGTCATTAAATTTAGTTTGTGTGCCGTGGAAGTATCTCAAGATCAGTGGGTAGCGCTGCAAAGTCAACTAAAGCACAATACTGTCACGTGGATCTCCATATGTTCCCAGATTATCATAACAAATCTGTTTTTGCTGTCCTTGGATACTTGTGGTCTTAGTTGGATGATTTTAAACAAAGTTTCTTGATGTGGGAATATAAAAAAAATCCTGATGACTGTAATTCATTTGACAGATTAATAAAAACAGTTGCTTCTCTTTAGCTAACAGATGTGTACAAAGATGGATAAAAATTTCCACACTGTGTTTAGAGAAACAGGGATATTGATCCTTCTCCAATTGTACCCCAATTAAACAAATGTCCACCATTCAGTGTCTTTAAACTCAAGCTGCCATGTTTTGGGAGTGGATAAGGTGTCCTATGTTATATTCCATTGAGTGGTAATGTTAAAATTAACGTATATCTTTATTTTGACTAGTTATCTGTTCTATATTACATTATATGTTTACATGTAAAATTAATAAAATCAAACTTTGATTTGAAAACTAAGAGTGTCTAAAATTTTCTTGGAGGTTCAAAATTCTGTATTGTGGAAACATTCCAAATATTCGTCACCATAAAGTAATCCTTATCTTCATACTATGTTTCACAAAGAGAAGCTGAAAACTACTGCCATTAATGTCAGAACATCTTGCATGTAATTTAAGCTTAACATTAACCAGGAAACATATGGTGTAACCAATTTTGATTATATGGTGGGCTAAAATACTTGACATCTATATCAATGGGGAATCCTGCAGTTGGTCTCCATTTGGCTCAGAACTATCCAACTTATCTTTCAGACTACTATTCAACAAAATATTTCTATAAATTCATTACTAAAAAGCAAACAATTAGATGGAAAGCAGTTTTCTGCAAATTTTTCCCTATAATGGAAGATAAAGAATGTGTCCTTGTCCTGAATAGAAATACTCAAGAGATTATTGTAGAAATGGTTAATTTTGTCAGTCCTTGTGCTCCTTCTACAGTGTGAAGAAGGGTGTTTCTGGCAGAGTATTCAGGCTATTCTTTAGATGCCACCTGTAGCAAATCTGTAGCGCTTCCAGTTTGACTTCTCAACTCGACTTAATGTCTTCTCAAGGCTAGCACATAAAAGTAGTATATTAACTGAGTTTATGTTTACAGTTCACGTCTGTAATCTTATAGTTTAAATCTTCTGCAACTCAAGGCTATAAACACTGCATGCTAATGAGAGGTTATCTTGTAATAGATATGAAGAATTTGGTGGAATGCCAACAAATCTGACACAATTTATTAAACAATCTCATTCCAAAGTTTCTGAGCTACCGGAAAACTGGAGTATGGCTAATGCTGTGCTTTTATTTAAGGAGGGCTACAAGGACAAGTCAGGGAACTACAGGCCAGTGAGCTTAAAGTCAGTTGTAGGAAAATTTCTGGAATGGATCTGGAGGGACAGGATTTATTCGCATTTGGAAAGGCAAGGACTGATTAGAGATAGTCAGCATGGCTTTGTTTAGGGGAGATCATGTCCCACAAATCTGATTGAGTTTTTTGAGGAGGTGACCATGAGGATTGAGGAGGACAGTGTGGTGTACAATGTCTACATTAACTTTATCAAGGACTTTGACCAGGACCTGCAAGGTAGGCTGGTGAAGAAGGTTAGGGTACATGGGATCCAGGATGAGATAGTAAATTGGGTACAAAATTGGCTCGGTGGTAGGAGGCTGATGTGGGAGTGGAGGGTTGCTTTTCAGACTGAAGATCAGTATCCAGTGGTGTGCTGCAGGGATCAGTGCTGGATCCTTTATTGTTCATCATATTTCATAAATTCGTTATATCAAATCATATAAAGATTTGGAAGAGAATATCAGTTTGCAGATGACACCAAAATTGGTGGTGTAGTGGACAGTGAGGAAGGTTGTCTTCATTACAAAAGGATCGAGATCAACTGAGAAAATGGGCAAGGGAATGGCTGATGGAATTTAGCTCAAACAAATGTGAAGTGATGCAGTTTGGGAGGTTAAACCAGGGCAGGACTTGCACAGTAAATGACAGGGCCCCGGGGAGTGTTGTAGAACAGAGACCAATGGGGATAAGTACATAGTTCCTTCAAAGTGGCCGCACAGGTAGCTAGATTGGCGAATAAGGCATATGGTAAGCTTGCCTTCATCAGCTGAGGTGCCAGTATAAGAGTTGGGATGTCATGTTACAGTCATACAAATCGTTGGTTAGGTCGCAGTTGGGAGTATTCTGTACAGTTCTGGTCGCCATGCTACAGGAAGGATGTGATTAAGCCAGGGAGGGTGCAGAAAAGATTCATAGGGATGTTGCCTGCACTGGTGGGCTTGAGTTATAAGGAGAGATTGGATAGGCTGGGACTGTTTTCTCTGGAGTGAAGGAGGATGAGGTTACAGAGGTTGATAAAATTATGAGGAACATAGATAGGGTAGATGGTACAGTCTTTTTCTCAGGGTAGCAGAGTCTAAAAACTGGAGAGAATAGGTTAAAGGTGAGAGGAGAAAGATTTAAAGGGGACCTAAGGGGCAAGTTTTTCCACACAAAAGGTGGCAGGTTTATGGAATGAGTTGCCAGAGTTGGGCTGAAGGGCCTGTTTCCATGCTATGTAACACTAGGAATCTACAGTACCCATTGAATTGATTCCCTCTGTCATGAACCAGCAACAAAAGAAACACACTGAGTCATGATTCAGTGTTAAAAACTATTTTATTAATCACTACTTATAATAATATGAAAAATAGAAGTAAAAATGTTAGTATGTTAGAATTCAAAAATGTTAAACCTTGAACATTAACCCCAAAAACTAAACTCTTCGTGTGTGTGTGTGGCAAAGTCCCAAACTCCAAGTGCAGGAATGGTTCTTAAAGGTCAGTTCCACAAGCCATAAGGTGAAACATGAGCAAAGGCTTCTTCAACAACCACCGTTGTCTGAAGATAAGACGTAGATGTAGAGAACATAGGGAGAGTAATTACGAAATCCAAATGTTCCACAATGGAACCCAAACGACACTTCAGTGTTTACTCGGTAGTGACTTCCTCACCCCGAAAAGTATCCAAATCGTGGTCGTCCACACAAATACGTTTCCTTCTATAGGTCAGCAACAAAGTGAACTCCACTGGATTACTTCCAATTTCCATACATGGATTTCAGTGGCAGACACAGTTATTGTTTCTCATCCATCGATAGAGAAACTAGCAGGCTAGTGTCTCTCTCCCTTTTCTCTCTCTCTCTTCGACTGACTTCTTCAACAACATCATTAAGTCCTTTATCTTCTATTGATGTAAGTACGCCACAGACACACACACACACACACACACACACACACACACACCCACACACACACACACCCACCATCTTAAAGGGACTTTCACCGAGTCCGTAACACCTCTCATCTTCAACATTAGTTTTATGCAATAGTTGAAAATTTACGTTACGAGTTTCACAAAAATACTTAAAACTTTTATTTTTTTTGGAAGTACATTCAGGGACATAATCTCAGATACATGCAATGTTTATCATTAGAAATGATCCTGAACACAGAACCTTGCACTTCTGTATACAAAATGCAAACAAGCAAACATTATCTCTTCAATCTCTCATGCTCCAGGAATGTGGTTTCAATGGCTTTCACACTGAAGCTGTATCTACAAGGTACAACCCACAGAGGTTGAGGTACTTTGGTTTTTCTATTTGTGAACTGTTAAACTTAATTAAGATGAACACTACCATTTAATAGCTTACATCTCATATTGTACAGTATGGAACATACAAAAATCATCTGTACAGTAGACTTGAATCTCAACACTGTCTGAGGGTTTAAGTAGAA
This sequence comes from Pristis pectinata, assembly GCF_009764475.1. Taxonomy (NCBI): domain Eukaryota; kingdom Metazoa; phylum Chordata; class Chondrichthyes; order Rhinopristiformes; family Pristidae; genus Pristis; species Pristis pectinata. The sequence continues at coordinate 20,049,007 of NC_067425.1, read as the reverse complement.
AACCAAGAAAGATCAATTCATAGCATATATTGCTTAACAGGAAGTATCTTTCCACTTGATTGTGCTAGGAGTCATCCATTTGGTTTACTTCATCTTCAACAACCATGTCCACCTCCTCCTGCTGCTGAGCTCCAGCTTGCTCCTCTGGGCTTCCTGGCAGGATGCTATTGATAGTTTTCAAAAGCTCTTCAATCTGTTCTTCTGTTAGTCTTTCCTCACTCTCTTCTACCATCTGGAGCATTAGAATATAAAATAATATTTATTAATGAAAATCATTTAATTTTATTCCATTTCAAATAAAGATGACTTCATAGAATGTCAGCTTATTGTAAAGAATTTTCTGCATGCTTTATTTAAACTTAATTATGGATCTGACCTATTAACTTAATAGGTCAGATCCATAACATGAAAACAATTTTTGCAATCTAAAAGTTGTTATTTTCAATAATTTATATGTGAGGTTTATCAAAATCATTTCTGATATTTCAAAATAATATGGGAGTTAACACAGGCTCTCAGATTATGGTCACTTCTTGATAAAACTAAAAATGCTTGATTCTGAGACTATATTACATTCTGAGACTATATTGAGATTCCTGTCCCTACAATTTTGAACCTGACCAACAATCCATTCAAAGTACAGGAGATAATGCTTCCATTAAAACAACTGAAGGAACACTTCATGTAGGTGTATTCAGCATTATTATGCAAATATCTCACATTGTAATTGCCAGCTTATATATTCCCCTGTACTATTTTCAGGCATCTCTTGGGTGCCCTCAAAATGGTCTCATTAGGCTTATACATGGAGTGGGTGAAGACTGCAAAAAAAGTATCTGTTTGATTTTTATCTGCCCAAACAGAAGGGTGCCTGAAGAAGCCCGGTGGTGGAACCTGTGCTGAGATTTTCCTTGGATCAGATGGTCGACAGAGGTTATGGGGCAATGTGAGGTTCAAATGTCAAACTTTCTAGATGCTTGTATGGTGCTGCTAGCAGTCTAGAAAACACACAGTGTTTATTTCAAAGTTTAATTGAAATTCTTCACAAGTAATTGTCCTCTTTGTATTGAAATCATTTTCAAACACAACTGACAAATTGAAATCCTATTCTATGGAGATGCAATTTGACTTTTCAGCTGAAAAAATATGATAGGATGACAATATGAATATAAAAAGCTATGTAAAGTCTACCATATTTGAAACTGAGCCCAATTTCTGACACATATCAACAGTCTTTCTGAAACGTGGACTGCAAATACCTGATTACTGAAACCTGTCCAATAATTTTGTTCATCAACTTTGAAAAGCAATTAAGTAATGACTTTGGAAGTTTATGAGAAACATTGGAGCCAACTAAATGCTACTGATGCTTCCTAGGAAGCAGTGCACACTACACATGCTCAGAATCTGACCCTCAGCTGAGTTACAGATCAAACAATATCCAAGTCAGAGGTTTGGGAGAGTCTGAGGTCTTTCAAAAGACACAAAGTTGTTGCATTTCAGTATTATGATTAGTGCAATTAACGTTGATGCTTTTATTTTGAACCAAACAGTGGACAAAAAGGAAGGTTTTCATTAATGAGAAAAATGTTTAACAAATTATTTTTCAAAGGACACTGTGACTTAGCTCATTTTGTTTATTTGTATGATTTATGACGGTTTTCAGGATAAGTTTTTCTGTAAGATTCTGAAACTTCTTTACTTCTGATTAACATGTCATCTTCCCTACTTTTAATTTGTTGATAACTTTTTCTTTAGCCCTGATTTTCTGTAGTTTTAAAGATGACTTATGAGCCAAAAATATGTCTAAACTAGAATAACTACAAGTACAATGAAGAATGCTAATCACAAGGTTTTAATAAATTAAAAGCTGACCCTTTGCGAAGTTCTAACATGGGTTTAAAGGAAAGACTTTTTGGTACTTCTTTGATTTATGCAAAGTCAACAGATCTTGTACAGTAAAATTACATGAGAGGGGATTTGCAGTTACATTGGCAGTGAGATGATAAATATGTTCTGTTGTTCAATATATCTAAAGCCGAGAATGAAATTATTGGACATTTAAAGGAGTTTAAGAAAGGGGAGGTTGGGAAGAAAGGATCAGATGAATCTCATTGAATAGCAGAGTAAGCTTGAGAAGTCTGGTTTCTACATACTATCTTTCTATGAAAACCTGCAAAAAGCTTAGAGGGGAGGGAAGAGAAAAGAAATTCAAATCAGGTGGTTGAAGGTCTGGTACATAGAGTCAGGTAGAATGGGTAAATACCATTACTGAAAGAGGAGGAAGATAGGGTAAGAGCAGAGACAAGGGATGCAATGTAATGTCTTGGCACACAATGTGAGTGGAAAACTCATGAAGGATTCAGAATTTCAGGATCTTCTGTGCAAAATAGGAAGTTGGAAAGAAATCGGGTAATGGGATGGTGTGGAAGAGGTAATGATCTAGGTAGCCAGAGAAGCTGAATGCAGTCAGGGAAGGGAAGAGCAGAATGGGAGGTAAATTTGTAAAAGGTAAAGGTTGGATGGGAATAAATACAGATATTCCCTAAACCAAGCCAATAGAAAAAGAATTCAAATTGCAGGCAAGAGCTGGAATGGAGCAAAGAATGCTCCAGATTTTCAGTCAAGGAAAACCAGAGCTGAGATCCACCCAGGTTTGCATTACATCATGTACATATGGTCTGGAGGAAATAATTGGAATTAAATAAGGTGTTTAAACTGAAAACAATGCAAGCATTTGCAGATGGGAATGAATGAGTCTGGCTCAGTCAACTCATTAAGTCATTAGAAAGGGAGGGATTAGGATGCAGAGGGCTATTGGGCAGAAGAGTCATGACAAAGAATGTGCCAGAATAGTCTCAGATGTCAGTGAGTTCAAGTTAGTTAGGCAGAAGAGTACAATGTAATAGGGGCAGATGGCAACAATTGGTATTCCAGAGAAATCCTGACTGTGCGTTTGGTGGGAGGAATCAGTAAGCTATATGGGGGTGAAGACTATGAGACTGGAAGCAGTGGGGAACAAACGAAAATAGTAATAAATATATCGCTTTTGTGTTCAGGAATGTCAGCTTGTTCTACAGGGAAAACCAGAATCAGGCAGATGCCATTTAGACTCAGACGGTTCCTCAGTCATTTGACAAAGCACTCACTTTTCAACAAATACCACAATGAAACCAGAGATGGAACTAAAAATATTGGAGGGAAACTGCGTAGTAGATCCTAGTAAAGAGATCAAAGGAAGAGAATGAGCAGAATGCTGGAGAAAAATGGAAAGAGATCAAATTTACAGATGGATCCTCTTGGCAAATTCAGCACCGTGTCAACTTCAGAGTATGGTGAGAGGATGAGGATGGAGTGGGTGGACGAATTTAAGATGCCTGATGAGGAGTGATCTTTCAGAGTCAGTGACTATTTGGGTAGATGCCTGTTTTAGTGCAGAACATTCTGTGAAATTATATGAAAGGGGAAGATACAAATCGATAACTGAGACAACAGGATTGTCAGGAGGGTGACGGAAAGTGGTATTAAGAAATTGACAGAAATCCAAAGTTGCATAAACCACATGTAAAGCTGACATTTCTTGGAGAAATTTATGGTAGCCTGAAGAATTATGTGGAAAGAGGGACTAGGACATCATGGTCCAAGCAAGCTGATAAAGCTGAAAACAGATGTTAGGAGCATATGTGAAATGCATATGAGCAATGGAGACTGGTTGCAAAACAAAAATGAATGGATTGAATATCACAATGTGATTTTTAGTTTATTGAAAATGGGTCTGTGTGGAATGTATTCAAACTCAAAGCAGGTGCTGGGAAAGAAAGTGTGGCTGTAAAAGTAGGTCTTGGCAAATGGACACAAGGGGAAAAGAATAACATTGATGATCATAGGATAAAATAGAGATCATGAAAATCAGGAAGAAGTTAGAGACATAATTTCTAGGAGGGTAACATTGTTGAAAGGGAGTGATAAAGGGATAAAATGAAGAAAAATTATAGATGCTGGAACTAATTTAAAGGTCCGTCAGTATGTGTAAAATGAAAAGATGGGGGTTTCATTATAAACTTCCTTTTTGAAACTGAAAAACAAGCAAATGTTTAAGAAGGGCAACATGAAGAGAACGAACACAAGATATACTGTTCTGTGATAGAGAACTTCAGAAATTGTTGGATGTGTGGGGGATGGGTGGATAACGCTGAGAGAGAAGATTAGAGAACTGAGTGACAAACCTTAGCGTAACACTATTACAGTGCCAGCGATCTGGGTTCAATTCCCGCCGCTGTCTGTAAGGAGTTTGTACGTTCTCTCCCATGTTGTGGGTTTCCTCCGGGTGCTCTGATTTCCTCCCACATTCCAAAGACGTACAGATTAGGAAGTTGTGGGCATGCTACGTTGGCGCCGGAAGAGTGGCGACACTTGTGGGCTGCATCCAGCAGAGTCTCAGTAATGCAAAAAGACACATTTCACTGTGTGTTTCAATGTACATGTGTCTAATAAATAAATATCTTTAAAAAAAGCTGTGTTCAGTAAGATCCCAAGGGGTTTTGACAGGATGGATTTGCAGAGAATGTTTCCTCTTGTGAGAGAATGTATAACTAGGGTTCACTGACTAAAAATAAGGTGTCGTTCATTTAAAACACACCTGAGGTGAGTTATTTTCTCTGGCAGAGAATTGTGAATTTTGGAAGCATAGCGGAAGCACAGACTTTGAACATTTTCAAGGCAGGGGCAAATAGATTCTTGATAAGCAAGGGGGTAATAAATTGCCATGGGTAGGTGGAAATGGGCAGTTGAAGTTACAGACAGATCAGCTATGAACTTACTAGATAGCATGGGAGGTTGGAGAGGTTGAGTGGCTTATTCCTGCTCCCAATTCTTATGTAAAAGGCTGAACCATCCAGGTTTTTGTGACTCAAGGATTCATTAAGTGGTGCACTTATTCATGAATTCACTAGATTTGTGTTTGACTTTTGGTAGCCAATGGTGTGCTTTACGAGATTGATACAACTTTGTACTTTTCCAATCCTTTGATGAAATGAGACCTACCAACTGTATCTCCACAGCAGTCAATGGCCTGTGATTCAACAGCTGAAGCTTTTCTGCCCTGAAGGATGGACAATAAAAGTCAGCATCATGATAGAATTTGCTCAGAGTTTCAATAATTCAAACACTTCAATATTTAAATATAAATACCATAAACTGAAGACTTAGTATATTTTGCAAAGCAGATTCCTCAAAAGTGCTTTGCAGGCAAATAGCTAGGGCATAAGTGGTTATTGATGAAATCATAATTATGGTCAATATTCACATGAACATGCTTTAACTCATTTTAATATCTATAGATGTACTTCCTCTCGAAAACTGGATGAAATTCTGAACAATACCCCATATATATCTTTACAAGAAATATACTTTATCTTTGAAATTATTTTGTTAAAAAGGGCAGGAGTGTTTAAGAACCAAAGGATATTTTACACTCTGTTTATGTATAGAAATTTAGGGTGGGAAAAAAAGTCACAAGAATGTGGCTAATTACCTAGGTATGTCCTGTTCACAAAAACCAGCACAAAACCAATCTCGTGGAAATTACGTGAAAAATAAGTAAATACATCAATACAAAATTTATTTCTTTTCAACTTGCGTTTCTTGACACATGCATAGATGATAGCTTCATTTTATGGAAAACCGCAATACAGGCTGTCTTCTGGGCGAACAACGCCTCTGTAACATGGGGATTGTCTGTACTTTGGGTAATTCACAGGATACAGTGGAAGAATCTGTGTCTCAGCACTGCAAGAGCCACAGCTGAATCACACTAATTAAGAGTTAATAGCAGTAACAGACAACATGAAATTTAAATCCTCCGTATCATTCAGCTGCTGCAATTTTCAGCTGCAAGTCATCAGAATCTACTAAGTTCCAATCTAAACCCTCAGGGTGCTGATATTGTTAAACAATTTTCAGCATATCTTGTAGTTTTGCTGTGATTCAAATGATTGTAATAACTGAATCATTATTAAATTGCTGACAAAATTTACAGAACTAGCTTGCCTATCTTTACTATTATCAAGGAACAATAAAGACAGTGTAAAGTTGAAGTACTGGAGGCAAGACATTCATCATGAGTAAAGACCCTCCAAATTCAGCTGGTAAATGACGTGCTATTAAAGCATGTACCCCATGTGGCAGTTCTTACTCAGACATAACCACAACAAATTCTTTGTGCCTTTCAGAAAATTATCTTCTCACTCCTTATTTCTACCATTTGAACAGTTCTTTTAGAGGTCTGTTACATTGTCAACATTCCAGTTATTATTTCTGGTATCTTAGTTAACATTTTCTTTCCTCATGGTCTACTAACTAAATCTGCATATGTACACATACACTTTATAGCTATCTACAATGTATTATAGCAACATATATGCAAGGATCAGTACAGTATTAAACAGGAAGTGTAATGGAAATTGCACACCAATAGACTCCATGTTTTCTGTTCACATATGACAACCCTCTGCAGTTCCATCATTGTATATATCATGATCCATATTTCAGTGTGGTACACCTTCAAACTGTCATGCTTGCATTTTTCAAGGGCCAAAAATCAACTCACTGTAATGTAAGCAAGTTCCACAATCACCAAACGGTGATAAACAGGGTTCACCTGCATAAAGGGGACATCATTCACAGGATCACATTCAGCTTAAAGAACCTCATAACTTATTTTCAATTTGCATTACGATATACAGTCGTAACCTTAAATAAAGTGCTTACTGAAGAGTGAGATATAAACTTATGATTAAAGCAGCATTTTTCAAACTATACTTATTTTAAAATCTTTTAAATTTTGGAATATTCATTCAAGTAAATTACAATATATGTATGGAAAATTAGATTTACTACTTTGGGCCAGATAATTTATTAAAGTAGAATCTTGCTTAGTGTATCATTAAAAACTCATTTAGACTCCATTTAATGGAACACAAGGTTTTTTGGGTATTTCACTTCAGGGCTAGTTTGTGAAGAGTTTAAAGGAATTTGTACTGACATTTTTTTTCCAGTCCCTACCTTCACAGGAGCTCAGGGAGCCTGTCACAAGGCATTTGTCAGAGGATGAAGTTGCTAAGTGAGAAGTGGAAATAATTGTTGTTGATTTGGAAGAACACCAAAACCAGCAGTTAACTGATGATGTGAAACAACCCAAGAAAGCAGCACACCCTACCTGCTTTTATGCCACCAAGAACTCACATAATTGACCCTTGCACATTGACTGGAAACAATGATTCAATTGTTTTTTTTCCAATTTTCTGAACTCAGGCAACAAGTTGCAGACCTAATAATTTTGAGCTAAGCACTTAGAAATGAACACATTAGCATTTCTCTCATGCCCTTCAGTGCTCACTTTGCTTCTCAAATGTTTTTGATGAATTCAGTTTTGTCTAATTCAAGCCATTGACAGCGATGGAAAATCTAGGAAAAGCAGTAACAACAACATCCCAGACAGATGCCCCACCAAGTTGAAGAAGCAACTGGAAGAAAGTACATAAAGACATAAGAAAGAGGAGGAGTAGACCATCTGGCCCTTCGAGCCAGCTCTGCCATTCACATCTGATCTTCTACCTCAGCACCAGTTTCCAGCAGTACCTCCACATCCCTTGATTCTCATCACATCCAGAAATCGATCAATCTATATTTTGAATGAAGTCAAAGAAAGACTTAAAAGGGACATCAGTGGCAGCTTCTTTATGCAAAGGGTGGTGCGTATTTGGAAAGAGCTGCCAGAAATAGTGGTTGAGGCGGACACATTAGCAACATTTAAAAGCCATCTAGAAAAGTGCATAGATAGGAGAGGTTTAGAGGGCTATGGGCCATACACAGGCAGGTGGGACTAGCTCACTAGGCAACACAGTCAGCATGGACGAGTTGGTCTGAAGGGCCTGCTTCCATGCTGTATGACTCTAACTCAGTGACTGAGCCTCCACAGCCCTCCAGGGTGGAGAATGCCAAAGGGTTGCCATCTTCTGAGTGTAGGAAGTTTTCCTTATCTCAGTCCTAAACTATTCTCAAACTGTGCCCCCCGTCCTAAGTCTCTCAGTTTAGTGAAATATCCACCTTGCATCTAGCTGTCAAGTCCTTTAAACATTTTCCAAGTTTTGATGAGATCTCCCCTCATTCTTCTAAACTCTGCAGAACAGAGCCCCAATTTACCCATTCTCTCTTTAGGGTAAGCCTGTCATTCCTGGAACCAGTCTAGTGTATGTTCACTCCCTCTTTGGAAGGTACATCTTTTTTAGGTGAGGAGACCAAAATCATATAGAGTATTCCACGTGTGATCTCACCAAGGCATTACACAATCGCATTAGGACTTCCTTACTTCTGTTATCAAACCTTCTTGCTATAAAGGCTAATGCATCACTTGCCCTCTGAATCGAAGGCCTTCAGTGATTTGTATACGAGCACAACCAGGTCCCTTTGAACACCAACACTCTCTAATCCCTCAGCATTTAACAAATACACAGCTTTTCTGTTATCTTCACCAAAGTAGACGACCTCATTATTTTCCACACGGTTTCATTTGCTAAGTTCTCATCCACTCACGCGGCTTATCCATATATCCCTGAGGCCCCTTAACATCATTCCCCATACTCACAATTGCACCTGATTTAGTATCATCAGCAATGTTGGAAATGTGACATTTAATCCCCTCAGTGAAATCATTGATATAGATTGTGAACAGCTGGGGCCCAAGTACTGATTCTTGCAATACTCTACTAATCACAGGCCCCCAACCCTAGGATCCTTCTCTCTGTTTTCTATCTGATAAGTAATGCTTTATCCATGTTAATACGATACCCCAAATTCTATCTGCTCTACCCATGTTAACCAACGTGTGGGACCTTATCAAAAGCCTTTCAGAAATCCAAATACACCACATCCATTGTCTATTCTACTTGTCACATCCACATTAACTCCAGTAGATTAGTCAAATGCTATTTACCTTTCACAAATTCGTATTGACTCTGCTCAACCCTATTTTAAGATAGCCCATCACTGTATCTTTTATTATAAATTCCAGCATATTCCCTACCACTGACCCTAGGCTAATAGGCCACATAATTAAAGACCCCACCCACTCAGACATTCTCTCTTCTCCCCCCTCCCATCCGGCAAAAGATACAAAAACCTGAAAGCTTGTACCACCAGGCTCAATGTGACACTTTATCTTGCATTCTGTTACTGTTTTCCCTTGTACTACCTCAGTGCACTGTTGCAATGAAATGATTACGGATGGCATGGAAAACAAAGTTTTTCACTGTATCTCAGTACATGTGACAATAATAAACCAATTTACCAATTTATAGGCAGGGAGTTAACAGTTTTCTCTCTCCTCCTCTATTAACTCGTAGAATAACATTTGCTGCTCTCCAACCTGCAGGAACAATTCTAGAATTTATAGAACCCTGGAAAATGGCAACCACAGCATCCATTATCTTTCAGGCAATCCCTTTTAAAACTCTGGGATGCAGATCATCAGGTCCTTAACACATTATCAGCTTTCAAGCTCACCAACTTCTTCAGTGTTATTTATTGACATAGTTTGTTCCTTCAGTTCCTCATTCTTGCTTCTCAAATATACAGAACATGAAAGAGTACAGCACGGGAACAGGCCTGACCATGATGCCAATCTAAATAATCCCATCTGCCTGCACATGGTCTATATCCCTCCATTCCCTGCTTATTCATATGTCTGTCTAAATGCGTCTTAAATGTTGCTGTTGTATCTGCTTCCATCACTTCCTATGGCAGCACGTTTCAGGCACTTGCCACTCTCTGGGTAAAAAAATTGCTTTGTAAATCTCCTTTAAACTTTCCCCCGCTCACTTTAAAGCTATGCCCTTTAGATTTGACATTCCAACCTGGGAAGAAGACTCTGACTGTCTACCCTACCTATGCTTCTCATAATCTTATGAACTTCTATCAGGTCACCCCTCACCTTCCAATGCTCCAGAGAAAACAATCCAAGTTTGCCCAACCTCTCCAAATAGCTAATAGTCTCTAATCCAGGCAACATTCTGGTGAACCTCTTAGAGTCATACATCACAGAAACAGGCCCTTCGGCCCAACTAGTCCATGCTGACCAAGATACCTACCTAAGCTAGTCCCATTTGCTCGCATTTGGCCCACATCCCTCTTAACTTTCCTATCCACTTATTTGTCCAAGTACCTTTTAAATGTTGTTAATGTAGCTGCCTCAATCACTTCCTCTGACAGCTCATCCCATATACTGACCTCCCTCTGGGTGAAAAAGTTGCCCCTCAGGTTCCTATTAAATCTTTCCGCATCTCACCTTAAACATATGGCCTCTAGTTCTTGATTCCCCAACACTGGGAAAAAGACTGTGGGCATTCACCCTATCTATGCCCCTCATAATTTTATACACCTCTATGAGATCCCATTCTCCTACACTCCAATGAAATAAGTCCCAACCTGTTCAACCTCTCTCCATAACTCAGTCCTTCAAGTCCCAGCAACATCCTGATAAATCTCCTCTGCACTCTTTCCAGCTTAATGGCATCTTTCCTATAGCAGGGTGACCAAAACTGAATATAATATTCCAAATATGGCCTAACTAACATCTTGTACAACTGCAACTTAACATCCCAACCTCTCTACTCAATGCTCTGACTGATGAAGGCCAGCATGCCGAAAGCCTTCTTCACCACCCTGTCTATCTGCAAAGCCACTTTTAGCAGACCATGTACTTGTACTCATAGGCCCCTCTGTTTTATAACACTCCCCCCGCGCACCTCCTCCCCTGCCCCCGCACTCCCCGGGCCCTGCTGTTCATTGTAAAAGTCCTACCCTCATTTGTCTTCCCCAAATGCAATACCTTGCACTTATCCAAATTAAACTCCATTTGCCATTCCTTGGCCCACTTACCTAGCTGATCAAACTCCTTCTGTAAATCATGATAACCATCTTCACTGTCAACAACACCATCTATTTTAGTGTCATCTGCAAACTTATTAACTATGTCTTGTACATTCTCATCCAAATCATTGATATAGATGACAAATAGCAATGGGTCTAGCATTGACCTCTGGGGAACCCCAGCTTCCAATCTGATAAACAACCTTCCACCATCACCCTCTGCTTCCTACCATCAAGCTAATTCTTCATCCAATTAGCTAGCTCTCCCTGGATCCATGAAACCGAACTTTCCATAGCAGCCTTATTAAAGGCCTTACTGAAGTCCATATACAACACATCTACCGTCCTGCCCCCATCAACCTTCTTGGTTACTTCTTCAAAAACCTTAATCAAATTCTTGAGACATGATCTCTCACACACAAAGCAGCGTTGACTTTCCCTAATCACCAACCCTGCCCCTCTCCCCCCCCCCCCCCCCGTCTTTCCAAATCCATGTATATCTTATCCTTCAGAATCCCCTCTAGTAACTTACCTACCACAGATGTGAGGCTTACTGGTCTATAGTTCCTGTTCTGCATCCTCTCCAAAGTCTCCACATCCTTCCTGTAAAACAGTGACCAGAACCATACACAATACTCCAAATGTGGCCTAACCAAAATTTTATACAGCTCCAATATGACTTTCCAACTTTTATACTGAACACCCTGACCTATGAAGTATGCCACATGCCTTCTTTAATATCCTACCTACTTGTGTTGCCACTTTCAGGGAGCTATGGACTTGCACCCGAATATCCCTCTGAACATCAATGATTCTAAGGGTTCTGCCATTTACTGTAAACTTTTCTCCCAAAATGCAACAGCTCACACCTGTCTGGATTAAACTCCATCTGCCACTTCTCTGCCCGCATTCCCAACTGGTCGATATCCTGCTGAATCCTTTGACAACCTTCCTCACTATCCACAACTCCACCAATTTTGTGTTGTCTGCGTACCTACTAATCAGCTCACCTGCATTTTTGTCCATATCATTTATATATGTCACAAACATATATATTCTTTATAAGCATAAATCTTATCATGTGGGGAGCAATGGTCTTCTCTCAAATTTCTGCTGTGGGATATGGAATATTGTAAATTTTGAGTCTAGAGATTAGCAGTGAGCAGCAGCACCTCACCATCAATTGTATGATCTTGGCCATGGAAATGATTACTTACTTAGGACAATGAAGTAAGTAATCATGTCAACAGCTCCAATTCTGCAATCACAACTATGTTCTAACTTGCCTTATTTTCCACAGCAGGGACTTGCTAGAGGACCTTTCAAGGTTATATCACTGAAATGATTGAAGAATCACTTTTACGTTGTTAAAATCATTCAAGCTAAATTAATCCACATAACCTATCTGGTGATTAAACACAGTAACAATAGTTGCATTTACTGTATGTAGTTCAATCTTCCATCAAAACATCTCAAGCATTTCACACAATAAATAACTTTTGAAGTGCAATGACTATTGTTATTTGTATATATTTGGCAGCTGTTCTGATACAGCCAGTCATGAAACATGAAACTACTTAAGCTCCATTTTGGGTGATTAATGTAATTGAGCTCTGCATTTCAAATTGTATTTCACAAAATGGGAAAGACTTGAATCTGACGAAGTCACACAAGCATAAAAGAACTTGATCACTGCTGATGTATTCACATTTGTCAACATTACTTTTAAACTGTCAATTCAATCTGGCTCAGTGGTTGTGATGATTATCTTTATTTTACAGTGCATATTTATTTTTTCACTATACAATGAAATTGCTTTCTTATTTCTTTTGAATGAAGAGTTGTTTGTACTTGCTATTTACATTCTTGGCACTTCCAAATCAGATAAGTGCATTTGAACGATCTTTCCAGGAAGTGCAGTATAAAGTTCAAGTCTGGCCATATTCTGACTTCAGATTGCCTATGTTGCACCCAGCTGGAATTTGCTAAATTTGGCTCGATCATTTGACATAATGCAAATTGATTACTTTTGGATATTTAGGCAACAATTAAGCACAGATATATTATGAGTCACACAGTAATACATTTATATTATAACATTTATTTGACTTGCAATAAACAAAATAATAAACATTTAAAATCAACTTTTATTTACTTAGGGAATAGTATTTAGAAACAGGCATTCCCTTTGTGGACCAGCCATTCTTGATGCCATTGCTGATTAGAAACTGATTAAGTTGTTCACATTGAAATGCTAAATGTCCAAACTTGTAAACTCACACCAGTTATTAAGAATGGGCTCTATTCTGGCTGAGTGTCAAAAATAACCAGTTTAACAGATGGTCAATACTGCAAATCACACCTTATTTATATTTATCATTCTTGGTTTTCAAATCTCTCTATGGCCTCACTGCTGCCCATCTCCATAAACTCCTCTGTTGTACAGTCCTTTAACAATTCTCCATTCCTTCACTCTGCTCTCTTTTATATCCTGATTATTCTTCTGCATCAGCGGTAGATATGACTTCAGCTGTTAGGACCATGTGTTCTGGAATTCAACCACCAAACCCTCCTGTGAAATAAGTTTTCCTAAAATCTACTTCTTGGATCTCAATTTTGGTCATCCAAACTCAGGTCAAAATTTTGACACGAGATTCTTCAGATGCTGGAATCTGGAGCAACACACACAAAATGCTGGGGAGGAACTCAGCAGGTCAGGCAGCATCTATGAAGGGTCTCGACCTGAAATGTCGACTGTTTACTTCCCTTCATAGATGCTGCCTGACCTGCTGAGTTCCTCCAGCATTTTGTCAGGTCAAAATTTTGGTCTGATTACTTTCCTATGAAGCAGCTTAGGATACCTTATATTAAAGATGGTACAAATATGCAATCTATTGTCACTTTGAGTGTTAGAAATGACAACAATGACTTCCCACTAGAAAGAAACTCTGATTATTATGTCTGTACAGACTTCAGATTTCTAACATAAATACAACTGAACCAGGACACGACATTATTTTGTTCACCACTACACTACTATAAAGTGGGACAGTCTAAAAGGGGCTCTACTGCACTCTTGACACAATTAGGGGCAACAAGATTCAACACTTAACTTTGAAACAGTCTAATCTTTTGATCAAGATTCTACTCTGTGGAACAGGATGAGACATGTTCATGTTACTTCTTCCAAAAGGTTCACAGAGGGGGCTCTGTGATCCACAGCTTTAAGGAAGAGGACAGCCCAGTAACATCCTCACAGCCAGACTATTGAGGATCCACAAAGTACTCTGCACTGGTCTAAATGACCGAAAAGGCACAGCCTCCAGAAATGTCCTGTTTTCAATCTCAGAGGTTTTAGGTAACAACATGAGGGAGAGTCTGACCAGCTACTGACTGTAGAGGTGCTGACAAGGTCCATCTGTTCTTTTGAGATGAATAAAACTCAGAAAGTGACAGCTTATTGGCCAGGTTATAGTTTGTTCTGTGGGTCTGGATGGGCTTAGACCTGCTGGAAGTGCACAGTCTCAGAAATGACACTTTCAGTTGTGCTGGAAGTACCAGCCTCTAGCTGGCAGCATGTTAGAATCTATGAGGAATGGTATCATCATCCTCATCTACAAGGAGGAAGGGAGAGGAAGGACATCAGAAAATGACAACTCATCTTACTATTGAATGTAGACCACAATCCATCAGGCAGTGATCAGTGCAGAATGTCCTGGAGGCCCTGCAGAAGGTGACAGTGATGGTTTCCCTAAGCAGACTGTCAAAGCCATTTGATAGAATGCATCATTGGTGGAACTCACAAACAAGCACCAAGACCTTGCTTGTCTGGCAGAGAGGGGTCCCTCCCCTGAGATCATTCATGCATAGTTGGGGCCTCAATCCATCACATGCTGCACATGAGATGAGACGATTGTCCACCTTCTCATTTGCAAAGATGGTCTGGAAAGGGAAGAAGTGGTTGTGCTGAGGTTAGCCCTGAGCAGCTGCAAAATGTAGGACTCTGTGCTCTACAAGCTGTTCCCAGGGATGCATACTGAGACAAACATCACTTGTGGCTAGAAGATCGTCAATGGGTGAGAGAAGCATTTTGGTCTGCCTGAAACCTGTTGGTCTTCCAGTGTAAGGAGATGTCCGCAAGCAAATACTATTGACCGGCACATTCCAAGGTGCAGGAATATGTGCTGAAGGATGCATAGAAGCTTGGTGCAGCCGCTGCAAAGGCTCTGTGGGGAAGAACTACAATCTAGGACCCTGCTGCTACAGGATACTAAGGGTCTGGGCCCTGTGTAACATCCTCTCAAATGCTTCAAGGATGCATTGTTTAAGAAGAAAACATGAGTGGCACTGATGAATATTAAGAGAATGCAATGAATTGATCGTACAGTGAATGTAGTGAAAGACATGTCCCAATTGTATTTCGATACAATGGATTGTGTCAAAAGTATATTTAATAAAAAATTGTGCAGGTAAAGTATTGTATTATGTTCAATATTCCTGCTTCTATGTTATTATTCATATTCAGACAGGGTGCCCAAATCTGCATGCAAGACAACAAAAGGTAACATGTCCATTGAGTGATCATTCACACCAATTGCAGGTACAACGATTCTATCTTTGTAACTCAACAGAGGACTCTGACAAGTTTGGAGTGGGTTTGAGGGGTGATAAGATAAGGTTTTATAACAAAGTTTTTTAACAAAGGGCCAAAAAAGCATGGATTACAAGAGAGTAGAATTAGAAAATGAATGTTAAGACAAGCACGATGATTCACATAATTGGGATATCAGTTTACACCATTTATACAATTTTGAATGTGTATTCATGGAAATAAGCAAATTAAATCATACCTGTTCCTCGGTACATTCAGCATTTAATGAAATGTTTCATTAATGGTTAGGACATATACTTTTAAATGAGAAATCAGATGCCCTATTTAGGATGCCTTATTTGCAAAACTAACCATCCATAGAATCATAGAGTACTACAGCACAGAAACAGGCCCTTCAGCCCATCTAGTCCATGCCACCTGATCTTCTGCCTAGTCCTATCTACCTGCTCCCAGACCATATCCCTCCAAACCCTCCCATCCATGCACCTAAATTCTCCCAAATTGAACCCACATCTACCACTTCCACTAGCAGCTCATTCCACACTCGCACCACCCTGAGTGAAGAAGTTTCCCCTCAGATTCTCCTTAAATATTTCACCTTTCACCCTAAACTTATGCCCTTGAGTTCCAGTCTCATTCAGCCTTAGTGGAAAAACCTGCAGGCATTCACCCTATCTATATCCCTCATAATTTTGTATACCTCTATAAGATCCCCCTTCATTCTCCTATAATCCAGGGAATAAAGTCCTAATCTATTCAACCTTTCCCTATAACTCAGGTCCTCAAGTCCTGGCAACATCCTTGTAAATTTTCTCTGCACCCTTTCAAGCTTATTGCTATCTTTCCTGTACGTGGGTGACCAGAATTGCACATAATACTCTAAATTCGGCCTCAGCAACATCTTCTACAACTTCAACATAACATCCCAACTCCTGTACTCAATGTCCTGATTTATGAAGGCCAAAGTGCCAAAAGCTCTCTTTACGACCCTATCTACCTGTGCCACCACTTTCAAGGAACTATGGATCTGTATTCCCTGGTCCCTTTGTTCTACCGCAGACTGCATCAACAGCCTGTGCTGAATGTCTCTGGAGTCAGCTGGATTCAGCAGTCAGATCCAACCACTCTCAACTTGCCAATGAGTTTAAAAATACCTCACGTTGCGGTAGGGTGGATAGCGAGGAGGTGAGGGGTGAAGACGTGTGGGTAGGAGTGGGGAGAGAGGAGGATAAAGGGGATGAGGGGGTTGGCAGAGAGATTCCCCTGGACATGAAGTATTCAGTTCATTTTCAGTATCTGGATATCACTGGAAAGGCTGGCATTTATTGCCCACACCTTGTGAGATGACGATTGGCACGAAATGCTTTGATGTAAATGAATTTATTGCTTCGCCACTTCAGAGACAAATACACTGTTGTACAACTGAAGCCACAGGCGGGCCAGTCTTGACGAAGGTTCTTTTCCTAAAAGAACATTAGTGATAATCAAGCAGTTCATGGACTTTTTAAAGACAACAGGAATTTATTTGAAAATTTTAAAAACCGAATTCAAATTTTGAATTACTATTAAGAAAGCTTTCTCCAAGTAACTTTCCACAACTTAAGAGGGTGGGCCAACAGCCAAAGCTTAATGAAAAACACGATGATGCTGGAGGAACTCAGCAGGCCAGGCAGCATCCGTCGAGAAAAGCAACTGGTCAACATTTCGGGTCAGGACCCTTCTTCAGAACCTGCAACATTGACCGCCTGCTTTTCTCCACGAATGCTGTCTGGCCTGCTGAGTTCCTCCAGCATCATTGTGTTTTTCATCTAGGTTCAAGCATCTGCGGTCCTTTGTTTCTCTAGCCAAAGCTTAATTTTCCACAATGCAAGACTATACCCCATCAGACCAGGCAAGCATTTGGAGAAAGAAATTTAATCTTTGCAACACTATTGTTATTCCTAAATTCTTTGGCTCAGGTGTAAATCTTTGATTTAAACTATTATAAGTTCAAGTCCTGCTCCAGAAACTTGGACACATAATTACGCTGAAATTTTCGTATCAGACTCTCACTACTTCCTCAGTTGCTCTCACTATCCCTCAACTCCCAGAGTATTCTTTGTTTGGAAGAGATATGAAATCATGAAAGAAGCAAAACATCTCAAAGAACTACTTCAAGAAGAAGGACCCCATAAGGTTCTTGGCAATACTTATTTCAAAAACATCACAGAACAGATATAACTGCTACTTGTGGAATCATGCTATACACAAATTGGGTGTTGTTTTATCTGGAACACTTCAAAAATATTTCATGGGCAACAGAATGCTTTGGGATGATACAAATTTCTGAAAGATGCCATCCATATACAAGTTTCCTTGCTAAGGGGTCCAACAGGAATTTATTATTATTTTGGGTTTGGAAAAAAATTAACTACATGTAATTTAAAATATTGTCCCTACAGAGATGCTTACACATAATTCAACAAAAATACATGTTTATTAAAAGAATATGTCTTTAATCTATTTTAAATTCGCACATAAATTAATATTCTTCAGGGAGAGAAAAGCACTAAAATGGCAGCTGGAAACTAAAGATTGGAAGACATGCAAAGTCTGAATTATAACCAGCTGTTTATATATCTTTTCAGTAATGGTGCAGTAAAGTGTGAGCGATGTGATTGATACTGTTGGTAAGAATGTACAACTGGTTTTGTTTATATAAGACATAGTTGCTAGCTAACCAAATTTCCAAACCATGCATTTTTAATATAACATCTGAATTTGCATGCATACACTTTTCCTTCTTTTTCCATAAAATCTCTCCCTTCCCTTTTCCAGAAAGTTTTAAAGTCTTTGCTGAGTTACAGTTACACATTAGTTACCTTTCATTTTTCATGTGTGAGTTTGAATACCAATAAACCATTAAGTACTGGTTATATTATTGAATTAACTCTTCAGTGGCCTGGACTTATGATCTGGAAACACATGTTCGAATCCCATGATGGCAGCTTGGGAATTTAAATTTAAATATAAGGCTGGATAAAAAAAAAATGAAAGCAATCACAGAAACTCACTTGGTTCATTAATACCCTTCTGGGAAGGAGATCTTTAACTCTTACACTGGCTGGTTAATCCAACAGTCCTCTGATAAGTCCCGCTGAGCTGTTTAGTTCAAAGACAACTGGGAACAGTCAATAAATGCTGGCCCTGTCAGCGACTAAAACCCAAAGGTTATTGCATCACAGACAGCGTGAGAATCAAGTCTGATCCTACATGACAATCAATGGAATTGTAATAAATACAGTCTTCCCTAATGTATGGACACTCAGCTAAAAATGAGCCTTGACTGCAATCAGCTAACTCTCAGATTTGGAATTCTACTTAATGAGTGCAGTTATGCAAGAGAGCAAATCATGAAATCTCTTTAAATTAGGCAAAAAGTCAAAGTCAAAGTTGAGTTTATTGTCGTAGGCACAGGTGCAATGAAAAACTTACTTGCAGGAGCATCACAGGCACAGCATCAGATACACAACATTCACAAGAAAAACATAAACTAAATATAGACACAATTTTTACAAGAAAGACCACAATTAGAATAAAACAAAAACAAAGTCCATTGTCATGCAGAGTGTTCATAGTGTTGCTATACTGAAGTAGTGGTTAGGATTATGCAAGTTGGTTCAAGAGGTTGAAGGGAAGTAGCTGTTCTTGAATCTGGTGGTGTGGGGTTTCAGGCTTCTGTACGTCCTGCCCAATGGTAGCTGTGAGAAGGTGGCATGGCGCAGATGGTGGGGATCTTTGATGATCGATACTGCCTTTCAATGGTGGGAGGGATGTGCCCGCAATGTATTGGACTGAGTCCACTACTTTCTGCAGCTCTTTACATTCCTGCGGATTCAAATTGCCGCACCAGACCATGACGCAACCGGCTGGGATACTTTCAACAGTACATTTGTTGAAGTTTGTTAAGAGTGTTCGATGACATGTCAAACCTCCTTAAGCTTCTACGAAAGTAAAGACGCTGGCATGCCTTCCTTGTGATTTAATTTATGTGGAGGACCCAGGACAAGTCATGTGATATGTTAACACCCAGGAATTTAAAGCTGCTGACTCTCAACACCACCGATCCACTAATGTAGACTGGCACATGTTTGCTCTCCTTACCCTTCCTAAAGTCAACAATCAGTTGCTTAGTTTTACTGACGTTGAGTGAGAGGTTGTTGTTGCGGCACCACTCAACCAGGTGTCCTATCTTGCTCCTGTACACTGACTCATCACCGCCTGTGTTTCATCCAACAACAGTGGTGTTGTTGGTGAATTTGTATATGGCATTGAAGCTGTGCTTAGCCACACAGTCATGAGTGTATAGGGAGTAGGGCGGGGGTCTAAGCACTCAGCCTCGAGAAGTACCTGTGATGATGGTGAGTGAGGAGGAGATGTTGTTACCAATCGTCACTGATTGAGGTCTGCTGATGAGGAACTCATCAAAAGAAAATTTCAAAAGAAAGGGAAAGTAGTAGAGAAGCAGTTGATAAAATAAATTTAAAGACCTTGTTAAGGTATTCCATACCATAACACACCTAGGTTGCTTTTGTTACAGTGAGTAAAACTGCAGACAATGTAAATTTAAAATATAAACAGAAAATGCTGGAAATATTCAGCAGGTCAGGCCACATCAGAATGGTTTGTTCTAACGTAGGATCTTCAACCTGAAATATTAGCTGTGTTTCCTTTCCCACAGATGTGACCTGACCTGTTGAGTACTTCCAACATCTTGTGTTTTTATTTTTGGTTACTTTCCTGCTACTTTCTCTTCCTGGCTTGGGATCCAGTCAGTTAGAAATAATGGAAGTACTAGAATTTATAACTAACAGCATTTATTTCAGAGCCCTGCCATAACCTGATAGGTGTGATGACTATCTAACCTCACATTCCAATACCCCTTGCCAACTTGCTCCAAATTTCCCTGTGATGCTTTATTAAAAAAGTTAACAAAATACACAAAAGAAAACTTGTAAAGTAACAAAAATGCAAAAAAAACTAAATGACAAAAATATTGAAACTGAAGGCTAGGAAAATAGTAAGCTCTTATTTCATGTGCTGATTTGAGTAACATTGTGCCTGGCATGGCACTAACATTCTTATAACTTCAAGTAATAAAGTGCAAAATTTTAATTACTTTGTGCCAATTAAGATTATATATTCATATGCATCAGAAATTAAAAGACCACTTTGAAAAAAATTATGTGTAATTTAGTGAAATTGCAGGCTGTAATTGGAGAATGTATTTTCTTTGAACATCTGTTTCTAAATGACTCAGTGTGGCTACATTGCCTATTTCAGCCAATTAACAAACCACAACACAAGTGCCAATTTTGAGTTCTTGCAGTACTGGGACTACATGCCCTGTGGCATGGGTTCTGCTGAATTGTGATTTTCAACTCTATTTGAATCTGATCTCAACCTGTGAAAGGCATGCAAAATAAATCTCAAACTCATAATTACAAAATGAGACAAAGCAGTTGCATTTATATTGATTTAAAAGAGAACACGACTCTTCATAGGCAGGAGCCATTCAAATGGGTGAGCAATTGTAGGCCAAGGTACTTTTTTTGTAGAAATCCTGAACATCTGCCACACCAAAGGAGGGTGATTCTGTTTGAAGCAATGCAGCATCTCCTCTGAGGTTACAGTTAGTTGCTTGGAAGATAGCCACTGCTCCTTCCAGAACCAAAGACCTAGGAGCAACTCCAGAAGAATTATTCATCTCCTACAGAAATGCTGGGTAAAGGGATTCTTCCTTGCCCACAGACTTCCTTTTCTTCATGCTGCACCACAAAAGGAAATATTTCTCCCTGGTTGTTGTTAATTCAGGAACAAAAAGATGAAGCCAGAGAGAAAGCAACACCAAAGCAAGCTTAGACTATGGATTAGTACCCCAATTTGTCCGTCATCAGAAGGCTGAGTGAGAATTTCAGACAGCATAAAGTATTAAAGACAACCTTGGTGTTCAACATACCTCACTTGTCCAAGAATGGGCAACAATTATTTTAAACATAAGCGTAGTGATTCAGGACACAGAATAACGAGGGCATGATAGAACAAGTCACATCTTCATCTTTGAAGCAGTTTCAAAGCTGTAAAGTACACACAAGAGTTTCTTCCCACTAATGACACTAATGCTGAAATCAAGATCTAGGGGATATTGTTAGTCAAGTATGTCAGAGCTGATATGGACTTATTTGATGATCAAGGCCCTGGTTCCTTCGCTATCTTTCACTCAACAAAGTCCGGGTTCCTGTGCTCCCTGCAACTCACCAGGACCCCAAGTTCCCATACTTCCTTTAAACAAACTGAGGCCCTGGTTCCTGAACTCCCTTTCACTGATCAGGGCCCCCTCACCCGTGTTACCTTTAACTCACTAGGACCCCAGTTCCTGCTCTCCCTTTAACTCACATAAAAACAGAAAATGCTGGAAAAACTCAGCAGGCCAGGCAGTATCTGTGGAAAGAGAAACAGTTAACATTTCAGCTCAAAGTTTCTCATCAGAGCTGAGAAAGAGAGAAAACAAGTTAATATAAGAAGCAGAAAAGGTGGGGGAACGAAGGGATTTTTGATTTTCATTTCCCTTTAACTCCCTGGGGCCCCAATTCTTGCTCTCTCTTTTACTGATCAGGGGCCCAGTTCCTGTGCTCCCTTGAAACATAAACAAAGTGAAGTAAAAGTGTGTTAGAGTATTAGTATGAATAACATTCAACAGGGTGGAAAATCTGCTTGTCTGGCACAACTGAAGGCTCAAGCATGCCAGATTAACAGAGTTTTACAGTACAAAGAAAAGGACATAAAAGACCTCTCAGGGATGCACAAATCCCATCCTAGGCTGCCTTGCCAATTACTGGCAACTACTAAGCAACCAGATGTGGTTCCAGAGTGGAAGGCTTTACAGAACTTTGTATTTAAAGGATCAAGGTCACAACCATCCCAGGTCATCAGCAATCCCCCTTTTCTGGACATCATAGTTGGTCAACTGAGGAGTAGTTTCACAACGTTTGGATATGCAACATTTAACGATAAAATAGTGGAGTTACATCTTGTTTGATGTACTACTGTTATTGGGAGATAGGCCGAGCGGTGGGGATGCAGGTGAAAGCTGCAGGCAAAAATGACTGCATAGGCAGATCAGCATAAGAACGCATCGCCTACTGTTAGAAATAGAGAAAGCGATGAAGAGGAGACAACCTGCAATAATATAGTGCCCTTAACAGCCTTTGGAGTACTGTTGTGTTGCCTAAATGATGAAAGATAACAGGTGTGCTTTACTGGAAGCATTTTCCTGTGTCAATATTTTGGGCTAATCTCCCGATCCTCATGTTGCTGAGCCAGCTGCCCCTAACTCCGCCTCATGCTGGTCACACAGCAATAAGGTGGTTGACTGAGCACAACCCATCTGCCATCCTTTGTATGTCCGAAACAGATGGCTGCAGGTTTGGAAACTTTACTAATAGATACGCCTTACCTAAGTCTTACTAAGGAACAGAAATTAGAGAGATGTATTCAGATATTCAAATTCATTGTAAATTGTAATTATAGGCAATTTTGGTGGCTTTCCCAATTTAGTGCTGGGCATTCACTGGAAAATTTGGCAAAGTAACTTAGGAACTAATTTGCAAATGAAGAAATCGGACGTGGGTTAAGTTTGGATCCTAAAATTCTACACAATGTCCAAATGCAACGTGCATTAACACAATTTTGCTCTTATGTCAGATTTTATGATGCATGCCTTCACAGTTCAGGGCCCTGCTTGAAGAAATAGGCCACACAACATTGTGGTTAAAACTGGATGATTTATAGGCAAGATCTTTAACTAGGTAAATAATATGCTTCAAAGGAGTGGCTATAACAATGTTTTTTGTGAATAATGTTTGCTGCTTAATTTGCACAAACGGAGTTTAGTCTCTTGATACTGAATTATTTGACCTTGGGTTGTTATATATAATCTTTTAAATCTAAGAGAAAAGATTGGTATAAAAGTGGGCAGCCCCTGAAGAAGGAGTTTATCCAAGCTGCCATAAATCAGAATTTTCATCTATATCTTTATTTCTATATGCAAAAAGATCATAAAGCACTTCAAAGAGGTGTTATCAAACAAAAGGCAATATTGAGTCATGCAATCAGGACAAATAACCACAGATTGATCAAAGGTTTCATGGAAAGTCTTAAAAGAAGACAGAAAGAAAGTCATAGAGGCTTGGGAAGGAAATTCCAGAGCTTTAGGCTGAGGTGCTAATGGTGGACCAATCGAATTTGGGGATGATGTCAGAATTAGAGAAGCGCAGATATCACAAAGCTTCAGTCTTTCCAATACTTGGTCGGAAGAAACTTGAGCTCATCCAGTACTGGACATCGGACGGGTTGCTTGAAAACTTAGAGATAGTGATATAAGTTGTGGTAGTGAGATAGAGTTGATTATTGTCTGTGTACTTACGGAAACTGGTTCTGTATTTTTGGATAATGCCATTGAGGGGCAGTTTGTCAATGAGAAATAGGAGCAGAGACAGACATAAGGTAACACAAAATAAACCTTTAACAAATAACCCACCAAGAACTTTTTACTACCTTTTCTTTCCTTTTATTTACAGCATTCACAATTTTAGTTCTTTTTCTTCTCTCATTCCAGTAATTAAATTTTAACTGATAAATTATTCTACTGTCTTTTGTTGTTCATTCACAAACCAAAGATTCATATCATTAAGCAGAAACAGAACGGTTAAGCAGTCAAGTGCTAGCAGGATCTCATTGGTGGAAAATGTAACTAATGCATAAAAAATTCAGTGCTCTAAATGATGCAATTTGAAAAAGATTCCAAAAGCAAGGGTAATATAAAGACAGACTTAACCAAACACTCAACCTTTAGGATGTTACAGCTATTAGCTGAGTCAAAGATATCATACCAGGTACACACAAAGCTCCAAAGAAATTGCTTTAGAGTCAACAAGTAGATTGCTTTTAATGAATTTTTTTTGGGACTTTTGGAGCTCTCGTTCCATGATTTCATCCAATTTTCCATGATTTATCAATGCCCTTGAGTATTGTTAGATGTGCCTTGACTGATTTATTTGATTTTTATCCCCATGCCCATTGAAGTTCAATTTATGATTGAAGATATACTGGATTTGAAATGTTACTTGTTTTCAGCTGCAATGGGGAGGGAGAGGCACGCACATTTAGCAATACTTGCAAGAAGTCCCGTAAGTTTGAGAGCAAATTTAGAGATGACAGGAGGTTAGAATTACAGGAGCACAGATATAACAAAGCTTCAGTCTTTCGTCCTGCCATTATAAAGAATTATAGTGACTCTCTTGGAAGCTCCAAAGGGTAATTTTGGGGATTTGATGTTGGCAGGCTTGCAATTTCAAAACAGTCCAAAGGCTCACAATAGACTTGAATATATAAAGATAAATGGTTTGTGGTCTGGAACACCCTATCGGTTTGGCAGTTGAGATTTGACAGAACTGTTAGGAATGCAACTGAGGTCTTGCTTACCTATAGCAGCTATTGCTGGTTACTAATCTACCCTTTTCCAAGGTGAGCAAATGGGGTATATTAAATTAGATGTGGAAACATAAACAAATCAAAATTCTTCAACAAATGTATCACTACTAAATAATTTTGAGCATAAATAAAATGGAATGGAGAGAAATATATGTTTTAACATTTCGAGAAAGAAAAAAATGATTGCAGTTGTTTAGCACCCTTTATGACCTCAAGATATCAAAGTGTTTGGAAATGACAAAACATTTTTATGCTCATAAAAGTAACATCCACAGAAGTACACCAGTATAACCAGATTTACTTTTACAACAAGCCAGTAGTTAAATGGACATTGTTGTAGATACTAGTTAATTATGCCAGATTTATTCAATTATTTGAATTTAAATTTAAGTTTTTTCGATATCCTTTGCAATGTGTTTCAAGCAATTTTACAATAATCGGCACATATATAAGCAACACATTACACAAACACATGAGAATGACAAACTGAAAGAAGATAACAAAAACAGAAAATGCTAGAAAAACACAGCAAGTCAGGCAGTATTTGTGGAAAGAGAAAGTCAAAATTTTGGGTCTTCAATCCTTCATTAGAACTGCATTCGTCAGAACTGAGTTTTTCCCAGCACCTTGTTTTGGTTTCAGATTTCCAGCATCTGCATCATTTTGATTTTCAAACTAAAAAAGTGTGGATTTCTCTCAACTGCACAGAAAGAGCATTTTGGTGCATTTTGTGTCTAACTAGCTGCAGATCTTTTTTTGAGAATTGTCAGCTGAGATTTCTAAGAGTTGAAGATCTATTTCGATGCAGCGCTCATAGAAGAGAAAGATGCTCTTCCACCAATCTGAAGAATACTTATCACGCTGAGTCACTGCACTTCCAAGAAACTGGAGAAATACTTGACACCAAAGAATGGATTTTGACAGAGACCACAGGACTACATGTCAGCTAGCCCAGCATTAATCATCGGGGCTTGTTACAATCTATTATTAAGTGACAATAGAATAATTACAAAGAATGAGCAGAATAAACATTTGTATGAAAGAGAAATTGTATTTGATGAACTTAAGAGTTCTTTGTAACCAGCACTGCCAAAGAAAAGGAACCAAGGAATGAAGTTTATTTAGATTTCCAAAAGGCTTTCAAGAAGCTGTCACATAAAAGGATACAGAACAAGGTGAATGCTCATAAGATTGAGGGTAATATATAAACATCGAAAAGAGCATTAGTTGACATCCAGAAGACAGAAAGTTGCTTTCTGAGACAGTTTGTTGAAAATCTTACAAGAGAAGGAGCAGTTCTATGCCTGATCTCAAGGAATGTAACTAGGCAAGTGGATTAAGTGTCAGTTGGAGAGCACTTTGGAGATAGTGACCATAATTCTGTTTCAAGGTAGTCATGGAAAGAGATAAGGAAGGTCCTGAACTGGGGGGATGTCAATTTCAATACCATAAGAGAAGACCTGGCAAAAGTAGATTTCAAGCAGCTACATACAGGTAGGTCTGTATTGGACAAATGGGAGCCACTCGGAAGTGAAATAATGAGAACCCAGGATGAAAATGTTTCTATTAGGGTGAAAGGCACAGACAGTAGGTCTATGAAAACCTGGATTTCAAAGGATATCAAGGGCTGGATAAAGAAATAAAAGAAAGCATATGGCAGATACAGAGAACGAAAAATAGAGGAGGTCCTTCAGGAATACAGAGTCTGTGGGGGGGGGGGTTGGGGGGGGGAGGGACTTGAAAATAGAATGATGGCAAAGAGGGGGCACAAAATATCAATGGCAAGAAGATTAATGAAAATCCCAAAGCATTTTCTGGGAACATAAAGGGCAAGAAGGTAATCAGGGAAAGGAGAGGGCCCACTGGGGACCAAAGTGGTAATCTGTGTGTGGAACCAGAGCATGTAGGTGAGATCTCAAATGAATACTTCTCATCTGTATTCACTAAGTGAAGAATATTATAGCAGAATTGAGGGAGGGGAGGGCGCACAGAAATTCTAGAACATGTTATCATTAAACGTGAGGTTCTAGAGATCTTAGCAGGCTTAAAGGTGGATAAGTAATGGGACATGATGAAATGTATCCCAGTCTGCTAGGAAATTGCTGGGGCCCTGACAGATTTTTAAATCTTCGCTGGACACAGATGAGGTGCTGGATGACTGGAGGACAGCAAATGTACTACCCTTAATCAAGAAGGTGCAGCAGCGATGACCAGGGATTAATCAAAGATAGCAAGATTTTGTTAAGGGAAGATCCCAAGTGACTAATTTGATTAAATTTTTTGAAAAGGTAATAAAATGTATTGATGAAGGCAGTGCAGTTAATGTAGTCTATGTGGACTTCAGTAAGGTCTTTGACAAGGTCCCATGTGGGAGACTGGTCCAAAAGGTTATACCCCATGGGGTCCAGGACAAGTTGACAAATTGGATCCAAAACTAACTTGCTAGGAGGAGGCAGAGGGTGATGATGGAAGATCGTAAGTTGGTAAATTGGTTTATTAGTGTCACGTATACTGAGGTACAGTGAAAAACTTTGTCTTGCATGCCATCCATACAGATCATTTCATCAAAACAGTGTATTGAGGTAATACAAGGGAAAACAATAACAGAATGCAGAATAAAGTGTTACAGTTACAGAGAAAGTGCAGTGCAAGCAGACAATAAGGTGCAAGGCCAATGAGGAAATAAATTGTTGGGTCAAGAATCCATCTTATCGTACTAGAGGACTGTTCAATAGTCTTATAACAGCAAGATAGAAGCTGTCCTTGAGCCTAGTGGTACGTGCTTTCAGGTTTTTGTATCTTTTGCCCGATGGGAGCAGGGAGAAGAGAGAATGTCTGGGGTGGGTGGGGTCTTTGATTACACTGGCTGCTTTGCTGAGGCAGCGAGAAGTGTAGACAGAGTCCATGGAGGAGAGGTTGGTTTCCGTGATGTGCTGAATTGTGTCCACAACTCTCTACTGTTTTTGTGATTGGAAGCCTGTGACCAGTGTGGTGTATCACAGGAATCAGTGCTGGGACTCTTAATGCTTATTATATAGATTAATGATTTGGATATGAATGTAGGCAGTATGATTACTAAGTTTGCAGATGACAAAAAAAAAATCAGTATTGTTGTTGATGGTGAAGAGGATATCTGTAGGCCAGGCTGATATTGATCAGTTGGTAAGATGGATGGAGCAATGGCAGAAGGAATTTGATCCTGATAAGTGTGAGACAATGCACTTTGGGAGGACTAGTAAGGGTAGGTCATACACAGGAAATGGTAGAGCCCTAAGGAGTATTTAGAAACAGAAGGACCTTGGTGTACAAGTCCAAGGATCTCCTAAGTTGGCAGCACAGGTAGAAAAGGTGGTGTAAAAGGTGAATGGAATATTTGCCTTATTAGCTGGGGCACAGAATATAAACCATTGGTTCAAAAGCTGAAGTACTATGTACACTTCTGATCCCCACAATTTAAGAAGGATCGCACTGAAAAGGGCATAGAAATGATTCACCAGGAATTTGTCTGGGATGGAGAATTTCAGTTATGAGGTGAATGGATAGGCTGGGTTAGTTTTCCTGGGAGTGGTGTTGGCTGAGGGGGACATCTGAGGAAGTATAGAAAATTATGAGGGGAAATATGATAGATAGCAGGAAACTCTTCTCCATAGCAGAGGTATCTAAAACTAGAGGACATAGGTTTAGGGAAAGGGGTAAGAAGCTTAGAGGGGATTTGAGGAAGAACAAAGAGGGCAATTGGAATCTTGAATGCACTGCATCAGGGGATGGTGAGGGCAGATGTCTCACAATATTTAAGAAAGATCTGGACAAGCACTTAAAATGCCAAGACATTGAAGAATATGGACCGAGTGCTGGTAAATGGGATTAGTACCGATAAATACTTGATGGTTGAAGTGGAACCAAAGGGCCTGCTTCTGTGCCATATTCATCCAAACTCTCTGGACAAACAGTAGATTTTCAGGATGGAAAGCTGTAACTAGAATACCTCAGTGCTGGGGCCTCAGTGATTAAGTATAATATTAATGACTTAGATGAAATTACTAAATGGAATGTTATCACAGTTTGCTTATTATCCAAAGAAAGGAGAGCAAGTTGTGAGGAAGACACAAGAGTCTGCAAAGGGATATAGACAGGTTAGGTGGCTTGGCAAAAACATGGCAGATAGAGTGTAATGACAAGAAATGTGATACAGGAATATTTTGTATGTAGAAATGAAAAGCAGAATTTTAATCAAAGAGGCACAAGCTGACTTATTTTGAACATTCACTGTTTGGGATATAGGCCTCAGAGCATTTATTGCTCATTCCTAAGTGCTCTTGGATAGGTATGAAAAGTATATTCCGCTCAGAAAATGGTTAAATGCATTATGCAATACAGTCCTATGTTACTATTACATAATTTATACAGAAGATTCACAGGATATCAATGTTATATTTGTTCATGTTTTAAGTAATTTTCATGGCCAAATAATGCAAGGGGATCTTACATAAGTCCAGCCTCTCAATGTACAAATCGCAGAGTGCCCCAAACTGTGACTTTTCCCTTGAAGCCTTAGCAATAAGTGCATTAAACTTCAGTGTGTCCCTCAGCACATTGTCCTGCCAGTCTGAAATATGCCAGTCTGCAACATTCAACAGTGGACAGGTTCTTATACTGGAAGGCCAGCAAGTGCATCTTTCACTAAGTAACTTATTTTCCAGCAGCAGTCTCAGTGTGGTTTGTGGGAACAGCACATAAAGGTCAGAGTCCATTTTATGTAGCTGTTTGAGATGAACCTCAGCAAAGAACACTGTAGTTCCTTCCAGACACAAACATGTATTCTAGAGTACAGTCTCAACTCCACCACAGCCACCTCAAGAGATGAATCAGGCAGCAAAGAGACTCTGTCTGTGCATGGAAGATCTGACAGGGCAAGTCTTTCCTACCATGATCCAAACAAGTTCTAGGTACGTGTTGCTTGAAGTATTCCGCCAAATCACTTTAGCAACTGATAATGACATGGCCATTTTAGAGGGTACTTCAGAGTCAACTACATGACTGTATCTGTAATCACATACAAGACAGACCAGGCAAGGGCAGCAAGTTTCCTTACTGAACCAGATGGATAGGACTACAATTCAGTAGTTTCATGGTCACTATGGTCACAGAGAATAACTTGAGAAGAATGAATGATAATCTCATTGAAATATCCTAGATTCAGAAGGTGCTTGATGGGATATAGATGTATATTCTGGTGGAGGAGTCCAGACCTCTGATTGAGAGGTGAACCACATAAGAATTTGTTCTACCAGCGGCAAGAGGTGACTATACAAAACTAAACAGGTTCTGCTGGGCTTTGAAAGTATGTTTGTACACTAAATGTAAAATTATTTGACCTTTTGCAATTCTCTGAGATGACCAGGCAATGTGGTACAGTAATGAAATATGTAAGAGTATACAAAGGTGAATAAGACATTAATAAAATAGCTTAAAATATATAGATAACAAACAGAATTTTTTGAAAACTATCAACAAAATATGTTTAGGCTTCACCAGTAACTTTTCTAGTAATCAATCAAGTCTTTGTTTGGGTGGACTGATACATATATAAACCAGAGTTAAGGGAACAAACAATATAGCTTTTAATATCATTTAGACAATGTAGGGGATCAAAGAAGAATGTTATTGCAGCAGTAAATTGTAATTCCAATGTAAACTGGATCCTTCAAAAAGATTTTAGGAGGGAGACATTATTGTGCATCAGACTGATATCATTGCAAGAAATTGCAGCACTGAATGAGTACTTATTCAAAATATTTGCTACAATAAATGCAACAGTAGTTCCAGATTGATTACTGTAAAAGGAGTCAATGAATCACAAGAAAATGTTTACATAAGATTACTCCTCATTATGACCTTTAATACTCTTAGAACAATTGGCAAGAATATTGTGTAAAATGAACAAAGGCACTTACTTGGTAAGTTTTTGGGAAACCATGGCTGTCAGAAATTCGGTTACAATTTCTGGAGTCTGATATTTGCAGGGTGTTTTGGACAAATATTTAAGAGTCTGTGGGTAAAATGCAGGACAAAGGTTAAATACTCCATAATACAGTAGTATTCAATTAAAACTGTAACATGATTACATCTTATTTTCTATGTTGCACACTGTTCAATATCAGTTATTACCTTCATAAAAATACAAGGAAGTTAAACAGGGATAGAATTGGAACAGTAGTCAAATACCAGCATCTTATCAAAGCCAATATTACTTGCTTCAATAAATATAAAATCAGCAGCTATGAATGTCAAAATCAAAATTTATTATCCACAGGATGCATGATTGGCCAACTACTAAAATTCAATCTTAGCATTAATTTAAAAACAGATGTAATTTTCTTTTCACAATGCCATCTTTATTTGGTGCATTATAATTGACTCCAAGTTATCTACTATTCTACGTATATCATATTAATTTAATCATCATGCATCAAACCATGGTTATGATGAGTGCCAGCAGGAAATTTAGAATGTACTTTTTGTAGATTTCAGTCCAGCATGTGGAGGTCAGGCATAGTTTAGGTTCCCTTCTACATTCTTCCTTTAGACTATAACACACATTGATCCAATCTCAAAATAGCATTCTTATTACCAACAAAAAAATTAATTGTGTTTTAAATTGAACTTGACTGAATTCGTCACAAGAAGATTCAGGCACTGCACAGTAAACACAACATTTGGACTCAGCTGCAATAAAATGTGAGACTTGCATCCAATCATTGTGCAGTCAATCAAACAAGTATATATCTTATTGTGTAATTGGTTATAAAATAAGTTGCATTAATCTAACTTTCACCCAGCACAGCAATTCACTTTACAGTGGGGTCAGGAAATAAAACCAATAATGAGAGAGAATCACAAAAACGAAACCTTTGAGAAAACTGATGAGAATCAAGAACAAAAAGCCATGCAACAAAGATATGAGATCCAGTGTATTGTCTTATGATCGACAACTTTGACCACAAAGAATGGGCAGAGTGGATGGGAAAATTCACAGTACAACAGAATGATGCTGTTGTGATATCAAACTGGATGTGATTTCAGAATGAGGGTAGGAATTTCAAAGTAGACAGGGTGGGGAGAGGCAAGAGTCGGGGAGAGACCCAATAAAAATAAGCAGAGGTCAAATTAATAGCAGAGGCAGATTTGTACGGAATATATGTGCTAAATTGTGGATGAGCTTAAAATTACACAAGTTGTGTGCAGTCAGGAAAGAATGCATTAAAGAAATTGAATCTTGAATTGAAGGGATTGATAATGACTTTAAAGAGCAGTGGGTGGGTCAGTATTCTTGAACTACGAAGTGCAAGGGCCAGTACAGATTCCCTCATTACCTGCAAGGAAGTGCTTTGTTGTTTATCTAATCAAAAAGCTCTTAACGAATAAACAACAGCAGGGCAATCGGGACACACCTCATCATCACCTTTCCAGAAGATAAGGGATGTCAATAAATGCTGGCCTTGCCATTAGTAGCCACATTCCATTAAATGAATGAAAAATATATCCTCAGTCAAAATGCTTCACTAAGATTAGCATTAGTCTAGGGCCAGAGATGTACAAAATTTTTGCAGTGGGGGGAGAGGAACACAGTTCTGAACGTACTGAAAGGTCCTCATCGTTGTCATTCTACCAGTGCTTTTAACATTGGACTCCATGGAATCTGTATTAAAGAGACAACTTCCAATGATTTAGTTGGGAGATCCAGTGCAGAACCTATCCCAGGTTCGACCTACGGCAGGTTAAGTAACTCCATTGACTTAAATAGAAAATAACATTTTTATTTTAATAACATAATTTGCAACAGTTCCAGGATATTCTTTAATTTATGTGATTATCAGAGAAGTTCAAAAGCACTCAAATTTTTTGAAAGTTTTTATAGCTGATAAGCCTGGGTGTGGGATTTGCATTTGCTCTGCACTGGGTCTCAATAATAATGAGCCAGCTCTGGGGACCAGGCTGTTACTGCAAGTAAGTCCAGTTAGAAGATATGCAACTCATTGCTCAGTGTCACAGATCAGACTGGGCTGGATATGGTGCATGTGCCATTTATTTTATACTACTGCTCTATATAGTCATCGATTTTCTCTTATGGTTACCATCTTTTTTTCTGTCAATGTTCTCCTATGCTTCTCTTCACCTCAGAAAACACTATTGCTTTGTTGTACAATTCCAGCCCAAATTTTCAATATTCATACTTGTGCTATTGTGTATATAGCAGCATAAAAAATTAATTTATACATCACTCAATAGTGAACACTAGATATTTCCTCTCTTTAATCTCTAAAAATCACTTCTGAGTAGTCATGATTTAAAATTTAGTAGCATAAACATTTCTTGCAGAATTGAGATTTTACAAGTAACTATACAGTATATTGCTGGCTACTTCAAAGAGTATTAATGGAAATTAAGATTGAAAATCAAAAATTTGCTTGTCAAAAATAACAGGTACCAGCCACAACAATTCTGATAGCTTTCTGAAAATCCAAATTGTATCAAAGAGCAAATCAATCAGTACCTTTAAGAAAAGACAATCCATAATGCATTGCTATATAACTGCTGCTCTCTATAATTTACGTTTTCATAAGATTTTAAGACTCTAATTCTGTTATATTTGAATATGCACTATAAAAAGACAAATTTCTGTATCGCTTCATTGCAAATGAAAACATTCTACTCCCTCACTGCTCTCTATGGAATCCATTTTCCCTATTGACCAGAGAATGCAGGAGGGAGCATTAACTCAAAGGTTTCCAAGGCAACAAGATGTTTAATCTTGTGTGTTTCTGCTGGCGTTAGTGTACTGTTGCAAAGAAACTGCCAATAATTTTGATCATTGTTTATCGCAAAAGTTATCAACACCCAAGAAAGGCAAGACCAAACTCCGACTGATGAACTGCTAAAGGAGTTTAGGAGCCTCAGAAAAAAAAGTGCTTCTGGCAATGTAAATCTTGGCACCTGCAATGAGTTTGTGAAAATTACTCCCTCTCTCCCTCCCCAGTACCAGAAGTAAAGATGGACAAGGTTAGGAAGAATGGAAAAAAAGTTAAAAGCCCCAGTCCCCAACTTCAGACCAACCTAACTACAACCACTTTCACTTATACAGCATCTTCAATATAGCAAATGCCCAAAGGGACTTCAGAGGTGTGTAACTTAAAATAAACTGTTTCTGGGCACATAAAGAAATGTCAAGGCAGATGTCTTAAAACTTGTTCTTTGAGCTGGTTTAAAGAAGAATCCTGAAACAAAAAGGATATTTAGGGAGGAAACCCAAAAATTTAGGGCCTGGTCAGCCGCAGGCACAGCTGCCAACTGCAGAGTAATGAAATATGGGGATGATCAAGAGGCTAGAGCTGGAGTTCTGTAGATATTTTGGAGGCTTACGGGGCTGGAAAACATTACAGAGAGGGAGAAGTAGACCTTGCAGGGATTTGAAAACAATTGATAGAGTTAAAAATAAAATTAATGTAAAATTAATTAACTTAACAAAAACTGGGAGAGCAGAGTTTAGGCTGCCTTGAATTTTTGGAGTGCAGATTGAGGAAGGAGGTCAGCCAGGAGACTTTTTTGAGCAGTCAAGTCTTGAGCTAACAATAGGCATGGATAGTAGGCATCTTCAGCAGCAGATAATCCAAGGCAAAGCAGGGACAGACAATATTTTAAAGATGGAATAAGTAGCCTAAGTGATGGCACAGATGTGTACCTTAAGCTCGCTTGGGATGCTGTCAGTGTAATGTAGAAACTGGGACAGTATCTTTGGATGGTGCTGGAAGGGAGGCATGTAAATGACAAATGGGAGATGGAGAGCAAGAAAAGCTCTAAGCAGACACACAAGGCTACAGCTTAAGTGCAGAAAGAGAAGTCATTGCTGTTGATTCCACGCCAACAACTGGATAGATAAGAATGGATTGGCTGGGTGCATTCGGATCCAGCTTGCTGAGGGTGGAGAAACAATGTAGGAGGATGGTGTGGCCAATTGTGTTAAAGGCTGCAGAAAAGTTCAGAACAGATAACATTAATTTCAATGGATGTCATAGGTGACATTGGTAAGAGATGCTGCTTTAGCATTATGGCAAGGGCAGCAATCTGATTGAAGGGATTCAAATAAGGAGTTCTGAGTAGAATGGGCATTTATTTGGAAAGCTTCAAAACATTTAGAGGAAAGGAAGATGGCTTAGGAGTTTGTAAGGAAGGTGGGGTTAAGGGTTGGTTTGTTCAAGGAGAGAATTTTGATGCTAGATTTGAAGGAGAAAGGGAAAATACTTGAACAGAGCAAAACAATCATCAACAGCTATCGTGGGGACTGGGAAGGGAAGCTGGAAGATCAGCAGATTAGCGAAAACAAGATTGAAGGGGCAAGTAATGGGTGTTGTTTACAAGAGGAGCTTGAAGGCAGCATGAAGTGACAAGATGAGAAGCCAGAAAAAGATTGCAAGATCAGAACTAGGGCAAGAGAGTCATACTATGAGTTTTGCCCAGCAGGCTAGGGGAAGGGAGGGAAGCAGCTGATCAAATAGTCATAATCTTTGTGACAAAGATATCTATGAGCTCTTTATACCTCTAATTGGAAACGCAATGGACACAGAGGTGAGGGGAGGCAGCAGAAAAAGAAGTCGAAGGAAAAAGGGAGATTTACCTTTGCAGTTCAGGACAGTTAATACTCTTGCAATGATTGGGCCTGACAGTACTCTATATGTTCCAGCGAGATCTCATCTTGCAGGGTCATAGAGTCATACAGCATGGAAACAGGCTCTTTGGCCCACTGAGTCTGTGCTGACCATCAAACACTCATTTACACTAATTCTACACCAATTGTATTCGATTCACCCACATTCCTCTCAAACTCCCCTTGGATTCTACCACTCACATACACACCAGAGGTAATTTACAGTGGCCAATTACCATCCAACCAATACATCTTTGGGATATGGGAGGAAAATAGTCATAGGAAGAACACATATACTCCCCAAAGACAGCACCAAAGTCAAAGTCGAGTTTATTGTCATATGCACAAGTACATGTCTGCACAGGTGCGATGAAAAACTTGCTTGCAGCAGCATCACAGGCACGTAGCATCATATAATTAGCATTCACAAGAAAGACACAAATTAAACATAATTTTTACATAATTTTTACAAGAAAGAACTCAATTAGGACAAAAAAAATGAAGTCCATTGTAGAGCAAAGTGGTCATAGTGTTGCTAAACCGCAGTAATTAGGGTTGTGTGTCCAGAGGTCAGGATTGAGTCCAGGTCACTGGAGCTGCGTCAATAGGCATCAGCTCCACTAGCTGTTCAAAAGGCCCAGGATTTTGACCTGAAATGATAACCTTTTCCACATATGCTACCTGACGTACCGAGTGCTACCAGCATTTTCTGTTTTTATTGCAGATCTTCTGATGAATGGCTAAGCCAGATGTCCACAAATCTGTTCAAATCTTCTTCCATAGAACAATACAGCACAATACAGTCCCTTTGGCCCACCATGTTGTGCCGACCTTTAATCCTTGCTTAAGACTATCTAACTCCCTTCCTCCCACATATCCCCCTATTTTAAATTCCTCCATATGCTTATCTAACAATCTCTTGAACTTGACCAGTGTACCTGCCTCCACCACCACCCCAGGCAGTACATTCCATGCACCAACCACTCTCTGGTTGAAAAACCTCCCTCTGATATCTCCCTTGAACCTCCCACCCACTACTTTAAAGCCATGCCCTCTTGTATTGAGCATTGGTGCCCTGGGAAAGAGGCGCTGGCTGTCTACTCTTAGCCATAAAACTGAGAATACAATTTAAGATCCTCCATGCATGCATACCTTGTACCTACAATCTGCATTGCATTCATTCTCCTCTTCTCCTTGAGTCTATTGTTGGGCCTTCCCTTCCCCTGAGTAAATAGTGTGGAAAAATAACAAACGTCCTGGTGATCTGAAGCCTTAAAGTACAACCATCTTTCTTTCCTGTCCCATTAGAGCGTAGGGTCAGAGACCCTGAGCCTGCACTGACATCTGTTCCTTTGTGCAGGGCTGACTTTTTGTGTTTTCGATCAGGTAAAAAAACAAGTTTTTTTTTATTATTTTTGAAAATGATATAAATTATCCTCTCACAACTTGGTCAGATGATGGAGGCACACATAAGCGAAGCAACAGAGAAAAAGTCAGAGGGAGGCAGAGAGAGCACGAGAGAGACATCAAGAGAGGAACAAAGGGGGAGAGAGGTAGAGGGAGTGAGAAAATACTTTTCCTATCAAGTTCCCTCATAATTTTGATTTGTTTTTAAATTTTTAGATGAAAACTAAAGAGCACAGTAATCAATTGTGCAGCTTCTAAAGACTCTTTTCATAAGCTATGTAGGAATACTGAAGTAAATCTTAAAGAACATCACATTAGCAAAACAAATTTGGTCAACCACCATTAAAGCTGCACGTTCACTCATGATTGCCAGATTCTCATTAGAAGCTGGTGTAGAAAATAAGTATAAACTTTGACAACCCAATTGCTGCACAGTGCTATATTCCACTCACCTCATACATTATTGTGTTAAGATTCTGCTGACCAGCACTATGTTTCTTATTCCCACTTTCTTTCCGTTGTTCTTTCAGATCAGTCAGAAGTTTAAAGACCTGCAAATTGAGAATGAAAGGTTAAAGGTATGTCAATGGGTGCAGAGTCAGAACCAAGTTTCAAATATTACATTACAGGCATAATTCAATATCTCAGGAGGAGAGCTATTTCCACAGAGCATGCAAAATACTGTATTACAAGGAAAGAAAGGCTTGTATTTATCTTCTTCTTGGGATTGAGGAAGATTTACTTCCACTCTGACTTTGTGGTTTCTGAGGCGGCAACTGCAGACCCTTTCACTGGTGGGCAGGTAGTGGAGATGGGAAGGGAAGGGAAAACAGAAGGGAGTGGTTACCAGAAGTTAGAGAAATTGATGTTGATGCTGTCAGGTTGGAGACTACCAAGATGGAATACAAGGTGTTGCTCCTTATCTTTCTCTGATAGACCTAAAAGATTCCAAGTGTTTACTTAATACCTCTCACATACATGAAGGTGCTCAAAACAGCTCTCAGCCATTAGAGGAATTCTGAAGTCCAAATACTTTAATTAGAATAAAGGGTATCTAATTTGCACACTGCAAGCTCCCATATTCAGCCCCATGCTGACAAGATAAATCTGTTGAAGTGATATTGATTGAAGGCCTTGGGAAAAGTCCCTTCTGGATGGCAGCATGGGATCTTTTATGTCTATTAGGAAAAGCAGGCTTACCTTATTCTAAAGTCTCATTCAAAAGATGATACAGGAAACATATCTTCAGTACTGCACAGGACTGCCAGCACAGATTTTGGTGCTCACTCTCTGGGTGGTATTTGATTTGGAATCAAGAATGCTAATATCTGAGCAAATACATTCTAACAGGCACTCCCCAGATAGACTGTTCTTTAATGATTAGGCAGAATCACTCCTTTTGTATGAGAGAACTCCATGTTTAATTATTATGGACAAACAAAATACAGTTTTGTTCATAAAAACAATTACAAGAAGCAAAACAATTTATTTTGTTTTTGTGATATACAAATGAGTGAGGAAAGATTAATTCCATATATTCACTTGGCATGTGTGTACATGCCTAGACATAAAAGCATAAAACCACAGGAAAAATAAGTAGATTAACATTAGTGTAGATGGTAATGGTCTGAAGAAAAATATCTAGTGAGGGTACCAAAGCATATATTACAATAATTTAAGCACCTTTGTTGTTAAGCAGTATTAAAAAACCTGCTGTACATATTTTAATTGAAATGCAATATCAACAAAAAAAATCAACATCTTACCTCATAATTACTTAGCATTGCAGCATTTGCATCTTTTCTGAAATAGATAAAATTGCATTGCTTAAAGAATCCACAGCAGTGACCTGAGCTAACCCTTGTTGAGAAAGGAATAGCAGAGGACCGTATTATCCAGGGAGAGGAATAGTGGAATGTCAATAGGGGTTTTGGTTCATTGATATGGGGGTAAAAAATGGTGTTTTCCAGGGTGGCATGAATGGGAGGTGGAGACAGTGAAAAGATAGGAAGAGTTAATATACGTGATGGGAAAGGGTGTTGGGAAACGGTCCACAGGTGTAAGTGGACCAGTGAGGGGGATTACATTGTTGTTCAGTGGCATCACCAACAGAAGTAAGGCAAGGAGATTTGTAAGAAAGGGCAGTAAAAGAAGGAAAATTCGTTAGGTGAAAGGAGTGGAAAGGAAGCATGGAGACGGCAGAAAGTAGTGGGAGACAGCAGGTAGTGAGGCAGAAGTTCAGACATTGTTGGTGGGAGGAATGAAAGCAAAACACTTCCCCTCCCATGTGGGTAAATCTACCTTGTTTAAATAAACTGTATTGGGAAGCCCCACAGGGATCCCACCATCCACTGCGTTCCCACTGCGCTGTGCTTTCAATGTGTGTCCTTGATTCACCCCACAAACACAACTTGGTCCAGTGTCATGGCACCTAGCCCAAAAGAGACTGAAATGGCCATATGTCCACTGAAAAACAAGGCCTCTGGAGCAGATGGCATCCCTGCTGAAGTTCTAAAACTTGGCAGACAGAAACTTCTAGCAGAAGTCAACAACCTGGTTGCCCTCATTTGCGAAGGGGAGAGCATGCCAGGGGACCTCAAAGACAAAGTAATCATGACCATCAAGGAGACAAATCTGGAAATGGCTTCTTCCAAGCTGATATCTCCAGCATTGAGACTCTGATTATGCTCAGTTAGCTCAAATAGGCAGGGCACATCCACCACATGCCACACACCTGACTCACAAAACAGGATCTTTACTCAGAGCTCTGTCACAGCAGGGGATAACTAGGAGGGCAAATAATCTGCTTCAGGATTGTTTTCAGAACCTCAATGGAAACCAATGTAACATCTTCACCAACTCAAAAGGAATCCCTGGCCCATGTCTGTCAGATAAGAGATGAAGCAACCCAGAAGCCACTGAGCACCTCAACAGGAACACACAGTAATGACACAAAAAAATGATGAAAGAAATACAGAACCTCCCAAACAACCACCCACTCACTCGGTCCAGCTCCTGTTGGAAGCTGTGATGGATCCTGATTCAGGACCTTATCATTGTAACTTGCCCGACAGGCACAAGGTCCAACTCCTGCATTAAAATGCAACAATCCTTTCCAGGATTCTTCCATTGACTGCTTCAAAAATATTTATGACAATTCCATTTAAAAAATATCAACATGTTTTTTTGAAGTTCAAAAATTGAAACTTAAGGCATTTCACATTTGCAGAGGGACCAGCACAGCGAAGATAGGAAGACCAAAGCACCATATACCTTTAGAGGTGGCAGGATTCAAAGTATATGTGACCAACTATCATTTCAAAATGTCAGCTGCAAATAGTATCATGAGAAAGTCATTAAGTCTGACTTCAAAACACACTATATCATTGATATTTATAGAAATATTGAGATTGGTACACATACTTATCCAATTTGACAACATGCATTTATAAAACATCCCAAATCACTGCAGCAAAGAAACATCCTACAAATGTTCACACTGAGCCAAAAAAAGGAGGAATTCCTAAAAGCTTGGCAAAGAGGGATGCTTCTACGAGAAGTGATGGGACTTAAAGGATGAGAAAGTTTAAAAGTTTAGGGAAACAGAAGTAAATGATCTTTATTATGCCACTCTTGTGTTTCAATTATTGAGTTTCTTCCCCATTTCAAATGCTTGCTACAATTCATAACAGCTTCAGATGATCTCAGATGAGCTGTCTGCTATTACGCATAAATCTCCAGGGCAGAACTGCACAGACAAAGCAGCAGCTTCCATCACACTTCACAACAAGTGATGAGAGAGACTGTATGATCTGGGCAGTTTGTCAACACATGGGGTAGGTGCCCTCATTCCCCAGCAATGCAGCTCCAAGACCCCTCACTCACCTTGACCCACCTAATAGCAGCCCTCACAGAAAGTCTCTCCACACCAAGCCCTGGACTAGCTGTCATGTGTTTGGACTGGGGATCAGGAGCACTTGAACAAATCAGTGCTCTGCGGGGTAGGGCTGAGCAGGTACCGAT
Source organism: Pristis pectinata (assembly GCF_009764475.1). Lineage (NCBI taxonomy): Eukaryota > Metazoa > Chordata > Chondrichthyes > Rhinopristiformes > Pristidae > Pristis > Pristis pectinata. The sequence goes on along the minus strand of NC_067425.1, from coordinate 20,007,806 downwards.
GTACTAATTTCTATTGATTCCTTGTTTGCACTGGATTGGTGGTTCTCCAGTACTTCAGGCAGACATGAAGACAGACACTAAATTTGCCCTTTCTAGCCTGTGCCTTTCAACATATCTATAGGAGTTCTTAGTCTGTTTTTGTGTTTTTGGCTGGATTCTTCTATCAATTTCTTTTCACCTTCTGTTGATTTCCAAATCACTCCCAATCCTCAGATTCACAGGATTGTTGGGGCAACTTTTTCAGCCTTTCCCTTAGAATTCTTCAATTTCTCCTGTAATCCATGATTGGACCACATTTTCTATTGTATCTTTGTGCCTTACAGAAATATATATTTGTTCAAATCATGTACTGTGTCTTTAAATCCTAACTATCGCCTGTCCAAGACAACCTCCACAAGCTCTCATTCCCTTTATTTTATCCTTTTAAGCAATCCTTTCTCCCACTCATGTCACACCACTTCAGTTATGTAATTCAAATGACTTGGCCCCAAGTATGAAATTCCATCCCTAAATTCCTCTACCTTCCTCCTCTCTTTTAAGAACCTATTTAAAATTGATCCAAAGATCAACCCTTGATATAGACACTGCAAGTTCAAGTTAGGAATTTATCAAGTGTTCAACAGACAGGATAATTCCATGAACTAAACATGGAGGAGAAATCATAAGATTATTCTTCTTCTAAATTTCTTTAAGAATACTTCAAAGACTTAAGTTTTTTAAAAAAAAACATACCATAAAAAATAGTTTGAATGAACAACTAAATATAAACATTTTCACATGAAATTGATATTCATTAAATAGAACATTGCATATAGAACAGCACAGCAAGGGGACAGGCCATTCAGCCCACCATGTCTGTGCCAACCTTGATGGCAATCTAAACTAATCCCATCTGCCTGCACATGATCTGTATCTTTCTTTTCCTTGCCTGTTCATGTGTTGGTCTAAATGCCTCTTAAACACTGCTATTGTATCTGTTTCTGCCACCACCCCTGGCAGCATGTTCCAGGGTCTACCACTCTGTATAAAAACTTGCCTCATAAATCTGCTTTAAACTTTCCCCCTCTCATCTTAAAACTATGTCCTCTTGTATTTAACACTTCCACTTAGTGAAAAAAGACTCTTTCTACCCTATCCACGCCGCTCATAATTTCATACACTTCTATCAGGTTGCTCCCCAGCCTCCGATACTGCAGAGAAAACAATCCAACTTTGTTCAACCTCTCCTTATAGCTAATACACTCCAAGCCAGAAAATATCCTAGAAGACATGCATTTAAGGTGAGAGGGGGAAAGTTTAAAAGATGTGCAGGGCAAGGTTTTTTTAAACACAGAGAATACTAGGTGTCTGGAACAGACTGCCAGCATAATGGTGGAAGCAGGTACAATAGTGGCATTTAAAAGGCTGTTACACATACAAATATGCAGGGAATGGAGGGATATGGATCATACGCAGGCAGAAGAGATTTAGTTTAATTCAACATCGTGTTCGGCACAGACGTTGTGGGAGAAGGGCCTGTTCCTGTGCTGTATTATTCTATGTTCTATCCTGGTGAAATATGGAGCTAACTGTAGCATACAAGTTACTTTTGGGGTGTTAGGATGTATATTTAGCAGGAGTGCAGATGACTGAGTAACTCCCATCAATCAAATAAGGGACCACAGGGTTGTAACAACCTGAGACTGTTTTCCTTGTAGTATCATGTTGCTGAACAGAGGTGAATGATGTTCCACTTACTGCCAGTAGATGGTGATTGAATTACACAAATCAATTTTCTCTGTACTTCTGATACATGAACCAGCATCCAGTGATTAAAATGCAATTTAAAATTCTCAACTAGATCTTTGATACCTATTTTTATATAATCATAAGTCCAAAGAAACCCTGAAAACTCACGATGACAATAAATAAGTAATAACTAGAACAGTCTAAATTTCTTTTCACGGTAACCACAAAAAATAGGAGCAGAAGTAGACCACCAGGCCCCTCAAGCCTGCCCCGCCATTCTATTTAATCATGGTTGATCAATACTGGCCTCAACTCCTCTTCTGTGCCAGTTCCCCAAAATCCTCAATTCCTCAATCTTTCAAATATTCTCCTCGTTACCACTAAAAATTGTAAACACAAGAAACCTTGCCATAGATATGAAAATGTATAATTCATAAAAGAAAGCATAAAAGCAGCAGCCCATAAGATTCTCTCCAATATTCCCACTTGGGAGTTTCCTGTCAGTAAAGTTCCTTTTTAGACTAAAGGACTTTCCAAAATGTTAGTGAACCACTAACCATAATGCTTCCTTCTTCCACAAAGATCATCTTGTGTCCCTGAATGTACTGTTTCGGACTAACTTTGCTGTACTATATGAACAAAATCATGAATACACTTGGACCCATATTATTTTAACAACTTGCATTTTCAAAGACATACAGTGAAACCTCAAAGCATTGATAAATAGCCACTATGCAGGAGGTAGGCGTATGACATGATATGGGTTAATGTGAAGCATGTGAAGATAAAAATAGGGCAATTTAAATTCAGATGGTGGCTAGGAAGGTCGATGTGATTGGGGAAGAGGTTCATAGGTTTGTGGAATAAAAGTACGGCTTCTGTATGGCAACAGAAATATAGTTAGCGAGGCCATAAATACAGTCGAAAGAGAAAGCAGAGTAGCATGTTTTCAGAAATCATTGAGTAACTGACCACATTTCACCTACAGGTATCTCAGTATCCTTCTCAAATGTCTAAAATACTGGAGGGCAGCTATTAATTAATCTAACAAAGTAAGTTAATAAATAAACTGAAAGAGAACTAAAACAGTATTTTGACTGTGCACGTACTTCACAAAGAATTCTGTAAGGTTTTAAGCCAAACAATGCAGCAACACAGAGCTGTTGCTCACAACATCACTTTGCTCCCCTGTCAAGCTGAAATGTAACTGGGTTCCCATTCACCAATATCTGGATGTGGACACAATCAATGGGTTTTCCTTGTACAGAATTGGCACTGGGTACATTGCGTTCAACTGGTACTCTGAGTTCGAATCCATCTCTGGCCATGCATGGTTAATCTTGTCCACACCACGGACTTTTTAATATTCTCTATGCTGTAGACTGCTTAATCTTCTCTTCACTGTGCATTGCTCATAGAAATTTTCAATCCACATTGCATATGTTTCTTTTTCAGTGCTCATATTGCCATGCACAACATCTGCAACATTTAGACTTAATTGAGTGCATTTTTCCTTGTTTTGAAAGTTTGTACTTCTTTCTGTTGGCTATGCAATATTCGGCTTTGATTAGCTCTACAGCTATTTGTATGTACTTTTCTAGAGAACTGTGTCTCATATAGCAACTGTTCCTTTAAGCTGGGTTCCACAAATAGTCTGACTTCTGTCCTTCAAATCTGCCAATATCTATTAACAGGCTTCACTTTAAAAGTTAAATATAAAAGGATTCCTCCCCACTCCAGGTTGCACATGAAGAACTAATACCGGTCAACCATTTCACTGCCAGGTGGGTTGCAATGTGCTTGCAATACACTTAATGCATTCTCCAGGATCTATGTGAGGGCTTTATAGTATGGTTCAATTGCAACTACAGAGGTTCAAGAACATCTTAACTTTTATCTGTTCTGGTTTATCTGCCACAGTCATCTAAATATAGAGTGTAACCTCTTTCTTCCATTGTTTCCATTCTTTAGACAGGTTTCTTGCCCAGAAATCCAGCAGCTGAGACATCTTTATTTATTCTACTGTTTACTATCCCAAATGAATCATACAGCTTATCGTCTTTCCACAAACATTCATATTATCTCATTTGGAAAAGAATGCTTCCAGGATTCACTACTCCATTTTAGGCATGGCATCTAAATTTCATAGTTTCATCATCCAGCACTTGATGGAATACCAGTGCCTCTCTTAATCCCTCAAAGATGTAGGACGGCCAATAAAATACACTGATAATTGATGAAAAAATCTGCAGAGCCAAGAGCACATTTCTGTTGTATGGTTATTCAAAAGGTGCAGACATATTCAGAGTCATGGTCATCGACATAGAATCTCACAGCACAAAAACACCCAACTATACCAATCCCAGGACAACAAACAACCTGCTGGAGGAAATCAGTAGGTCATGTAGCATCCAGGGGGGAAAAGAAATTGTCAACATTTTGGGTCGAAACGCTGCACCAAAACCTGTATATTAATCCTATTTACCTGTATTAGGACCATGGCTTTCTTACATCGAACACAGAACAGTACAGCACAGTTTGGGCCCTTCAGCCTATGATGTTGTGCCGACCTGTATAAACCTACCCCATGATCAATCTAACCCTTCCCTCCTACACAGCCCATAACCCCCCATTTTTCTTATATTCATGTGTCTGTCTAAGAGTCTTTTAAATGTCCCTATTGTATCAGCCTTCCAGGCACCCACCACTCTGTGTAAAAAAAAAACTACCTCTGACATCTTCCCTAAACCTTCCTCCACTCACCTTAAAAGGATGTCCTCTGGTATTGCCGCCCTGGGGAAAAGGTGCTGACTGTCCACTCTATCTATGCCCCTCATAATCTTATACACCTCTATCAAGTTGCCTCTCATCCTGCGTCACTCCAAAGAGAAAAGCCCTAGCTCGCTCAACCTTTCTTTATTGGACATGTTCTCTCATCCAGGCAGCATCCTGGTAAATCTCCTCTGCACCCTCTCTAAAGTTTCCACATCCTTCCTATAATGAGGTGACCAGAATGGAACACAATACTCCAAGTGTGGTCTAACCAGAATTTTATAGAGCTGCAACATTACCTTGCGCCTCTTGAACTCAATCCCTTGACTAACGAAGGCCAGCACACCATATGCCTTCTTAACCACCCTATCAATTTGCACTGCATCTTTAAAGGATCTATGGACTTGGACCCCAAGATCCCTCTGTTCCTCCACACTGCTAAGAATCCTGCCATTAACCTCATACTCTGCCTTCAAGTTCGGTCTTCCAAAGTACATCACTTCACACTTGTCCACATCTGCCACTTCTCTGCCCAACTCTGCATCCTATCTATATCCCATTGTAACCTACGACAACCTTCTACACTATCCACAACACCTCCAACCTTCATGTCATCTGCAAACTTACCAACCCATCCCTCCATTTCCTCATCAAAGTCATTTATAAAAATCACAAAGAGCAGGGGTCAGAGCAGGAATCCCTTTGCCTTCGCGAATCAGTGTTTGTCTTAAATGCTGTGAGAGTATCTGCCTCCACCATCTCCTCAGGCTGGACATTCCAGAGTCCAACAACGCTCTCACATCCTCTCTGAACCTTCTCCCTCTGACCTGATGCCTATTATTTCTAGATTCCTGGGTGCTTCTACACTAGCAATGAAGCAACCACGAGAGGGTGGTTGGTCGTGTGGCAGAATTCTTAAATGTGGGGGTAGCAAATATTACACACGTTACAACGAGAAGCAAACCTAGGGAACGACTCCAAGGACTGTGCCCTGGGTTGCACCAACGGTGACAGCGTGTGGACGTGGAGAAGCAACGGCTGGAGTAGACCCGGGAGAGCAGGAGTGGACTGAGGTGGGGGGGGGGGGGGAGATGATCTTCCTCAGGACGGTGTGGGTGGGGATGGGGCTGTGCCCGAGGAACTGCCACGGAGGTCACGCCGTGTCGGTGTGGATGTAAAACATCCCGTGACTGCGACAGCCTCCCCAACACATCATTTATTCCCAACGTTTACAGACTTAAAACGGCATCGTGAATGAACAGGACGGCCAGGGGGGAGGTTTACATCAAGGTGTCAGGAAGGTGGCGGGGCGTCGGGGTGACTCATCACTCCCACCCCGACCGACCCTCACTGAAGTAGAAAGAGATCATTCACTTACACCTCCATCCTGCCGGGGCGCCGCAGACAAACGTCCCCCACAGCCACCTCTCCCTGAACATCCGTTCCGCCTTGCAGACAGATTTGATAAGTTTGGCTGCTAAAAGTCCAAGTCTTGGCTGTTAAAGTGCCCCCCCCCCCACTCAAATTTCAATTTTCCATCCTCGGGGGATGAAAAACCACCTTCGCCCAGAACTAAAATAAAATTGAATAGAAGTTCAACTACGGGATCACTGCAGCCATCGTGTGTGTGTGTGTGTGTAAGACTGACGAGCTGTCAATCACATGCTTTGCGCTCAATAACTCTGCAGAAAAAAAAATATGCACAGATTTAGAAAGGGTCTCTAGCTATCATTTTCGGTCACCAGTAGAAATTGATAAAAATTGAATTGCCTAAGATAAACTAGTTGGATTGGGTTGATGGCGCTGGAGCATGGCGACTCGTTGCAAGCTGCTCTCTGTAGATCTACTCGTTACTTTTACTATAATCGTTCTACTCTTTTAAATTCTATGTCACTAAGTATTACTAATAATGTTCTTTTAAATCTTCTTACAGGGCTGGCGATCTTCTGACCTCCAGGCTACCTGCATGCACTGCCCTTTAGCTATTACACTTTACTCAGCATTATTATAGTTTTTACCCTCAATGCACTGTGTAATGATCTGTACAGAACTGCATTCTGGAACAGTTCCAGCAGATTGGAACTTTGTAAATGCAGCACAACTATTAAAGATGCTGAAAGAAAATAAAGTGTTGTGGATAAGATGAGATATCTTTATTAGTCACATGTACATCAAAACACACAGTGAAATGAATCTTTTGCATAGTGTGTTCTGGGGGCAGCCCGCAAGTGTCACTTTGCTTCCGGCGCCAACATAGCATGCCCACAACTTCCTAACCCGTACATCGTTGGAACGTGGGAGGAAACCAGAACACCTGGAGGAAATCCATGCAGACGCGGGGAGAATGTACAAACTACAAGTTGTTGAAAAGGGCTGGAGTCTACTAAAATGGATGTGGTAACAGGACCCCTGGAAAATCACAAGGTTAGGCAGAGTTCTTGTGGTTTTTGAAAGGGAAATTCTGTTTGGGGGTTAAAAAGTTAAGATTTTTTTGGGGGTATGTAATATCATTGATGCAGAATAGACAAGGAGGGAAACCAGTGATTGTAGTATACCCAAGTTTCAGAAGGCTTTCAATAAAGTACCACATTAAAAGTTTATTAAATAAGGATTCATAGAATGGGAGTAATATTTTAGCACTGATGAATGGAGGACAGAAAACAATATGAATAAACAGTTCATCAGTTTGATTACTCATTGATGAGCCACTTGACCCACCCTGGTAACACAGTGGTTACATAATAGCTCAGAATTTCCTGGCAGCACTGAGCTGCCCAAGTTCACCACCTCCCTGTCAGCTAAGTTCACACTTAACTTGAGCGATGCCTTGCAAGACCCTCCTGATCCCCATGTGAATCCTCAAATGAAAACAATGTTAAATGTAAATCTGAACACCGATTAAATGTCTAACAAAGGAGAATATTAATCCTTTCATCACAGATGTAATTTAGCCACATCTGGATTCTGAACCATGTATCTAGTCTAGGACAAAAATTCCATCTTGTTATAAAAAAATATTTAATAAAATCTTTCAGCTTACCATTATGGATCTTTCTACAAAAGTAAACTTTTTTTAAAAAAAACAAGTTACGCATGATACAGATTTCAGTGCATTAAACAATTTAAGGGCTCAATTTTTTTTTACAAAATGAGTACTATAAATGCAGGTTTTGTGATTTGCATTCAGCATTATAATAATTTAGCAGAAATTGTTTTTAACATTCTCAGTCACAGCCTCTTGCATTACCAATAAAATTAGTTACACATTTATTCAAGTCAGACATTCCAGCCACTGTATTTATTGTCTTTTTTTAATAGTTACAGATGAACAGGTTCACTCCATATACAATTACAAGTACAGTTTTTACAGCTTGTATTACAATACATCACTGCCATATTTACAAAGCACTTATGTACATAAAAATTTTCCAATTAATTCAGTGCAATGTCAATATTTTTACAATTTACAAAATAAGATGTAATGTAGTTACTCAGATAATTTAATAAATTCTTCAGTTATTAATGATTTAATTTAATAAAAAAGAATATTTTTCAACCATTATATCTATAACAGACTTGTAAGAACACACAATACAGCAGTAGATTGCACTACTTGCCCTTATTTCAGGATTGTGACTGAGAGGATGGTTTCAAATACTCATTTCTCACACAATCAATCACTCAGGCATTTTGTTTTAAACTCATGTATAACATAAAGAGGAACAATTCTGGAAACACAAATTAACGTAAGATTGCTGATTTGTTCTTAATGTGCACTGGTATGTTTACCAGAAATTTCAAAATACACTGAACTGTTTAATGTTAAGCAAGGCATGATTGATTAGAATACCAAGCTATGGGGCAGAGACTTTAGCCATCAGTTTTGAAATAAGTTTGAGAACTGTGCAACACTAACTACAATGTCAAAAATAAAATGAAGGTAAGTATTACATTACATTGTGTTTGCCAATGTTCCCCTTCAATTGAGCTTAATTAGTAGTCTTTATACAGTTACATATATATTTAAGACCATCAGAGTAGCTATAGGATGTTGCAGGATATCAATAAAAGTCACATTGGGTGGGAATTGCAATAACCTCTAAAGGCAAAACACTGTTCAATCATAGTACCTAACTCTGGAAGTCAAGTGCTGTTCCAGTTTCGAATATAGCATAATAGATCAGGAAATCATCTGTTTCTGTGAACTCAGATTTGTTTGTGCCAAAAAAAACCCTTCTGCATCAAGAAGCATTGATGTGTATGGAGGCTTTGCAGCTCAAGTAATGACATCAAGTTAAAAATCCAAACAGATGTTAAAGTAATATAAGACAAAAACCCATTGTATCCAAAATAATTGTAATGCAATGCAGGTTTAAACAAAATCATATGGTATTTAGCAATGCTGAAAATGCAGTGAGATTTAGATGCAATACTATTAAACCTTAAAAATAAGGTTTCTTTAGCTTCAGCCTAATGAAAAATTAACAAAGGTAGTTAAGCATATATTCATAATAAATATGAATTGTTAACAGTACAGAAAATATCTAGACCAGTGTAGCATTGTGATTTACAAAATGTTTATTTTGTTTTAAGGGTCATAAATGAAAAGGAACAATGGGGAAAATTCAAGAAACACAACCCAACTTTGCATTACCTTTTTAAATTGATGCTGTGTGATTCATTGTTAGTTTAACAAGAGCTCAATTGATCATGGCACTTATTTTGCATTTTTTTTCCCCAGAATTTTACATTAAAATGTATTCTCCAGAATTTAAAATGTTAGTTTTCTTACTACTACATGACCTTAAAAATACAAGCTGAAGTCAGTTTAAAAAGGTAACAAATGTAACTGTGTTTCATGAACTATTCACTCAAAATTAATTAGGGGCAAAGACAGTCCACACGATAGTTATAACTCTGTTAGAATTAAAATGCTATAGTCCAAGTTTTAGTGCATTTAAATTTCTTCCTGGCATGCTACCATTCTGGTCTCGTCAACACAATGCATGAAACCCAAACAGTTTAAGAAAAGGAGGTAGCAGATCACATTGGCTACTGGCACAAGTTGCAAATAGCAACTAGTGAGAGGAAAAAAAAATCAGTATTACCATCTGTTTTCAACTTCTACATGTTTTTCTTGTGCTTCATAATCACATAAAAGAATTTGCAGAAGCAGCACATTTTGAGCATAAAACCTGTCCAGCCCTGAAATTCTCAACTTGGAGTGTTTTGTTGCCAGTCTTCAGCAAACACATGGCATCTGGTTAATGGAAGAACACATTCATTGCAGGATACAGTACTTTTTGTAATCAGATTCAAAATCTTCATCCATACTACTAGTGTCTGCCATTTTCTTGCCTTCTGTCTTTGGCAGGAACTGTGCATAGTCCACACCTTGTTGTTCATAGAAAAGGATGTAGGCTGAGTCAGTATCAATTTCATCAGGATGTACTTCCTGCAAGAAAATAATTGGGTTCACTTAATGGTAGGCACAGGAATCAAAGACAGACAAAGTTAGGCAAAATAAAGCAGGATGATCTACTCTTCAACAAAAAAGTCACAAAATAGAAAAGTATCCAACAGGTTAAGTTACTAATTAACAAAGGTTGTGGTCTCTAGAAGTGGAGGAAGGTGGAAATTAGAGAACAGTCTGCAAACCTAACTCACAACTGTCATTGTAGTTGGAAAACAAAATTGAAATCCATTTATATTTGATAAAAAAGTGCATTCTAATGATGATAAAACTGAGGACAATTTGACTGGTTCCCACCCACTCTGGAGTGCCAGTCCTTTGAAGTCCATACACTTCCATGGCTTTTACCTTTAGCTTAATAATACTATTACAAAGCCTCATATCCATGAATCACATGAAACCTCACTGCCCACATTCAATCACCAAAAGGTACATATAGATTTAATTTTACTCAGTGGCATTGCTGTCAAAACTAGGAACTATTGTCATCCCTTGAGATGACTGACGTGAGCTAACATACTTAAGTGTTTTTAAGTCTCAGCACTTAAGATAATACCGACATAATTCTGCTTCACAAACTTACCTTACAGCTACTATCATTGTAACAGTACCACTTTTCATTAGGGTTTTTGGCATATGTGACATAATGGCCTCCTCCCAAGATTCCTGAATGGCACTGATAAGTAACAGTGAAATAAGTATTAATTTTGTAACAGACAGAATTTTGATTATTTTCAATTCATTATACACAGTCTTTAATTCATTATACATGTCACAAGTATTTACCATCTTATGAGAAACCCTCTTGGAATATTCAGAAAAAGAATTAAAGAAAATGAAGGCAACTGTGCAACAGATTCAAATATTTTTAGTCTGCCACATCTCTACTTAGGCTTTTAGAACTTTGTGCTAAGGAACATTCCCTTGGTAACATAACTTTACTACAATGAAAGAAACACTGTAGAACTAAGATCACAAAGATGGAATTCATTGAAAATTAACATGACACAAGGTGCCACTTATTCAGTGAAATAATTTTTCAACTCCTCTCAAATCCTTTTACCAGTTAAATATATTCCGCCCAGTTAAAATACTTTTGTTAAAAGAAATTGTCCTTTTTACCATGTTTTGGAATCTTTATTTTATATTCCTCGGAGTCTCCTTTGTTACAAATAAAAAAAAACAGCCTCAGGAGTCTCCTGATAATTCTAATTCTTTAACCCTAGCAGCATCTTTGCAAATCTCTTTTCCCTGACTAGAACTTTACAAAGTACTCTAGCTGTGGCATAAATGTTTAATACAGTTCCATTATGGCATCCTTGCTCTTGTTGCCTATGCCTCAAGACAATAAAAGGAAAATATCCAGTGTCTTTCAGCCCTAACCGAATTCCCTTTAGGAACCATCACTTTTTCCTCCAGTGTTTGGAAGTGAATACCACTTAGGGATTCTTACACAGCCTTCTGATCTTTCTGGTCTGTCTTGTGGTCACCCAGTCCCCCACTACCTGCAAAAGTTTAAGTTGTGGGGTGATCATTTTCTGGAATGTTCTTTCCATATAACACTGAGATATCCAGTTCTTGGGAGTTAACAGAGACTGTCAGGCAGGTTGCTTGCCATTTCCTATCACTGCAACTTAAACTAAAGGGTTAAGAAATTCTAAGTTACAAAGTTTAACTTAAGTTTAGAAAGTCATCCTCACACAAATTCCATTGCTCATCAAGTTCTTTTTCTTTGTACTCAGAAGTTGCAATTTGTTAAAAATACACTCAGTGCTACTGAATTTGAAAAGGTTTTTGTACATTACTATCCATTTAACATAATTATCCAAAACACTTAGGTTTGATTGAGATAGACCACATGGTTTTAGAGAGGAAGTGACCTGTGGCAAATCTGATCTAGTCTTCAGAAATGACTAAAACAGTGTACTAGGAAAATCCAGTGGAAATTTCCATGAAGCCTTGGATAAAATGTCCTATGTCGTTATAAGCTAAAGGCATTTTCCTACAGTGACAAGGATGATACAAGATGAATCACAAACTATCTACAAGACCTGAAGTGGTTTTGACTGGAATTATTTCCCAATGGAAGCTGGCTACTAGTGTAGCAGCTGAGATTTAAGTGCCTGGATTGACAATAGACAAAGATGAAAATGAATTTTTGAAACTTTTTAATTGCTGTCAAATTGATCAACACTTGCAAATACGAGAGGATTTGTTTGTTGATGTTCTTGTTTAAATTACTGAGGTTGAGGTAAGACTGCGGTGCAATGAAAAGTTATAAGTTGTTAGTCAAAAAAAAAAGCAGTTCACTTTAAAATTCAATGCATTGCTTTCAAAAAGGTATGGCATCATGACTGACAGTCCTCGCTTATTCACTGAAAATTATTTTGTCTCTTTGGACAATGCTTCCTTATTTTGTCATAAATATTACATCCTCTTGACCCAGATAATTGGGTGGGCTAGAGACCATAAAGTGTCATTCAATTATATTTATGCAGAAACGATCTCCTTCCACAGTGTATTGAAACAGGAAATACTGAACATTAGTAAAAGAGGTGGCTTGACCAGGTTAGTTGAGTTTATTTTTCAGCTCCGAAAAATCTTTATATAAGAGGTTCCTTTAGATAGTGCATTTCATTAGCCCTATATAAACTGCTTAAGAACATAGAACACTACAGTACAGGCCCTTCGGCCCACAATGTTGTGCCGACATTTTATCCTGCTCTAAGATCTGTCTCACCCTTCCCTCCCACATAGCCCCCTATTTTTCTATCATTCATGTGTCTATCTAAGTCTCTTAAATGTCCCTAATGTATCTGCCCCCACAACCTCTGCTGGCAGTGCGTTCCATGCACCCACCACTCTCTGTAAAAAAAAACTTACGCCTGACATCCCCCTTATACCTTCCTCCCATCACCTTAAAATTATGTCCCCTCGTGTTAGCCATTGTCGCACTGGGAAAAAGTCTCCGACTGTCCACTCGATCTATGCTTATCATCATTTTGTATACCTCTATCAAGTCGCCTCTCATCCTCCTTCTCTCCAAAGGGAAAAGCCCTAGTTCACTCAACCTATCCTCATAAGACGTGCTCTCCAATCCAGGCAACATCCTGGTAAATCTCCTCTGCACCCTCTCTAAAGCTTCCACATCCTTTCTATAATGAGGCGACCAGAACTGAACACAATACTCCAAAAGACCAAGTTTTGTGTCTGCATTCAACTTGATAGATGAACCAGTAAGTTACACTTAATGACTATTTCAAAGTTCACAAACTGGGCAGATACACCTTGCTGAACAAGGGAATGATTTAGATGAAAAATACAATTAAAATAAGAAAGAAAGTTCACTATTTTTAAATCTCATGTTTATGTACTATGCATTTCAATACTTGTGTGATGAGAAAACTATTTGGCTTATTCCATGCAATTGGTATAAAATTGCTAAACTTACCGAAATTGCATACAAGTTATATAGAGGCTTCGAAAGGATTGGATCTCTTTGGTCATCTGCAGTTATATCTTCATTTGTGTGGCTTTCACACTCTCCATTACTAATACAATTTCCAAATCCATTCTGCTGCTTGTTGTGACATACTCCATTGACTAAAATCAATTCTGTATTCTGTGTTGTAACAACCTCTGGCATTATTCCCTCATTGTCCCCTCCGGAGCAGTTTGTCTTATCAGTATCATCTACTACTTGGTCCAAGTGAGCATTTATGACATTCTTTATCTCCAATATTTGATCCATATTGCAGTTATTCTCTTTGCTGCCATCCAGGTTTTCTTTACTGTTTGAAAGTTTGTTCTTCCCAAGTTGTGGTAAGCGTAGTCGACCTCTGCTTTTTCCTTGTTTCGGACTGTTTGTAGGGCTGTTGTTTTTGCTTGATGAATTATTCTGATTTTTTCTTCCTGAAGGTGGAGAGGCTGAAGTTGAAGACAAAAACTGAAGTTAAGCATTCACTCTGCAACCAGAAAGTTTGTCTAGTTCATCAAAAGCTCCAACTAGGAAAATAAATGCAACTTGCTATAATTGCACGGCGAGATGAAGTTTTCTTTTAAACAGATGTGACAATTGATTTCTGTAGTAACTCTGGTTCATTTACACCTAATTTATAGATGTTTGTTTAATCGAGAAACATGCAATTTTAAATAAACATGAATATAACAAAATCAAACCATACAGTAAATAACAAACATCAAGTACCTTTCAAGTTTAAAATGCCCACGTTTACACCAGATTGTACTCCAAGATAGTCACCAGTTACCGATTCCTGGGTATTCCTCAAATCTGATTTCCTCAGTTCCAGTTGTGCAGTCTGCTGTTCAATCTGCATTGAATCACGAGGTACCAAAAAAGCACCAGGGTCAAAACCTTCCCTAGGGAATTTAACAATCTTCTGTGATTTAATCCAGCGGCCATTAACAAACTGGAATCTTTTCAAGTGAATTATCTGTAAATAAAGAAAATGCATATTATACAGTTAGTATACAACTTTATACTTCATTTGTGAATCCTTTTGGACCGGCAAAGAAGTTAAATTTCTTATTGTTCATCAAATTTAATACACTAAGTGATCAATTTGCATTTACTATGAAACCCTATTAATGATAATCTTGAGTATGCAATGTCTTTTCCGGCATTCAGAACATCTTCTTGCATGTATCATTCAGCAAAATAACAATGCAATGTAAAATTACATTACAAAAATCAAAGGCTTTGAACAAAATTACTTTTCCTCTTTATATATGGAGGAGTGAATGTTATTTAAGTCTGGTAGTACTTAATAAAATCAAGAGCCTTTAATCTCAGTACCAAGATTGGTGGAAGCCTCCAGAGATCAAGCTTCTTTGTTGCCAGGCGATGGGTCTTGCATTTGGAACAATAATACAGCTCATCCTCCCCCAATTCCTCCTCACTAGTGAAACCCCGGAGGCAGCTGTCCAAATTAATAGGCTCTGCTTGCGCTCGTCGACTCTGCTCGACACTTTCATGTTCCTCACATATCTGGCAATTTAAGACAATTAAAATGCATGATTAATCTTAGCCTCCACACAATAACATTGTGCTGTATGGTTGCCTATTTGAATATTGTGTTAGCATATGCAGTTACTGTGTGCAGATGTTAGACTATTGGAATGGCAAAAAAATTAAAAGATGAAATAACAACAATTTTTACCCAACTTGTAAAATTGCTACAGATTGAGTACAATACTTACCCTTTCTTGTGACGTCTGATATCGAAGGTGTAAAGCAGTTGGATCCCAGTCAATGGCTATGTAAGCATTCCCAACACAAGCTCTTTCATCAGAACACTCGATCTTGCACCCCCTGCAAAATCTGCAGCATGACAAAAAGTACAAGCATGGCTCAGATGAAGAAATATACTACTTGTATTACTTTGTTAAAAGATTAATGTAAATCAGGAGCAAGAATTTTAATGTCTTCTGCATCTTCTTTAGTTTAATCAAAGTACATCAGATTTCTTTAAAATAAAGGTTTTGTTTTCCATTTTTATTATTTTCTCTTGCATATAATGGTAGGCTGATGGTTGTAAGCAATTCACCAATCTTGCTTTAAAACAAAATTTGGAGTGTATCAAATTTCTTCTCCAGTTAGCAGGGATCCTGCTTCTCACTGCTGATGGAACAATGATTACTTAAAGTTGACAATTTAGCAGCTGAGCAACTGTCATACAAGGCCAGGAATACCAACCATATTCTCTGGTTTGTGAAAGTGCATAGCTAATCGACTGAATACTAGGCAATGACCTTAACACCACAATCATTTTATCAATTATCATAAACTCTTGATAATCTTGCAAAACTTTAAATAGTTCTTATTCTTACCTGTACCATGAACACCATGAACAGGAATTTCCATCTTTATGAACAACTCGAAGAGTGAATGGATACTGATAGCCCATACTGTCATCACTAGAACATAGATACATAATATTAATCTTTAAAGAAACAACATATGAAGCAGATTGAAAAAATATTTTAAAATTTACAGCATAAACTTGAAAATCAATGGAGAAGAATTTCAATAGATGTGCCGGGAATGCTCAATCAATTTAAAAAACAAATCTGAGAAAAAAAAACTAAGTATCTGTGACCAAACTTAAAATGGAGCTGATTATGTAGGAGACAACAAAGAACAGTTTACCTAAACAGAAACCATAAACACATTAGATGAGATGAAATAAACCTGCATTTATTTATGCACCCAAACATCGTTAGCCCCAAGTGTTCTAAGCCAATTAAAACAGGCAAAGCTTATCTTGACAATATGGGTAACTGCTTGAAATCAGTGCAGGATGAAAAGGTAGAAAATTTATAGCCAATTCTCTAAATAAAAATGTTGTCATTAACCTGGGAAAATATGGTTGTCAATTCAGATATCCCAAATCTCAGACAGCAATAATTGACCAGATAAATTGCTTTTCTGCCAACATTCAATGAGGAAATCAGGAATATGTGGACCAGAACAGGAAAATTTATAATTATAGCACTTATTCCAGACTAGATTGTGTGTTCATGTGTTTGAAGTTGACTTGAATGCACACCCTTTGATTCCAAAGGAAGAGTCAACTTTGACAATGAGGAGCTCAATTGGATAGATTTTCTTCTGTTTACTGCTAAGCTACAGTGATCTTGCCTAATATCATCATGGTGCATATCACTATGAAAATCAATATAAATGACAATGAAATTAGCAGAGGTTCAATTCTGATTTCTCTGATGGATAAAATACCAACTGGCTCCTCACTTTTCAAGCCATTACAAAAGACACCTGTATTGAGTAGTGACTCTGAGGACAGACCAGAAAGTTAGATGGCAGGCAAAATTCTAAATTTGGGAATTCATCCCAAAGAAGAGAAGTCTTCTGAAGGTGAACAACAAAATGCAATTAAAACTACATTGCATCTGACCAGAACACTGAGCTTCGGCCACAAAATGCCAAGTTTATTGTAAAAATCATAAAAAGGCAGGAATGATGGGAAACCAGCCCGTCTACTTGCTGGTACACAGAAACATGGTATTGATAAACACATAGCATATTGATAACACACATGCTTAGGCTTGTGGGCATATAGAATTGTACTAATCTTTGTATGAATAATAATATACTACTTTTTGTAAAAATGTGCCAAATCAAATTATTGCAAGCTACCTACAATATCATAAATTAACATTTTGCAACACAGACCAATTACAAGGGGACGAAGGCACTTACTTAAAAGTTGTATCTATTGACCCAAATATACTTTTCTAAAAATATTCAAGGAAATCTGATTTTGCAAGTTTCATCAGGGATAGAGACAACATTGTGAAGTCAAAATTAAATCAGCTAATAAGAGATGGTGCAACCAGTAAAGAACAAAAAAAGAATCATGAAAACATGTGTACCTTAGATTCACTTTTAAAAACATTATTTCATTATTGAGTAATAATGTGATGTTTCAGTTATATTGTAATTTATTTGCACTGGTTACCCGACAAGTCTGGCATTTACAATGAAAATAAGGATGATCCAGATAATTGCTCTCCATTGTAATGGAAGAAATTGGCAGCAACTTCAGGAGTCTGCACAAACATGGTTAAAAACAGAATTGCAAGCATTGAGTATCCATGTTCCTCCAAAAACAAAAGGTCTGTTTTGCACCTTCTCTAGTGTTATTTGCAGAAATCAATGACCCAGAGATTTTGGACGATACAAGATTTCTTATGTAAAAACCCAGGATTGAATTCACTGAAGAATTTTAGATCAAAATCCAACCTCATGAGAAAAACATTTTTTTTTGCAGTGTAGAAGTTCATGTAAACTGCTGTAAATTAATGTGAGAATTTGCATCATTTATTTAAAAGAAAACATATTGAGGAAAAATTAATCACTATCTGCACTGACCAGTCTTGAGCATGGTTGCTTGCTTCTTGAGGTGGCAGAGGGCTGGCAAGCCGTGAAACCTGTATCCATACAGCATCATAGAGGTCCTTCTTGCGAGTATGTATGGTGCAGGGCACAATAAGTGGCATACCAAATAAACTGGGGCGATTTTTCTGAGAGGACAGAAAATACAATTCTGTCCGCATCTGTATAAAAGATAAATAATTAATAGTATAAGCCATAATGCTCACAAAACAAAGTTCAAAAGGATTCCAGGGTATATCAAAAATAAATGGAATTCTTTGATAAAGCCGTGAGAATTATACAAAGGCCTATATCATGTGCTGTTATCATAAATGATACAATGCCCCATTGGGTATTAGAATGTAGAAATATTCCAAAGAGAAAGGAAAAATAATATTGCTAAATTCTTAGAGGGATGAAAAATGGGATCATGCTGAACAATTCCTGGGTTCTCAATGGTCAATCACATTCTGACAAAGATGCACCCCATGACTGATACTCATTTTCTACATTTTAGCAATCAACTTCAACTCTTGGGAGTACTGCCATCAAGAGTTGCAGTAATTTCCATACTTGGTGTTCCAACAGATAATTTGTAGATGTTACAGGTCAGCTATGTTAATTTAATGAGATAAGAAGTTGACTGAATGAAAAAACATGAGGCTAAGTGGTAGGATTATACATCAAAATTACTAGCACCAGTTTGAAAATGGGTCAGATCACTTCAAAATTCACAAAAGATAAAATAGCTTTTCAGTGCAGTAATTAAATTGCTGAAACTTGAATGATTATTGGATTATTCCATGTTCTTTTATCACCTTCAGATATAACATTGCATTTATTCATCTGTTGTGAAATGAGAAATTATGCAAAGTCCCTTCTTTAAACACACTACATTATTTCATCAAGATCTACTGCACTGGAGAATAAATTCCATATTTTTATATTTACCATTGCAATTTTTCTTGATACACGTGGAAAGTGGAATAGGTTTTGAGATTATAATAAAAAGATAATATTTCAATTTTTAAAACAGAAATTTTGCTTTGAGCAATACATTACCATTTTTCTGTGAACTGCAATGATGTATCCTATGAATGGACTGTCATTAACCCCTGGTAAATGTCCATTAGGTAGCCCATTCGAGAGACTCTTCTCATTGTCAGCTAGCACCTCAGTACTAGGAATTCCATTTGGAATCAGATTTGGCTTCATTGGATTTGCATTTGAAGACTGGTTATGCCTTCCGTTACCCAATGGCATCTGGGGGGAATCTTATAAATAGAAGGAAATACACTTTAATAAATAATGCAAAATATTTCAAAATATATTGCATTCAAACAGTTTTTTTTTGTGCTATGTATGTCACAGAGGGCAATCAAAACTGATTGTATTACAAATTGTTCCAAATTCTTTTCACTGCCTTCAGGAGTAACCAGCCAGGCAAAAAAAAAAATATGGCATATAGAAGACTAATGTTCAAACT
The DNA here is from genome assembly GCF_009764475.1 of Pristis pectinata. Classification (NCBI taxonomy): domain Eukaryota; kingdom Metazoa; phylum Chordata; class Chondrichthyes; order Rhinopristiformes; family Pristidae; genus Pristis; species Pristis pectinata. The sequence continues at coordinate 19,988,432 of NC_067425.1, read as the reverse complement.
GTTTGTGTGAAATTCTTAACTGCTATTTTCACTGCCATATTAACCAATTTAATAAACAGGTTACTGGTTCCTTTAGAATAACAGTGAGAGGGAAACTTCATAACACATTAAGTCTGTTAATATTACCAATGTCTAACCTATTCTACCACAATACATTTGCAAATTGACATCATAACAAATAGCACTGATAAATGCAAATGATTGAATTTTCCCATATAATTAATCAACAATGCTAATGCCTGCAATCCATAATAAGCTGTTATTTTCTGTGGACTTGGGTCTGGTTACAAAACCTTTTATTTTCATTGGATATAATTGATCAATGAATAAAAGTTCATGACATCAGGTTAAACATGAGGAAGGAAACATCTGTTTCTACCTACAGGCTTTCCTTTTGAACATCACTTGCAAGAGCACAGAATATAATCTGGATGGGTGACATAATACCAATGATCACGCTGGCCAAGACCTGCAAGGCACAGCTACCAGATTCAGTTTGAAAGAGCTGTTTGACGTTGTTCTCACGAATCCATCTGCCCCAGATGCATCTTTCCAGGCCAATACAGAGGATAATTTTTTTGTCACATCAGTTAGCATTACCACCATGCCAAATTGAATTATTCAAAATGGAAGCTCAAAACAGTATTCACAAGGAATTCTGCATCATCAGCAATAGAATTCCATTCTCTGAAGTTCTATGAAGAATGAGAAAAAGCTTGCCAGGAGAAGCCAAGTCTTACTCAAAGTGAGGTAGCAACTTGAAACTACAATAAAGGATAATGTGCATGTTGTACAACAATAACAGCATAGCATAGACCAAGATCAGCAATCACACAATCAATGGACTGAATTAAAGCTCCATCGTCCTGCCAAATTCAAATTCAGTCATGAGCAGTGATGGACAATTAAACTACTAAATCAGAGAAGGCCACCTATAAAATTCCCTGTCCTGATGGTGGACCTAGTATGTTAAATGTAAAAATGTAAGTTTTTGTAATTATTTGCAGCTGGAAGTGTCAATTGGATGATCTGTCGCAGCCTTTCGAGGCTCAATACCTTCAGCCAATTTGATCCATTCCAAGATATCAAGAAATGGATTATCTGACTGCATACAGCATGTTGTTTAGACCATGCTGCACATGGGCAAAGAGTGCTTCGAGTTGCTGTACTTTGTTCATTTCCATTAATGAACAGTCCTGCCTCTCACTTTATAGAGAGAAGGTTAACACTCAAATGTCAAATAACATTTGCCATATTAGTTCAACATGGAAGGTTGCAAGATGCGAGAACATATTTTTCAGTATTTGCACTAATCCTAACAAATGTTTAATACATACAATTTATCTGGGTTCATAACTATACCTATGCACATGTCAATGGACTATTACCTGTCTGTACAGGAGAAGTGGCAGAGGTTGGTGATCCTGGAACAGGGATCTCAAAAGCACAAAGGTAACCATTTGCTGATAGCCGCACTTTCTGGTTATCCTGAGGAAAATTCTGATTACAAACAAAAAACATTCATCATTGGCTAGGTTACTGCTTATTTCAGATTTCTATTAATTATAAAGATGGTAACTTTATTTTCAAAAAAATCAAAAGAGGTGCACGTTCAGATATAACGTCCTTGACTAATTTATGACTACAGTTTGTTTTTTTCTAAAATTAAATTGATGCCTTGAATTTCCCAAATTTTACTCGTAATCAACTATATCAATTGAAGGCCAACATCCCATTAGCCTCCAAATTTTGAGAGGATTACATTAAGTATTTAAATCTTGGTTTCAACTCATCAAGAAGCACAGTCTATGTAGGAAATACAATTCTTAAGGAGCTGTCCAATTGTATGATTGTTTCTGCAACAAAAAGGATACTCACTTTTATATTGGAACCATGAACCTCTCCCAGCAAAATCTGTTCTGATTTTAGTCCACATAATTCACTTAATTGTTTTTTCAAACCAGTATATTTCTCATCCACATTCAATCGTAAACCGTATCGGACTGGTGTTGAACCATCTAATTTGATAACTGAAAAAGAAAATATCAACTTACCATACAAGCACAACTTTTACCATTTAAGTTTTTAGCAGCATAGTCCAAGCATTACTAATCCTTCCTTCAAAAGAACATCAGTTCTGAGGTCGAAAAAGAGTGAAAATATGTTTGGGCAATTTTTTTTTTATTAGAAGCTAGGGAACATTTCTGAAGACATCTGTCCGTTAGTGCCTTATTCAACAGAAAATATCAATTGTGTAGGTAATAATACAAAATTTTTTTTTTTGAAATCAAATCCTTGAGGATGACTCTGGTGATGAAACTGAAGTATTCTGCAAAGTGTTCATCCTTTCTGCATTTCAAAGGCACTGTGTCCTTTTTGACTCTCTAGTTTGCATCCGCCTATCCACCAACCTCTCCCCTTCTCATGCAACTTTAGTCAATCCTCAAGGGTGGCACTGAGCTTCTGGTTTCCTGCCACCTCAATTCTCCAATCCCACTCCGACCACTGTCTTAGCCTCCCTACACATTTCCAACAAAGCCCAAGGTTTCCATCCAGGTATGTTGTAGCCCTTGGGATACAATCCTGCCTTCAGCAATTTCAGATACTCAGCTTTCCTCTGTGCATCAGAACTGTAATTTACTAATTTTTGTTTCCCCAAAATTCTGCCTGATCTCCGAATGCTTCCAGCATTTTCCTCTATTTCAAATTTCCAGCAATTGCTCTGTTCTGCATCTCACAATACCAGCATGTTGTTTTTTTCCTTTCTCTAACTGTCCTCATTCATATTCCTTCAGACAGGTTAACTATGATTAACTAGACAGCACTGAAAGCAATTACATCACTTGGACAATTTTGATCACTATCCTATCAGACATTCTTTTTGCTCTCTCCCCACTCCTCCCCTTCTCTGCAACTTATTTTCTCACTTTTCCAGCTGTGATGAAAAGCCATTGATCTGAACTCCATTTGTCTCACCACAGATGCTGTCTGTAGGTATATTGAGCATTTCCAAAAAGTACTTAATAAGGTACCATGGCAGGCATGGCTTTAACCACAAACCTCTTCAAAGTGATAAAGTAAAGCAAAATGTCCTTTCTCTCTGGCTACTGGTAGGCCTCAATTTCCAATATGAGAGCATCACTGCTTTACATTCCCATTTCTCAGATCAATCACCTTTAAAAGTGGCAAGTGCAATAATTTAACTGGCAGATTGGTAATAGCAAGTCCACACCCAAAGAAACTGGCCTAAATTTGGTCAAATTCAACTCCTGCTGACTGAATAATTTTACTCCATTTTATGCCCGGATGTCGACTCAGTTCTGTAATAAAAAGACAGTGTTGAGCCACTGTGCTATCCAAATATTCTTAATTTAATTTTCAAAGGACAGAAAGACTATGTGACAGAGTTATCATTAGAAGTTATTTCTCTTCTGATGAGAAAGGAGGTGGAGGATGGAAGACAGAATATCACAACTTCTGCTCTGGCATGGAATAGTTTTTGGTTTTGCTTGTACCGATTTTTTTGTATCTAGAAGCTAGAGCAACCTTACCAATACCATCTTGTAGGAAGACTGTCTTTATTACACCATTTTCTCAATGTATTTATTTGTTTTTCAGTTCAAAGGCATTGCTGGTAGGCCAGCATTTATTGTTCATCCTAAAATTGCCTATCTCAATTCTTCAATCACTGTCTTAGGTTTCCTACACATCTCCAGCAAAGAGGTTATAACGACAAACCTGTTATTTCTAGGTGTAGATAGCTATCCATTGGCAGAGGCAAAGACAAAAAGTTGAATGGATCGAATCGAACACTGATGTGACCACATGTTTTGCATTTGACTTGTGATTTTAGCTGCCCGTGAAACAGGTCAACAACAATTGATTTATTTCTCCTCAAGTGATTTTCCCATGCCTAGAAGGGTAAGAAAAGTGTGAGGGCAATGTTTGCCATGAGGAACAAGATCACTGGGATATCTGGTGACTTTTAAAATACATAGCTTTAAAGTATACAATATGCATTAAAATGGCTATTTTTGTTTCCTTTATATAGCAGAACTTAGAAGAAACTAATTTACTAATAGTATGGTTAAAAATTAAGTACTTAAATAGGATGCATTTACATCAATAAATCATTGTTACTTCTTTCAATTTTAAGTTTCGAATGATTGAAAAACTGGCAAAGTTGCATTAATTAGCAGGATAAGCAATTAAAAACCTGCCTGCTGATTACACACAACAAGAAACCTGGAATTATAGTTCATAATTCATAACATTTCATGCAATTAAATGTACAGTATAATTTTGAAGCAGGATTCCTGTTGTTCTTACTGTAATTATTTCTGCGCAATAAATGGCATAATTCATCAAATTACGAATGTAGTCTGACAGCAATTCCAATCCTCACCCAGGTTCATTTCTGAGATTCACATAACAAAATATAGTTTATAGCAGATTAACATCATTATCAAATTGGTGAAGAATTTCTCTGCATTTTTAAAAGATTTTTTTTTGCATTTTTCTTTTGTCCAAATGATCAAAAGAAAAAAAAATAGCAAAATTAGGCTCTTTCTGGTGATCAAAAAGGAAAGAAATAATAGTTTTGAAATTTCCCATTTAAAAGCAGACTGTTACAGTAGAACAAACCAGCAATTTTCAGTTTAGTACTATAAACACAAACTCAAAATCACTCAAAAGACTATTAAGAAACCAGGATATACTTTGATTACATAAATTTTGTACTTTAAATGTTTCCAAGAGAAACCCACTGACCTCTGCTGCAACCTCAAAATCTGGACGACCATCACTGTCCTTCAGTTCTACGTAAGGCTTATCGTGAACTCTGTTGAGGTCTTCATGGAGACCATCCAACAAGAATGCTAGAAGCTCCTGAGAGTCCTGTTGCTGAAAACCATTAAATCTTGGAGCATATTTTGCTATTGTCCACTAAAATATACAAGGAAAATAAAATCCTTATGTTGGCAAAAAGTAAACAAACAAAATAAAGTTCTATTGAGAATACTATTCCTTTTTGTTCTCTCCCATTTCACCCCTCCAAAAGTTTCCCTTAAGCATTAACGCTTTCCATTTAACCATTCATTTTTCTGGTTTGTAAAAACAAAAATTCAAATCTCAAATTTTTACCACTATCCGATGGTCACCAGATTTCACACTATTGGGCTGTACAGGATTATGTAACAGAAATATTTAATGCAGCATGAAAGAGCTGCAAACACATCAAAACTCAATTATTTTGAATTTTCTCATTGATCCCATAAAAAATAATTTTGCCAATATAAACACTTCTGAATTCAATACGTACTGATTTAATTACAGCTACACAAGGGTTTTATTCCATTAAATATTTTATTGTCCTACCCTGAGTTTAAGTGGTGCTATGTTCTTCTGAGTTCCACTCCATAACTCTTGGATAAGATCTCCATAACACTTGGCCATATGACCTTTCATTCCTAATGGGTTAGCCCTGCATTAAGTCACACATACAACAAATTACTTTAACAAAACCAAACAGTGTTATCTAATCTTTGTGCCATGAAAATATTACACTGTTGACCTTCAACTATGTCAGGTGTCACTGATTATTTCAGATGAAATTATTCACTTTGGTTGACAAAACGTGATTTTATTGGGGACACTTAAGGCGGCAGTTAAAAAGACTAATGTAGTAATCCAAAAAGGCATTCATATTGCTCAAATTTAATTTTGGAATAATGTTGGCATCCCATATTTTCCTTAATATGAACATGTTGGCACCCATTTTAAAAAAAAACATGATTTTAAGGATAGAGTTCTGTGCCATTAGTCTAGAAACATGGATATAATGTAACTAATGCAAGCCAAGTACATTAGCTAAGTGCTCCTGCCGCATTATCAGATACTAAATAAGTCTGCTCTGCATCACAAAACAGTTTAACCATGGAAGAACTAAAACAGTGAAATTCCTTGTCCAGAGATATAGAATAACAATGGTAATAACTCCAATTTGAGTGTTTTGCTTTCCAGGCAAAATTAGATGTTCTTGTTATATGCAACATTATCCACTAATTTGAACACCTACAGACAATAACACTTTCAAAACCCATTTATCCTATAAAGGAAATTTAAGAACAATTTTAAGTGTAACAAACTACAAGTTTATCCAAGTTCATATATTTGTCCTTGAGCTCCGAAACATTGTTTTGAAAATAGATGTTTGAAAATCATATTACTAGAAATTAAAACATGAGCATCATATCCAACATAATTATCTTGCCACAATTTTATCATTTTAATTTTGGGAAATGCAATACATAGGTGTAATCTTATTGCATTAAGAGTCATTAGGAGGCAAAATGCCATGTATTTTAGTAGTGCACCAGCCATGCTTAATATTATAAACTCATTTACTAAAAATACAAGCAAGCAATATATTTGTATCAATTACAGCTTGGAGATACGCTGCAGCAACTTACAATAAACACAGTTAGCAAGTAATTTTCCTGGTTTTATGTAGATGAGCAACAAGTGCTTCACCACTTTTGCTAATTCAGAAGGAAAATGAGGAAGATCTTTTATCAAGCCAGAGGTACTTGTTCAGGTATCTTAATACAACCTTACCACTTAAGGTAAAGTTACAAATCTGGTTAAGTCTAAAGAAAGCCTATCTTGTGGACTGTAAAGTTAATCCTAGGGTAGATCTTTTATCACCCTGGCTGTCTATGACTTGGATCGCACCATTTCCTCCAGCATGGGTGAGAATAAAAAAAGATGCTGCCTGACCTGCTTAGTGTTTTCTGAATTTTCTTTTCCCTCCATTTTCTGTTTCCTCCAGGATGATCCCACAGTTTTTTTTGCTGTAAACTAGTAAGGTCCATGCAGGACAGGACATCTCCTGGCAGCTGCACTGACAAGAATGGCATTGACAGCATCGATTCTTTGCCGTACACCCACATAATCAGCCCAGCTGATAAGTCTGCCATTTAAAGTTCATATTTTCTGCTATTTAAACCCAATTTGTTTTCTCTTTCCCATTCTAATAAAGGATCTTCAATCTGACACACTATCTCTGCTTCTCTTTCCATAGATGCTGCCTGACCTTGAGGATTTCCCTACATTTTCTCTTTTTATTTCAGATTTTCTACCATCTGCAAATTTTAAAGTTTTTATTTACTGTACATACTCTTTTACATACAAACAGATTAAATAAAATGTAATTGTTCCTTTTAACTGAAGCATGACCATGGAAATTTTGGGAATGTATTGTTGACTATCTGGAATAAATGAGGATAAGGAAAATTTTAGAACATATAGTTGATTGACTATACTGGAATAATGAGGTCACCTCAACTGCTAATCAAAGGAGGGGTAGAAATGAGTAGGAGTGATGTTAAAGGACAATAGTTATCTAACAGTTGAAAAGTGGCTTTTAGTTTGACTTGACAAGGACAAAGAAAACCACATGGCTGCCATTCTGACTTTTGAACAAATGAATCCTTAAGAATTTCAAACTTAGTAACCAGCTTTATTTCTGCATATGTAGACAAAGCTAAAATTAAGAATATTTAAATAAGTAAAATTAATTAAGTTGAAATATTAAAAGTCGACAAAATGCCATTGATTGTTATAACAGATTTAAGGTGTGTGCTCATGAATTAATGACATTTTGAATTAATGGAACAAAACCAAATACGAATTACTTTTAAATGAAATCCTTTATTACTTCCAGCAACTTATCAGCTCTCAACAAATATATAATTGACAGCCCTCCACCAAAGAGTTAGAAAGATCACTAGTGCCTCAAAGTACTGGTGACAATATTTATATTTAACCAAGCTCAAACCAAAACAACCATGCAATAAAAATGGCACAATAATTGTTGATAGACAGTAGTTACACAGTAAAAATTTTCATGCAACTAGTCACAGCTCTGGCTGATTCACAAATAAGTTGAGGGGGAAAAAAAATAGCCAAATTGCAATGTAGAATGAAGTGATCCAGCACACGATAACCCACCACATGACCAAATCATGTAATCATTTAAGCCACTTAAGTAATACTAAATAGAAGTCACATTTATCATTGCTGCATATTCAATATGAAACCACATATTTACCTGTGTTATACATTAATTGCTATTAATTAATACCATTCTTTTCAATGAAAATTAAAATGAGCAAATGTGTTTAAAATTATTTTTAATCTAGGAATTGCAAATTATTCCCATTATTAATTCTTCCCAATATAAATTCAGTAAAATCAAACTGCTGACAACATCCCAGAACAGCTTAGTTTTGTAACAAAGTGTACAAGAGATAAAGCAAATCTGGCTTGGGTCCAAACCTTCCACAATTTAGGAACAATTTAGGATTAAAAATACTAGTTTCATTTTTAAACTAATGTGATACAGAAACAGTTTGTGTTTTGTTGCATTAGTCAAAGTAGAGTTTAAAATAATTTTGAAATTGAAATGAATAAAAGGAAAATTATCTTAAAAAGAAATCCCATTTATGTCAGTGAATTGAAATGAAATTCTTACCTGTTGAGTTCATAAAGGTGTCTCCCTGAGATGAAGTACCGGGTAAGTGGCTGTGTGTTACTGACACACTGGATGCTGGAATTCATAAAACACGTGTTCCCCAGGTTACTTAACCCTGTGGCACCTTTTTCAGTTGGAACTAGAATGAAAACATTATTTAACCTAATTATCATGCAATTTATGAAGCTGGTAGAAACAAAAATAGGAATAGAAATCAGGAAATTATCAACGGTTGATTGTAAATAAACAATAGTACACTTAATGTTTGTCACTCAAATGTACTGCTAATTAATTGAAATGCAAATACATGCCCCTGACTTCTCCATCACCAAGTCTGGGTACTACCCAATTCCTCTGACAGGTTCAACAGTTGTGGCAGCACAAAGGCCCCATCCATGTTGAGTAACAATGGAAGAAGCAGTTGATTGCAGAAAAGGCGCAGAATGTACAACGGGTCAGAGACTTCAACCTCAATCACCAAGAAGGGCTCCAAAACTGACCGAGCCAGTTAACGTCTGAATGACATACTATCAATATTCAGCTGCAGCTGTTGGGAGTGAGAACTTGCGTGAGGGGAAAACCTACTTGAATGGACCTCGTCAATCTATTCATTAGTCCATAAAGGTGGGAGCGATCAGTGCATGGTACACGAGGACAAGCAGCACTGCCTTTATGCCAAGCACACCTTTTATATGACATGTATTCAGAACAGACCTACTGCTCAGAACTGGAGTCATAAAGTGATTGGGCATTAAGCAGCAGGGCAGGTTCATCATAAACAATTCAAAGCATTGCAGTTGAACCACATCAGATTATACATGCGGTGAACAATTAAGCAGCTAACTGGAGAAGGCAGTTCTATGAACAACCCCATCCTTAGTGAACGTAGATCCCAGCACTGGCACCTACTTGACAATGTGGAGAAATGCCCAGGTATGTCCCATCCACAAAACTGTGATAAATCCAATCCAGCCAATTACAGCCCCATATGTCTACTCTCAATCATTAGAGAAGTGATGGAAGTCTTTGACAATACCATCAACCTCCACTCATCCACCACTAACCTGCTTGCTACTGCTCAATTTGGCTTTCACCAAAACCACTCAGCTCCTCATCTAATTACAGCCTTGATGCAAACAGACAAAGTGAGTGACAGCTTTTGACATCAAGGCAGCATTTGACAGACTGTGGCATTCAGAAGGCCTGGTAAAATCATAAGGAATCAAGGGGAAAAACATGTGCTGAAGATGCTGGTGACTGTTGATCGCTAATTAATTGAACTCCAGGAATTTGCTTTGTGAACTCCTTAGGACAGTGTCCCAGGCCTAACCACCTTCAGTTCCTTCATTATCATTAGTCCATTATTAAACTCCAAGTAGAAATATTTGCTGATGTCTTTGGTATTCAGTTCCATCCAAAAGTAATGAAGAAACCCATATCCATATGCAGCTAAACTTCGTCAACATTCAGGCATGGGCTAATTACGTGGCAAGCAACATTACCACAGGTAACCACCAACAACAAAATAGTTGAAGTACTTTCACATGGGATTATTATCACTGAAATACCCTTCTTAACATATTTTCAGTTGTTTTTTGGTGTGACGGGGGAAGGATGAGGGGGGTGGGGGAGAAAGATTCAGGTGCAGGGCACCAGTGATCATTAAACCAACCATATGAATGCTGTACCTCTCAGGCAAGTTCAAATCTGGGTATTTTGTGAAGGACAACTTTTAACCATCTACAACATCTCAGGAATGTAACAGATTATTTGCCACTTGCCTGGCTGAGTGCAGCTCTAATGACAGTCAAACAGCTTGACACCAGCATCGTCAAGGAGATCAGTTTGACTGGCACTTCAACTACTATTCTGAAAATTCACTTTCATCAACAGCAACACAGCTTGGATGCAGCATATTTATTCCATTGAAGACACAACAGTACCATGCCATGCCTTGTTTGGTCCTAATCCTCCAAACCCTACTACTTCCATCACCTTGAAGGAAAAGGGCAGTTGAGATATGGAAATGTCACTGCCTGCAAGTTCTCAGAATCATACACCATTTTCACTTGGAAGTAAATCCCAATTGTTTTATTATTGGTTGTTCAAAATGTTAAACATCTTGCACAACTGCACTGTGGCAGTACGTTCACCACAGCAGTGTGGTAATTCAAGATTGCTCCCTTTAATGACACTCAAGGATGGCATTAAATGCTAACTTTGCCAATCTTAAGAATAGGTTTCCATAACATTATCCTACTTCAATGTAACTGCCCTCTATCAACATTGCCACAGGGACCTTTCTCACAGAAATACTGAATGTTTGGTAGGGTTGTGGGTGGGGACGTGTGTCAATTTGTTAGCTTGTTTGTGAAAAGATGCACAAGTGATAAGATGAAGAAATGCAAAATGTAAACAGAAAAAATACAATTCAGTTCATGGGTGTACTGCTTAATTGCACACTGAATAAGATTCCCAATAAAAGTTAAGGAACCCAAATACTACAAGTTTGATAATAACCAAAGGAATCCTTCTGAATTCATTTCTTTGAGATATCTGAGAATTATGGTTCTTTCATACCTATTAAGAAAAAATTATACATTTTTTTGTCAATTAGATGTTAGGGTATAAGCTTCACACATGATATATGTGTCGTACATATTCCACAATCCAACTAAACAGGACATTTTCTCATCTATATGAACCCATCCTCACTGAGCTGCACCCTTCTACATGTTAAAAATAATATTAGTGAAGGAAAAAATATATAATTGTGGGGCCAACAGCAATAGCGAGTTTTATGGACAGCTACATACATCCATATTTAGAATATTTTAATCAAATATATGTGCAATAAAGTATAATTTCACATACAAGAAAGGATTACTGAGACATATAAAAGCATCTTAAAAGAGTTTTTAAAGTGCATAATCCCATTCATCTTGTTCACATATCTGAAATAATTGATGTGAAAGATCTTTGTTTTCATTTTAAATGAAGCTTTCAACTATGTCTAAAATAAATTAGACAAGCAGTAAATTTGTTCACTAATGTTCCAGCAATTTCAATAGATATGTAGAACTGTTAAAAGCAACTCCAAATTGCACAATGACCCCACAATGTGGAATAAATCATTCACCTATACTTAAGAGCTAAAATTCTATGTTTGTACCTACCCTTGTGTCTGTCCATTTTGCTACTGTTTGCAATGAATGACATCTCCTCCGGCCAACTCATATCTTTGTTGCGAACTATTATAAGAAATGCAGGATATCAGGCTGATAGTACTGTAAAAATGTTTGTACTTAGGTAACTGGAAAGTCTCTTTTGACAAAGTATTTTGAATTTATGTTTTGCAATTCATTTTTAATCTCCCTTCTAAAGTCTAACCATGCATATAAAAAGAGGATTAACTCAATTCACGTTCCTTACTTTTTGACGTTTAACTGACTGCTGGGGAGAAGGAAGGAGAATTAAAAATCCTAGAATAACTGATCCTCTAAATTCTTTCATACTTCATGTGGGGAAGTACCTGGCCATCACTTAATGCCTCTGCACAGTAACAAACCTGAAATTAGGAATGCATTGCTCTGGGAAATACAGGCTTGAACAGATGCCTGCTTACCTACCATAACTTCGTACAGTGAAATTTAAATATGCAACAAAGCAGATATTTTCAAAGCTTGAGGTGCACGAGTTCTTTTATCTATCATGTACTATGCTTGTAAAAAGGTTTTAATTTTCTTTGCTAAAATGGTGGTTTGATTTGGAAAACAAAACATTTTAAATTAATTTTAAAATTATATAAGCCTCAAACATTCCAACACATGAGGTTTTTTCAAAATTCTGAACTCTGTCACACTATCCCCAACATAAAAATATTAGTAGTTTTAATTTGTTAATTCTATCCAAAATATACAGATGTGACCATGTTCTGAGCAAGTTGGAAATAGATGATGTACTCTTCTCCAATAAGCTATTGACAAATGCTGCTTCATCAGTTTCACCCATACCGAGAACAAACTCAAGTACATTAACAGTAATTTATTCTTTTGAAAAAATATCAATAAAGGAAGTGATTTATTATAGCCTTCAGCTATTTAGGTAATAGAGTATTTTTGACAGTGAAAGGAATAATTCCAAGTGACCAATTAAATGGAAGGCCAGCCTTTTCTAATATTAACATGTACAACTGCAGAAGGGCAATGAAGAAGGATCAAATTATAGACTGCAAGGTTGGAAGTACAAGGTGGTTAAAGTTTGGAGAACATACTTAGCTTTTTGTTTTAAGTGCAAAATGTTAGCACTAAATTACTGAGATATACACAATTGCTATCACATGATGGCTTTGCAAAACTTTCCACCACTGGGATGTTTAGCTTATCTTGAGTCAAGTCTTCTGAAAACTAATTGACAAAGATGGTTTGCTGGAATTGGTTAACAACTCCATTAATATACATATGGCTGTAGAAAGGACAACGCGGATTAGATGTGCCTTTGTGTTTTTATACCTGGTACTTCAAGTTACTAATTAGATGGGTTTTGAGACTTGGCTCCTAGTAATTTGAATTTTACTGTGAACTGCAAAATTATTTTGACAGCTTCAACAGCACAGTAACTTAAATAAACATGAAAGATATGATTGTGTGACCGTGATTGAAAAATGTATGCCCAACTAAGAAAACATGGGATAATTAAAAATTTTGTGAACAGCATACGAAGTGGTAGAAACACAAAAGGATTCAAATAATAACTCTCAAAACTTATTTCAGCCAATATGTTAACCATTTATGCTGGTATTTTGTTTCATAGCAATGTTTAAATAATAGATAAAAGGAGACCATAGACTAGTGAATTAAACATAACATTTGAACCCAAATGTTGCTCTACTGCATGATTAACTCAATAGTGATAACAGGTTTAATTTTTTTTACATTTTGGAGGGCTATGTTATACCATATCACATTTGAAAATGAAACAAAGAACACTGCAAACAACCTATATAACCTTGTGCAAAGAATCCTACCACAGTGCCTCCAGTTTTTTTTAAATAATCAGGAAAACAAAAATCACTTGGGGGAATTATTACTAACATATTAAAAAAAATGACCTATGCTTGGCTTACCACTTAAGCACAAGGGCTCGATCTTCCTCCCCCACCCCAAGGCAATAGTCTCGATCAGCAAGTGTATTATGAATGCAGTGTCTACAATCACCCTGAAAGACTGTTTGTGGACATGAAATGTCACACAAAACAGTCAAGTGTCAACTTATTTCTGACCCTGGTTGCAATAACATGCTCATATACATTATTCTATTCATTTTATTCAGCTGGATCATTAAAACACAAAATACTCAAAAAATTATTCAGCTTAGAATGTTAGCTGCATTTTAGCAAGTCTTTTACATGTGTATTCACCAAACTCAATCATGGCAGATATGATAGAAAACTTCAGGTTTCAATGAGGGAATAACTTCGCAGTAACTTTGATGTGCCTAAGCAAACAAAACATAGAACAGTCGCTCTACTGTGAATATCAATAACTAAATGGTATTTTATAGAAATGCTAAACTACTGAAAATGATTCTGTCCAAGACACAGCACATATTTTAAAAATCACATTAATTGGAAAACAAAGACTGAAGATCAGATTGTGAATTATGGTTTAACTCGATCCAATTAAAAATATATTTGAACCCTGAATTACCAATCATAAGATTAATTTCAAAAATATTTTGCGTTGATCTTGAAAAATATCGCTTTTACCTTCAATCACCAAGTGTTGCTCATCTAGAATTTTTAAGTCTTCTAAAGTGTGATCCTCATCATCCAGTAGTGCAAGGTAGTTCTACAAAATAAAATTGTTATGTAACATGATCATCCCAAAACAATGCAATCCTAAGGACCTAATATCACAGACATTTCTTTACCTCACTGTTGTACAGCCACAGTCGCATGTCTTCCTCCTTTATTCGAAGCCGCCGAGATAAGTATTCATGTATATCTTTTATTGTTTGCATTCGGCTAAAGCAGCCCGTGTAAGCTAGCACTCGTTTCATTGGTGAGGAAGGTGAAGGTACATTTCCTAAATTCAGAACAAGTATTTTAACATGAAAACATACAAGGCATGATACAAGATAATTTAACATGTTAATACCACCCCAGATAGTGCCAGAGTATTCAAAGCGACATTTTGCTTGGTACTATTGCAAATTATGCTGGTGGCAAGATATGGTAGACAAAACCATTTTTCCTGCATACATACTGCCATCATAAGCTTTCTTTCTTCCTCAGGTTTGAAATGGATAAAAGCCCATTTGACTTCAGACAACAAAGTCTGATTAGGAAGTGAAGAACTGCAAGGCTATTTACTACCTATACTTATTTTGTTTTCATTCTTGCAAAGTATTCAGTTATCAAGCAAAAAAAAATCAGTTATCAACCTCCATCTATTTGTTGCAGTCTATTAATAGTTATGACTCATTTCCAGGCAATCAAAATAATAAAACTACCTATCTATATGTTGATAATTAATTGTCCATTATATTGATTCCTTTCCAAATAAAGGCTGAGTAGATGAATGATTTAATATAACAATTTCAATTCAATTAGAAAGCAATTGATTCTGTTGCACTTGGATTCCAGTTGGCTTGGAAATCAACACTTTTGCAAAATAGCTAATAAAACAGAATATTACATGGAATTATTTGCTCTACAAGGTAGATTTTATTGAAAAAACAAGCATAGTATTTTATTATTGTACATTAAAATGTGATATTTGAAGACATTTCCATAGATCTACAAATGATTCAAATTTTCTATTTGAAAACAAAGCTAAATTGGTTCCTTTTAAACCCTTTGCTCCTCTTCCATATTCTTGATGAATTTAAGGTCAAAAATGACTCAGTAGCAAAATGGACCAGTAAATTGTGTTCTAACATATAGAAAGATCATGTGGGTTTACAATACATATTCTTTATGTGGAAAGGTCCAAATTTCAATTAGATTATCATAGTATAGCACTATGAGAAAGCTCTTCCTCAAAAGACAGCACAAGCAAACTGTACATCCCTCAGTATCAGACAAGATAATTACAGAATCTGATGGCAAAGGCACATGATGAAAGTGGGCAGTAAAAAAAAGAGAATACATTTATAAAATGTGCATGATTACCCCTCTTCATCAAGTAACTAAATTTTCAAAAATTAAAAAAAGTTTGTGAATTAATTCCTTGAAAAAGCACATAGTAAAAGATAAACATTTAATTTGCAAAGAAACTGATAGTCAAATTATTTCTTTGGGAAATTTATGAGCATGTAAACTACAAAAAGTATATTGCAGGGGATAACGCAAGTTAAAGCTATTGCATAAGAAAAAAAATCAGTTAAATCATAAATTAAAAAAGGTATAGATGTAAGATTACAGCAAGAAAGTGGATCAGTAAATTTAAGAACAATTCTATAAAAATGTTGCAAGGTAAGATTCAGAAAGTTATCATTTGAGTTTTCTCCAAATGCTGTTCAGGGAAAGAAATAAGCATACAAAGCACTGGGCCCCATTCAAGAGGATCTGGAAATATACAGTAAATGAATTCAGGGTTCTGTACATTATCTCTCTCTATATAATCAATTTAATACCTAGTCAAATTTTACTTGGCACTTAAATCATTCAATTAGATTGCACATATTGTACTTTGGGGATTACCATGGCCAAAATGTTTAAGTGTCATAAATATTGTCATATAATCAATTTCATGGTCTTCAGTTAGTGAAGGAAATTCAAAGGATGTCAGGAACACTCCAAAAGTTTCTCATTTCTACTATTTTTCCTGAACCAGCAGACCCCAATTGGCCATGTGGTTTTCAGAAAATCTCAATGATAACTTTCAATGATAACTACAATCTTGATTTGAAAATGAAATAGGTGGATTTGGCACGAAGCAACTAGAAAGCTAACAACTCCCATTCTTGCTGCAGTCTTACAATACCTCTATGGTGAGGAAATGTTCTCAGGCTCATCATACCCATATTCACCCAGATGTTAGACTGTTGAGTACGTGTGGCTGGTTGTTGTCGCAAGAAAAGAAGGTAGCGAGGAAACAACTCGAGCTCTGCTTGATTTGTTGTTGTATTTTTAATGACCTACAATATTAAAAAAAAACAAATTCATAGCTTCTGTTCTGATCACATGGTTACAGCACTTCTGATGTCATACGAAATCACTTAGACCATATATGAAGCACATGCAATATGATTTGCTGTCATTTTACAAGATTTGAAAATAATAAGTGTCTGAGGCAATGAATTGGAGAAATGACATATTATTTGCTTCATTTAAAAAGAGCAACTGGTGTGTGCATATTCTGAACTATATACCAAATAGTTCAAACCTTTGCAGATATCTTCAGCAATAAACAAAGTAGAGAGCAAAAAACTTTAACTAATCAGTGACTTTTGAAAGTGGAGATATTCAAATTATTACACTTTAGTTTTAACATTGTATTAATTTCAAATATTTAGTTTCACAAACTTAACAAATATGACCTGAACATAATAGTTTGTGCAACATCCCAATTTGGTCATCTTTTGTAATCAAATAACTAATATACCATTTCTCCTGTCTTCTCTCAAAGGGAAATGAAAGTATAGGCTTTAAAGATGCAAGTTAAAAATTATTTCTTGATTGGCTTCACCATTTTATATGTGATAAGGATTTAGAAGAAAAGACATGGCACTATAACCTGCTCTCTTCAGACCTCTCTGATCATCCACCTCAGGGTAAAAGCACCATTTGTAGAAAATGTCATATGTTCTGAACAACATTTTTATGCATAGACAAGTGTTTGATAATCTGATGGTTATGATCCTGAACTAAGAACTCAATTGGGTTTAAACATCTCAAATGGTAAACTGTGGTCAAAACTGAGAATTTGAAGGAGAAAAACATTAAAAAGCCATTGGTTTAGTAATGCACTTCAGAGAACATGTTGGCCCTACTTGGTCTGGTGTTCTCAAGTCTCAGTTGAACTTTCAATGCCATCAGAGCAATTAAGATCCTGCCCTTTGGGGATCAAGTCCCTAGTTCCCTGAAAGTGGTAACAGGTACATAGGGTGGTAAAGAAAGCAGATGGCATGCTTGCTTTCATAGGGCGGGGCATAGAATACAAAATTCAGGACATTATGTTGCAATTTTATGAAATACTGGTTAGACTGCACTTGGAGTATTGTGTGCAGTTCTAGTCACCACACTATAGGAGTGACATGATTGAGCTAGAGTCTAAAGGATATTCATCAGGATGTCGCTTGGATTGGAGAGTTTAGTTACATAGAAAAATAGAAAACCTACAGCACATACAGGCCCTTTGGCCTACAAAGTTGTGCTGAACATGTCCCTATCTTAGACATTACTAGGCTTACCCATAGCCCTCTATTTTTCTAAGCTCCATGTACCTATCCAAAAGTCTCTTAAAAGACCCTATCATATCTGCCTCCACCACCTTTGCCAGCAGCCCATTCCACGCACTCACCACTGAGTTAAAAACTTACCCCTGACATATCCTCTATACCTACTCCCCAGCATCTTAAACCTGTGTCCTCTTGTGGCAACCATTTCAGCCCTGGGAAAAAGCCTGACTATCCACACGATCAATGCCTCTCATCATCTTATACACCTGTACCAGGTCACCTCTCGTCCTCCATCACTCCAAGGAGAAAAGGCAGAGGGCACTCAACCTGCTTTCATGAGGCATGCTCCGCAATCCAGGCAACATCCTTGTAAATCTCCTCTGCACCCTCTCCATGGCTTCCACATCCTTCCTGTAGTGAGGTGACCAGAACTGAGCACAGTACTCCAAGTGGGGTCTGACCAGGGTCCTATACAGCTGCAACATTACCTCTTGGCTCCAAAATTCAATTCCACAATTGATGAAGGACAATACACTGTATGCCTTCTTAAGCACAGAGACAACCTGTGCAGCTGCTTTGAGCGTCCTATGGACTCTGACCCCAAGATCCCTCTGATCCTCCACACTGCCAAGAGTCTTACCATTAATACTATATTGTGCCATCATATTTGACCAACCAAAATGAACAACTTCACACTTATCTGGGTTGAACTCCATCTGCCACTTCTCAGCCCAGTTTTGCATCCTATGTCCCGCTGTAACCTCTGACTGCCCTCCACACTATCCACAACACCTCCAACCTTTGTATCATCAGCAAACTTACTAACCCATCCCGCCACTTCCTCATCCAGGTCATTTAAAAAAAAAATCAAAGAGTAAGGGTCCCAGAACAGATCCCTGAGGCACACCACTGGTCACTGACCTCCATGCAGAATATGACCCATCAACAACCACTCTTTGCCTTCTGTGGGCAAGCCAGTTCTGGATCCACAAAGTAATATCCCCATGGATCCCATGCCTCTTTACTTTCTCAATAAACCTTGCATGGGGTACCTTATCAAATGCCTTGCTGAAATCCATATACACTACATCTACTGCTCTTCCTTCAATGTGTTCAGTCACATGCTCAAAAAAATTCAATCAGGCTCATAAGGCAGGACCTGCCCTTGACAAAGCCATGCTGACTACTTCTAATCATATTATACCTCTCCATATGTTCATAAATCCTGCCTCTCAGGATCTTCTCCATCAACTTACCAACCACTGAAGTAAGACTCACTGGTCTATAATTTCCTGGGCTATCTCTACTCCCTTCCTTGAATAAAGGAAAAACATCCACAACCCTCCAATCCTCCACCTCTCCCATCCCCATTGATGATACAAAGATCATCACCAGAGGCTCAGCAATCTCCTCCCTTGCCTCCCACAGTAACCTGGGGTACATCTCATCTGGTCCCGGTGACTTATCCAACTTGATGCTTTCCAAAAGCTCCAGCACATCCTCTTTCTTAATATCTACATGCTCAAGCTTTTCAGTCTGCTGCAAGTCATCACTACAATCACCAAGATTCCTTTCCATAGTGAATACTGAAGTAAAGTATTCATTAAGTACCTCTGGATCCATACACACTTTCCCACTGTTACACTTGATAGGTCCTATTCTTTCACGTCTTATCCTCTTGCTCTTCACATATTCGTAGAATGCCTTGGGCTTTTCCTTAATCCTGCCAAGGCCTTCACATGGCCCCTTCTGGCTCTCCTAATTTCCTTCTTAAACTCCTTCCTGTTAGCTTTATAATCTGCTAGATCTCTAACATTACCTAGCTCTCTGAACCTTTTGTAAGCTTTTCTTCTCTTCTTGAAGAGAGTTATTACAGCCTTTGTACACCACAGTTCCGGTACCCTATCATAACTTCCCTGTCTCATTGGATCATACCTGTGCAGAACTCCACACAAATATCCCCTGAACATTTGCCACATTTCATCCATACTTTTCCTTGAGAACATCTGTTCCCAATTTAAGCTTCCAATTTCCTGCCTGAGAGCCTCATAATTCCCCTTACTCCAATTAAACGCTTTTCTAACTTGTCTGTTCCTATCTCTCTCCAATGCTATTGTAAAGGAGATAGAATTATAATCACTATCTCCAAACTGCTCTCCCACTGAGAGATCTGACACTTGACCAGTTTCATTTCCCAATACAAAATCATGTACAGTCTCTCCTCTTGTAGGCTTACCTACATATTGTGTCAAGAAACCTGCCTGAACACACCCAACAAACTCCACGCCATCTAAACCCCTTGCTCTAGGGAGATGCCAATCAACATTTGGAAAATTAAAATCTCCCATCACAACAACTGTTATTATCACACCTTTCCAGGATCTGTTTCCCTATCTGCTCTTCAATATCCCTGTTACTATTGGGCAGCCTATAAAAAACACACAGTAAAGTTATTGACTCCTTCCTGTTCCTAACCTCCACCCACAAAGACTCCGTAGACAATCCCTCCATGACATTAACTCTATTCTTATTTCTACAGGTACCACCTGAGCCTGCTGAATATTCCAGTATTTTGATTTTATTTTAAAGGTTAATCCTTTGAAAAGATTCAATTTAAAGCATTGTAAACAAGGTAAAGATAACTTACAGGCCTAGGTAGAGATAGGTTTGCCCCATACCAATGGTACAATGCCCTCCACACTGGTTCTGGGACAACCTCATAGTCTTTGCCTCGAACCAAAGCTGGATTCCGTTTCAGGCGTCCACCCTCTAATGTTAACGTAGGAGCCTTGATGAACAAATAAAAGAGTTATTTTCATTGTATGTTATGAAAACAGAAACATTAATCTTGTGGAAAAATGCTCCTGATAGCCCTCGTCTCACTTTTCTTGGGTTAATTTTCAGGTGTTTGTGCATTTTGACAAAGGAATTGCAGGAATAATGTACAAATCAGATTAGGCAATATGATGTATTGTTAAAAAAAAGATCTTGGAAGTCTGCAAGTAACACTGGCACATAGATAAGGGGTTAGTTAGATATTGAAATCAAAAACAGAGCTGCCCTGTGGTTTAGCAGAATGTGGATTGCAGTACGCTCCAGTTTTTTCTTTGGCTTTCCATTGAGTGGTGCAATTGGAATGCTGGAATAATATTGAAGGTGACTGCTAGAAGCAGTCAACCTCAGTGATGTAAAGCATATGGAGTCAGAGGCTGAAGTTGAACTAGACACTTGTCCAAGGTCTTGTGGAAGCTTGGCTCAGTAAGGGGAAAGTTTATGGTGGAAAAGAAAGAAATTGTGTTCAGAATTCCAGTTATTTATTTGGAGGTAATTCCTCCTCACCTAATACTGGAGGATTGACAAAGCATGAGTAATCAAAAGTAATACAAGGGCTGTAGTGGGCGGTGCTGGAATGTATTTAGTGACGCGATGCTGAGTCACCTCATGCTTTGTCAGCATGTACTCTGAACCTGACACTGCAGTTTCAGATCAAGTCAAACCACAGCATACAGATGAGTAAGAGCGGGAAAGCAGTTTAGATCCTTTGGGAATGTACTACGAAGTAAGAGTGCTGGAGCCATCACATGGATGGGAATGGAACCAAAAGAGCAGTTCAACTTAGGTATATAGCATTGGATGTGGTCATAAACTGTAGAGTAGGATGTGATTAGCATATTCATGAAGTCCGATTAAAATCTGGCTTAAATGTATTTTAAACTTCTCAAGAAACACATTTGATTTTAATGAATCACTTATTTTAAACACATTTCCATTATTTTCAAAAAGCTCACCTTCAATCAAATCAGATTTCAGTTTCAAAATTATGCTGGTCATCGACCATTCAAGGGTAATGACAAGACCAATGGATTTTACTTCTACTGCAAAGAGTAATACACTGCATATATATCCAAATATTGCTTACTATAAAAGTAAAATCCTACATGATTGACAAATGGACATGTTGAGTAGCTCTTCACTGACTTAAATATCCAAAGAATAGGATAAATTAGTGACTTTAATGTTTCATTTAAACTACTTTAATGTTTAAATGAATATGCTGTCTAGATTTCATGACATTTTGCACCATAGCCAGAGTTGAAAACTAATCAACAATAATCTTAGTGTTTATTCTTTGAATATTTCATTGTCACATTTTTCAGAATGCTAGGTTTGTAGCATGCTAGAGTTCATCCTGGTAGACTTAATTACTTTCAATCTTTGAAAGCTTTATATCCATACCTTTACAGACCCTTGCATTACAAGTGATAAATTATCAATAGCTCCTGGTTTCTGTAGACCAAGTTGTCCTAAAATGTTCCCATTGGCACCTAAGAAGCATTGACCATTGTTGTCCAAACTGTTGTACTGTCTAGGAAAGCAAACATCAGTACCAGCTGGACTAGACTGATACAAGCCTGAAAAAAAAAGAAAATATTCTTATATTATTTTCAGATTTTAATCTTTTTGAACATATACTCTTACAAAAAGGAATAGTTTGGCTTTCTTGATCTCTATTAAAAATCCTCAAATCTAGTAGCAACAACCTAATTAAATTGGATGGCTGGCAAATGAACTCCATGATGGAACAGCAGTTCACAACAAATGTTACTTGCCAGAGGCCTACAAGTTTTCATTTCTTTTGATAAAGGCGAAGGTGTCCAATATAACATGCAGATTTGATTTTATTGGTTCTGTGCCTAGTATTTTCTTTTGTTCTGCATATTTGTATGCTGACATGAGAAGCTTTAAATTCCATTCTTATTCAAGTTAAGAGTAAAGGGTAAAAGCAGTTTTGCTTTAGGTTTACTCATTTACCCAATCAATGCATTGTGAGCAAAGAGTTAAAGTCTGCTCTGGATATAACCATTTTTAAAAATGTGAATGACAAGATAAATGTCATTTTTGTTTTAAAACCAGGATTATCCTGCAATCCTGGCTCTTCAAGTGATAGTGAATACAACTGGTTCATAAGTACTATTATCCACACTCCAATCCTGTTGCTTGTCATACAGGATGTCTTAAGCCTTGGAAACATTGGATGCAGTTTTTCTTGGCACTTCTGCTTTTCCCAAATATAGACAGGCTGACTTGATATCAAATGAATAGAGCACTAATTTCAAATCCTTACCTTTTTTAGATATCCGTCTGAATTCACAAATAACTACCTTTCCTTTTTTTTGAGGAGGATACTTAATTTCCAGTTCTCACTTACCCATAAATCCTCAAAGTATTGTTCTCTCAAGATCTTTTACTTTCTGCCACAACAGTACTGTCGGTACCTAATTTCCCAGCAGTCTTTCAAATCCTCTGCCATGGTCAGCAAGGCCTATGTAACCTTATGTTCAGTTTAGGGAATTTATTATAAAGGTTTTGTACCAAAAGGGAATTTCTGACTTTAGTATGATGTGTGCCTTAAACAAGTTAAATGTTGAGCTTTCAATTAACGTTTTGCACAAACATAAAACCAAAGTTACCAGTGCCAGTGCTCTCAGATGCTTCAGATGCAATTGAAATGTTGTCAAAATATTTTTCATCTGTAGAAGTAAATGAATTCTGCATTCCAGGTTTGTCTTCACTCTGATCCACAACATGCAATTGGTTTTGGCTTTTTACTAAATTCATTATTGATGAGGGTTCTATTATGACAGGTTTTGTTTCCTATAATAAAAGCATAAAAAAAAACTGAAAGGTGACAACCACATTCATCAAAATCTCAAAGCTAATCAATGTATTTTCAGTCAATACCAACTTTTGCACAAGTCACCATGAACTCCAAATTCTTCTTGGCCCATATGCAGATTTTGGAACCTGAAGTTAGTCACCTACAAGGATGTCAAAGGATTTGCCATTACAAGCCCACTTTTTGAGTAAGCTACTTCAAGGATGGATTAAGGTGGTTAACCTAAGATTTTTCTGTATCTTGCTAATCAGTTTCTACAAATAAAAATAGAAAATACTGGATTCTGACAAAGGGTTTTTGATGTGGAACGTTAACTGTTTCTCTTCTCACAGTTGAAACCTGACCTGCTGAGTATTTCCAACACATTTGCTTTTTTTGAAAAAGATTTCTAGCATTTGTTTTTTGAAAATCATAAAAAAAAAACAGCAGATGCTGGAAATCTAAAAATAAATTATACAGGAGTTTCAGGATTCAGAATATCTGGGCACCAACCTAGATTTTGTTCTCAACTTGGAGCACAAACAGATTGCCATTGTGCCAGACAAGCTGTAATGAAACTAGAATTATTTTCTTTTATTCCTCTCGTGTACCAGCAATTACTCAAAACTGACAGAAGGTTCCATAAATTAGCAGTTTTGATTACTTATTAAATATCAATTAATTTGATTAACAAAGCAGAAACAAAAAGACATTAAAATAGAATGGCATGTATTTTTGAAGGCTGCATTGAGACCCAATTATAGATAGTTAGGCCAAATCAGGGAGCAATTTCTGAATCAATCTTGGTGACCAAAATGCTGTAATTGACCATGACTGACTTTATGCATTATGTTGTCACCCTCTATTAAATACAATTTTCCTTGAAATTACCTTGCTTTTATTGGGAGAAATTGTTGTAGTTTCTGCTTCCTTTGCTCTTTAAACACAATTTGTTTTCTGAACAAACTGTACAATAGATTGCTATGAATCATATGCCTTAATCCACTCCAACACATTGGATGTCATAGCGATGTCTATATATATATTTATTTATTGATTGATTTTTTTTGAAGTATATAGTGTCCTTGGTGTGTTTTGCCAGAAGATTTTAAACAATTTTCAGATAATTGGAACTAAAATAATAAAATCATAAAAAAAGGTACTTGAAACACTTTCTCAATCCATTCTGGCTGAACAGCTTAGGGGAAAAGCACCAAACCAAAACACATCACAACCACATTGCACTGTATCTCAAAAAGGGATATTTTGGTGTAATTATCCTTTTTGTGGCCCTTTAAATTAAATAATATGAACTTACTACTAACCTGATAAATTGTGACTGAAATGGATCATTTTGACCATTTCAATTATTTGGACATTAATTACCTCTAAACTACATCATAGAAGGAATAAGAACATGAAGGCAAGAGACTGCGGATGCAGAGGGATGGTGATATTTCAGGCCAGGACCCTGCGTCAGGATTGAGTGCGTAGAGGGAAAATAGCCAGTATGTAGAAGAAAGAGGGAGGGTTGAGACAGAGGCTAGGTGGTGATAAGTGGGACCAAATAAGGGAGGGATGATGGACAAGTAGAACCAGGTGGGGATAGGAATGGTAGGCCAAGGGAGAAGAAGCCTAGGTGGAAAGGTGCGTGGTTGATGGAACCAGGTGAGGGAGGGTAGCTAATCTAGGTAATGGGAAGGGGGAGGGGAGGGGGATAAAGAGGAGGGGAGTGAAAAATGTGAACCTAAGTGGATCAGAAGGAGTTGGAAAGTAAGGAGTTGTGGGTTACCTGAAATTGAAAAATTTAATATGTTCATACCATTGGGTTCTAGGCTACCCAAACAGAATACGAGGTGTTATTCATTAAGTTTGCATTTGGTCATGGAGAAGGCAAAGGACAGAGAGAGGTTGGTGTGGGAATGAGGAGTTGAAATGGCATGAGACCAGAAGCTCAAGATGAACATGAAAGCAGCTCTCTACAATGTAACTGAATATTTTCATAATAGCAAAAAATAAAACATTTAAAAAAATGCTCATTACTTTAGCTTGTAAAATTCTTTATCTCCAATAGGCGAAGCAACAAGAAAAATAATCTGTGGTCCCAATGGCAATGACAAATCCGTTAAATTTACCTTCAGGATACTTGCTGATCCTTGATGCTATTTTGGCTAATGGACTAAGAATTTTACAAGTCCCAGAAATTAATAAGAACTTATTGATTCCCTAAAAAAAGTGACTTCCCCACTTTGATTCGTTATTTCCATACTGAAATTGCAAAGGCAGCTCCTTAAAGTTTAATTGTTTCATCAGAAGCTCAGTGAACAGATTTAAATAAAGACTAAAAAAAAAGCAACTTTACTTTTGGAACAGGATATCTTTTGTACAACAGATATATTGCACCAGATGTTCCCTGGTTATGCTTCTTTTCTGAGTAATCATCTCAATGTGACATGTTTTTCTAAATAGCTTGAACAAAATAATTAACAGTATGATATTTATTTTGAAATAGGGAAGGCCACAACTGATACCAAAGGTTACAAGCTTGAACTTGCGTGCGTTTGTAAAGGGAAAATGTTTCTTTGTACAAACTGCAACTGTATCCCATTTCCATGTTCGTCAGTTAAAGTCATATTCAACATCTCAAGCCTTTTCCAACATTCCCTGACAGCATGGCTGATCTATGCGAGACTCTAAACAATTCGCCAGCCTCTCTATTTTTTAAATACCTTTTTGGTTAACAAAAATCTGTTGGTTTAAGATTTAAGATCAACAATAGACTTCATGTGGATGAATTTTCTACCACACATCAAACACAAGTGTTCATTTTTCTTTTTATATTTTGGTAGAAATTTAACATTCTTGAAGACATTAACAAAATGAAAATTGGAGAAGGCTTTCATTTAATTAAAAGTTGTTCATCACGAAAGAAAAAATATTTCTAAGGTTGTGCAATACAGTAGAATTTAAAAGCAGGGTTAGTTGGTGCACCAGTTATCTTCCTAGTAAGAATGAAAGCATCGAAATTTCTTCATGTTTTTGCTGGTTCTCTTCACGGCAAATCAAGCAATGGCTGTGTTTTTGGGGACAGGATTGCTACATAATTTTAAAGTCCACAATTACTGCTGTTTAGTTAAGTTTGCTGAGTAACAGGTACTTGAAAATGTCCATCAATGATGGTATCACACAGAAGTAGCTTGTCGCGTGGACTGCATTTGTGATCTTCAGCTACAAAACCAGCTTAAGGCAACTGCTCATTTGCTTTCCATCAGAAGCACATAAACAGTACTGCAAATAAATTCCTTGGATTCATGAGGGATCAATAGTTGTTTTTAAGTTTTAAAACTCCATATAAAATAATTGGCAAGCTTGCCTGCCTTTAAAAATATACTGCTTTGCAGTCAACAAAGCATTGCATCTGCTGTGTTCACAACATTGAATTACTAGAAAACATTAGAGTTTGCTAATTACTCACATATTTCACATATTCCTTCCACTGCTGCCACCACTGCACTGAAATCAAAAACCAATTATGTCCAGGTTGTAGGCCATGTCTGTTTTCTCTTTCCAGCCATCCACTAGAGAAAAAAAATTCAGATAAATTAGTAAAGGGATACAAATATCAGCAAGGATTCCCAGAACTAGTTTGGAGGAAATTACTTTGGATACTATTTTAACAATACCATTAATAGCCTGACAAAGACTCCGTTAAGTAATAATGCACAATATAATTTCAAGGATATGATTACTAATTGATGCATTAACCTCAAAAAGTTGTAATAAATGAATCTGGATTGGCCTGAAGAGAACTAACTACGATCAGTCTGTAATTAACAAATGTTCAGTCTTCGTCAATGACCTGGCCAATGGAAGAGACTAATTAAATCCAAAGAGATCGAGATGCACTGGGTGAATTAGACACAAATTATTATTAACATTTGAAATGCATCCAAAAGCAATGAATTTACTGAAACTCTGAAATTAAACAGAAAATACTAACAACACTCAATGCTGAGCACTTGAGGTTTTCTGTTTTGTTGTAACATCAAGCACTGGCGATAGGTGAACAGAGAATACACTTATTCACCATTGTTCCCTGCAAATGGTAGGTTGAGAGAGAAAAAGTGGTACACAGTATGGACATGCTTGTGCATAAAATTGAAACCTGACATGCTATGGCTAACCTGAACTGAGCCCAACTAGTTATAATATTTTCCATACCCAAGCATCGCTTTAAATATAATCGAGCAATTTAGAGACTGAAACACTCAACTTTCTGAAATGTTACTTTCTAACTACAAATAATAATCTTAACTTGGGTAAAGTACTAGGCTGAGCTCACTAGCTACTGATATTTTATTGGAATATACACCCAATCCAAACCTGATACATTGTTGGTTCCTGTCTGGCTTGGGTCAGGCAGCCTGCCAGCCTCCAATGCATTACTCACTGAAGGTTTATGATCAATTGAGAGAAGTCTGGAATTTTGGTTTGCTCACTCGGTCTGCAATACAATGACTGACTTTGGAACTCATACAGATGAGAACTATTGAGAACACTTGCTAAAAGAAAACTACTCAAATAAGTTTAGGATTTGAATCTATTTACTTTGGAGCAATAAAGACTTACATAGAAGTGAACTGGTGGAGGTCTATAAAATAATGAAAGGATTGTACTTATTGATACATTACTGCAATTTAACAGCTTTGAGATGTACAAAGGACATGAATTTAAATTTTATATGAAATCCCAGAGTGGGAACTAACAACATTACATGGTGGTTCTTCTCATACAGACTAATTATACTCTGGAATGTATTGCCAGATGCTGACTATCTGAATATCATCAAGATGGAGTCAGATCAGTTCTTAACTGGAGCAGAGATCACACCATATAGCAGGCATGTGACTGTATAGGTAATGCACACTTCACTCAATGAACGAGAGTGTCAGGGAGGAATATGACAAAATATTTTTTTCCAGCTTTTTAGCTCTGCATTTTTTGCCCTGTCCTTAAGCTTAGACGGTCTTAAGAGTGAATGGGATGTGTTTAGTTAAGATGCTCCATGCAACTGTTTAAATGCTCTATAGAAACCAACTATTTTCAGTGAATAACCTCCTCAAATATGGCAGTAATTTAGCATTTTTATTAAGTTCAAAGAACAAGCAGTTGCTACTGCAAGTTATGCACCTGATAATTTGTCCTTCTTCTTCTGGTGTTGCTGGTCTTAGACCAAGAACTATGTGACATATCTGCAGATGGAAATAAAGAAAAAAACAATCACAATTATCATGAGAAACAGCACGTTTTCTTTGGGAGATAATGAAATTCTCTGCAGCTCAGACTACTCTACAGAATAAACAATAAGGACATCCCAAGTTTAAGGCAGGGTTCCGTTCCTGTGAACTATTCATAACCGGTCTCTCAAACCCTCATTTGTATGTACGGGCTATACATACAGTCAGGCATTCGTTACTGAGGACGCGAATAGAGAACAGTAGGGTTTTGGAGTGCTTTTCCACAATCCTTGATGACAGCAGAACAAGTAGACATCATTCAGGTGGCTTACGAGATACTTGCTTTTACTTGGCCAAAGCATAGAAAACAGGTGCAAGGAGGCCATGCTGGAATTAATTATTGCAGTAATTAAGCCACAGCTAGAGTACTGTATACAGTTTATGTCACCACATTATATGAAGAATGCAATAGGACAAGAGATTGTCCTAAACAGATTTACAAGGATGTAGCAGAGGCTGCAGAATTTTACATTAATTAACATCAGCGCAGATTAATTGGAATTTTTCTTAGCAACTTAATTGTTTTTGAACACATTTGTTGTTTCAATTGTTTTTGGGGAAAAAACTCTTAACAATGCCTTACTACCATACTCATGGGGAAATTATCATCTTGACTCTAACTTGCACCATCCATATATACACCAAATTGATAATCTTGTCAGAATACTACTTAAGGCATCGAATCTGAACATACAAGCAAAATTTTGTTATATTCTCAGTCTTTTTTGGTTAGCTTTTACTGCTTATGTTTAAATAAATTGCAAAAGTATGAAACATTACACATGCACTAAACATGGAATGTCAGGTGTGCAGACCTTGTAGTTTCTGGAGTTTGACCAGTCAGTACCAAGGATATTAGCTCTCAAATATCCACATATTTTTCCCCAAACATCTAAGACATTTTTAAGAGGAGGTTTAATCAATCACAGAATTTAATAAGAGGTGACCATTGATTATTTTGAATATTGTGCATCAAACCAGTTTTTCCCCCAATAGAGGGGAAAAAAATGCTGGTTAGCCACTGGCACCATTGTGACAATGCTGATAGCATAACTGCAATAATCTAGACAAAAAGTCCTTTCACACAATGCACTTCCTGGGCTTATTTACAGGACAAACATCTGCCAGTATTTAATGGGAAACGACAGCTGTCTCTATCATGAAGTTTGAAATTCTATCATGAAGTTATGTTAGTTATTTTAATACAGCTTTCAGAAAACATTAGAAGAGTTAATTGAGATCATACACTGAACAACTGGGCCCCAATTTACTTTTTTAATTGATCAAAAATTATAATTAACTGTAAGTGGTTTTCCAACAAGCCACATGTGGTCAGTGGTTAACTTATTGGACAATACTGAACTAAATATTCTATGGATTTGAAAGGAAATAAATCACATTTCATCCTTCATCTCTGGAAGATATTGTTCATCAGAAGATAGGTGGGTGGGAAGTGGGGTACTTAAGGCAAATCAGGTGTAGACTATTCTTCAGTACTTCATCCATTAGGTCATTCATTATCTGTGTGGTCTACATGTCCATAACACCACAAATAGCAGGGAGTCAGCCATTCAACTTCGAGCCTGCTCTGCCATTCAGTAGGATCATGGGTGATCTGATATTCCTCAATTATACTTTCACATTTTCCACAAAATGCCAGTGCTTAGCAAATCAGGTACAAAAACTCAAAATACACTTTACTCCAACCCAATGATACAGAGGACAATTTTTTCCACTCTCAATATTAGCTAGGAACAAAGCAACTACCTCAGTATAGGCCAGGGATCAAATCCGTAGTTTTAATGCTCTGATACAAAAAGAAAACTTAAATACACACCTGTTTAATTATTTTCTGTGGAGAGAGTTAAAATATGTTTAGGACTGAGCTTAATCGTTTGGTTCAGTACAACAACGGACAATATACTGATCATCTAATATAAATAGAACAAGATGAAAAAGCTATTCAAGCACACCTGAAAGATAAACAGGGCATTGATTATTGCATACTGGATAACATTAACACTAACCTGAAACAGGAGATTAAGAAATTCACTGGCCAGAGCACTTTTTACACCCCATATCTGATAATCTTCTAGCGTTAAGTGTCCCATCTGTCAATGGATTACAAAAAAAGATAATCATAGAATATGAGGTTCTAGAAATGTGTAGTCAAAAATGTAAATTCCCAGGTTTTGATTCTTAGCTTTTTCAAATTGATATTAGATATTTATTTATTAGTCACATGTACACTGGGACACAGTGAAATGCATCTTTGCTTGACTCAATGTGTTGGGGCAGATGCAGACAAATGGAGAAATATGGACAATATTAAGTCTCAACTTTTGCAATAAGCACATTTCATTCTTTAAAAGGAACTTATTTTGACAACTTTGGATTTTTGTACATTAATTACAAAAAAGTTTCAATTCTTATGTTACTGAAGGGGAAAAATAAGAAATGAAAATTAGGAAGAAATTTGTTACAATGCCATGGTGATGTCAGTTTTTATTACAATTTGCTATGATTTTTCTATGCATCCCTCTCAATCATCACCTGATTTTAACCCATGCCATTGTTACTCTAGATAGCACTATTCCAATGCACTCCTGACTTGTCCACCTTGCTCTTCAAAAGTTGAGGTCATTCTAAATTCTGCTATGTACCAAGTCCTGGTCACACATTACTCCATGCTTGGTGACCTAAACCGATTTCCTGTTAGCTTAAGCCTTGATTTAAAAATTCTCATACGTTTACAAATTCCTCCATAATTTAGCCTTCTGTTTCCCTGCAATATCCTCCATCCCTATCATCCTTCAAAATACCTGCATTCCTTCAATTCTGGCCTTAAAAATTCCTGAATGTAACCACTCTACCAATGGTAGATTTTCATTCAGCTGTCAAAACTACATTTTGGAATTCTCTCTAAAACTATGAAGGAAGCTTCCCTTTCCTCTAAAATGCTACTTAAAGTCTACCTCAATAATCAAACTGTTCATTATCTGTCCTTGTATCTCCCAATATGGCTTGGGATTAATATTTTGTTTGAATATGCTTCTGTGAAGTGCCTTTGAATTTTGTTATTAAGTTAATAATAACTGTTCCTGTTGTTGCATCTGACAGAAGGTCACTTCCATAGACACTGCCCGAGTTGCTGAATCTTCCCATAACTTTTATACAGATGGAATTTTCCTGCCAAGAAGGAAGCTCTGTGCATAGTACTTACAGAGCACAGCATCTACTGCCCCATTTAAATATTAGGAGAGCAGAAAAATTGCTGTCTTTACCCTCTCAGCTTTTACATCAACTACAAATTAAGTGATACAGAAGATTTAAGGGGCCAAATTTAAAACCTTATCAAATGTTACTCCTTGCATGGCATCCTTTACCATTAAGGGGCCACATGCCTGATTAGCTGTCACAACAGTGTTGAATGCTTAAAAACAAATCCAATTAAAATTTCATTCCTGAAAGAGAATGGAATTCATGGAATGTGGATGCAAATAAACTTAGTTAGGCCATTCATATCTATCCTTCATTTTGCACCATCTATAAAGAACTAACCAAAACCCTGTTAAAACTCATGATATCAGTGGCTCTTCTAAAATTTTAAGACATCTACATTGGGAGTATTTCAAAAACAGTTATGGTCTTTAGCATCACCAAAGTGCCAATGCAGGCTTTGATGTGATGATCAAATGGAATGGGTCTGATGTAACGACTACAATGATTGTTCATCTACCATTTATAGAGACCTGTACTGTCCATAATGATTGCAAATTGAAAATAAACCTACAGTGAGTGACGCTCAAGCTCAAGGTTTATTGATGAATCTTGCCATCTTATTTTGATAATTAATGGAGTGACTGTACGTGTAGCTAATTAAAAAATCATTCTGGATGAATTAGCAAATATGGTAGAACCCCAAGTGCAGAAATAAGGACTTTTGGTACAATGACAATACTTTCATTTCTCAATGGCCCAAGATTTACTACCTATACATATAAGAAAGAGTACAATAAAATTTAAAAGCAATGTTTTCTGAAAATAAAATCTGTTCCACAAACTGTTGTCTTTGCGTACGTTTTATTTTAGAAACTCTCTCTATTCTATTCATAGACATATAATAGACCATTCACCTTGCTGAGCATTGAAACATTTCACAAAACAAGCATAATACAATTTCTGCACGAAAACATTCACAGATATCTAATGCTGAAAAAGGGAAATCTGAACACAAAACCCAATACTATTTTAACTGAATGCTTCGCACCTACAAGTTTGGCTTTTAACAAGTCTTATATGGCTTATTTATTCATTGCAAAAATGTATTATTTATGAAAACAAATAATTTCACTGAGTAGCTTTCATATACCTGGCTTATTGAGTCTCTCATTGAATTGCACAAAGGTTGTGAAACTAAATCACATTATAACATGACTGCAACCATCAGATGCAGCAGCTGAGCCTTTCACATTTGCCATGTGACCATATTAAGACCTGCTATTATATTTTTTTAAAATGCAGATCCAAGCTTTCGTTGATTTAAGTAGTATAATGCCACTGATCATACAAATAATTCAATTTGTTCCAAATTCCTCCACTTGCCATCAGTTCATTCAACACATTGCTTAATATTTGAGGTGCTAAATCCAAGGGTATATTTTGCAGCTGATAAAATAGATGTTAAAATACAACATACCATTACTCAAAAGTTCATTATTACCTAAACTTCCTCAATGAGAATGAGAGAGTTTGGGTGACATAGCTGACCAATCCGCAGAAAATTAATTACCATCCCTCCTCTACCCTTTTGAATCCCCTCTTGATTGATTAGCCTGGCACAACTCTTGGGTATTCAGAGTACAGCAGTTAACAAAAGGGTTAGGTTCCAAAGTAATTTTTGTGAAAATTAGTATACAACCTTTAACATCCATGGAGGTTTCTAATGAAGAGTTTTCAATCTGAAACATTAACTCTGTTTCTCTTCCCAAAGATGCAGCCTGACCTGCTGCGTATTTCCAGCATTTTCTGTTTTTATTTTAGATTTCCAGCATGTGCAGTTTTTTTTGATTTCCATAAGAACTTCCTATGAGACTTTGCCATGGATAGTAAAAAAAAACTCCTCTTCTCATTTATGATGCAGTAAATCAAAAGCAAATAGAAGAACGCAGGTGCTCAAGAAAGTCCATCACCACCCCCCCCCCCCCCCCACTTTAAATAGTTTATTTCACAGACTCCTTCCCATTAAGCCAATTAAAAAGCCTCAAGTGTTACTGGGTTTTCATGGACCTCTGTTTGAAAGGCAGTGTTCAAATGTGTTTCCTATCCTTCAGTGTAGCAAATAAAACCTGTTAAGTAATGGATAAAATTAAATAAAACAATCTTTGCTACAAATAAGAGCAAAGTGAATGTTCATTAATTGGAGGAGACTTGAACTAAATTATTCCATATGAACCTTGAATTTGGGCAATAATTTTTAACTAAACAAATTTCAGTTGTGCTTGTTACATCTAAGTGTATGTATCAAATGATGTTTTGTAGAAATGTTATCTTTTTCATTAATGGCTTGCTGACGCTAATAAACATCTATACTTTAATTGGAATGCCATTATAAAGAAAATCCTACTGTAGTAAGGTATTTCTGTTTGGCTGTTTCAACTGTAGTGGGACATTGTTCACTGAGAGCAACCAGTAAACATGCAACTGGAGGATGATCTCAAAGATCACAATTGTTTACATCTTAACTCAATTGATAAAATAATATGCAATATTATCAATTCAATATAAAAATCTATGTTCTAAAAAGACCTACCTTGGTGGTATCATGTTTCTTTAAGATGTGATTTACAATGTCAGCTGTTCCCATATGAAGTTCCTGAAGAAAGTGGAACAAAAAATTAGTTAACACCGAGTTAGAAATAAAAAGCTTTAATATGTGTGCCGAGGGTGGGAATACAAAAATTGGGAAGTTATGCTACAGTTAAACAGTGCATAGGTGAAACCACACCTGGAGTATTGTGCACTTTTTGATCTCCTTAAAAGGAAGGACGTTAATGAGTTGGAAGCAGTCTAGTGAACGAAAAGAGAACCAGGGTCACTGTTTAAAAATAATGAGTCACCCACCGAAGGTACTGCTGAGCCGAAATATTTTATCTCAAAGGGTTGTAAGTGTTTGGAACTCTCTTCCTCAAAAGGGCAGAGTTTTTATTGAATACTTTTTAAGGCAGAGGAAGACAGACACCCGTTAAGCAAGGGCATGAAAGGTTACCACAAGTGGACAGAAATGCAGCGTTGAGGTTACAGCGAGATCAGCCAGGATCTTATTGAACAGTAAAGTAGGCTTGAGGGGCTGAATGGCCTACTCTCCTCGCAATCCATATGTTTGAGCCCACTTCACGTCGCTTAATATTGCAAAGAGGTGGTTTGCTACCATTAATATGAAATCATCTGGTAAAGACCCAGTTCTTTTCCACGGGGAAAGATGAAGAATTTTAAATAATTACTTCATTTTGGTTTTAACTTATGAAGCTCAATTGTCCCTTTGTATTTTTATGTCCCTACAGTTTACATAGTGCTTGTTTGATTCAATAAACAAGACGACGAGCAAAACTGGAGACTCAAACCATTACCAGCATGTCTGCCTCAAAAGTGGAATGAAGACAACAGGAATACTTTGTTTAATCACAGTACTAATTTGCACACTTGCTTCTCTTGTTATTATTGGAACTCAAGGAGTGGAACCTACATGCTGTTCAAAATTATGGGAAGAAATGCCCCTTAATTCACAGTGGACGTCATAAGCAGAATTCACATAATTGTAGGGGTTTTCCTTTTGAGAAAGATCCCCAACTTTGTTGCTTTTGAAATGAGAAGAGAAATAGTTGACTAAAATCATTCTATTTTCATTATCTTAAAACTTGAACCTGATTTCATAAGGCAATTTAAAAATCTTGACACAATGCTTTTCATGCCCTCTCAGCCAAAAAAAATTGATCTATGAAGAAGTTTTGAAAAGTAGCCTTGATTGTAATGTAGAAAAGATCATACCTTTGCTTTTTAGCAAATTTAGCCCTTCTAGATTAGATTGCTCCTGTAACAAGCTCAGCTGAGAAGGGAAGTCAACAATTACAATGAGAGACGGTAGGATCTAGGACAAATGTCATCACAGGTAGTGACAGTTCCCAGCAATGCTCAGGCTCACTGTGCCAGCCAGGGTGCAGCTTTTAGCTTCACATCTCAGTAATGAGCAGCAAAACAACTCACTCCAGTCTGCCCAATACCAACCCTCAAGACAATCTCTCCCACACAAGCTGTGGGCCATTCTCATCTTGTAACTCAGAAAGCAGTTGTTTGGTCCGTTGGGCCCATACCACCTCTCAGAGTGATCCCACAAATTCCATTCTCCCTCTACTCATTTCCCTCCTATTTAATTCAGCCAATATTTTCTCTTATTTAGATCAGCCAATTAACCTACCAGTACATCTTCAGAATATGGATGAGAATCATAAAATACACATGGTCATAGAGAATGTGAAAACTGTACAAAGACAGCTCCCAAGGTCAGGACTGAACCCAGGTCTCTGGGGCATTGGGGCAGCCACACCAGTGATGGATTCAAACCAGGTTCCCAATACAGCAGCACACAACCCAAGTTCATGTCTTTTTTTTATATAGTGCAGAGGGGTATATTTAAAGAAACAGTGCAAATCAATACCATTACTTACAGGAATACTGTCAGTGCGGTTATCTTTCCAGACTTCCAAAAGTGCAACTATCATTGCTTCCAATTCAGTGCGAGACAAAACTCCATCTCGGTCAGTGTCAAATACCTTGAAACAAACTAATGAAGCAAAGCACTATTCAGCTTATTTTAATAAAAACAAGAGAAAAACTGGAAATTATAAATAAAGATTTATGTTAAAATATCTTCAGTCTTTTAAATAAAAGAAAGATGAATGAAAATAGTACTGCAAGACTAATAGGTACAAAGAGGAAATACTGGTTATGAGGTTTCAGGATTGTACTTTTAC
The DNA here is from genome assembly GCF_009764475.1 of Pristis pectinata. Classification (NCBI taxonomy): domain Eukaryota; kingdom Metazoa; phylum Chordata; class Chondrichthyes; order Rhinopristiformes; family Pristidae; genus Pristis; species Pristis pectinata. Next base: position 19,951,511 of record NC_067425.1, on the reverse strand, counting down.
CGAGTTCATCCAATGTCCTTTGTCTTTGCAGATATTATTGCTGTGTGTGTGTATATGTTATCATTTTCAGATCTTATTTTACAGAAAAATTACTACATTGTCTTCATAGAGTTCAAATCAAAACATTTCGGCCTATAAATCCTTGCTTGGGTTTTGTACTTGTACTGCAACCTACAATGGGCTAAAGAGATGCTAACCAATATCTTCTTCAGTATTATGTGATAAATCACATTAATTCTCTTCCAAAAGCATGAAATCCCTCCACAGTTACTTTACTTTCTAAAAGTCTCCATATTCGAAGCAGTTCCAAGCTAGAATAATGGGGTAGACTGGGATTCCACTTTGGAACCTTGTTAAAATCCAACACAGCTTTTGTCCTTTATCTACAATCCTACTGGTGGAAATTTGTATTTTCTACAATATATAACAATAGATGGGTTAATTCTGAAGTGACTGACAGTGCATCCTTTTTCTTATTGGATTCAAGCAACAGTGACCATTTAAACCTCTTTTTAAAATGTTCATAAATGTGATCTTTTATAAAGTGAAAATACAGTATGTTTTGATAAAACTGACAAGTCTGCCTAATACTGAACAAAACTGCTTTGCATCATTCCAAGAAGACAGGTCACTTAACACAGATGAATTTTCTTCAAGCCATTAAACAACAGACTAGTCTAGTAAAAACTTACATTTCTGCCGTTCAGCAAGAGGTCCTCTACAGCAAGCAGAAAGCCCACAAGAAATTTCTTTGAAGTCTATGTGATTGTCACGATTTTCATCAAAAGCACTGAATAAACCTGCAATGCAAATGGGCAATATAGATCTCAAAAGAACATTTGTTGCAATATCTTGCATAGATCACAGTCTCATTTTTCTTAGGTAGGCAAGCTATAATCAACATGTATCATCTGACCATCTATGGTACTTCACACATACAACTCACATTATTGATACTTCCATATCAAGTACAGACAGTCCCCGCGTAACGCAGATGTTACATTCCCAAGAACGGTCTGTAAGCAGATTTCTCCACAAGTCAGAAACATTTAGTTTCTATAGCTAACCGTATCGTTTCGCTCTACAAACACTTACTATAATTCTTTCATTTTACTGAATATTCGCCTTAATACTACCGATAATTAAACTGATGGGATGTATCCTGTATCCAGTCATTAATCAATGCCACAAAACATTGTTACTATTACTATCTTTAAAAGTCCTTAAACAATGCATGGGAGAATGTGTACAAGGTCAAATTTCCATAAGTCAGGTCATCCATAAATCAGGGAGCCCCTTTATCGAGTAAAACAAAACATTTATCTTTATGGTCTTGCGTCGGTTCCAGAGTTTAAGCTTTAGACCTTGTAGAATAATATTTGTTCTGAAGTGAGCAATCACAGCATGCCTGAGCAGCTGTGTCTATAGGGAGTGTTGTGACCAAACCATTTGATGACTAATTACAAAGGAGGAGCAACTCTATTTAGGTGATGAACATAGTGTAGCAGTTAGTGAAACACTATTACAGCACCAGCGACCCAGGTTCAATTCCGGCCACTGTCTGTAAGGAGTTTGTATGTTTACCCCGTGTCTACATGGGTTTCCTCTGGGTGCTCCAGTTTCCTCCCACATTCCAAACAGTTGTGGGCATGCTATGTTGGCACCAGAAGCTTGGCGACACTTGCAGGCTGCCCCAGACACTCTATGCAAAAGATGTATTTCACTGTATTTTGATGTAACTATAAGATATCTTATAACAACAATTCTGGCATTCTCACTACCTCTTTCCAAACAAAAATGAACATGTCTTTTCCTAGGAATCAAAGCAAGTACAAAATAATGTCTGCAGTCAAAATTAGTATACAATGTGAAAATCTTGTAGCACCTGCATTTTTAATAACATATTTAAGGTTATAAAATGCCTCCCAAGACATTTCAGAGGAACATCAAACAAAATTTGAAACCATTCTGCATAAGGAAATTTCAGTCTGATAACCAAAAAGAGGTGGATTTTAAAGAATGTCAGAGAATTTATGGGGGTGGGTTTTCCAATATCTTAAGGTCTAGGGAGATGGTGCTGAAGCACAAACAACTGAAGTGATGCAAAACCAGAATTAGGACCAACATTAGACAACTGTCAAACTGGAACAGATGACACAGATAGGGAAGGGCAGAGCCAAGGAGCTGTTTGGAAAAAGGGATGAGAATTTTAAAATCAAGTTCATGGGAGACTACCTAGTTGAGTTCAATGGTAATAAACACAAGGATAATGGGTTTAGCAAGTCAGCAAACGTACATAACATCACCAAAGCATCCACAGCAAAGTTATAGACATGGAAGTAAGTAGTTTATGCGAGATAATAGGTAGAATGGCAAATTCATAAATGCAGAAGTTCCTGAGGAAATGCTATGCAGTAAGCTTAAATCAGGCTTAAATTGTGGAAATAATGTAAATGACTAAATTATCATTGATACAGAAAATGAAAAGAACTTAGATTTTCACTCCCTTTCAGAGTGTATGCAAGAACCATGTGAAGCATCCTAAGTGGAAGATTGTTAACAACTAAAGCATCATTGCAACTGAGGTGATGAAAGCAGAGGACCAAAGGCAGAATAATGGGATTCTCTGAACAAAATGTTAAAATATTGGAATTGTGGGCTCTTCACTTATTTTCTGAGCAGAGATCTTGGCACCTACCTTCATCTGAGCAGAAATCAATTTACCCTAAGCCCCATACTCGCTGAGTGATCATTGCCATTTCATTAGTGTCTTTCTGTTTGAGGCTCCTAACCAAATGTCTGTTTGCTCTTTCAAAAGACTATGGCACTACCCAAAGATGACCAAAACTATTTGTTCTGTGTTCGGTAAAATCTTTATCTCTCAACCAACATCACTACAAATATACTAACAGATTTTCTTTATCTTATAGCCTTTGGGTCCTTACCATGCACCAACTGGCTTGTATGTTCCTCTACTTAAGAGGAACTAGGCTTTAAAAATACTTCATTTGTTGCAAAAGCTTTGAGCACAAGGCTATGAAAGTACCAAATAAATTCAAGCACCTTCTTCTTTCCTGGCAATATCAGAAGGGGCAAGCATACCATTTAAACCTCCACTCAACCTCTAACATGACCCTTCCTACAACCTACTGAAACAAACTAAGCTACCACCCATCCACTACTACAAACATAAACTCATTTTAATTTCCCACCTCAGGACAAATTTCAGTCCATCAGGATACAAATTTGTTCTCTATTCTTGCATAATTTCTTAGAATTCAGTATTTCTGCAGTCCAAAGAATAACTCTATCCTTTCCAGTGGGGATCAAATTCAACTCTCCCAGACCCTGAGATATGACTCACAGCACTCATCTTTTGTCCCAAATCACCACTGCATCATTCTGTGATCCAAAAGAGAAAACCTACCCAGCATCATGGGTTTCTTCATTCCCAAATTTCCTACACTCTTACCTCCAGCTATTCATTATTTCACCCTCTTGCCCCATCTCTCCCATCATTCTTCATCAAGTATGAGTAGTGATAATGAATGATAACCAGCCATTAATAATTCACTTATGTGAATAATGAATGAATAATCGATTACAACTGTAAACTCAAATGCATGCATATCTAAACATCACAGTATCCAAACTGACAACTAAACTGGATGCACCAATTCAGGTTGGAGATTTCAACTGTCGTTCATGTCTAATTTACATTTTCTCTCAGTTTCTATTACCTTCACTTAAAGATGGATGGATGGGTGGAGAAACTAAAGGAACAAATGTTTCCAAATCAAAACGTCCCGTTCTCGACTGAGCCTTAAGCAGCCAGTACCGTTTCTCAAGATCAATTATATCAGATTCTTCCACTGTGAATAGAAACAAATACATGAGCAGATAATAGATAAAGCAATATTCAGATCAAAGATCATCAACTCAAAATGTCAATTTTGATTTCCCTCTTGTGCAGCATTTGTTTTCCTTTTACAATTTTTTCAAACTGATTGATACAAAATTGTAGGTTATAAAACAGTCATCAAATACATGCTTAAAATGTCAGCAGCAAATTACAACCAATGAAGTACACCATAGTTTATGCAGATTTACTCAATTCATATGGCATTTCTTAAAATCATATGGTTATCAATGGCTAAAAGAACACTAAGTACTTTTGTACAATTTTGCTTAAAACTCATGAGAAATTAATCTTTATTGTGACTTTAATGTGAAAGAAATGTGCCTAGATGATTCAGAGAGGGGAAAAAATGGCTACCAGACCAATGGAAATGTTAAGCATGCAGATAGAAAAGGCAGGATTTTTTTGGATGACCTTTAGAAACTGGAGACAATTATAGGGGAGAGGGAGCATAGGTGTCGTACACAGGAGCAAATTACAGAGATACTGAACTCCATGACTATGAACAGATTAATACACAGGTAAGAGAGTTTGCAACACTGGGTAAGTGGAAGGCAATACACATCAAAAAGTATGTGGTGATGTGCAAAAATGCTCATACAACATGACAGGATACCACAGCAGATTTTTGGATTTGAATAATTTTATGGAGCATAGAGAATAGAGGGCTGCCTGGAATTGCATTGGAATCAAACACATGTGGAAGGGCAAAGATATGTATGAGAGCTTAGACAGTATAGATATGGCAGAGGTGGATGATTTTACAGGAACGGAAGCAAGTCATCTTCACAGCAGATGTGATCCAAAGTTAGTTTCAGCTTGGGAGTTTAAAATTTCAACCTTGCTTATAGTGCGGTTTATCCAGAAACGTGACTGAGGAAAGAAATAACATTTGGCAGTGGTTCACAAACAAGTTTGAAAACAGTTGCTTTCGCCTTCCCAAACATTTAGCTGAAAGAATAACAACTCATCCTTGATCAGATTTTATACTAGTTGTGTGAGGCTGATGGTGGAAAGATGGGTAATGCATACTTGGAAATGGATTTGATGTGTGCGGAAACAAATAAAGGAGGCAGAGGAGGGAATCATGGATTGAACGTTGGGGAACCCTCAGACAGAGAGAGGCCTGAAGATGAAAATAGGCAGGAGTCATGAAGACAATTGCACTGAAGTAGATAAAAGAAGAGAGACTTTACAGGAGGATGGATGGTTTGCCATGTTCACAGACAAACCAAAATCTGAAGACAGGCTAATAATACAGGATAATGCACAATAGTCAAAGACAATAGTCAAAATTACTTTGGCTAGAGCCATCTTGGTGCTGTTACAGTACCAAAAGCACAACTGGAAAGATTTATATAGGAATATCAAGCATGGATTTGAAAAGGTTACATTATCAAATTTTACTCAGGTTTCCAGCCACCAAAATCCCAGGACTCAAAACACAAACACAGCATTTGTGGTGCCAAAAGTAAGAAACTTCTAATCACTGCAAATGGCATAATGATTGCCAGGAACGCTGAATGAAAGCTTGAAATCACAGTAAGAAATCAAAAATGTAACAGTTTGAAGCTACAATAAGAAGCCCAACACCCTTACCACCACCATCCTGCTGGGTACTGTGGTCTGACAAAAAGAGACACACCCAACACAGCTGAGTCATTGATCAAAGAATGGTTTGAAAAAGACAGGTTGTGAAAGGGTGACAATAGACTGAAATAAATGGAAGTTGATGTTTAAAAGATACCCCAGCAACCAGCATGGTCTTAGGACCAAATTAGGTCATTTGAACACTTTGAAAGAACATTTGATGCCAATTTCTTTTGGACTCGAACTATCATGTAGATTGATGGATTTCAAAAAAATTTTGGCTTTGTTGACTTCAACACTACAATACACAAAACAAACACAGCAATATGAATTTACAACAAAATGAATTTGGCAATTAGTTCATAACTTTAAGATTATTATACTCTACACACATACTATAAATAATGGAGTAGTGATCCCCATGTTAGTATAATAAAACCTTAGTAATCAATTATGATGCTAATTATTTGATGGATTTTTGATGTATGCATTAACGCTCCAAAATATTAATTAAAAATTAACTATGCTCATAGGGTAAAATAAATCTTAAAATGCTTAGATTACATCTTGTGAAAGGCAACTTAATTCAGATTCATTAGTGCCTAAAAATTTTTGTGCAAGGTCACTAGTCAGTGCGGCAGTCAGACTTCACTGCAGTCAGACCTGCACTCTTAAAAAGACCTTCCTTCTCATGGCCTGAGAATAGTTTATTAAAGTTGACAAACAGGATGAAAACAGGTAGTCACTGTGTGGCTGAGGAATCAATGAAAGGAAAACTCAATAAACTTCTCCTTTACCATACTTTTAAACCTCTCTGGGGTCCACATTCATTTAGAATATATATATTTATTCACATCATGCAAGCAAAGAGAAAACAGACAGTTGAAGCCTACCAACTGATACTAGGATACATGTTGAAATGTTTTTGAAGTACTTGAAGCATGATGTGTCACTACGGATTGAGATTCGGTGTATTTTCTATATAGCTTAATGTAGTCACATGTGATGTTGCTGCCAGCTGAGAGAGGGTGACTGATCTGCCCGGGACAAGTGTAAAAGAGGGAGATGAGAAGAGGAAAGAGAAAGAAAATGCTGGAAGTGTTCACTACTTGCTGCAAATCTGAAGTAAAAGACAATACAGGAAATACTCAGCAGGTCAGGTGACAATTGAGAAAACAGAATAAGTTGAGTTAGTTTTTTTTAAAAATCATTTGGATCCTCTTGGTCTCCTCGCTATCAGACATTCCATTTGTGCTTTCCAGCCCTCCCTCTTCTCTGCAAATTATAAAGATGGTTATTATTTTCTCCTAGTTCTTATGATCTGAAATGTTAACTATTTCTCACTTCAAATACGTTACCTGAACTGCAGGGTATTTCCAGCATTTTTTGTTTCTGTTACAACAGAAACACAGTGGCTTTATAATTACGGTTCATGGAATAGAAATACGTCAGTCAGGTAGATTTTGGAATCCCAGCCTTTTTTCTCTCAATCATATATTGCCTTTAGAAGGGGACATGATATACAGCAAAGGAGAAAAAAGTGTGACAACCTGCTGCTGGATTTTCCATATTTCTTGAAAGTGGTCTGAAGATGACCTCAGAGACACGAGAGCGCAGATGCTGGAATCTGGAGCAAAAAACAATCTGCTGGAGGAGATGCAGGTCCTGATGTAGAGTTTCAACCCGAAACATCGAAAATTCCTTTCCTCTCACAGATGCTGCTCGACCTGCTTTGTTCCTCCAGCAGATTGTTTCTTGTTGAAGATAACCTCAGTATGATTCTCATTTCCTGCAAGACACTGCTTTTACTAATTTGACTAAGACAAAGTAATTGACTGATCTTGAATTGCCTCTACAAAGATCTTGCCTTTACCACTCTTTCCTTACTAAAACTTCACTCTTTAACCAAGTAATCTACCTAATATCTCTTGGGACAATGTCAAATTTTGTTTGACAATGCTGTTGTTAAGCACCTTGGTTCATTCAAATATGGCAAATAAATACAACTTTGGGGGAGAAGGGAAATCACCATGACCTTGCATGTTCCAATTCACTGAACAGTTTTGCATTATGCAAAAAGTTATTCTGAAACAAAAGTTCCCTGCCATGAGTCAGACAGTTGATGGCATGACAGAGATTTTTATTATTACATTAAAATATGTAATAAATTCTATTCTTGTCTAATGAGCAAGTCTGGTCTCTATAATGTTCTTTCTGTACCACTAAGTTCTGACAGAGCATGTCAAAGAACTTGTCACTTCTGCCATCTTGGAAATTCCCCAGGCAGAGATCTTAAGTCAACGTGTGGGTGGGGGAGAAGGCAATTTGGGCTGAAATAACTCCAGCCATTTTTATAGCTGGTTATGGAGCACATAGGGAAGCTTCATTATATGCATCACTTCCAAAAAATTAATCTCTATTAAAATGCAAGTCCTGGCACATACACTATGGGCTCAATGGCCTCCTTTTGTCCATCTTTTCTATGATTCCAAGCTATGAGCCAACACCCAGATAAATCTAATTAAAAGTCATTTTTGCCTGTTCAGATCAACATAGTTGTCACTGATAAATCCTGCCAACTTTTCTGATGCAAACTAAAGACCATCTGGTGGTTCCCGAAGGGAAAAAAAACATGGAGAAAGAAGATATAATATTTTTATATTTTAAAAAAAATCCATTGCATTCCATTTCTGTATTCGAGGGTGATGGATTAAATCATCTCTCTCTCCCCAAGATCCACTTTGTTAATAATTTTGAGTTTACCCTATATTTGTACATTTTTAGATGAAGAACTGGATTGCAGAGAAACTGAATCCTGTTGCTATATTCACTGCAGCTGTATATTATCTCATTGCCCAGCTGGCTTTAAGGCACAGTTAATCCATATCAATATAAAAAATAGGATTCCATTAGACAAATTAAGTTTATCAAACTCATGGATTCAGAAAAAACATTTACCACAATATCAATCTTTTTAAAAACAGTTGCAATAATTTCTGCATCATTGATATAGTTAAATAATTTTCCACATTTTTGACATGAAGTCCAGAAAAGGATTTGCATCAAATTATATATTCTGTTAAATAATTCAAAAAAATATGGAATTACAATCCATAATCCCAGGCTGTATTAATCATGGATATTTAAAATCTACTAAACACCTCCACCTCAATATTTAATTTCACAATAAATTTAATAGCTAGAAATATCTTCCAAGCATAAGTATGTTTATATACCAAGTTAAAAGCTCTAAAAATATTTGTTTGTTACTTGTCACAGAAGGGATGCCACATTCTACTTTACAGCTTCACTCTATCCAATGTGTGGCTGTGCTCCTAGCATCCAAAGTGAAGAATTTTGTGGCTCATATCAAAGCTTCTTTCCCCACCCCCTACAGACACAAGAATTGTATAAAAATGGCTAATTTATTAACTAAGCTTCATGCTGGCATTTCTAGCTATTATATTTCTTTAGTTCCCAGACAAACATTAAGTTACACATGCAAGGTCTTTAAATTAACTGTATGTGATTGTTATACAACATTCTAAACAGCAATCATAGTTCTGCATTCTGTGGATAATCCTCCACCATTTTTGCCACCTGCAGGTTCATGCCCTCCTTTAACATGTCGCCCTGTCCCTAGTCCTTTCAGTATTCCAAGGGACTGTGCCTTTTGACACCTTAGCCTAATCTTCATTCATCCTTGAACACCAATATCCCTTTCTATTTGGGAAATGCAGGAGAATAATAACGACCTTTCATTTTCCATTTCACCAACCTAGTTTACTGAATGGAAAATTTAAAAGGGATATGCCTGTTGATACAAAACTCCACAATTAGTTGTTCCTTTCTAGCAATAACCTACTGCAGTCCCTTGAGTTTTTACACCATTTTGGTCAAGCACTTCAATCCATTTTGAGTTAGACCAGAAAATGCTGGAAATACCCAGCATGTGGGATAGCATCTGTGGTGTCATCTTCCATCCAAACAAGGAGAAATTAAGATCTACAACCTGCAATCTACAAGTATGGAGGCAAAGAAAGGTGGCAGAGAAATTGGATGGACTTTTAAATTTAAAGGGCCGTACATGAATACCAAAAATGTCTTTCAGTAAACGGCCACATGACTGCATATCTGGCTTATTTCATAAAGAATTTTAGTATGTTTGACACTGCACATAATGCCATCACCAACAAATGAAAAAAAAAACAAAAATATCAATGTGGAAGTGAATTTCCAAAATTCCCAAACTAAAACCTCAGTGATTTTGTACAAAAGTACCGTGGTTTTCCACTTTCACTTAAAAAGTCAATAGTGACATTTAAATTTAGTGCAGACCAGCAAGCCAAGTGGTACATAATTTTGCAGTAACTCTCTTTCTGAATAGGGAATTTCAAAACAGGAATTCAAATTATTTCACACTTAAGCTAATAACATAGTGTATCACACTACAGCAAAGCAAACAAGAATATTGATCTGAAGGACATTCAGATTATAGAATCCCATTAAACTAAATATGGTCCAGTCGTCAAATAATAATGCACTTTATTTTGCCAAAATAATAAACTTAACCAGAATGGCAAGCATTTCAAAAGCTAAAGTGAGTTTTCATTTATAATTTTGATCTGGTTTTTAAATCTGAAGCAAAGGAACACATTTAGTTTGAAATAAGCCACTGGCCAATACGCAATCATCCATTCTCCCATTTTTCCTGTAGGAAAAAAATTTAACTATAACCAGGCCAGCTAATCAGTTGTAATCATTGCAATATAGAAATGATACTATAATTATTTTAGTCATCAACAACTTGTATTTACATGGTATCTTTAATACAACAAAAATATCTCAGAGGAATGTTATCGACCTAAAATTACCTTAACCAGATACTAGAGTAGCTGACCAAAGGCTTGAGCATAGGGATAGCTCCCAAAGAACATCTTGAAGGGTGCAAGTGACCTAGAATTAATTTCAGAGCTTAGGGCCTCAGATGTAGAAGGAATAATTGTCAATTGTGAAGAGATTAAATTTAGGGATAGTAAAGTCAAGATTGGATAAGGACACAAGACAACAAGAGATGGAAGCTGCTATAGGCCATTTGACCCCTCAAGCCTGCTTTGTCATTCAACATGATCATTGCAGTTCTTCTTTCCCAACACATCTTCTGTACTATGCCATATCCCTTGATTCCTTAAATATCCAGAAATGTATCAATTCCGTCTTTTTTTTACAATACTTTTATTAAATGCATGAAAAATAGAGTACATGCATCAAAAGAGTAAAAATACTGCTGAATACATTGTGTTAAATCATACTTAAGATCACAATACTCTAAATTAATAATCACATAATAATTAGTTAATAAAGGAAAAAAAATTGAAATATTTTACTATATAAAAAAAATCTACTCCCACTACCAAAAACTGAAGCTGTTTAATGAAAAAAAAAACAAGGAAAAACCCTTAAAAACGTAACAGCGTCAGCCAATATCTGCATTTTAGTCACCAAATCAGAGATTTTGAAAATAATTCAAAAAAGGTCCCCACAAGGTTTGAAAGTCTAAGTTAGATTCAAAAACTGAACAGCGAATCTTCTCTAGATTCAGGTGTGACACAACATCCCATAACCATTGAGAATGAGTAGGCGGAGTAACTTCCTTCCATTTAAGCAATACTGCTCTCTTGGCTATAAGAGAAATAAAAGCCAGAATGTGTAAATCAGAAGCCTTCAAAGTTATATCTTTTTCTCCAACAATCCCAAATAGTGCAGACAAAGGATTAAGTTTAAAATTTATTTTGAAAAGTACAGAAGTATGAAAGACCTCCGTCCAATATTTTTTTTAAGACTCTGACACGTCCAGAACATGTGAATTAAAGAAGCCACTGTTATTACATTTGTCACAGTAAGGAAATATATCGGAATAAAAACGGGATAGTTTATCTTTAGACAAGTGAGCTCTATGGACCACTTCAAATTGAAGGAAAGAATGACGAGCACATAATGACAAAGTATTAACCAACATGAAAATTTCATTCCAAGTTTCCTCAGAAATTGACATCTGCAAATCTTGTTCCCAAGTGCTTTTAATTTTATCTAGTGGCACCTTACTCATTCCTAGTAATCTGCCATAAATATTAGATATTGAGCCGTCCTGAAAGGGCTCCAAATTAAAAATTACATCTAATAAATTTTTATCAGGACTCAAAGAAAAGAACGTAATTGAGATCGAAGAAAATCTCTGTTTTGATTGTAATCAGACGCTCTCCACAGTACTCTGGCATGGAGAATTCTGGCATGTAGACCACAACTTATGGTTCTTCATATTCACCCTTCAGGAACACCCTTGAACCTGACAGCTGGGGGGGGGGGGGGGGGGGGGGCGGCGGTGGAAAGGAGGGGAAGACACACCACTGTCCTTAAGTTACAAATGCATCACAAGGAACCCCTGCCTATACCCCCAACTATTGAATCTCCCAGCACTACTGCTCTGTCCTATCCCCTCACCATTGAATCTCCCAGCACTACTGCTCTATCAGCTCAAGAATTGATCATCGATTATAATCACTTTTTCCTCATTTTCTGACTGTTGCTTCCTGCAAAATTGAAATTTCTAAAAGCGAAGTTTAAGACTCAGCTCCACCTGACTCATTTTGTTTTAATAGATAGATATGTAGTTGTATACAAAGAAAACAACAAATGTGGTTCAAGTGCATTTCCCCCCCAAATACAATTGAAAATTAATGAGAGTAATTCCATACCACAATCATTTTCAAACTATAGTTATCAAATATACAAACTGGTGAGTACATAGTCTTTTTACCAACCTCATTGGACTTTGACAATCACATAACAATTAGCATCTTTAGTCATGTTCTCACCACAGAACTGTTCCTACATGGTCATTTCCTGGCCAAATTCCCCTCCCTCTTCCAGCCCAAACTCAACAAAGCAGCATATCCTATCAAGAAAATTTGAAGCAAACCATTGTGTACAGTAAGAACATAGCCAATAGCTGGTATCAAAGGACTTGCTGTGAGAAACTCAAGAAATATTAAAAAGGTGTTAAAAAACTTAGTAAACAAAAATTAACTAAGACAGTAAAATACACAAAACACAAACTTAAGTATCGATCCACATCAGTGCACAAAAAAAACGTGTGTGCAAAACATCACATTTCTCAAATACAGACTAAAAAAAACCAACCTCAATATGGGTTTTGCTAAAATCAAGGTTAAATGTGGAATATCAAATACACAGCACCAGATTCTGTGGTAGAGGGAACCAAATGACTTAACACATTTCAGAGGGCAATACAAATGTTTTATTCAACTGATTGCAAAATTTGGAATCAGAGTGCAATTATGAAGAATTCATTGCTTAGCTTCACATTCCATTGTCTATTAGTCAAAAAACACAAAAATTAAATCCAATTAGACAATTAAAAATAATATAAATTTCGATTATATCCACTACAATAAAATGTGAACAGCCATGGCCTGACAATAACTTCAGGAAGAGAAATTATGTTTTCGGCATGGGTGTGCTGACATCATCAGTAACATCTTGTATTAATATAGCATCTTTTCTATAGGTCAGGACCATGCAAGAATGAGGTTGGCCTGTTTTTAGATCCAAGAGTCCTACTCACATTTCTAAATTTGAAACAATAAAACAAATTTAGAAATTAAGTTATTTTAATCTAATTTCCTTTGTGTTTAGTTTTCTTTGGTAGAGCCATACATGTTCTGATCTCTCACGGTTCCATCCCTAACATTCACAATATTGACATTACATTACCTCCACCATTTCTCATACAAAGCCCACTCAGTCATCATGGAATACCTAGTGCTCTGATCTACAGTTTCCTTCTTGTGGTTAACGTTAGCAATTAAACTGCCACTCAGGTTTATTACTTCAATGATCACACGTCTTTGTTACAAGGAGGTATGCTTTTATTCTTTTGGCCTTGCTGAGTTCCACAGACTCTTGCTTTCAAGTCATCTGCTGATTTCCCACCATGCCTACCATGGGAGCACATGACCCTTCCATTGCTCAGATAGCATCTTCATTTACTATTTATTAGCAGCAACAGCTCCTTCCAAGAATCCGTCCACAGGAAATTCTTCAACATCTCAAAAATTGGAACTTCCCTCTATGTTTTTGATGAGCTCTCAAACTTTTCAGAGAACCATTGAAACAAACAAGTCTAAAATGGGCCCTAATGGCTTACCTCATCCATGCCGACAGGAATGCCTATCTATGTTAATCCCATTTGCCCATATTTTCAAGTGCAAAAAACTGCGTCAAATTCCTTCCTCCTTTCACTTCTTTTAAGATTTATTCAGAACTACATAATGGACTGAGAAATCATTATGTGCAATTCAGAAATGTATGCAAGTTGCTGCAAGCATTAACATCATCTATACATACATTTGTATCTGCTTTAACTTCACATTCAAAGAAATTAGAGATATTAATAACAAGAGCCAAAGACTGATGAAAATACAAGTTTCTAAAGTCAAAAATAAAATTACCAGTTGAAATTGCTCAGTATTACAATTCATATACCTTGTTTAAAAACTGTTGCCTTTTCATACAACATTGAGTTTAAAATATATATTAATGAATGTGAAATTTCGAAAGAACCAAGTATCAGTTTATATTGCAAAACAAAGTGAATTTCATAGGAACATTTCAGAAGTACTACTACTTGCCTTGTCCCAGTAATTATTCACCCACCTGCAGGTACTATTCTTTCAGGCGGGCAGCAGTACAGGCAGACCATAATCCCACACTGACAACCCTCGGTCAAGATTTATGCCCATACTCAAATGATAGAGGATTTCAAAAGCAAGCTCAACAGGTCAGCCAATGCAGAGGACAATAAATGGTGTATTCAAATTATATACATTAAACCATCATTTCTAGGCAAAATGAAGCATTCCATCATGAGACTCAGAGGTTACATGGAGTAAATCCACCTGCTCAGAGTACAGCTAAGAATTAAGAGGATAATAAGACAAGCTGACGATTACATTGCACCAGCAATTTCTCTAATTGGCATACAATATCAAAATCCCCATCAACTTTAAGGAACAAAAAGGCTGTCAATCAATCTTACATAACAGAAAATTCCATAAATACTTGGCAGAAGAGGTAATAACTGAAGAGAATGTTTAAGGTTAATGACCTCTTCATCAAAAGTCAAAAATGTCAGGAGCAATAAATCTCAAGTGCAGAGATTAGAGAAATGATGTGGGGACAAAGAGCCATGAAGGATGACCTACTATACAGTGGAAGGCTTCTCCAGTGTAATTTTAACAACATTTTCAGCACAGAGTATTTGCATGTACATTTTGATAAGTTACTTTGGCTATTTGAAAATGTTGCTGTTTCACACCTTCAACTGAGCATCTTTACAAATTATCTCAAAACTTACAAATACTGGTGCCTGCTCACCAATAGAAAAGGTTCCCTGAAAAGGCTCACTTTTACAGATAATTTTAACTTCACAGGGCAGTGTACCCATTTGTAAGTGTATAAACTCCCAGGAATTTATAGAATGTATTGGTATTATCTGCTAAAGTGTGGCATGTACAGGCAACTAGGATTTAGGGAGGCTCTTGAGGAATTGAGAGTGTAGGAGAGAATTTAAGAAAAAGGAGAGCAAAAAGGGACTATCAAATATCCTTGGCAAGTAAGATTAAGGGGAATCCCAAGACATTCTATATCAGGAGCAAGAGGATAGCCAGGGAAAAGGGGCAACTTGTATGTGAAGCCAGGTGATGTCCAAAATGAATACTTCCCACCTGTATTCACAAGAGGACATGGAAAATAGTAAGTACAGAAGGGGGATGCATGGATAATCTGGAGCAAGTCAATATTAAAAAGGTAGTGTTAGATGTCATGGGACACAGAAGGGTTGATAAATCTCCAGGACATTATGAGATCAATCCCAAATTGCTAAGGAAAGCAAGGGAGGAGATACCTGGGGCACTGACGGTTTTTTTCCATCTTCATCAGCCACAAGTGAGGTGCCAGAAGAGTAGACGATAGATAATGCTGTTCCTTTAATCAAAGGAGGGCAGCAGGGATAAGTCAGTGAAGCTTATATCAGTAGTAGGAAACTTATTGGAGAAAATCCTAAGGAGTAAGAAACTATTCAATTCCACTAAAGGAACAATTAGGGATATGCAGCGAATGTCAACTTTGTGGGAAACCCCCAGGTCCTTAGAATAAATAACATAAATCTTAAGTCAAAAATCTCAGGTCTGAGAATTGTCATGCTGTAGTTTGTCAATCTCCCCAGTTGCTTGGGGAAGCTCCATGGTGTCATATTACTAGTAGCTGCACCTATCTTGTATGTCTTCAGTCACAGATAGTCAAATTCCACGCTGGCTGTGCCAAGCTGCAGTACATAGATCAAATGGCTGGATAACTTGCTTATGATTGCCTAGTTACAAGGTTATGAAAACATTACTCATGCATCCATTTCGCCAGGAATGGGATGAGAACACGTTAGCTACGCACTGATCCAACGTGCATAGTGACAAAGATTCCTGATCAAAACTACCAAATTCACCACAGATATCCTCATGAAATGCCCAAAGAGAGGAGTGCCCAACCAAAACCTGTTCAAAACAGGAGGTCCTAAAGAGCTCGGATGACTGAGAAGGGCTTGCTTTGCATTGAAAAGTCAGATATAGATATTTTGATGCACCTTTTTAGATTATTGTTGAAGTCTTGTCTCCAGTTAAATGTCCTAGATTTATGAATTTAAAGATTGTTGACTCAGTTATGGGTTACAACTGAAACGGTGTTACGTCAACAGGATGCCAGTTGCTGGGTAGAGTAGATTTCTCTGCAGAGTAACGAACATTATTCTTTAGCTCTTGGTGTTCTGTCTACGTTTATTGGTTGTGTCATCAAAAAAATGATCGATTAAGCACACCACGTCAAGTGACGCAACTACAATTACAGTAGGGTAAACACCAGCCATCCTTTGAAAATAAACCCACTTCTCTGGAAAATTAAGTAGAAAACATGATTGGTGCAAAGTGAAGTGCAACTGTACTGTTAGTTTTGGAAGCATATGTATTATGTCCACATTCCATCTTGGTGCATGCTTGCAGTTGAACAGTGACAATGAACAAGCCATGCAGAAACTTGGAAAGGCAAATTATTCAATGGAGTTCGAGTCCCACAAGTGTAAGCAAAGATATACAATGTCAATTCACAGCAGACAGAATGCAATTCAGATAGTTCAACTGCATGCATAAAGGATGGATACAAATGAATGAAATGTTAGTATAGAAACAGATTTTTTAAAAAAGTAGTATTTCAAGTTTCATAAATAAGAGCATTGAACACAAGAGTAATAAGAAGTTTGTAAAAATCATTAGTTAGGCCACCACCAGAATACAATGTGTAGATTTATTAGCCAAATTCACAAGATCACAAGACAAGGGAGCAGAAGCAGGCCATTCGGCCCATCAAGTCTGCTCCAAGGAAAGGGAAAAAAAGAAATGAGAAATGGGGAAGGGGGAAGAAAAAAAAAACCTATTCTAATCCTAATTTCCGGCCTTATCCCCATATCCCTTGATACCCTGACTATTTAGATATCTATCTATCTCCTCCTTGAATGCCCCCACTGATCTGGCCTCCACTGCTGTATGTGGCAAGGAGTTCCACAAATTCACCCCCCTCTGGCTAAAGAAATTTCTCCTCATCTCTGTTTTGAAACTGTACCCTCTAATTCTAAGATTGTGCCCTCTGGTCCTGGACTCACCCACCAAGGGAAACAGCCTAGCCACATCTACTCTGTCCTTTCCTATCAATATTTTAAATGTCGCTATGAGGTCCCCTCTCATTCTTCTGTACTCCAGTGAGTACAGTCCAAGAGCCGACAAACGCTCCTCATACGTAAGCCCTTTCATTCCTGGAATCATCCTCGTAAATCTCCTCTGAACCCCCTCCAACGTCAGCACATCCTTCCTAAGATGTGGGGCCCAAAAGTGCGCACAATATTCCAAATGAGGCCTCACTAGTGCCCCGTAGAGCCTCATCAACACTTCCTTACTTTTATACTCTATACCTCTCGAAATGAATGCCAACATAGCATTCGCTTTCTTTACCACCGATTCGACCTGGTGGTTAACCTTTAAGGTATCCTGCACGTGTACCCCCAAGTCCCTTTGTACTTCCGTACTTTGTATTTTCTCTCCTCCTAGATAATAATTTGCCCGCTTATTTCTGCTTCCAAAGTGTACAACTGCACATTTCTCAACATTGAATCTCATCTGCCATTTCCTTGCCCATTCTCCTAAACTGTCTAGGTCCCTCTGCAACCTTCCTATCTCTTCAATACTCCCTACTCCTCCACCTATCTTGGTGTCATCCGCAAACTTAGCCACAAAACCATTTATTCCATTATCCAAATCGTTAATGTACAAGGTAAAAAGGAGCAGTCCCAACACCGACCCCTGTGGCACACCACTAGTAACCGGTAACCAACCAGAACGAGATCCTTTTATTTCCACTCTTTGCTTCCTGCCAAATTAAAAGGAAGTTGAACCAAAAGGAAGCATACGATTTAGATTCATCAGGACATAGTTAGAAAGTCATTGTATCTCAAAGTGGGATACTAGAATTATTTTCATTCCAACAGTGAACTGCTTTAATAGTGAATATGGAAAATAATTCCTTTGTTATAAAATCCAATTGCTCTGTGACAAATAAGAGGACATTACTTTTTAAACACCAAATATTGTTGGAACAGAGAATGTTTTGTCACTGGGAAAGGTATACCTGAAAATTGTGACAAAGAAAGAGGTTTGTCATTTTTGAATATGAAAACATGTGGTTGTTGCCCTGTACAATTCTTCAAAAACAAAATGAGGGCAACAATGTGCAAATGCAAATACATTGAAGGACTTTTTTTTAAATTATAAAGATCAGGAATAAATGGATACTGTCTTGATAAATCATCATTCTTTAAACTTATAAAATTTTGCTATTCTTATTTCAGATTTCCAACTTTCACATGGTTTTGTATTTATTCTTCTGCTTTTTAATGATGAATGCAGAATATTGCAGTGCAAAGTTCAGGATTTCCTCACAGAAAATATTTATATTAAAAAGTCTGCCTTCCATTTAAAAACTCTTCTCTTATATTGGCCCACAACAACCAAGAGATGATGGGTTTATCTTCAAAGGATAGCTGGTGTTTAGCATACCTGTAGTTGTAGTTATGTCACTTGATGCGGTGTGCTTAATTAATCAATTTGTTGATGATAATACAACCAATAAACACAGACATAATACTTCGAAGGAATCCAAGAACAATACAGACAGGAGACTTACTTAACCCAATGATCTGTCTGACTCTTTCTAAATATGCATCAAGTCCCAGTCTTTCTTTATAAAAGTTATTCTTCAAATATTTCCAATTCCTGGTAGTTTCTATTGAATCTATTCTCACCTTTAAGGTAATGCATTCAAAATCCTAACCTTTGAATCTGCTTCACTACCTTCAAAAATTTCAAAACGTACACCTTGGAGCATCTTTGTTCTTCCACCCTTTTTAAGTTTGCATTACATTGCATGTATAGCCGGTCCTCATTCTTCCTACAAAAATAGATTTCCTCACATTGTTTCTGTGCTGAATTTCATTTCTACGTTTTGCTATATATTACCAGTTTGCCTGTGGCCTGGAGGTCAATTTCCATCTTCCTCCTTGTTGAATACACTTCCAAATATTAAATCTATTGCTGCTTCCCTCACTGTTCAATACATTTTTAATCTCAAATTTGTGACATTCTCCTGAATCTTGAACTTGTATATCAGATGAGTTAGTTTCCCTATAGCTTAACCATTTTAATCTCTTTCAACTCAGTTAGAAATTTTTAAAATAGAATTTGTAGATGCATCATATTTGAAATTTCATGCATGCCATGCATTTCAACATTTCATACCTCTAAGGTTTTGGTATATTTTTGAAATATTTCA
Source organism: Pristis pectinata (assembly GCF_009764475.1). NCBI lineage: Eukaryota > Metazoa > Chordata > Chondrichthyes > Rhinopristiformes > Pristidae > Pristis > Pristis pectinata. The sequence continues at coordinate 19,931,998 of NC_067425.1, read as the reverse complement.
ATTTGATTTTAAAGAGATTAAGATGCAATCAGAATCACTATTGTATGCCCAAAGTTTGTCATCTCTCAAGTGATAGACTTCAATACATTCAAAGATTTTTGTCTCAAGATTAAACTGGAATCCTATAGGACATTAGATGATCTGCAAGGTTTCCATTATTCTCAACAGATAAGAGTTATTTTGTAAAAAATAAATCTTTTCCATTATCTTTGAGCTAACAGAATTATACTCATTAATTATCCAATTGTACAAAAATATCAGTTGAGATCTAAAACTTCCAAAAAATAAGTTGTTAGATGCTTGCTTTTACACTCAAACAGTGGAACAAGTATTGTCTAAGATTCCTGCTTCAATGGTGTCACAAATGGGAAGTGAAAGTATTCAGGAGAAGTAGTGGGCAGTGCATCCATTTCTGATGTAATTGCAGGGCAAATTGTACAGCTTTTTCCCTAGGTTAACTCCAGTTTAGACACACTTACTCTTGTGTCATGAGCAGATAATGACGTCCTTTCCAGTCACCCTGCTTGCTGAAGTAAAAAGAAAAAAAATAGAAAGCAACTTAAAATATAGCAATGGCAAGCATAGATAAATGGACTCTTCACAAAACAGAAAGGTCTGTATGCTGAATTTAATAAGGTTCAACACTGCAAAATCTAAAATGCTAGGATGTCAGCAAATTTCATCATCACTGATTCCAACTCTATTTTAGAAAAAAAATACTTACAATGAGTGACTCCAGCAAGAGTTTGATAAAAGGTAGGTGTATCACTATCATCAGTAAGAGTGATACATACTCCCCCTGACAGCAGCCATCGAGCAAATGTGAATGCATCCTTATTCTGAAGGAGCCAATTCTTGAACTTCTCATAATTTACCTTTTCTCCCTAAAATAAAACCAAAATGTCAAATTGGAATTGTTTGCACAAGATCTATACACCATGGCCAATATATTCATACATAGAACTGAAATTCAGAACTTAAACAGAATTAAAATCAACACAAGTAACCAGAGCTATCACAGGTTTTAATGGGTCTGGATTGAGCTTGTGAGCAGAGATAGCATCAGTTCAATAGCACAACTGTCAATCAAGGTGAGAAATATTTTCATCTGTATTTCACTTTCAGATGAGATCATTATGAAATATACATGTTTCAACATTAGGAAAATACCATTGTTTGAAGCAAGTTTTAAAAAGTTGAAGTATTTGACATAGTTTATGATCTCTGTACTACAAAAAGCACTTTTAGCAGCATGGTGAGAAAGATGTAAAACTAAATATTTAAAAAAGATGCGGGGTGAATTCTGACAGGCGATAACTAATAGTACAGTTCTATTAAAGCAGTCATTTTTTTTTGGAAACCATTAGGTAATCCAAAAAAAAGTGTTCATCATCACAAAGACCCTTTTAGAAGAGCAACATCAACAATAAATCAACAAAAGCAGGGTGGCACAGTAGCGTAGCGGTTAGCATGATGCTATTACAGTGCCAGCCATGGGGGTTCAATTCCCGCTGCTGTCTGTAAGGAGTTTGTATGTTCTCCCCATGTCTGCATAAGTTTCCTCCAGGTGTTCTGGTTTCCTCTCACATTCCAAAGATGTACGGGTCGGTTAACATGGGTTTAAATGGGTGGTGCAGACTTGTTGGGCTGGAAAGGCCTGTTACCGTGGTGTAAATAAAGTTTTTGTTTTAAAAAATTATTTAATGTATTTCTTAAGTTTTTATAATTTAAAAAGTATGGAAATAAAACTTGAAAGCAAAATAACATGAAAATTAATAGCCTTATTTTCCTAATCTGTTGAAAGCAATTAATGAACTCATTCTAAGAGGCCAAATGCATGGATTCTTTTCCCCTAATGAGAAAAGCAGATTTGTTGTTGGACTTGCAGATCCAACCTGACACAGCTTCAGCACACTTGTGCTCTATTACTGGAATCCACAAGAAGTCCAACATTGAAGTGTAGGCAGAAAATTGTTGACAAAGCTCAAATCAGCAAGTTTGGGAGTCCTTTTTACATATGGGGGTAGTTTGATGAAGAACTCATTACATTCTGAAAGATTTGGGAAAGCTACAATCCACATACATAAAAATTATTTATATCTCAGAGAATGTTATAGTTCTCTAATCACAGCTTACTGTGCCATTTACAAATTCACCTGAAATTTTCAGGGTAATTTGAAGTGAGAACAATTCACGAATAGCCTAAGCTCATAACAAATCAATTAATGTCTGATTCCAATGGAGACAGCTATATTTTAGACAAATTTAAGGACTGCCAGCAGCTTTACGATGTGATGTTAAATTACCCACATGTGTAACTCAAAAATTGCTGTTAGTTTCAGGATGCAATGATAACAGGTACAATAAGCATTGCCTTTATTACAACCAAAAAAAAGGACTGGGCCACTGAAAAAAAAAATCACGGTGTTGGTTCTGTTCTAATTCCTTTATAGGGCCCATTTTAATAACGAGTCCTTTTTAAACCTAGAAGGAGCCACCTCCTGAAGACAAACAGCACATGGCTCCCTGTAGCATACAGGGTGAAATAAGTAGAATGATTATGTAAAATGCATTTTTTTAATATATAGGTGCAATGTTAAATGTTAATTTCCCTTTACATCAGATGTACCCATTAATTGCAATTAGTTTACAGTTGTAGTTCAACATCTCAGCCTCAGCTGGAAATGATACATATAGCTTTGATTACATGAACAAAGCATCAATATATTTATTGTGCACAGGTTTATTAACAAAAACATTTAGTCCCCAATTTTTAAGGGTGTTAAAAATTGTCAGTGCATACCTAGGCAATTGTTGGCAAAACTCAATCAGCAAGTTTGGGAATCCTGCACATCTTCAGACTTATCGAAGTATATTGTTAGTGTTCAGACAAAGAACTGCCAGTATTTTCCAGCAAGTTTCTGTCTATCTTGAAATATTCATAATTCATCCTTACATTTCGAAGTGAAGTTTAGAAACAAAAGAACTAGTCAGCCTTGTATATGCGTCAATTAACTAGCACTCGTTACTTTAACCTTTTGGAATTTTAGCAGATACATGCTTACCATATACATCAATGAATTTGAAAAATACCTGCCTAGACTTGAGTTGTGAATTCTACAACTATAAAATTACCATTTTTGAACATCAAAATAAGCAGGCTTTCAACTTCTATTCTGCTTACAGATGCACTGGGATACCCATTTCAATATGGTAGTTAAAAGTTTACCAGTTTTCAAAACAATTTTATGTAAAGAATACTTGCCACAGCATCAATGGCATCCTGGCTACAAAGTAAACTACTTTCATAAGTAATTGTTATTAAATTTTGCAAGGTTTTCTACTCAGTATTTGATGATTAGGAGATTTTTTTGTTGGGAGTTTATTAATGCTTAATATCACATTACTACGGAGTTTTGTTTTTCTTCAAAAAAGATATTATCAAGATTAAAATTTTAATTTGATCATGTCAGTACTACCGTTTTTTATATAAGTGCACAAACATTGACAACAATGAGCTAATAAGTCAAAGACTGGTGTGGTCAGAAAGTGGAAGAAAAATGCATTGGAGAACTCTTGTGCAAGATGTAGTTTGCGTAGGATGGGAGACTGGAAAAGACTCAAATCTCTGGAGAAGTTAGGGATATGTGTTTCACTGATAAGGACACTGTGTTGCTGAAGTGGATGTAATCAATGCTGGTGAATGCTAGGTTCAAGATTAAATCTTGATCTAGGTCAAAAGTATGTCAAAAATTTTCATTCTCTGCCTACCTATAAGCCCATATTCCTATGAACACCAAATTGTTAACTGATTCATCCATAATGTCATAAATATCGAAGAACTTGAACCTGGAGTAGGATAAGAATGCAGGCTTTCCCTCTGGTTTCATGAATGGAAAAACCTAGCATTTATTCAGGTTAAGCATACCTGGAGGTGGTAGGAATTCAAGGAATCATATTTTGATGTTGTTGGGAGAGGCTGGAGGTTGTTAATAACAAAATATCTGATTCACGCTGCACCCAACTAATGTCTTTCATCTTCAAAATGGGTGGATTTCAATGAGCTCCACGAACTATGAATGGATGGTCAAAAACTTCCATAGTCAATGCAAGTTGTCACACACTGCTTTACCTAGTGAAGTGGAGATGATGATCATTTTTGCTCAAGAGGAAGGGCTGCTAATCTTCAGAGCAAAATAAATCAAAGCATTGATGGCCCACAGCAATCCTGGGATTTAATTTCTTTACATTCATATTGTTGACAACTAAGTTTTCATTCAGGTATCGGATGATTTTCTATTATTGCTTCTTCTCTGACAACACAGAAGATTTGTTTCCTCCTCATCCTCCTCTGGGAAATCCCAATATAAATCACAGAAAACAAAGCAGCTTACAAAAAAGCAAAAACAGTTCCTCACTTTCATTTTCCTCTTTTCCAATTTCACTTGGAGAAATATGTATTAGGTAATAAATTATGATGTTCTAAAATTTCCCTTTTATAAACTGTGATGGATCACAGTTTCTTAGTTCTTTGGGGTACTTTAGCACAACCTTTAAATCTTTGAAAACAAAAATAATTCTTATTGTAGTCATTGTGTACAATTAAACTCTAGCCTTAATCATCTACAAATGATCTGCATATTGTGCTGCCTACAACATGCAGACCAGGTACCAGCTCATTATTCTGTTTAAGCTATAGTTTTACCATCAAAAGATTAGTATTTGGTTCATTTGGTAATGATGCTGGTATTGATCAGCAGCCTCAATGGCTACCAAACTAGCTTGGCCCTAATTTTTTTTTTTACATTTTTCAATAACAAATGGCATATTTCACAACTATAATTCTAGTCATATTAAAAGTATGACCAACTCTGATAAACTTTCTAGGTGCTTTGGTTCCCTTTGACATCCAAAAGATGTGTTGGTACTGTAGATGCTGGGGAGTAGGTATAGAGGAGATGTCAAGGGTAAGTCTTTTTTACTCAGAGAGTGGTGAGCGCATGGAATGGGCTGCCGGAAATGGTGGTGGAGGCAGATACGACAGGGTCTTTCAAGAGACTGTTAGATAGGTATATGGAGCTCAGTAAAATAGAGGGCTATGGGTAATTTCTAGGGCAGGGACATGTTCGGCACAGCTTTGTGGGCCGAAGGGCCTGAATTGTGCTGTAATTGTTCTATGTTCTATGGTATGTTGGCTAGATCCTGTAACTTGCCCCTTGGTATAGGTGAATGGCAAAAGAATCAAAAGGAAAAATTAGTGTACATGTCGAAGAGAAGTTGCATGGCTGCAGGGGAATAAGATGAGAAGGAATGGGACTGATGGAACTGAACTGCTGCAAGTTGGCATGAACTCGATGAGCTAGATGGCCTTCATGTCATATTAAGTACATCAAGTTTGTCAAAATTAAATGGCATTATAAAGTATCTAACCAATTTTGCTTTATAATCTTACTTTTTAAATAGTTCCATATTAACTTAACTAAACCACATTACTCAATGTGATTTCTATTTGCTGGTTTCTTTCAGTGATATGTGAGAGGATCAAATATACATTCTGGTAGGACAGAAGATCGATCTGTAATGCATTATCCGAGATACATCACACACAATGCTCTGTCTGGCTTGACAGAAAGTGCAGAAGTACCCACAAGAATTGAATATTGTTTGGCAAAAATACAGAAGTAAAGCCCCAGTTGTTTAAAATAAAAAAAACTCAAATTGGGGGAAGTCGATAAGAATTCCTTATGATAGAAGTCCATCAAGTAATATTATCATTACCTACACGTGCATCACTGAACAATCCAACTAAAAATATCACAATAGCATCATTTCAAAAGCATGCACTTACACTACGATTTCAATGTAGCCAAAGTGCCTCAGGAGGCCTGACGCCAACAGAATCAGATAAGGAGAAACTCATGAATCTTAGGTTAATCAAATGTTTCAAACCACAATACAAATTAGTCGCAGTGAAAATATTCACACAAGTTAACAAAGTAAAACTACTACTTACCACATGTGCCACCATTCTTCAAATAATCCTTGTTTTTTTTCTTATTCAAAAGCAACTTAAAAATATCAAGCACACGCTCTTATCACCCAACAGGCCACCGACACATTACAAATATACTCTACACAAGGGCATAGCCAATTATGAATTGCTTTCTTTAATATGTCCACTGTCAAGGAATTGCCCTCTCTAAATCTGTCTGCAGTGATTAAATACACACGCACTCACAACTTGTTGGGGGAATCCCCAATAGGAACCACACAAATAACTACGAAAGAGGAACCTAAAGCATCCAATGAATGTGATTACAGCTGGCATTGCTCAAAATTCCTATTACGTAATCAGTTATTTTATCTATCTTTGCTCCTCCCCACATGTGATCTTAACCTAAAAGACAAAAAAAATAGCCAAAGCTATTGAGTGGAAAGTTTTTCTTTTGTTCAATCTGAGTGACACCACCATCGCATGCCCTGGCAAATATTAGTTTACACAAGTACTCACTACTTTGAAATGTGCCAGAACTTTAAACTTCTAACAAAGGACATTTCAGTTTAAAGCAAAATTAAAAAATGCTGAAAGAGCAAAACACTAAAAATACTATTTTATAAAGCACACCTAAATGTAGCAAAATACCATAAGGCAGGTTTATATAAGAATTATTAATCAAAATATGACATTGGTGCACATTACATATTGGGGCAGATGACCAAAAGCTTTATTAAAGAAAAAGGATTTTTTTGGAGAGAAAAATGTCAGGAAAGTGACAAAACTTCAGGAGAGTCAGGCAGTTGAGAGCACAGTTGCTAAAAACAAAATGAACTCAGATCAGCCCTTCAGAACTGTAGGGAGGGGAGAACAAAAAGTGAATTATTTCTTCACTTGCTCTATATTCAAAATTGACCATTCCTGAATGACTCCAGAATTAGACACCATTTTATTCTTATCTGAAAAAAGATCATACAAAGATCCAGTTTAGCTTTTTGTTTTGGAAAGAACAAGTGTATGGAACGGATCTTAACCTAAAACACACTGCTCACTACTTGGCTTTACTTGTAATAACCATCCCACCCAGAATTGTAGAGCACTAATGGCCATGTCCTCACTTAAACTCTGCACCACAATTCCACCCAATTCTCAGCAAAAAGCAAACTTTCCACATGTGCAATGCTGACAAGGACACTTTATCAAATTCTGCACTGTGAACAAAGCAGCTATACTTGAAGAATTACATCATGAAAGTTTGTAGATGAGCCTGAAGACTGTTGCAATAAAATCTGCAGTGGAAATGGTAGACAAAGCCTGCAGCTGGTCAGAGCAACACAAAACCTTTGCCTTTGTCAATAACTAGATACAAGCTTTCATGCAAGAGTCACAAAATAGGAAAAAAAACTGAGCCAAAATTGGCCAAATGTGATGTCATGTGAGGAAATGAGGTTATCCACTTAGAAGGGAGAACAGAAAAACAAAATATTGTTTAAATGGAGAGAGGCAATACTGCCATACAGAGAGATCTGGGTATCCCCCTAGATTAAACACAAGAAATTAGCATACAGGCACATTTGGAAGCCAAATGAAATCTTGGCCTTTACTATAAAACGGATTGCCTATAGAAGTGCAAGAAGTCTTGCAACAAATGTACAGGGTATTGGTGGGACCACCCCTGGAATATTACACACGAGTGGTTTCCTCATTTGAGAATGGATATACATGTATTGGAGAGAATTTAGAGGAAGCACACCAAGTTGACCCCTCAGAGGACAGTGCAAGCAGAGTCTGAATATTTTCAAGGCAGAGGTAGATAAATGTGTGATAAGGAAGGGTTTAAAGGTTATTGCTTGGTAGATGGGAATGCAGAGTTGAGTAACAATCAGATCAGCCAGAATCTCATTAATTGGGGGAGCAAACTTGAGAGGCCGAGTGGTCATCTCGTGTTCCTGATTCATATTATTACACAGGTAATAGATAAAGTGTTCCCATTAGCAGGGGTATGTGATCAAGAACTAGGGGTGCATTGAATGAAGGTGATAGGCAGTAAAAGTGATGAGGAAAAACATTTCTTTACCAAAACAAAGCAAACAGAGTGGTTAGGGTCTTGAATGGGTCATTGTGGAGGAAGATTCATTGTGGAATTCAAGAGAGGAAGTCGGGTAACTACATGAATACAAAGAATCTGTAGGTCTATGGGGAGATGAGTTGGATTGCTCTTGTATAAAGCCAGAATGGACCTGACAGGGTGAATGGCAGCATTCATTGCTGAAACCATTCTGTGATTATGTGAAAATTTATCCAGCACTTACAAAGAAACCCCAATCTTTGTGCGATTTAATGGTAATCTACATCTGCAGAATGTTTAGTGTTATGTTTCATGCTTTCATATAGCCTGGAAACAAGACCTTTGGCCCAAAACATCTGTGCTGACCAGCAAGCACCCATTTACACTTACCACATACTATCCTCCAGCATCTTCATCCATTTCCCTTAATTCTCCTGCCACCCACCTACATTAGGGCCAATTTACAGTCAGCAATCAGCACATCTTTGAGACGTGGGAATAAACTAGAGCACCTTGAGTAAACCCACACAGTCACAGGGAGAGTGTGCAAACCCCACACAGACAGCACCAGAGGTCAGCTTGAACCTGAATCACTGAAGCTGAGGCAACAATGCTAACTATTGTGCCACTGATGTGACTATTGGGGAACTAAAACAAATAATACAAGCTTTTTACAATCCTTTAAGATTCCCATTAGAATCTCCCTCTGATAAAAGTTTTTAGTTATTCCTACTGACAGCCCCTCCTTCAATTTGGTGTTTGTTGATTTTTGTTTAAGAGGAATTATTTTGGGCTGGAAATGCAATTTAGTTGCCATTTATTGTTTAATTTATTAGCCTTTTAAAAAAATGTTGAATTCTACTTTTATCCTTTGTAAATACATGAAAACACAAACATTAGACATGGGCTTTGGATTTTATCAAGTGGCACGAGCATCAGTCATGATTATTATCCAGTAAGAACTGTAATTTCAGCAAAAGGGAGAGGCAGACATTTTCTGACCATGATTCAATATACCAGTTTTGTAAAATATATATAAATCAGGTAAACTGGAAACTTCCCCTGTCACCGAGCTACCAAGTTAGCAGCTCATTTTTTGGAATGCAGGAGTTATTTCAAGTTTTGACACAGGAAGTTCAATTCCACAACTTGGAAGCATCTTTTGAATGAAGCAATGCAAGTGCAAAATCAGCACCCAAATGGGGATATCAAACATATTATTTGAACATTCACAAACTGCTCTATTAAAATTATAAAAATTATAGCACAGTGCAGGCTAACTGTTTCACCACATTCCTTGAAGCCTGATCTGCAATTATCACACAATCCTACTCCCTTCCTCATATCTTTAAAAATGAGAGAATTATGCAATACATGCCAATTGTACAATGTGGTTAATTGGATGTCAAAAAGGAAATCTTCTCACTATAGGGGGACTAGAAAGATCTTAATCTTAGGTGACTTCTGTAATAAGTACCAACTACTCCCTCTCCTGCCCACAGATGTTCTGAAAATGAGCACTTATTGCAAGAAAGAAAATGGAAGCTGTGGTGAAGATACAACTTATTGGTCTATATTAAAACTAAATGATTGCAGAGTACTTTGAACAAAGACAAACATTGTTCCTTGAGCTTTACTAGAACAGATGGAAAAGTCAAAATGAGATTTGGGTAAATAACTAGTGTCATTATTTCTAAGGTTCAGTGTGCAAGCAGAAAAGATAGCCAGAGAAAGTAGGTGCAAAAGTAAACATGTCAAAACACAAGTAAAATCAGACTACTGACAACTACTGTCAGCTAAGATCTCTTGCTTACCCAGCCCAACTTAGTTTCTCACCCAGTGTTCTTTTCCATGCTTCACATTTCTCCAGTTGTCCTCCTCATTCCTCCATTAGTCTTACATAACCACCATTAGTTCATCCATGTTAAGTTCTCCACATAATTACATTACGATTCTTTCTCCTTCAGTGCACATCCCATTTCCTCCATACTTTTCTTATAAATGGCTACTAATCCTTTCTGATAAAGGGTCACAACTGAAACATTAATTTGCAACTCCTCTCCAAATACATTGTACCAAACAGAGTGTTGTTCAAGTTCCCTGTTGGTGTTTCAGATTTCTAGCTCTGAAATATTTTGTTTCCAATTTGGATACTTGGATCAATTCATATGCAAAAATATAAAATGCCTACCTCCATAAAGCACTTTTTGACTCCAAGTTGAACCTCTCCATCACAAGCTCGTAACATTGTTTCCATCTCCTCTCGAACAACATAGCTCCCAGATTCGTTAGCAAAGAGGTTAAAAATATCTGTAACAGAAATATGTACAGTAAAATGCAGTTCATAAAATGTTTGTGTGTTTTGATGGAGGTGGGGATTTCTAAATTATGTCACCATTCCTCCCCATCCCTTACCTACTCTGGCATCCTTGAATCCAGACAGTAAAAACAGATCAGAGGCAGAATACAACAATCTCCATGGACACTTATTTTGCCAGCTGTTAAATTCAACAGAAGCTACCTTTTCCTTGTTCTCTATACCATCGTATCATCTCATAATGTAATTTTGATTAAATGATCATGATTAGTATTAGTAACAATGTGATACTTTTATAATAAACAGGCTTTTGTCGTTCGGTTATTTCAATTGTTACAGCATTTTAAGAAAAGAAAACTGCAGGCACATTGGAATTCTTGTCACATCACAATGGTAAAAGTAATAGTCTTTAAAAAAGTCTCGAGTTCTGTCATACAAAATGTCACATTCTAAGTCACCTTTTGGTTCTTCATCTGGAGGGGACTCATTAGTATCCCAAATGTAAGTGATGTATATTACTAGCTATTCGGTATCCCAAAGTCAAAAATACTTAGACAAAGAAAATAAATATAAGTGGCCGACATTCATTCACAGAATTAGAATTACACAGCTCCTTCACTTATTCCATTTCTGCATAAAATAAAGTTAGAAACATTGCTTCACAATTTAAAAGGGAGATATTTCTGGAACATCTGAGATCAATCTCAGATGACTTTATGGAGTCAGAGTTATACAGCACGGAAGCAGGCCCTTCAAATGAACTCATCATGGAGACCAAGGTGCCTACCTGACCTAGTCCCATTTGCTTGTTTTTTGACCATATCCCTCTAAAGCTTTCCTATGTATTTGCCCAAATGTCTTTTAAGTGTTGCAATTTTTCCTGCCTCTACCATTTCCTCTCAGCTTGTTCCTTATATGCACCACCCCTATGTAGAAAAACTGGGCCCTCAAATCCCTTTTAAATCTTTCCCATCTACCTTTAGACTCCTTTAAACTGGGAAAAAGACTGACCATTTACCTTTTCTGTGCCCCTCCTACATATTTGCTCCTCTAGTCCCCGCTGGCTATTTTCACAGCTTCACTTTATTCCCATAATTTTTTTTTAAAAATCTGTCTTTCTTAATTTATCTTTACAACAAACAAATCAATCGCCCCACCAGTCTTTATGACAAGGCATTCCACGCTTCAGAAACGTGAAGAAATTTTATTCCATCATTCTTGAACACACTTCCCGCAAGCTCCTGAAATCATTACACCAAGGAATACAACTTTCTAGTTCCACCCAAATTTAGAGCAACAATGTGATATCCTTCTGTGGTTATTAATAGAGGAAGGAATGCATACTGTTAAGAAATAGGCAATGTTCTAGGCAACCAGAAAATTGAGTTAAGAAAATTAATTGAGAGAGATGTAATAATATTGGGTGATTTTAACTATCCAAAACACATACTGGAATAAATGGAAAAAAAATCTTAATCTTAAGAGTTGTCCAAGAGGATATTTGATGAAGGAGGGATTTAGACAAAGTAAATAATAGGAGATTGCTTCCAATGACAATGGGTTGATGATCTAAGGACTAGATTCAGGGTGACAGGCAAAAAGCAAAATAAGATTTAAGGTTATAGTATACAGTACAGATACTGCATTGGTTACTATATTGATATACTGCAGGCAATCCCCACGTTACTGTTGTTCAGGTAATGGAAATTCACCCTTGCACATTTCACAAATCAATACCCAAAAATTTAAGATATGGAATAAAATTTGCTCTCATGAATGTGAATAAAGTAAATAAATCACAAATTCTTTTTCAACTTGTGTTTCTTGTTGCAGGTAATGCAACTTTACATTATGTAAAATCACAATACAGACTGCTTTCTAGGAATACAACCCCCTGTAACAGAGGTTGTCTTTGCTAGTGTTGAGGTATATTTCAAATACCTCTTTGAAAAGATAAGGAAAGAGGAGGGGAGTGGGACTAATTGTCATGCCCTTTGGAATGTGTCGGTACAGATTCACAGAGACAAACGGCTTCCTTCTGCACTGCACTGTTTTATAAACCTATAGTTTCAGGCGATCAAGGTAGATGAATGACTGAAATATATCCATGGCTCTAAGAATCAAGAATAGGAGTGCAGGATGAAATAAAATTCCATGAAATGAAAAAAGATCCAAAGTAACTGGAAATATTACTAAACAAGTTGACTTTCAAAGTAGAAATCTTCATGTGAGATGCAAAGTTTAAAAATACACAGTAAAACTCCAATAATCTGACTCTCCTGGGAATTTGGTGGTGTAGGTCTGGCAGATTTTCTGAACCATTGGATATTATACTATTAATATCCCATTTTACATTCACTTTCTTAAGATATTACTTTTCTAGTGAACTTGCTAAGTTTCAAGGGAGCACAGGACCATAGCCCCCAGTGAGTTTCAATGAGACACAAGAAACATCACCTCTAAGCCAGATCCTGAACTGCTGGGATTTCCAACTAGTTAGATAGCAGACTTTTACTCTATATCTATAGCCTTAAGGAGTGTGTAACATAAGAATATTTTTGGTAGAGACACTGGAAGTAAGATTAAAATGGTAGACATGTAATAAAGGCAACAATAACAATACTAAAAATAGAGCAAGCAAATTAAAAGGAAAAAAGGCAAACAGATAACAACAGGAAATGGTTACTGCTTAATAATTATCTAACAAGTACAGTTAGAGATGGCCATTCAGGGGTTAGGAAGGGAATTATGACAGATATGATGCAGTGAACTACCACAGGAGGATAAGGAATAATTCAGAACAAATTGTAGAAATAGGTTTGTTTTTGAAAAAGTTAACAGAACTCAAAATGAATGATCCTACCCTGATGACAGGCACTATGGGCTGTTAAAAGTCAAAGATATCAGATGATCTGCTCACACCTTAATTTTGTAATCTTCCAAAAAATTCCAAATGTTTCCATGTCACAGTGAGTTAATAATTGAAAGTAAAAAAGGATAAATCAGATAATTATTTGGTGGAAGACACAGAAACATGGAGATCTCATCGTGTAGTGTTCAGTTTTGAGCAGTAAACCATATGAAGGATATTGGCTTTGCTGTCTGTGACATGAGACAGACTGTGGCTGAGGGTCTGATCAAGGGATTTACTTAAAGAAGTGCCTGGAAAAACCAAGGCTACAAGCATTATCCAATAAGTGAATATCTTTATTGGCAACAAAGATTCAGCAAACCCTGTTGAGACTGCCAATATCAAAATCATAGTACAGTTCATAATGGCCCAAGGTTTAACGGTCATTGTACAACTATGGCTTGCATTTCTCAATGTTTAAGAAACTAAGAAGATTCAATAGGATGCAGAAAAAAAAAACTTCCTCTGGTGGTGGAATTCCAGAACAAACTTTTGAACTCAAGGGTGTGGTAGAAATCTTGATCTTTCTCCGAGAGGGTGGGTCAATCCAATTTTTCATGGCCATGACAAATAGGATTTTATAAGACAAGGATATCCAAGAACATGGATAAATAACTTATCGTTGTGATTCAGATCACCTAGGATCAAACTGAATGGCAAAACATACAAGGGATAATTGGTATGACATGCAAGACCAGTTAGTCCAATGGCAGTTGTGGGCAAACCTCGAGATTGATAACTTGAGAAAATTACCCAGCATTAAGTGCATATGCAAAGTACAGTATTGTTATTTGAAGAGACCAAGTGGAAAAAAGGAATTGCAGTAGGCCAAATATATGGATATACAAAAGTCATTTGATAAGGTGTCAAGAGATCGCTTAGAAAAATCAAGGGGCATTGTATACAAGAAAATGGATGAAAGTAAAAATTCTTAGCATACAAGAAACAAAGGTATACAGATATTTCTCAGAATAAAAAAAGTCAAAGAGGTGCAAACTGTGGACCCAGATTTTTATTCGTAATTTAAATAGATGAATTGCAAAGCACAATCTCAAAACATGTTGACGACAGAGTGTGAGGAGAGGATAATTAAAAAAAAACTACCGACAGACACGTTAGCAGAATTGGTAGGCAAATGCATTTTAAATGAAATGTACATTTTAAAAGGAGACGTGTATTTCTTACCATGAAACACTGACTAAGCTTCAAACTACAATGCAAAAAGTAAAAATGGTAAATGCTGGAAATGCTTCAGACATCAAATGGCACCTGCGATAGAGAAAAATCAGGAGGCCCTAATTTTATGAAATGGAATCTGCTATCAAAGCTCACCAGGCATGTTGCCATTGGCTAAAATTTACCAGATCTGACTGGCAGATCTTGCTGGCCAATACCATCCTGGCAGTGAGCATCAAGCCCCAGGGCCTCAAACAACTCTAATGAATGACGTTGACAGGCCAGAGCGAGTCCCATCCGCAAATCCCCTTTAACTGAAGTCAAATTCATGCCTCAGCTTTGCTATCCATCAAGGCTGTTTTTTTAAAAAAATACAAAGAATACAAAACTAAAAAAAAATCTAAAATGAACTTAAAATCTAACCACTATTAAAAACAAAACAAAATTAAAGCAAATTAATAATTAAACATTTTATTTTATCCTTTTGTTTCTTCTCACTGCTGTTCAATTGCCATTCAAAACAATGGGTGTAAAAATGCCAGGACTAACTTTATGCACAATTCAAATCGTTTTCCTTGGTGCAATGTTTTGGGGAATTCCAGTAAGGTCCAGTTCACCCTCAGACTCAATGTGGAGTCTCGCAGTAGAGCACAGCTGACAAGTCATTGGTGGAGCTCATCCAGCAAGATCAGGATTTCCCCACTTATCCAGGAGTCCTGAAACTTTTATGCACTTGCATATGGGTTAATATCAAAGGTTCCTTGTGGAACTCTGGCAACCTCAAAAATTTAAGCCAGTCTTAACAGTTCTAGTCAATGATCTTTCACCAGCACTGAGAAAGGTTACTGCTGTATATATTTTAAGATGCAGAGAAAGGAAGAAGATAAGGAGAGAAAAGGGAAGGTCTCTCATGTACAAGACTGATTAGATTAAGTGTCAAAAAGGGAAAAAAAAACATAATGAGACAAGGAACAATGTGGAAAATTCTTGGTTTCAGTCCTATTCATGTTCCATCCCTTCCTTTCTTTTCTGGTATGTTGAATATTCATCGTTGCTGCTTCCTTCTCATGGCCTCAAGTAAAAATTTTCCAGCCTGCTCTCACCTTCACATGGCCCACTTCAAAGTTCTCCATCTCCACTTCAGGACGTAACTTAGCAACAAGCCAATGACTCCCACAGCCATCTTGACTGCACTTTCATTCTCCCCATTTCTTCACCACTGTTGCAGTGGTTCTGACAATGTCATCTTTCATGCCAGAGCTTTTTAGAGCTCTTCTGTTTATTCCCTTCCACTATAACTACAGGGTACTCAACAATACACGCTCACTTTTCCATGTGAATGCTCTCTCCCTTTCTCACTCTCTCAAGGATTAAGTTTCCTTGGTCTTCACCATCCATCACACTCATTGGGTCATTGCTCACCATCTCTGGCACCTTCAGCACGATGCCGTTGTCAGCTGCACCCTCCCTTCTCCCTTTTTAGTATTCCTGTGGAATTATTTCCATTAGGATGTTTTGGTTCATGTTTTCACCTCCATCAATAACAACTCCATTTTCCAATGGCATCTAGCTGTACAACCAGAAGTGTATCACCTGAACTCTTACCCCTCTCTTTCCACCTCCAAGCCCTCAACACTTTCTAACTGATTTATTTATACTTTTTTTTTGAACTACATACACACTATTTTTGGAACTCATAATGCGGTCTCCTCTGCACGGAGAAGAAATGCAGATGGGATAATTGTTGCGCAGAAAAACCCATTCAGTCCCCAAGCACAATTCTCAGTTAATTCTCTGGCCCACTTCCTTTCTGCATCCTGTTCGTTGCCTCTTCCAACAAAGCTCAACATAAATACAAGGAACAGTGTCTCATCTGCTGACTTGGCATGCTGCATACTTTCAGACTGAATGCGACAATTTCAGATATTCAGCACTTTTAGTTATGCTAAGCTCACAGTTGACTAGTCATTTACTTATTGATCCATTAGCACTTTTTCACGATCATCCCTTCTGACATTTCAACTTTCCTGCCCCTCACTCTTATTCTCACCTCCTCTCCCACCTTTTCCAGTGCCTTAAAAACTTGTCATTAGAGCTGAGAAAAGTTAAATGAAACACAAGTCATGAACTTAAGGTTTACCTCACTTCTCTCCATAGTTGCTGCCTTAGCTTTGAACTATTTCCAGCAATTTCTGGTTTACTTATAATCAATAAAGCACTTTTCAGCATCTCAAGATTGTGAAAAGGTACTACATGAATGGAAGCCCTCTTCCATTTTAAAGGTAGAGGCATTAGAAGGCTTCAATGAATTGTAAAACATAGGGGTTCAAATACACAATTCCTTGAAAGTGCAAGCAAAGGTACATTTGAATACTTTTATTTTAAAAAAAGGCCAACAGAATTGCAGATTTGGAACTTAATTATAGGAAGCTGTTATTCCCAAGACATGTTCAACTGGAGTAAGGCACTAGCAAGGAGTCTCAATGAAGTTTTTATTTAAATTATAAAGCTTCTACAAGGAGTGAATCTCGAAAATTTTCTCTTACCTGGAGAATCAATGACAAGTGGTGATCACAAAGGGAATAAGAAAATGGATAGAAGAGGGTTTTTTTAAAAATGATATTAAATGCCTTATTGAAGCAAAGATCATTACACAAGACAGTGGTTTAACCACAACAAATATTGATTTCTGGGCACAACTCATGTAAAGACCCTAGAGAGGGTGCAGAAGAGATTTACTGGGAAATTTGCAGGGCAAGGGACTTTAGACTACAGAAACTGCCAGTTTTCCTTGAGACAGGGAAGGTCAGGAGGTGAAATGGGATAGAAGTATTTAAAATCATGAAGGGTCTAGACATCATTAACGGAAAGAAAATATTCCTATTGGCAAAAGACTCAATAACCAGACTCATACATAATGAAACAGGCCCTTCAGCCCAACTGGTCCATAGCCAATCAAGACATCTATCTTAGCTAGTCTCATCTGCCCGTGTTTGGTCCTTCTAAAGCTTGCCTATCCTTGTATCTGCCCGAGTGTCTTTTAAAATGTTGTTAATGTACCTGCCTCAATCATTTCCTCTGGCAGCTCATTATATATACAGAGCACACTCTGGGTTCCTTCTCTTGCCTCTAACCCCAAACCCATGCCCCCCAGTTCTTGATTCCCCAACCGTGGGAAAAAGACTGAGTGCATTCACCCTCTCTGATTTCATACACTTCTATAAGATCACCCCTCATTCTCCTTTGCTCCAATGAATAAAGTTCCAGTCTGCTCAACCTTTCTGCATAACTCACTCAGTCTTTCGAGTCCTGGCAACATCCTCGTAAATCTCCTCTGCAATCTTTCAAGCCTTCTTTTCCGCTTCCAATAGAAGAGATTGCCAATAGAAGGAAGAAGATGGCCAAAAGAACCAAAGGTGACATCCAGCAACTAGTTAGGATCTGGAATGTACTGTTGGGATGGGGTAGTGAAGGGACACCTGATCAGGAAAATGGGGTATTAAATATGTACTTGATAGGAAAACTGATGTGGTTGGACAGTGGGATTAGCTATGCTGCTCTTGCTTTTGGCCAACAAGGAAGAATTGGTGTAAATAGGCTCCCTGTGCCCTTTATCTTTTCCAAGATTCACAGTAGAATACCCAACAGCAGGTAATGATAAAAGCAGCAAAACTTAGCAAGTTTAGAGTTAGCTTTGAAAGTATGAAAGAGGTGCAAATATGAAATGCATAATATTGATGGATATTTATAACTGTAAAAGATCTACTGTATAGCCTATTCATATTAATCCAAAACTACTAAGTATTAAAATTTAACAACTTAGTTTGTAATTTAAGCATAAAACTTTTATTAATAAAGCATTCTAAAAGAATACAATCTGTACTAGCAATGGTTGTCAAAAATTTGTTGACCAGTGTTTAGCAACACTTACACTTTGCCTTTTCTTCATCTCTTCCCCTCGTCAGGAGGACCAGCCCCACTATTAGGTTATTAAAATGAAGACCTTTTGATGTTCCACCAAATGAATGATAAATAACCTACAAAAATAGAAACAAAAATCATGAATTGATAAATTGTACTGATTATTGTTGGAGGAATTTAGTCATTATGTAAATGTTTTACAAAATTCTGACCGATCACTTGCTACATTTACTTTACACAACAATGAAATATTAATTCTCTATTTTCCTTTGAAAGTATTTTACAGTCATTTTATCCACAGGCTTCAGTATTCATAGATGGAAACTATTGTTCATCCAATAAGTGCTCCGCATTTGTTGATGGGATTAGAATTTTTTTTTAACTATTTTTTCTCTAACGCATCTGTAGTTATGTGCTTGGGCAGCAATACAATCTTACAAAATTTTATAAGAATGCCGTTAAAGCGCAACAGCAAGCAAATACAAATGATGCAATTCCCCCAAAACAAGCATTTTGCCCGATAGATATCGGTGTAATGCAAAACTGTGCAAATAAAACTGTTAAATGGTGTACGCTTGAATGCAGTAGCAAAGTTCAGCAGTCCACACGAGAAAAAAAAATCTCATGACGCTTAGCTCAGGATGAGACCACAGCTCCAGATATCTTATTACAGTCATTTGAAGAGTTCAACCAGATTGCAAAGACTAATGGAGAGCAATGCTCTGTTGGAAAAGGTTGCCCAGTTATTCCTAATGGGTGGGAGAGAGAAGCAAAAAAAAGTGACAGATAAATCACTTCTTATTTTGATGAAAGCTATCAGTAAATTAGATTAGTACTGGAATCTTTATATTTTACAATTGGCAAATCTTAAATCCCTTGCTAAATATTACCCAGCTTTCTTTGCCTTCAACTTGAGCAAATAAGCCCCAGCTGAGCTCCCTATGATCACAACTTCCTTCTATCCCAAGGTGAGAAATGTGAATGTTGGCTGATGACTGCATGATTTTCAGCTCTACGTCAAACTCCTTAGTAAACAAAGTAGATGCAGTGGACCTTGTCAACATCTACACTTGGGCTGTTAAGTGACAAGTAACATTCTTGCAACAATAGCATTTGCCAATGACTTGCTTTAACAAGACAGGATTGCAATCAATAGAACCATTTTGAAGGTCACCATTTATCAGAAATGCAACTAGACCAAATTCCATAGCAGGAATTATGTTTATTAGTGGCAGATTTCTAAATTCTCTCCAATGACAACTTCAGGAGATGGAGATGTCAAGGGAAGGGAAGGGAAGTGTCTGATATGGACCATGAACATGAGAGTGGGGTAGAAATTAGCAGAAAGGTAAAAATGGCATGGTCCATATCCAACCCTCCTCTTTCTTGACATCTCTACTTCCACCTCAGAGGACAGTTTAGCTATCAACGTCCATTATGATCCCACCAATTAATACAACTACCTCAACTACACCTTATCCCAACTTGCATCTTATCCATTCTCTCACTCTCTGTTTCCATCATTTCTGCTCTGGTGACAAGACTTTCTACACTAGTGCCCTTTAGACATTTTCCTTTCTTTCTTAACCATGGCTATTCCTATAGTTGACAAAGCTCTCAACTGAATCTTCTCTCTCTCTCTGAAGTTACTGCTCTCAACCACTTTTCCCAGTCAGAACAGAGATAGGGTTCTCTTTTCCTTCCACTTCACTACATTCAACAAATCATCCTTCATAATTTCTGCCAGCTCCAACAGGCTTCAACCACCAGACACTTCTCTCCCTCCCCGCCAAGCATCTGAAAAAGGGCTGCTCCCTCTTCAACACACTGGTGGGCTCTTCCATCTCCACCAACCACTCCCTTCTCATGACACTATCAATGCAACTGTGGGAAATATAACACTCATCCTTTTAACTTCCTTTCCCAATACAGCAATTCACTTGCAGCTCTCTACATTCAAAACTAGACACAGATTGGGTGACTGCTTTGCAGAACACCTCTGTCCAATCTGCAAGGATGACTGAGTTTCTTGTCATTTTAGTTCCCTGTTTGCTCTTATTCTAGCCTCCTATATTGCTCCAATGATGCTAAATGTAAGTGAGAAACAGCACCTCAACTTTTATTGGAGAACATTAGAGGCTTCAGGACTTGATATTGAATTTAATAATTCTGAATAAACCTCTTTTCCCCTTGACATGGATCTTTGTATAAATTTGTTTCATTTTTCTCTACCATCTTCAATTGCTGTTTTTTTTAAAATATAGTAATTGTTAACTTGATAACTTTAATTTGCAACACAAAAAAAACAAATGCTGGAGGAACTCAGCAGGGCAAGCGACATCTGTTGGGGGAAAGGAATTGTCAACCTATTGGGTAAAGACCCAGTACCAGGACTGAGAGCGGAGAGAGAAGGTAGCTGGTATAAAGACATGGGAAGGTGGGGGGGGGGGGGGGGGGGGGGGGGGGGGGGGGGGGGGGGGGGGGGGGGGGGGGGGGGGGGGGGGGGGGGGGGGGGGGGGGGGGGGGGGGTGGGGGGGGGGGGGTGGGTGGAAAGAGAAAAGAGGAGGAGGAGTGAGACATGGTCCAGTAGGTGATAGGTGGACTGAGGAGGGGTGAAGGATGATTCTGGCATTTGAGTTACAAGAGACTGCAGCTTTAATTTGCACTTTAGCACAGGTTTTCCTTGCTCTCTCTCCCCTCTCCCTCTCTGCAGCTCATCATCTTGTGCCTCTAGTTCTGATGAAAGGTCCTTGACCCAACATCCCAATTCAGTTTTTCTGCCCATTGATGCTACTCAACCTAGTAGGTGCTTCTAGCACCTTATTCTTATTCAAATCTTCAGCATCAGTAATTTTTTTGCTACAATACAGGAGGCAACTTGTTTTTATGTATTCCAAAAGCAAAGGGTCCATTTCTCACTGGAGAGTTGCAACTAAAAGGAATGCGTTACAAGATGTGATACCCCTGTACTTTGATGTTATGTTCTCACTGTAATCATAAATACCTTCAACATAAAAAGCAGAAGAAAAATTATCATAATGTACATGGCATTCAGAGTTAGTTATATGAAACCCAATTATCCTTAATGAACCCGATATTAATTCTTCATGAAATGTACATTTCATTTTCCTACCTCCTCCTCCTCCTCCACTTGTTAAAATATGCATCTATTTTTCCCCACTGTTAATCATGCCACATTGCTATTATCATATTTTATCAGCCACTTCATGGACCACTTTTTATATGCCTTCACTACAAACAGTGCGAAGGCAAGGAATATTCCCCAAAGATGTGCCACTACTGCAGCTGAATTAGCGATGGGGAAAGTATGAGAATCCATTAAGCATCCCATCTTTTCTGAGAGAAGGATAATTCTTCCAAATTATAATCAGTTAAGGAATCAGATATCTGACAGACATTTAAAACATATTCAAGTAGATTTAACTGATTAAAATAAAAATCAATAAAGGAAAAAATACTACAACAGTAAAATAAATCAAATAAGTCAAGCACTACTGAGGTTGGGTGGCTGATTGAGATATATAAAAGGAGTAGAGAAAGGGCAGATGGCAAGAAACATAGCAGAAGTTTCTAAAACCAGAGGGTTTTTAAAAAGGAAGGGGAAGGAGGTTCAGAGGGGAGATTTTTTCCCCCACCCGGAATGTGGTTGGAGTCTGGAATGCATTGCCTGAGTGGGTGGAGATGGCAGAACCTCCAAAAACATTTAGTAAGTATTTAGATTAGCACTTGAATTACCAAGGCATTGAAGGCTATGGGTCAGGTGCTGGAAAATGGGACTAGTACGATAGGTACTCAAGTGGTCAGCACGGGCATGGTGGGCCAAAAGACCAGTTTCTGTACTCCAATATTCTAAATTTTTTTCCCCACAGAATCAAGCACCCCATTCAAATGAATGTATCATCATTCAACATCACTCTTCAAATGGTTTAAAGTTAAGGGTTGGATATGGTGTTTTTGGAGTCACCTTCAGCACACTGTTCTGCTGCTGGGCTCAATGGAGAGTCCGTCAATGGAGCGAGTGGTCATCTGACCTCCAGTCCATCTCAGATTTCTGCTTTTCACTATACAGATCACCAGCAGTTCCTAGTTAGAATGATTCAAGCCTTTCGTTGGAAGACTTAAAAAAAATACCAGCATGCATGAAATGCATTACTTCTTGCAACCTTCCCAATACAAATAGCTCCAGACATGCAGCCCAAAATATGATCTGGAAAAAAAAATACATTTAAAATTTTGTGGGATGCTAATGCAAAAAAACACAAATGGCTATTTTCCTTTGCAAATCCTAGATTAAAAATTATATCAATTTGCTTCTGTGTGCTTTCCCTCCAAGTCATTCACATTTCCCCCACCCACGCTGGAGAACCACACCTTCCTCTTTTTACACCCATGAGCTACTCCCCCTGCATCTGTGGGCATGTCTCGACTTCCACAACCACTCCCCCAGCCTGTCTGTCCTCCCACCCATCAACTCTCACTTCTCCCATCTGCCTCAATCTCTCCCAAATCTTCCCAACATCCATTTCTGACCCAGATATTTATTGCTCAGTGCCCAGAAATTTACATCTTTAAAAGATTCTCTTTTATCCCTCTTGACAACCATTTTTCCTAACTTCTCTCAGGTCAACTGAGAATGCACCCATTCCAATCACTCAGTTATTTCCCTTCATGTAATTAAAAAGTATAGCTATCTTGTCACTCCAAGAACCTCCATTTTATCCCTCAAATCTCCCAATTTTGCAGTGCATAATTCCCCTCCTTAACAACTACTTTGCACATCTTCTGCTGCCCTTTCCAATAGTGTTTGCTATTCTATGCTTTGTCGTAGATTCAGTCTAAGTGTTGTCACATTACTCAACCAACCTGCCACTTTTGCAAAATCTTTGTATCTAGCACGATGATACTTCGTCACATGGTTCCAGCTAACCAACCCACTATTAACAAGCTGAATTCTGAGAGGGATTAACACAACAGAAGACAAAAGGCTCTTGCCTCTAGCAGGAGAGGCCAATACTAGAGTACATATTCTCAGGATAAGAGATATTTGTAACTGAAATGGGCATATTTTCTTTACTCAGATGATCATAAATCTTAGGGACTCTGTATTCCAGAGGGCTGTGAATATACAGTCATGGAGTTTGTTCAAAGCTGAGATCAACAGGTATTCAGTTTCCAGATCAGAAGGAGATACAAACCTGGGGTTCAGGCTTAGGTGGAGCAACCTTTAAGGGACTGTTTGTTCTCAACCTCCTTCCACTCTTTACATTCATGTACTTTAACATCCACTTTAAACAGTTACCTCCAAATTGCCTCACACTACCCCATGACTTATAATTCCTTTCCTCATCCACACTGTTTCCATACTTTGCCAGTAGCAGTACAATGTACTCAATCCCAAAAAGCCATCAATCCAATGATGTATACCAAAAACACTTCACCAAAATAATGCACAATTCCAAATATTTTAGATAATTTTTTAAAATCTCCATCAGAACATCTGGTAAAATTCTGAATATCCAAATGTATGAGCTAACCAGCAGAGTACTTCAAGGGAAATGTCAACACTGTTCAGAGGTTGCTTCAAATCCACCTCTAGAATATGCAAAATAAAAATGGTCTTCAATCCAAGCCTTAATAATGAAAAAGAACTCCCATTTAGTGTCTGCCAATGGACTTTAAGTACTAGCCAATATATTAAATGAAAAAAAGGCACCACCAAAAAGCAGTAACTGAACATTTTCTACAGGTTTCATTTTAAAAAAATGCACTGTGAAACTGCGTGTGAATAAAGGCAAAATATGATTTTGTTGCCTCTTTCCCTTAACACACACCTGCATTCAGAGGCAAGGGTATTATATTTCTATGAAGATGCAAACAGAACAGAAATAGCAAAAACAAAAATCCATCGATTTGAAAGGGTGAGAATTAAAAACTAGACATAGTTTACAAATTTAAAAGATGTATACATGTAAAGCAGAAGGTCAAATAATACTAGCGCTCTGCACATGTCCATAGTTGGCCAAATGTCAAAACTGAACACTGAAGATAAAAGCCATACAAAATTGTTCATTTTTTTTTGTTTGTCATGCAACAAGAAATAAATGAGCATTTGCATAATTCAAATCACCAACTGATGTTATTTTCTAGTGTGGAATCATGAACACATTGAATGATAATGATCCTTCAGTCCTTTGAGTTTCTATCATAATAAAAGTTCTGACCTCAGAATTTACAGAAATATGCTACCGATAATTATTCAGTACAAAGCATCTCCATTTAATTCCTGTATCTAAATCACAAGAGATGTCTGAGCACACTCAAGATCTAGAAATTTATTATCACCCCCACTCCCAAAGGATACGTTTTACAAATTTCTAGAGAAGTATAAAGCTGGCAACGTAGAGTTAAAATTAACAACATACTATTAAAAAAACACTCAGCTCCTGAAAGAGAACATCAAAACTTTGCTAGGTGCGAGTTAGCTTTAAGTACCTTATCAGGGAGCCTAGTTAAAGGACACTAAGAACAATCCATACAAGAAATGTTTGACCAACAAGGCTTAGGATAAACACTAAATGTGATTTCACAAATTTCACTAATATGCATTATCACAAAAATATAACCCCATTATTGACACATGGTAGCACACTCCCTTCCCAGTGATAAAAGGCAGTTACCTCTTTCAAGTACAATGACAAGGTCAGCAAGGTTCACTTCGAAATACACCAAAACCATCCAATTTATAGTTAATGGAACCCTGGAATTTAGATTTGTTTACACTTGTTAAATTTTGCTCCAAGAGCTCCATTATCAGCAAGAAAACTAGCATTTATTTGTTCATCCACTTGCTTGAATGCCTGCAAGAACTCTTAACTAGCTTCTCTCTTCAGCCGAAAACAAGAGATCATTGTACCTAACATTTCCAGCTTAAAAATGCTGTCCTATTCAGTAACAATTATGAATAGATTATGCATTCACTAACCTACATTGAAAATGTAACTATATTTGAGCAACTGGAAGGAAATTTCTTGGGAAGGATGAAATGAGAGGAAAGAAAAAATTGAAAAGGACTAAAAAAAAGAGTAAATATGATAACCTGATTTTTTAAAGATTTGTCTGGAATGATCTTGTAGAGAACCTCACTAATACTTTAGTCTGGAATATGTAAGGAGAGCATCCACTGTTATAATAAAAGCCAGAAAACAAATTGTAGAGCTCTTACACGCACAAATGGTGAAAGTGAAGTCAATACCCTGCCTGCTCCTCCAAAGTCTGAACTAATACAACCATTTCTGCTGATGAAAATTTCAACTGTTTAAACAACCATTCCAACTCCTACAAAAATCCCAAAAGAACCTATCTTGTACATTGAAGTGCAACTGAATGTTTACTCTGTCAAAGAGACAATTATTGCATAAAAACGTCTTTGGCTATGAAAGTCCTAAATTTTGAGGGATTCCAATTTCCTCAATTATTTCAAAATTGAACATTTTTTTAAAAAATGGTTTTAAAGAATTACTGTTAAGGATAGAAAATCTTGTCTGCAAGTGTCAATCTTCACTTTGCCCTCCATAACATTTAACAGGTTGTTCTTTTTAGATAATTATTTTCCTCATTTGTTATTTAAGAATGTTTCAATCTAATTAGTTCCTCAACCTGCCTGATGGAATCATAATCAGAAATGCCCTGAATCCACATGTCACAATGAAATTAATGCTGAGAAAGATGAAATTCACACCATAATGCTCACAAAGATCTAATGATTTAGCTTCATAGAGCCCAGAGGCAGGCCACTGCTTACAAAATAGATTGCAACAAATGTAACCAGATTACAGTTTTACTAACCAAATTGATTTCTTGATAATTGGTGACTCTTCTGGCCTCTCAAACTCATATGCTCGCACAGCCTCCCTTCTCTTCCATGTCACAACACTGTTTTCCCTCCTTTACAGTCTTGAACTCTAACATTCCCTAAACTCGCTATCCTCGTTGCTCAGTTTCCAATACTCGCTTTGATGCTCCAGCTAATATTTTCAAATGTTAAATTCTGCTCTGTTTACTTTCAAACTGTATTTTGTGGATTTATCTTTGTCGACAATGTGCCCCATACAGCATACAGATAGTGACCTTCAAATCATTCAAATATCCCACAGATATCTGCTCGGTTACAGTAATAAACCTCACCTTAAGTGATCTGGCTGCCTAGTATTAGCAGAAGTTGACTTCCACTGCTGTAAGGTAGCAGGTACTACAAATCTTCTTGCATTCTGGACCCAATCTGCATTTTTAAAAAAAAAATACACTAGAATTCCTTCAATCTCTGATTCTGCACCACCAATACCAGTAGACAACAGTAGGTTCTATCAAAAACAAAATATTCATATACGCTAGTGCACATCAGATGTGTATTTATTAACACAAAATATATCAATGTTTCCATGTAGCCTATCTAGTGACCTGTACCCTGAATCCATAAAAGCTCTGCATAATCCACAGATTTTCTAGAAGGCTATGAACAGAGAGGAGCAAAATCTCTTAAACTGAACATTGCAATGAATTGACTTTTGTTTTGGATCTTTGCAAAACAAATGCCCATCCCACATTTTGAATAATTCCCATCCAAGTCATAATTACATTAAATAGAACAAAAGAAAATAGTCAGCAGTTCAGGGAACAACTATGGAAATGTAATAGCAGTTAGAATTTTAGCCCTTTGACCTTTCCTCAAAATCCCAAACATCCAAGTTATTGATTGCTGTTGTTTTCCCTTCACAGATACCTCAAGTCTTGATAAGCATTTACAGTTCTCCCCCAACCCCCCAAAGTTGTCGTTTGCAATATATTTTTATCCTTTCCAGCAAGGTTTTGCCCAAAGTGTATTAAAAATCACTTGTGGGACTTCATTAAAGAATTGCAAGGATTTCAGAAATGTAACAAATTCAGACTATGTAGAAATTTGTATTCAAATCAAGTCACAAAAATTGTACAAGATACAAGGATAAGTTTTTTTTAAAACATAACACATGCTGAAAGCATTCTTTAAGATACAAAATAATACCCATTAAATGGAAAGTAGGCCAGAAAATTTGAATAAAAATGATGCAAGATAACAATTAGTTCTTTTAGAAACATTGTATGGAAGCTGACCCAAAGATTTACAGTCTGCTGGCTGTATCAGGACAGCTAAATTGATGAGAATATTTTATTGCAGGTTTTTTTGGCAAACTTTCTAATAATTACTTTAACAGTATCAAACTCTAATGGACCCCTTGGAAACTTTGGCAGTCCTAATCTACCACTTCCTAAGAGGATTGCATACCCTTATTTCAGCGAGTCTAGCTCTGGAACCAACACCTCAATCATGCCTTTGCCGCCGCCAACCTATTCCAACACTCACTGCAACTACTGGCAGAGAAGTCTTCGCTTATCTAGACATCAAGCTCCGGAACTTCCTCTACCTGCCCATCTTCTTTGGTTTTGTGTTAATTTATGTCTGATCTGATTTATTCAAAGCACTTGAATGTTTTCCCTCATTAAAAAGCACTATCCAAATGCAGGATGCCATTTCAGTAGGCTTCCTTTTGCTTTTAAAGACTGCCAAAGAACATGGCCTGTCACCAGGAAAACAGAATTTAAATTATCTTTCCATAATAACAACAATGTAAATCACAATTCTATTGTGCATTGCACTGTCAACAGTTTCAGTTTACAACAACTTGAGTCTATATCACAATCTTTTAAAAACACTGAGAAAGCTATCTGTTCAAACTCAAATCAAAGCACATCATTTGCTGTTACAGTACAGGTTTCCCCAATTCTAAATACCATGCAAAAGTTGTACACTCTTAATAAAGAGATAAATGAAAACAATGGAAGGAAAGGAAAACATACGGCATTAGGTCACATGAACCTTTTTTAAAAAAAAAGTCAAAATTAGCTGATAAGAATGCAAAGTAGACCAACACATGACCAAAATTATATTGGCCAAAACATTCCGTTGCAACAGACTATTAACCAAAAGAAAAACTTAAGGAACTTCAGATGAGCAATTATCAAATTGATGTAATAAAGTTAAAGGCAAATATGCCATCTCGTCAATGGGTGTTCATTTACTTCATGATACTCTAGTCAAATCATACTTGTCTACTCTGAAACAAAGTGAAAAAACTATAATACATCACTAATGTACATATACAATATGGGCAAACAGGAAAAGCATCCATTTCAATTTTTCCTTTCAAAAAACGGTAATAATTGACTCAAGCACCAGATTTGGACACCTGGCTGGTCCCAGCTGAGTCAACCTCGTGACCTCCTCTTCACAAACACCTGGGGACAGGTGACTAAATTGGGAGAGCTGTCCCACAAACTATTTAAGCAACAGCCTGGCAGAATCATACCCCACAGCTAACACCACAAACACACCTTCATGGTGATCTTGTATATGTCCTTTCTCACTAACAGGATAGATTCAGAGGTGGTGATACACTGGTATACAATGGGCAGGGGGGTACTATGGCTCTAGGGGTGCTCAACATTCATTCTAGACCCCCAAGTCTCATGGCTTTAAGTCAAACATGGATGAAGAAACCAGCTCCCGAGGACCATCAACCATCCTCCCCTCAGGTGATGTATCAGTATTCCATGATGAACAATAAAGATTCCACCACAGAATAACCAGAACTCAAAACGTACTGAGTGAGAAACACAAATGCCCAATACCAAGAGCATCATTGACTGTGCTGGTTGAGACCTGAAGGACATTGCTGCAAGATTGGTTCCTCACCACCTGGTCCAGACTCAAAAAGGAATAAATTTACTTGACATTTTCCCCCCACTAAAATCTGTTGCAGATGTAGCAGTTCATGACTACACCAGCTGGAGAAACCTTGTGGAGATCTAGTCCCATCTTCAAACCTTCAGTGTTGTGTGACACCACCATTATGCTGAATGAGACAGATTTAGAACAGACCTGGCACCTCACACAGAGCATCCATGAGACACTGATGACTATCAGCAGTATAATTATATTTGAATAAAATCTGTAATCTTAGGACTGGGCTTCAAGACACCAATCATCATCAAGCCAGGGGATTAATAACGGTTCAGTGAGTAGATTAGAGCATGCCTGGAGAAACATCTGCCATACTTAAAAGTGTGTCCACATGGCAAAAGTAATACAGCAAAAGCAGTATGCAGAGCTAAACAAACACGCAACCAGTGTATCAAATCAAAGCTCTGCAATCACATCAAATCCAAGCAAAAAAGGTGGTGGACAGCCAACAGATGCAGGAGGCTCCAACAACATTACTTCTAGCACTGGCAGGGCCCAGTTTACGAGTGCCAAGAACAAGGTTGAAGATTCTTCAGCCAAAACATCAAGCATAATATCCATATCAGCTTCAACCAGTCCTGACTGTCATAGAAGCCAGTACTCTGCAAATATGATTCATTCTAAATAAATGAACAACTTAGAGCATAAAATACCACCAAGACTAGGGGACCAGACACTACCCTGGTTGTGATATGGAAAAAACTATTTCAGAGCTGGCTGTTACTTTAAGGTGTTTCCAGTATAGTTATGGTTTTGGCCTCTACCAGATAATGTAAAAAAAAATTGGCCAGAGATATTCAGTCAACATTAGGCAGGACAAATACAATTCAGCTAACTATACAACTCAATCAATCAATACTTAATTGTCAACAACCAGCTCACTGATGCTAAGTTTGGGTTTTTCTGAGTCCACATGTTCCCACAACTCATTATAGCATTAGATCAAAACAAAGTCAAGTGCTAAATTTCAGGGAAGGTGTAAATGTCTATGGTTGACATCACTTGCCCAAGTGCAGCAATAAGGAGTAAATCTGAAGTCAAGGGGGAAAAAAAGAAAATCAGAATTCCAATAGATTGGTGAAATAAATTCCATTTCACAAAACCATGCTGACTCTGCCTGTTTACCTTGAATAGTTCTGTGCAGAGCTAAAACATCTTTAATAAATTGCCACATTTTCACTATGATGGATGTTAAACTGGTCTATAGATTCCTGCTTTCTATCTCCCTCCCTTTTTGAATAAAGGCATTACATTTTCTATTTTCCAATCGGAGGGAACCTTCCCTAAATCAAGGAAATTTTGGAAAATTAGAACCAATGCATCAATTATCTGACCAGATACTTCTTTTCAGATCCCAGAACAAGGTCCATCAGAACCCAGAAGCTTGTCATCTCACAGCACCAACAGTTTACTCAATGCCACTCCCTAGTAATTATAATCTTACCCATTTTCTAATTTACAGCCATGCCTTGGATGTTACTTTCATTGTGATAAAATTTTGATTGAATATTCTGATGTTCTAGAAGACTGATGCAAAAATTAGTGTTTAGTTCATCCAAGTCCCTCCTGTCTGGCCTCCCATCTTCAACCTCATATAATGTGCTTGTCCAAAATTTAGCTGCCTTTAATTTGTTCTTCAAAACTGCTCTGGCCTTGTCTAACAATGCTGCGCTTGCCAATGACACAAAAATACAGCAGAGTTTAAAATCTCAATTTTGAAATTCTCATCGTTGCTCTCCAGAAAACTGGGCTGTAGTGGTGGAAGGGACAGAAGGAAAGTCAAAGCGTTTCAGAGTAACCTCAAGTAAAACCAACACCTCCAGTTCCTGCAGTCTCCTACACTTTTCATAAAATATAGCACAAGCATTTTCTAATTTACAAAGCAACATTTTCCAAACCATTTAATCAGCCAACCAATTAAAGTTTATTAAATGCAATGTGTTCGGAAGTATTTTATGAAAATGCTGTTGACGTTCATTGAAAGAGCACGAAGGCTAAATGCGCACAGCATGGTTTTAAACTCAATAGGCTGCATTCATAAACATAGTGGAATTCTAAGATATTATCCAAATTTTGGGCAAAGACCATCAAGTGCAAATAATTCACATAAATTTTCAAAAAATATTAAATAGCTTTCAGAGAATTAAATTCTTTAAAGATAATGGCATTAATGGCAAACTGGCCTCCACACTATTATTTCCAAGAAGAACATGGCCATAATTAGATGAAGATGCTGGGGAAGGACCCCCAAGGTGACTCACTGAATTCCTTCTGTAAACCTGTGCCACTTACACTTAATATATACTTACACTTAAGCTAGATGTATTACTATTAATATATGTGAAGGAACTGATTTTCAAAAGAAAAACAAGTCAGACAAACTAAGTGAACCAATAAATCACCAAGTGATATTAGAAAAGAAAACACTTCAAATCTGTTTCCCTAGTGAAGTTGAATAGATAATTAAAAATGATTATCAACTTGCACTCTTCCAAATTCGGTTTCTTGAACATTCCCAAATTTAATCTCTCCATCAGTTGCAGCTTGCCAAGACCTAAAATTCTGGAACTTTCTCCTTAAACCACCTTGCCTCTTTGCTTCCTTCATTAAGATGTAAAGTTCATAAAAAAATTCTTGTAAGAATTGTCTATAATTTAACGTTACAAAATCTAATTTCACCAGACAACTTTGAAGGATACAGCTTCAGAATAGATTACCAAAAAACGCACCAACAACGTGCAAGTAACTGAAGAAAGCTACATCTACCATTCAAATCACCTGTACAAAATACACTTGAAAGTAGGCCTGAATTGTTCAAGATAAGGCTCACATGGCCAATCCCAAAGAAGCACAAGTTAACTATCAATACAAAAGATGGGCACCTAGTGAAAGGAATCTCTATCTTATCCTGAAATAATTAGCTTCCTGCTGGATTCTATTACCATAAGTTTCCCACTGGATACAATTACAAAAGCTATTGGTCATATGTATTTTAATAAATATTAATATTAAGAAAATGCTACAACTGCAAATGAATCAAAGGCACCAAGGATTCAAACCAGTAAAGCTTCACCAGGTTTATTCATAATCAGCATATTTTCAAAGATTCAGAATAATGAATATATACTGATGTACTATAATGTAGCTTCATTTTTCAATTTATAAAATACCAGTAATCAACAAAATACATAATGAAATTGCAAATAACTTGTAAATTAAACTTGTGGTTAAAGATTCTAAATGTTGCTCTACTTTGATAACAAGCCCTTTGAACCTGCTCCATCATTCCATGAGATTATGTTCAAATCTCAGACACTATCTTATTGAATGGCAAAGCAGGCCTGAATAGATTACTCCTGCTTTTATTTCCTATGTTCTCAAGTCCACTTTTCTAACAGATCACAATGTACTTTGACTTGAGGTGGGATCAGTAGATTTTTTTTTAAAGAGCTAAGGAAGTCAGAGTCTGAGTCATACAGCACAGAAACAGGCCATTCGGCCCACTGTGTCCATACCCACCATCAATACCAATCCCATTTACAAGCACTTGGTCCATAGCCTTCTATGCCTTGGCAATCCAAATGCTCCTTACATTGAGAGACTCTGCCTCCACTGGCCCCTCAAGAAATGAATTCTAGATTACAACCATCCTCTGGCTGAAAATAAAAATCCCCCTCAGATCCTCCCTAAACCTCCTGCTCCTTACCTTAAATCTATGCCCTTTGATTTTGTACATCTTAGTATCTACCTTATCAATACCCCTGTTTTTGGGTCCTCTCCTTAGCCTTCTCAGCTCCAAAGAAATCAAGCTCAGCCTATCTAGTCTAGTCTCTCCTCATGACTGAACTGCAATATCCTAATGAATATTTTCTGGAATCGATTTCTTCCTGTAGTGCAATTACCATAACTACACACAATACTCCAGCTGTGTCCTAACTAATTCTCTGTGTGGCTCCTTTATTCTGTGCCACAGCTAATGAAGGCAAGTGTCCTCTATGCCTTCACCACCACCTTATCTACCTGTGCTGACACCTTCAGGAATCCTTGTACACCATGGTCCCTGTTTCTCAGTACTCCCAAGGGCTCCACCAACCATTGTATGCATTCTATCTTTATCAGTCCTCCAAAGTGCATCACCTTGCACTCAGCTAGATTAATCTCTTCCGTATTGCTCTTCAATATAGTTCTTCAGCACAAAATTATCTTGCTCACTAACAAACACCATCAATTTTCACATCATCTGTGAACTTACTGATCATATCTCCCGTATAGTTACATATCAATCATATACAAAAAATAAACTGCAAGAGTCCCAGCACTGATCTTTGCAGTATACTAGTCACAGGCTTCCAATCACAAAACAGTCATCACAAAGTCAATTTTGATTCAATTTACCAACACACCTTGGACCCCACAGGCTCTAACTTTTTGGACCCATGTAGAACCACCCCAAAGGCCTTACTAAAATTCATGTAGACAATATCAACTGCACTGTGTTACCTCTTCAAAACAGTCAAATCAAATTGGCCAGAAAGGATCTGCCCCAAACAAAGATATGCTGACCATCTTCGATTAATCACCATCTTTCCAAATGTAAATTAATCCTGTCCTTCAGAATTTTTTTCCTAGAACTTCCCATTCACTGCCATTAGACTTAGTGGCCTATAATTATCTGGCTTATCACTTCAGGTTTTCTTAAAAGGTATCACATTTGCTCTGTCATCCAGCACCTCACCCATGGCAAGCAAAGATTTAAAAATCTCTACCAGGGTCACATCAATCTCCTCCCTCGCCTCCCATAGCAGCCTGGGATACTTCTAGTTAGGCCCTGGGGATTTATCAGTCTTTAAGCCATCTAACACATCAAATACCCTCTTTAAAATGATCACATGTTGTAAAATTTCAAAGCCCACCTACCTGAATTCTCAAACTATAAAACAGATGAGAAGTATCGCTCGATCTCCATGTGCAGATCGCACCTTTGGTCCCTAAGTAGGACCTACTCTTTCCCTGGTTACCCATACACTTAAAATACTTGGGATATACCTAGTCTTGTTTTGCCAGTGATATTTCACATCCCCTCTGCATTCTTAACTTAAGTACCCTCCCTGCACTTCATATACTCTTGATAGCCCTCCCCCATTTTCAGTTCTGTATAGCTGACATATGGGTTTTTGTTTTAAAAGATTAGAGCCCTTGATACTTCTTGACATCCAGGGTTCCTTGAATATACTCCATAACTGAATGTCAGCAAATCTCCAAAGTAGAGATTTTTTTTAGAAAAGATTTACATGGAAAAGAAATTCTTGTGATAACACTTCTAATCAGCCAACGTCTTATTCTAACCTAGGGTAGGAGAGTCTAAAACTAGAGGGCATAGGTGAGATGGGAAAGATTTAAAAGGGGACCCAAGGGGCAATTTGTTCCAGAGGGTGGTGGGTATGTGGAACAAGCTGCCAGAGGAAATAGTAGAGGCAGGTACAATTACAACATTTAAAAGACATTTAGACAGGGACATGGATAGGAAAGGTTTAGGGGGATATTGGCCAAACATAGGCAAGTACAACTAGCTCAGGTAGGCAACTTGGTCAGCATGGACAAGTTGTTCTGAAGGGCCAGTTTCTGTGCTGTATAACTATGACTCCATGTCCTATGTTCTCCAGCTTGAGGAAAACTTCTTTTGACATCTACCCTGGTAACAACCTCCTTTATCTAAACACCACTGAGTGTGAGCCAATCTTACTCTGTGTAGGGCAACCCCTCATCTGAGCAGTCAACCTCAAGTCTACATTGCATCAACTCCAAGAACATTTTTTTCAAAAAAGCTACGGAGAAGGCACAGAGAAAACAGTACTGCAAATCAAGTTTCACTAATCCCTATAACATCTTAGTGAGGCTTCCCTCTTCTTGTACCTCATCCCACTACAATACATTCTACTAGTCTTGATTGTACACCAACTTAAAGTGGCATAAGAAACAAAAGAGAATTTGGAATCTATTAATATGTAATTTGAAGCTAATCAGTTAATGAAAACATGCTATTCAACTATTAAATCAGTCATTAAACAAGGTATTAAACATGATCACTCTACCATGTAATTTGACGTGAACACTGAAGATTCATGCCAAGTGGTTTTTAAAATTAAGTTTACCCTATATACTTCCTTGGGAAATGCTGTGCATGGCAGCAAGAGATCTTCCATAACTGCCAATATAGCTTTAAAATCAACTGTTAGAATGCAAAACATTAACATTATGGGTTGAGGACCCTACCAGAGTTCCATACCCGAGAAGAAAAGCTTAGCTTCCAGTCAGCATTTT
This sequence comes from Pristis pectinata, assembly GCF_009764475.1. NCBI lineage: Eukaryota > Metazoa > Chordata > Chondrichthyes > Rhinopristiformes > Pristidae > Pristis > Pristis pectinata. Next base: position 19,896,434 of record NC_067425.1, on the reverse strand, counting down.
AGAACAGAGCAGCCAAGACTGGAACCTATCCAGATGGCTTCTCATATCAGAAGTTCTTAAGTGTCTCCAGTAGTATATGAAGAGTGCAATGAAAAGTGTTAAATTTAGAACATAGAACAGTATAACATAGGAACAGGCCCTCCGGCCCAAGATATTGTGCCAAACTAATTAACCTAATGACACTTAATCCCTTCCGTCTGCACACAGTCCGTATCCTTCTACCTATCTAAGAGCCCCTTAAATGCCTCTATCGTATGTGCCTCCACCACCACCCCTGGCAGCACACTCCAGGCACCCATCACTCTAAAGACCTGCCCCTCACATCTCCTTGGAATGTTTCCCCCATCACCTTCAATCCATGTCCTCTAGTATCTGACATTTCAACCATGCGAAAAAGATACCGGCTGTCTACTTTATCTAAGCCTCTCAATCTTATGAACTTCTATCACGTCTCCCCTCAACCATGCCAGAGAAAACAACCCAAATCTGTCCAACCTCTCCTTACAGCACATGCCCTCTAATCCAGGCAGCATCCTGGCAAACCCCTTCTGAACCCTCTCCATAGCCTCCACATCCTTCCCATAATAGGGTGACCAGAATTGAATGCAATACTCCAGATGTGGCCTAACCAGAGTTTTATAAATCTGCAACATGATTTCCTGACTCGAACTCAAAGCCTCGACTAATTAAGGCAAGCATGCCATATGTCTTCTTTACCACCCTATTGACTTGTGCAGCCACTTTCAGGGAACTATGGACTTGCACCCCAAGATCCTTCTGTACATCAATGTTGTTAGGGGTTAAACGTAACCTGAAAGTACACAGTTAATCTCCCAAAGTATAACACCTCACACTTGGCCAGATTAAGCTCTATCTGCCATTTCTCCACCCATATCTGAAACTGATCTATATCCTTCTGAATCCTTTGGCAACTTTTACACCATCCACACCACCACAAATCTTGGTATCGTCTGCAAACTTACTAACTCACCTATCCAAGTCTTCAACCAAGTCATTTATATTTATCACATGCAGCAGAGGTCCCAGTACATATCCCTGTGAAACATCTTTAGTCATGGATCTCCAACCAGAATAAGTCCTATTGACCACTACCCTCTGTATTCTATGGGCAAGCCAATTCAGAATCCAAATGGCCAAGTCACTGTGGATCCCATGCATCTTAAATCTTCTGGACGAGCCTACCTTGAGGGACCTTGTCGAATGCCTTACTAAAATCCATGCAGAAAACATCCACTGCTCTACGCTCAATCACCTTGGTCACCTCTTCAAAAAACTCAATCAAGTTAGTAAGATATGATCTGCCCTGCACAAAGCCATGCTGAGTGTACTTAATTAGGCCATGGTTTTCCAAATGCTCATAAGTCCTAGCCCTAAGAATCCTCTCCAATGGCTTCCCTACCACTGATGCAAGATTCACCTGTCTATAATCTCCAAATTTGAAGTTTCATTTTGTACATTTACTTTCCCAAATTCCTGCAAGTAAAAAAATACCCATGATAAATTCATATAGAAGGAAGCAAAATACATCTAAATGTGCCATACATTGCCCTATCCAAAAACTATTTCCTGCTTTCTCTGCTCACTCACACTTCAAGCACTAGATATCAAATTGTTCCAAGATACTAGCAACATTATAATTTCATTGGGTCTGTCACAATAGTTTCACTAGCTGCATTCAAAATAAGCAACCTTGATTTTGCTCAGAATCACTATCAGTTCTTGGCTGGCAATTCTTATTATTTCAGTGAGCCATACTGGTATCCAAACTTAAAAGTTAAACTTCATATTAAGACAAAAAACTGTCACAAGAAAATGTGAATATGCAAAACCCACACAAGCAAAATTGAAATCAACTTTGACACCATAAACCACATTTTAAAAAAGTAAGTTGCCTCACATTGAAAAGCGTAATGTAGGATGATCACAGCAATTTACCTTATCTGAAAGCTGACAAGACTATGTTTATAAAGGCATTTAATGCAAGTCTTTCAGTGCAAGGAGCTGTCCACAACTAAATGCTGCAGTCTGGCACCAAGATCCAGGATTTACTGAAGCCTGACGTAGCATTTAAAGAGGATCTACTGGGAAAAACTGCAAATTAAGGCTCTCCCACTACTGAGGGGCTAGACCCATGTTTAAAAACCCTTGGAGTATTTGCTCAAGAAATGTTTGCAAAGGAAAACTGATGCTATGCTGAATTAACAAATGGAAAGATATGACCTGTACCAAAACTGGTGCCATGAATGTTCTACATTATACACAAAATTTGCTAAAGTACTTCAAGTAATATGTTTGAAATAAAAGTATACGAAACAATTAACTTGTGCTGCCTCATTCACCAAAAAACCATAACAAATTGTTTGGGTTTAAGTCATAAATAATATAGGGAGGGGAGAACCTGGTGCTTTTGTACCAGCCTAATAAGGTAGATTTGTCTTGTCTTTCAAGCTCATGCTGACATTATTGACCTAAATGCAGATTGGCTCCATGTCAACCTTGTGATTGTGCACAAAATAGTTCCTGCATAGTACATGCCAACATCTTCAGGTCCCCAGGCAAGATCCTCCCAAGACTATACTCCTTACACAAAAAAAGGAAAGAGAAAGCTGTACATCATGTACACTCATAAAGTACGCCTGATTCCACAAGCATTAGCACGCACACCAAAGACCCTAGGGACTCCTAAAAGAGATGCTCAGCAGAAATAACCTTGTGCTAGCATCCAGCACAAGACAACAGGAATTAAAAGGGAAATGAATGCAAGTCATACATGCATCAGCTGCAGGTACATACATTTCTTTCTCATACAAGCTATACAAGAAATTAAACTCATCAGCTGGATTAGTCAAGGTTGGGTCGTTGAAACTCCTCACAATGATTCACAGAAATAAAGTGCAAACTTGATACATGTGCAGAAAAGAGAGGGACTTGTAGTTAATCACAACCTACCAAGGGTCTAATGACTACTCAACTCCAGAGCCCCAGAGGGCCAAAGCATAGATATAGTTATGCTTGTTAATGCCTTATATTCATAGGGGTCTAATATACTGAAATCATCCACGTTTGACCTCAAGAAGCTACAGAATTATTTTGAGAAATCTTGATGCTCGTTTTATAGCCCTTATGACTGTCCTACTATCTGTCCCCAAAGAGATTCCTGGCCATGTACAAAAGGCACCCACCAGCTACTTACAGGATGAAGCAGTCACTTCCGTACAGTGTTCACCACTAACCCAGACACTTCAAAATATTGGAGATTAAAAACTATACAGATATCCATGACTAAAACTATCACCATTCACCAGGTGACAACAGCAAGTCATGAAGCACTCCTTTAACCAGCTGAATACCTTGGTATTTCATGATTTACCATCCTGCAATTCACTTCTATTAGTCATTTGAAACGTTTAATTCGCAGGAAATGGTCCAAATATATACAATAAATATCAGTAATGGAATTACAGGATGAATTAACACTTGAACTGTTTCCAGGAGGAGGTGCCACATTTTACTCAAATCCTTTTAAGTGGCAGAACTAGATTCAGCACTTGCATTGCACACATTCCTCTTCACAATTACATGAAAGCATTCCACCCCCAATCATTAGCCTTATGTTCCACTTGTTATTCCGAACCCACAACTTAAAAGGTATACCCTATTAGCAACAGCAAAATAATCAATCTAGAGCTTCCAGGATTCCTATTTCCTAACAAGAGTTTATTTCCAACTGAATAGGTAAAATAGAACTATTATCTGCAAAATATTTAAGAACTCCAGCCACTAAATTATATATATAAAATTACAATTTTCATTTAGAACCTTCTATGCAGAGAAATGTCCCTTTGGTACTTCACAGAAACATTATATAACATGGTGTCAAATTTTGTTTGATAAAGAAATATGAATAAAAGTGACAAAGACTTTCTTAAAAGATGTTTAAATGAGCAACAAAGGGAGAAAGATGGAAAGTCTTAGAGAAGGGAACTCCAGAGATTAGTACCGAGCCAGCTGAAGATCAGCCTATCAAAAGTGGGGCAACTAAAAATTGAGAACATGCAAGAGGCCAGAACTAAAAGTCTGCATAAACCTTGAAGGGTTGTAGAAATGGAGAAGGCTGTGTAGTAGGGAGGAATGAGGCAATCAAAATAAGGAAGGGAAAGTCTTAGAGACATGGAAACCAACATAGGTAAGCAAGGAGACACAAGAGTCTGCACATGCTGAAATCAGGAGCAATAAAGAGTGAATATGTCAGAGAATGAAGAAGTGGAGACCACGGCACATTAGTAAAAGTGAGGCTTGAAGCCATTTTTGAAGTACAGGCTCAGAGCCGATGCAGAGTCCTGACCCGAAATGTTGATACATTACCTTTCCCTCCACAGATGCTGCTTGACCCACTGAGTTCTTCCAGCAATTTATTTTTTGCTCTAGGTAAGCAAGGACAATGGGGCAACTTTGTTAAGGTTCAATCATTTTAGCTCATTCTCCATCTATCCAATTGATACATGAAATTGTACAGCCTAAATTCTCACTGGAACATTACAAAGCTAACTTTAAAAGTTTTTGTGTCATTGCATGTAGATTCATAGTGCCCAAGGGCATAAGGTTCATTTATTTGCATCTTATTCTTCTACCTCCAGAGTGACATGTCTATAGCTCATACAAATATTGGCATTCCAAATACAAACTAACATTCCCCATTCTGAATGATGAGCTTAGTTCCACCATACAGATGTGATTAGTCCTTTTCATATATCAACAATTAATTCACGAAGCATGACAAAAAGGAGAAACAAGACCAATACTAATGAGTAAAACAGGAGAATGACAGCCCTTTCAAATTGCTGTACCTCAATTCCTATTTTAGTCCCATTTAGTCACATTTTCCTGCAAAAACTCAATTTACTTTCACTTCTGCAGCTTAGTTTAAGTGCTTCAACTGATAGGTTAGTCACTGTAATTCAACAACCAAGTACTGTTTTTTTTTAAATTCTCAAAGATTTTAAGTGGTAAAGATAACCTTACTATTTAAGGAGAGAGAAAAAAAACAGGGAACTATTAACCAGTTGGGCTGACATTAGTAATCTGGAAAAAAGCTGGATTCTATTGTTAATATAGTAGTAACACAACCCTTGGAAAATGATAATAGGATTGAGAAGAGTCAACATGGATTTAAAAGGGAAATCGCATTTGGCTAATTTGTTAGTGAGGTTTTTTTTTTGAGGTTTTAATGGGTTAACGGGGAGGGGAGATAGTTAGTATAAACAGGAGAGGAAGAGTGGTGAGACAGGGGCCAGAGGTGATTGTTGACCCGGGGGTGGGGGGGGTGGTGGAGTTGTGAAGGGTGGTGGGCAGATCAAACTAAGTACGGGAGAGGGAGAGGAGAAGTCAGGAGGCAGAGACAGGTGGATGATAGATGGAATCAGACAGAAGAAAAAGAAGGCAGATAGAGCAAGGGAGGGAGGAAGAAATAAATAAGAAAATGTTATTTTCAGATATAGAGGTTGTGACCAGTGGAATGCCACAGGGAACAGTGATGGGGCCTAAGTTGCTCACAATCCATTTAAACAATTTGGATGAGAAGATGAACATTATATCCAAGTTTGCTGATGATACAAAGCTAGGCAGCAATGTGGGTTGCAAGGTGGTAAATGGGCAAGCACGCGACAGATAGAATATAAATGTGGAAAAATATGAATACATCAAACTTTGCTAGAAAAATAGAATGGCAGAATTTTTTTTAAAATAGTGAGAGACTGAAAGGTGTTGCCATTCAGAGAGACCTGAGTATCCTTGTACACAATTCATTTCAAGTTCACAAGTAAATCGTAAGCAATTACAAATGCAAACAGTACATTATTGCAAGAGGATTTGACTACAAGAACAGAGAGGTCTTACTCTCCCAGGTAGAAAGATTATACTCGTACACAGTACGCCAGATGCAGTCTCATTGGGGCTCTGGTTAGGGTCTGTACTTGCATTCCTGGGATGCTAGATCTGTCATACAAGGAGAGATAGAGCAGACTAGGCTCATACTCTCGAGTTTAGAAGAATGAGAGGTGATCTCAATGAAGTGTACAAAATTCTTAGAGCTTAGCAGGCTAGATATGCAGTTGTTTTCACCTTGCTGGGGTAGCTAAAACTGGGGGTAATGTCTCAAAGTCAAGGGCTAGCTATTTAGGACAGAGATGAGAAGAAATTTCTTCACCCAAGGGCTGCTGCCTCTTTGGAATTCATTATCCTAGAGAGAGATGTGGAGGCTCAGTTACTGAATATTTTCAAGACACAGGTCAATGACACTGTACTTATTTTAATACATTTAAAATATCCTCAACATTTCAGGTTATTATTTCATGTCCATTTAATGCTTTTAATACCTTGTGTTACCTTGGACCTTGTGTTAATAAGACCCATTGTTGTTTCAATCTGATCGTCCAAAGAGATTGGACAGGAATTTTCCAGATTTTAATTTGACTTAACTAAACTAACCGGTTAAATTGAGTTTTTAAATTTCCAGATGGGGAGGGAAGAGCACATGATATAATGTACAAAGCATAATTATGGGATAGGAGGGATAGGCCAATGCTGGCCCGTTCCTGACAGTAATATTATTTATTCTCATAATAGCAGAATACCAGAAATAATGTATTCAGTTTTTCATCTATAAATGTATCATGTTCTGGTTTTTTTTTTATATATTGTCTTAACTAAAGCACAGTGAACACAATAAATTCAATATTTCTGAAGAACTGAACTGTCATTGGTCAGTCTGTCAGAAAATGTCACCAAATTTGAAGTACAGTCACATGCCGTGCGAGCACCAACACGACTTTAGAGTGAAAATTTAAAACTAGCTTTCAACTCTATTCATGGAAATGATTTAAGATCTAGGATTGTCACAGCAAAACTTTAAAAACAAGGCATTTCATATAACTAGATTTCTCTAACTTTGAGAAGTCGGTTTTGCATCTTGTCACTTGAATCAATCCAGTTCAAAAACAAACTGAGTAAGTGGCTTCCATAACCTTCCAAGATTTGCAATATCCAACAACTACAAACAAAATACTCTACATCACATTACAGGATGTGGTAAACCAACTAGCTCTTCAAAGTTAAAAACTAGAATAATTACATTCTGAAAATAAGCAAGGACTGTCTACTGAACTCCTTTTATCTACTTTCAGAAGAGTTTAATGCTGGAAAAAACCTTCTCAAATTTGATGGAGTATTCATCTGTACTGCAATCCATCAGTCTTCTTCACTATGAAAACATCTCTTTCAAAAGGACATATCAAATTAACTTAATCCAACAGTAACACAATAGACACCAGGCTACAAAAGAGAAATGGGTGCAAAGGGTGACTTGTGCTGTGGTTAAATAGGAGATTCTAAAAAGTGAAGGAGATGATGGATTTCACAATGATCCAAAGCATCTTATAGTCACCCAATCGATGCACAGAAATGGTTCCATGAATAGCAATGAGAAGTAACCATAACATAGTTGAGGGATTTAAAAAAAAATTGGCCAAACCAACTGGCAAATTTCTTTTCGATAAAAAAAATAGCCTCCCTCTATTTGTTCTGCAGATAGAAAAATACTATTGGCATTCCTGACCCCACCGCCTCAACACCACACTCACCCCCAGGATGCCAAGTGACTCCTGTCGTTAATCCAGATACCGAAGATAGAATAAAATATTACACTGCAATTGTGATTAAAGGTCAATGTGAGAAATCCCATCTATCAGTACATATTAATATTGATTTGTTGCCCAATCTTGAAATTGAAATTCAGCCTCAGTAATGGTAAATGAAAAAAGATGTTGAATTGGATTATATTTAGCAAAATAATTTATAAATCGAGGAAATGAAATCAAAGTATATTAGAAACATTTTTCCCCATTTTGGATCTCCCCCCCTTTCTCCTCCCTCTTCTTGCAAATATCTTACATATGTTGGAGAAGTTTTCAGACAACAGTGACTCTTCAGTCAGTACCTTGCAGATTTCCTACATATGGCTCAAATATTACCCAGTTTTTCACTCTTAGAGTGCGATACCATAGCTGGAATCAGTCAGTCATTCTCTTTCCCAACAGCTATTTAAACAAGAAAACAAAAAGCTGCTCAAAGAACTCAGTGGATCAAGCAGCACACATGGCGGCAAAAGGGATGGTCAACATTTTGGGTTGCAACCCTGCATCACACCTGAAAGTGTAGAGGGAAGATAGCCAATATATAGAAATGAGAGTGAGGGATGAAACAGGGTAGATGATAAATGGAAATATTAGAAAAATATAATAAATAGGCAGGTGAAGTCAGGTGGGGGGGGGGGGCGGTGGGAAGAAAGGTAGAGACAAAGACTGCTAGGTGATAAGTGGAACCAGATAAGGCAAGGATAATGGGCAGATAGAACCAGGTTTGGGGTGGGGGGTGGGGAAGGGTGATAGGCAAGGTGAATCAATGGAGGAGAAACCCCAGTAGGTATGTGGGTGATCAGTGAAAATAAAAGAAAAAAAATGAATAGGCAGATAGTGGAGGGAAAGGGAGGGGAGAGGTAGCATAGAGAGGAAGGTGATAGATGTAACAAATAAAAAAGGCAGATGGAACCACATGGGGGAAAAGAGGATAGGAAAGGTGACCCAAGTGAGAAGAAACCCAGGTAGGTAGGTATGTATGAGTAATGGGCAGATGAAACCAGTTTGAATAGTGTGATGAGTGAAGGTGTAACAAGTTCACCTGGACTATTTCTAACACTTCTCTTCCTTTTCTGGATCTGTCTCCATTGCAGGAGACAAACTGTTAACTAATATCTACTATAATCCTAAGTACTCTCACAGCTACCTCGACTGCACCTCCTCCCACCTTATCTCCTGCAAGGGTCCATTCCCTTCTGTTTCTGTCTCAGCTGCATCTGCTCTCAAGGTGAGGCTTTCCACTCTGGAACTTCTAAATTTCCCTCCTCCTTCAAAAAAATGTGGCTTCCCTGCCGCCATAGTGGATGGAGCCCTCACATGTGTTTCCTCTATTTCCTGCAAACCTGCTCTCAACACCCCCTACCCACAGGCAGAACAGGGATAGAGTTCTCCTGGTCTTTGCCTTTTAGCCCACTAGTCTCTGCATCCAGCACATCATCCTTTTCCACTTCTGCCAGCTCCAGCCACATCTTACTCTCTCCCCCAATTCTGCTTTCTGCAGGGACCACTCTCTCCATAACTCCCTGGCCCACTCATCCCTTTCTATCCACCCTCCTGGCCCCTGGTATTTACCCCTGCAGCTGTTGGAGGTGTGACACCTGCCCTTGCACCTCTTAATTAGCCCTTTCAGGGGAGGCAGAGATTGACGTTCACCTCCTCCTACCAGGTCTATTGTATTCAATGCACACAATGTTGTCTACTTTACATCGGCAAGACCAAGGAGATGTGACTGTTTTGTCGAGTACCTGCACTCTGTCTACAGCAGCCACCTTGAGCTTCCAGTTACATATCATTTCAGTTCCTTTTCCCGTTCCCACACTGATCTCTGTCTGTCCTTGGCCTTCTCCACTGCTGTGGGCAGGCCAAACACAAACTAGAAGTATCACTATCATCTATTTAAACATTTATTTTATTCAACATGCACAAGCTTCATATTTTCTTTCAGCAACTTCCCCATTTCAGTCAGTCTAAATGCAGCTACTTTTTAATTTAAAAAAAGCAAAGTCCAACTAACATTGGACAACTTTCATATGTAGTGCTTGTAGAAAGTTTACCATTTTACATTAGTGACAGTTTGGAGAAAACACAATGAAGGGCATTTGTGAGTTCTTCAATAGTTCAAATGGCCAATACTGTAGTCACACAGATATAAATACCATGTCTTGTTAAGGCTGAAGTAAGGGCTCTTAAATAACACAACTGCAAGCTCATAGGCTGTCAAACTCACATGATGACATGCCCTCTCTTTCTATTTGCACAATCTGTCCAACTCCACCCTAATAAACAATAGGCCATTTAACTAAAGTATAGTCATGTGATTGTTTTTGTTGGAGGCATTGCTCTGTTTCAGATTAGGAAAGGCATCTTGTGAAAATGGAAATAAAAATGCTTCCTGTTCCATCCCTTAACGGCCAGGCAGTATTTCAGATGCTGCTAAAATAGTGCAAGTACCAATCACCAACAGCAGAAAATTTACTCCAGAACATACAGATACCCCACTTGCCACATAACATCACTATCAGAGATATTCCCTTTGTTCCACCATCACCCTGGCCCACCTTCAGTGCTACTTAAACTAACTTGTTTCTTTCTCTCTCAGGTCTGATGAAGGGTCCTGCAAGAAATATTATGAAAAGAAATTTGACCTTTATTTCTGGGATATGTAAAATAGTTTTATTTGTATTCTAAACATGCTTAGAACTTTGCTATGCATTTCATTTCAAAACTACAAATAAAGAGGAAACCACCCAATTGATTGCTTCATTCTAATGTTGATCATTAAAGGGCAAGATCAACTTCAGGAAAAAGACTCCCTTTTGATATAATTCTGCACTGATGAAGCCTCAGTTCCTACTTTCAAAACAGCTGTCTCAAGCTGTAATGAAGGATCAGACCCATACTGTCAGTTAATTTTTTTTTGCTTCAGTATCACAGCCATTAGCTTATGCAAATTCTCATTCCATATCCCTGGAGAATGCTTCACTTGCCAGAAGATCTAAATAAATCTGTTATGTGTTCAGGTGTCAAGGAGCAAACCCATTTTATTTTGTTTTGGCTTTATGTCATTATACGATCTTCCTTAACTTGGGAAAATAGAAGAATCTCTCTGCATTAAATATGGCTTCAATATAAAATAACTAACTTAAACAGGAAGAGATTATGAACTGTAGCCATGAAACACTGGAACTTATGGTAGTTATTTTATGCTCAGCAATCTGCTGGAGTACAAAGAACACTATATATAACTGTGCTGGTGGCCATAAACAATAAGACATAAAATCCTTATGAAGCAATCTTTTTTTTTCCCCCTTCATTTCATGGAACTACTTTTGCCTGAGCATCTCTCAGAATAAGGCAAATTCTCCAACTTGAACCAGATAGGCTAAGTAGTAATTTCTGAACATAATAATAAACACATTTAAATACCCATCTACTGTATTTTGCTTCTGTACAAATGTTAAAATATACTTGGCTTTAAAGGAACAAACAATCCTTTTTATTTTCTAATTAATTCAGTGAAAATATTTCTTTTGAATTGAATGACTTACCCTCCTTACCCCAGAGACCTAGTTTCATGCAAAACAACAAAATTTTTAAGTCTTCAATCAAAATAAATTAGGGAATGATTTTTGTTAGCTCAGCTGTTTTTTAATCTCATTGGGTCATGAAAGATGCTGAAGCCATAATATATCTGAAGCCAAAATCCTCAGTTTTGTCACATTAATTGAGAGGACTTTATATTCTATACATAAAATAACCAATTAGTTGCACTTGGGATTATTTTAAGGTGGTGAATCCAAAAGATGAGCAGGAACATTCACAGGAATACAAGCACAGCGATGTTAATCATAAATTGTAACCATCCCATTCCTGGACCAGCATTAGATTTGAATCAATTTTCACAAAACTACCACGTTGTTATCTATGCTGTATGCTGAAATTTACATTAACAGCCTTAAAACGTAAAGATTCATATCCTAACTTTAAATCTTTACTTATGTATTTTTATAACATTTATAACTTTTAAGGCTTTTATCACAGTACCAACATCCTTGCTCTTCAAATTGCTGACTTAACTGGACCTCTTATTACAACCATTTCATTCAAACTATGCACTAACCACAAATCAAGTTTTTTTCAAAAGAACATTTAAACACTTACTTCTGCAACTTTAGGTGGAACTCCATCTCCAAGTACTTCCCTGACAAAGGCTTGTTGGTTCATATAACAAGAAAGTCCACTTGTTCTCTTGAAAGCATCTTTCAATCTTTTTAGTTCTACATCCGTAACTGTTTTGAAAAAGATATACCAGTTTAATATACGTACACTGTGTAAAGCTGTAAAAACTAGGAGTTGACATTTAGGCTTCTAATCAATTTTTTCACATTAATATTTTAATTACCGCAAAAAAAAGAAAAATATTCTGAATTCTTCATACTTTGTGTGGGAGTTAGTGCTATTTAAGCTCTGAATTTGTGCCTTAATTATGTGCTCATGTTCTCTAAATATGTCCAACTATTAAACAAAGGAGAATGAACTGATGGTTAAGTACAAAATATTGCATACAAGGTCTGGAGTGGAAAAAAAAGCCGAAGCAAACTTGTTCATGATGCACCTTTTAAACAACTTCTTTTGGACATGGTTTCAATGCCTGAAACTTTGGTTAGAAATGACTACTTGTGTTGGACAGATTAACTGCAGTGGAGATGCACTGAAAAGAGAAGAATTGCTGTTGGAAAATTCAACATGAATTTAGCACAATTTAAAACATTGTAATAATCTGAATTCACTAAATTCTGGAACAAACAATGCTGCAAATTAAAATCAGTATCATCCAAGAATTCAATTAAAAAGAATACACCACCAGAACAGGAAACAAAAATCCAGACAAAGCAACTTTGGATCAGCAAAGTACAATATCACAAACCAGCAGGCTAGCTGACATTACAAAAAAAAAATTCTTGAAACACAAACATTTTCTTTATATTTCTTCTATACACACATGCACAATGTGATTGCCACCAGCAGTCAGGTCTGCTTCCCTCTACTTTCAGCACTTCTCCAGACCTCTTCCCAATTCACCAATATTCATGCCCTTTCTCTTAGCATCTTTCCATGCAACTGCAGAAGATGCAAGAGATGCTGTTTTGCCTCATCCAGGCTCCCTAAAGCTCTTTTACAGATGAGCAATGATCTGCATATACTTCTGACTTAGTGCACTGCTTTAAGTTAATACAATGCAGTAAAGTGCTCACAATGTGGTGTCCACCTATGAGGGAAACTAAACCATAGTTTGGGTGACTGCTTTTGTGGAACATCTCCATTTAGTCCACGAACTTAGAATCAGGTTTATTATCACTGACATATGTCATGAAATTTGTTGTTTTACGCAGTAGTACAGTGCAAGACAAAGACAAAAATTACAAAAGTAAATAAATAGTGGAAAAGAGGAATAACAAGTTAGTGTTCCTGGACTGTTCAGAAATCTGATGGCAGAGGGAAGAAGCTGTTCCTGAAACGTTGCACTGTGGGTCTTCAGGCATCCCTGTACCTCCTCCCTGATGGTAGTAATGTGAAGAGGGCACGTCCCAGATGGTGAGGGTCCTTAATGAAGGATGCTGCCTTCTTGAGGTACCGCCTCTTGAAGATGTCCTTGATGGTGGATGGGTTGTGCCCATGAAGGAGCTGGCTGAGTCTACAACCCTCTGCAGCATCTTTCCATCCTGCACATTGGAGCCTCCATACGAAGCAGTGATGCAACCAGTCAGAATGCTCTCCACTGTACATCTGTAGAATTTGCAAGAATCTTTGGTTGACATGCCAATTGCCTGTCAATTTCATTCTCCATTCTTTTCCCTTTCTGACCACTCTACCTTTAGCTCCCTGCACTGTTTTAGTGAAGCTCAAGGAACAGTGCCTCATCTGACTTAGTACATTACAGCTTCCTGAGCTCAATACTGAATTAAACAGTTTCTATAAATACTGTTCCTGCCTTGCACTTCATTTTTCCAACATTCAATTCCACTTTTTGGTAATTTCAGATATTACTTGTCTTCTATTTGCATTACCTTCTGGCATACGTTTAGTTATTCACTAGCCTTTACCAGCCTCTGATTCACCACTAATTTTGTCACTCAATCTCTCCTGACTTCCACCATATCACTGACCTGCCCTTGCTTTCTTTGTAGTTTCCTCCTTTCAAAGAAACATAAAATTTCTAACATTTCATCAGAAATGGGAATTAACTGTTTCAAACTTCTACGATTTTTATGATGCCACAAGTTTCCCTTGCAAAATTACAGGAGGACAAAATATAAAGCTTCCCACCAGACCAGTTCAGCAATAACAGTCCTCGTTCATCCAGCCAATTATGAAGGTGATCAGCTTAAGGTGAAAGGGGAGAGATTTAATAGGAGCCAGAGTGGTCTGTATATAGAATGAGTGGCCAGAGGAAGTGGTTGAGGCAAGTACATTAACAACATTTAGAAGGCACTTGGACAGGCAGATGGATAGGAAAGGTTTAGAGGGATATGGGCCAAAAGCAGGGAAATGGGACTAGCTATGATGGGTATCTTGGTTGGTATGGACTGGTTAACCAAAGGGCCTGTTTCCGTGATGTATGACTAATCATACAGCTACAACTGTGGGAATACAGCTAGAATAGATGTTCTCCTTTTTGTCAAAAGGAAGTATTTTGACTAACCTGGAATCTCTATGATGCAAGACTGTAAACTGTATTTACTTAAAATTATCAGGTCAAAGGCAGTCTCCAAGTTTTGGCTTGCATGTACTGTATAACACCGCTATTGAAAATACGACAAATTCAAATTATGCATAACTATTTGGCTGTAGGACTGATTTACAAAAGATGGAAATAACCTGCATTGGGTAAAACCTACCACAGGATCCATTCATCTCCATTGGAACTTCAGGTTTTCCACATTTGACAAGTCTTAAACTTGGTTCCACTTAAACTAGTAAATATCCGTGGCTTTGTTAGGAACAGCATGTATTTACCAGTAAAATCAGGGTCATTTGAACGGTTGACAAAAATTAGGTCAAAGGGGTTCATTTCAGCTTTCTGATGTGCCTTCAGTTGTCAAGGCCCTATTTCAAAACTCAGGGCCTCAGAAGCTTAAGAGACTTATGAATGGTTTAATTCTGGGAGGATCAAGAAGCTCGAATTTGAAAAGTACACATATTTCAAAAGGGGTTTAGAGCTGCTTGAGATACTGAGACAAGGAGAGATGACACGTGAAGGAATTTGAAAACAAAAATGAGAACATTAAAAATTGAAGATTTATCAGGAGCTAATGTAGGTCAGCAAATACAGTCCGATGAAGAGTCCTGGACCCGAAACGTTAATTGTTTCTCTTTCCACAGATGCTGCCTGACTTGTTGAGATTCCAGCATATTGCTTTTGTTTAATGTTTCAGAGATTTTTGGATGTTACTCCTATTAATATCTCAAATCACTTTAAAAAATACATTATACAGCAGCATAATAATTTTTTCAGTGTACCTGAGTTTAAAGGAAGTGCAGGAAACAAGGTGTTTAAAGAAATATTAGAATGGGGCCCCTGATGCATTTGAAAGGAGTGTGAGAATGTGGCCTCAGTGAATTTATGAGGAATGCAGGAAACATCACATGCTAAGCCAGATGCAAATTCATCCAAGAGCAGGTTATCAAAATTTCACTGTATATCAAAGTCCTTCATGATTTAAAATTACATTAAATGTGACACAGCAAGCAGGTCAGATAGATGTTTGAAAGACTGAAGTGTTTAACTGCCAAAGATAGAGTTACAAGGGAGGAGCTAGCAGTCCTGAAATATTACTACGTAACATGCATGAAGTTCAAGATCATCGATTGTTGTTTGCTTTTGTTGTCAGCAGCCCAAATGGGTTAAGAACAGATACAAATTGTGGAATAGAATGCATTTCAATACTTTATGCATGACAGTTTTCAATTACTTTCATTATAAATTACAAAATTGAAAATGAGTGCAAAATGCTTCACATTTCAGATATTGTCCAAGATTGGTTTTGGATGTCAAAAATTTTACAGTAGATTTTACATAAATGAATATAAACATGCCATTATTTAATAATTCAAAAGCACAAGCGTGTACAATGCTGCATTGACAGATCATTTACAGCAACTTTGAAGCAACTTCCTTAAACGAAAACTGATTTGCAATGCACAACTGAAATTCCACTTTACACTCAGCTGATAAAGATTCAAAACATCAGCATGTTTCATAATACTGTAGCAACAATGCACAATCTCAAACTGGCTGTTGAAATGTGTTACAGCTTAGAAATCAAATGGCCAATATCAAGTTTAAAATATGACCTAGAATTAAAAATATAACAAAATGAATAATTTTCTTTCAAAACTTGTCACATGCCATAGGGTCATTTCAGCCAGTTGCTAATCCAGTTGAAAATGCAAGTCCCACATACAGCAGGAATTTTTAAATATTCACTTCACCATTAAAATCTTCAGATTTTGATCATGCATTAAAAACAAAAATCAACCACATTATCTGAAAAGGTTTGAACTTTACTGCCACAGTAATATAATTTGCCAGTTTAAAATTATTGATTTGTGGATATAATCCTCTGAATTGGAAGTTTTTCTTCACAGTCATAATACTGACAAGCCCAGAATTTCCTGCCAGCAATGAGCCACCAGCCATTGATCCCGAGCTACAGCCCCTGGTTGTGAAGCGTGCCAAAAAAAATCTGAATATTTCAGAAACAAAAATAAATTTAAATTTAACTCAATTAATTAAAAATAGTAAGTATCCTAATATATGCTCATTGCTAACAGTGCAAGTTCAATGGGCACAAGGGCTGTGGAACTGACATGTCTGCACTCCATGATGGATTCATCATCACAATGGAGTCAAGAGAAGTGTCTATAAGTGACTAGTTTGATCAGGGCTCTTGCATTCACATGGGAATCCTGAACTTGGTTGCACTTGCACAGAAATGCTAGCATTTCCCCACAAGATTCAGCTCATTTAACTGATCTCGTTTGCTCCCCTTCCTCAAATAATTCCAACTGCAGAACTTGACCCTTTGGTATGGAAAGAACAAAATGTAAAACTTAAATTACAATTTGTCACTCTACAGAGGTACATCACACAACATCGTCTTTCAGTTGTTTGGCTTTATCTACAAATATTTTGAGTACTGCGTTTTGAAGGAAAGTATACGTCATAGGTTAAACATGCTATACTCTTCTGAAGCCATCTGAAAATGAAATACCAAAGTCTTTCTTTTGGAAAAACAAAAACACCATGGATAAAGTAATGCAGTGTCAAAGTAAAATACTCTAGGTGCTAGGAACTTAAAAGAGAAAATATAATACAGTTTTCATGCTCCTGCACCCTTATTCGTGAATGCAAATCATATCCCTGCAAGACAGCTGACAATTGAAAATCAGTTTAAAGAAAAACTTCACCTAGATAACTAACTTTTTAAAAAATTATGAAACTACTGGATTGCCATTATAAACTCAACCAGCTCACAAATACCATTAGGGGAATGATCGAATCTTGGATTTTCTCAAATTGTTTATTTTGTACTAAAATTAAAATGATTGTGTCTACAGCAGACAAATAATGCTCTTTCTAAATCAATTTTTGTGACTCAGTGGAAAAATACAAGAGACAGTATCGAGCCAAGCTACATAGATCAAGAGGGACCTGGTTCATCTCCTAGAAATGATTTAATACCAAAATAATAGACAAGAGGCAACAATACCATCAATACTTATTTGTCATATTAGGCCACACTTGCAGTTCCCAGTCTGTCATGTGGGCAACACGCACACAAATCTTATTTCCCACATATTCACGTAGAAGATATATATATTTCAAAAAAAACAGGATGTCACATGGGTCACAGTGTGGTAATTGAGCCACACGTAACCTGTGGGTTGCAGCTTGAGAGCCACTGATTGAGAGAAATCTGGGTAATAGATGGAAAGGGAAGAACATAAATGTGTTTCTGCTCCTCATTGGTAGGCCTTTCCATGCAACAGAAAATGGCAGAATGGGTTAATGGCAGAATAATTCTTGGTGATATTGCCATTTAAGCCCTGATGTGAAGAGCCAGAATTCAACAGGTCTTACACCAGATTGAAATAATGTCTTCAGGAGAGAAGGAGAACAAAGGAGACAAGTTAGGAGATAGGGAATGAGGCATCTTAATATTCCTCAGTTGTATTCTTTTTCCTTACAATTCAGTACTGTGCTCTGGAAGAGCTGCAACATAGCCTGTCAGAAGAGACTATAAATCAAAAACCCATTCACCCTTTCAGATGGACTTTTCAAGATGAATTTTCAAAACACAAGTCAATGGTCATCAATGGAGTTCTTCTTGTTTTTAATGCCTTAATCAACATCATCTACTTTACCGTCACACCATGCTTCATGACTACCTGAAAAGCACAAACTGACATTACCGACAGAAAGTAATGCTTGACTGCGTGAACTGCATATGTGACATGAAGGCTGTATGAAGGATTATATAAAGGCTAATTCTTTTTTATATTATTCCTCAGCTTTGGTTTATTAGTACCAGTTTCTCTACTTAGTTTTAAAGTTATGGGACTGCCTAAGAACTGGGACACATGGAACTTACAGTGGAACTGCAATGGGAACTGTACAATTAATGGCACATTAAACTGCCACTGCATTTTAAAGCAACTCATTGTGTGAATCACAATAATGAGAATCAATATCACTAGTAAAGACCAAGATTCCAGTTTATTATCTAAACTGATGGTCCAACACATTCCACGCTGCATTGACATTTACCACTGCAATTCTTCTGAAAAAATTTTTACCTGACAAACACAAGCACTGGGCAATTCCCTACAAAACAAAGCAGTAAAAAAAAAAGAGCCTAATACACTTGAACCATAAAAATGCATATTAAGTAGGAAATCATTGGGAAGCTACAATCAGCTGCATCTTTAAGAGCTTCTCTGGATTTACCTCCTCACATAAATATAACAAATCTCATTTTCGAATATTTGAGTTACTTGCATCACCCGAATAAACCAAGAGGGAAAATGGCTCCTCTTCCAACTGCCTAGAATCTATTCATAAATACAACAAATTGCAAAAGACTGGATGTGATGCCAATCAACCAAAGGCAGCCCATTTAAAAGTGTTGGTCAATAAACTGTTAATATGATAATGATATATGAAGGGCAATGATCCACGGAAAATATGTCAAAACAGAAAAGCTGCAAAAGGAACTGTTTAGAATATGATCCAAATCATAACGTTGCAGCTTCTGTACACATATTGAATATTTTGAAATTCACAAAGATAGAACAAGAGCTTCCTCGATTTCTCATTATCTTTGGTAATTTTATAACGTTCACAAATAGAGTTCTTTTGTGCGGCTGAGGATAGGATTAAAAATAACTTATGATAACTCCAGGACCATCATGTAAGACTATGACCAATCTCATCCTACAGGAACTCCACGTTTAATTCCAAAGCTAACTTCCATAATACGATCGGTCACTAACGATTAGTAAAAACTGTTTGGTCTTTAAAATATTTATATGTTGTATTCGGTAAGTTTTCAATTACAGCTTACTTCGCCCCAACTGTGAAATGACTTGATAATTCCACCTATATTAGAATTATGGTTACTCACTTCCCCCACCTATCCCCCTCCCAATAATGGACAAATAAAATTAGAAACTTGTTATCTCATTTCTTACAATGCATTAAAGAGTTGCGGAAGCAGCTAAGTAAATGAGAACAGAATCCATCGGAAAGTGACAGTTTGCTGCAGAACTCAATGGTGTCCACAAATCTGCGTCACTCTTGGCTGCGGTACCCCTCTATCGTTAATATTTCGTCGTAAACACGTCATTAAGAGGTTAAATCCTGGCTGCTTCAATCGTGTTGCAATTAATACTCGGATTTTAGAGACAGGTAGGGAAACCTGGTAAGTCAGGTGTTGGCAACTTGTTTTAAAGACTGAAAGAACGTTCACTGCTGGGGAATACAATGGTTAATAATCGCAATCATGTGTTAAAATTTACAAGGATGAAGTATCTAACTCAGAGATACATGTGCGCTCTCGAAATTAATTCCATGGCAGCCAAGTGGTGAGAAATCCCTCGTTATGGAAACACCCTAACGCCATCACAGAATTAATAGATTCGGGTTATTTAGTTTACCATTATTCTTAGTTTACAGAATTTCAAAGCATAAACGTTCCCCTCTTGCGATTTCATGAAAACAGGGAATAAAGCCCCTGATCAACACAGACCCGCCCTTTAATACCGGGTTTGTATGCAGACGAACAGAAACACTCGATTTAAAAAATACACGAGAAACAAAACGAATATTCCCATTTCCTTCTGGTAGTTGTCAATTCTGACACTTTAAAACCTGGATTTAAAAAAAAAGCAGATCAGCGTCATGTTGAAAAGTCCCCCCACCCCGAAAGGACGGAGTTTCCCTGTTTTCACTGACGCGTGTAACATCCCTTATCATTCCTCTCATGGTGGTGTGATGCCACCTCGATCCCGCTGCAGAGCTCAGGGGGAACCCCAACATTCAGCACTGGTTTGTATTTAAAAGGTTGCCTTTTAAAAGTAAACAGAATAAAAAATAAACCTCACCTCGTTTCACCGCTTCATCATAGGAGAGAAATCCTATCCTTGATTCCTTGGCACCCATTTTCCCATCATCTCACTCGTGTATTTTATCTCTACAACTGCTCCTCTCCCCTCACTTTATTCTTCTCCTTCAGCTTGTACTTTTCCCCCTCAATCGAGACCCGGCCTCGGGTTTGTCCACAACCTCCATAACTGAGTCACGTGACCTTGCGCGGCATCACGTCGGCCCGAAAACAACGGCAGCACCGCCGAGTGGGGCGCGCGCATGCGCACCTTCGCGTTCCCGCCTGCCTTCGCCTTCTTCCTTCCCGCCCCCCCTCCCTTCGGCCATGTTGTGAGCGGTGATGTTTCTAGATGCCTCTTTAGAAGTCGGTCAGTTGCTATTAGAAGCATAACTGTAACTAGTTTTGCCTGACTCAACGTTATCTTAATTAAAGCGCAAATAGGTAATGGAGTAAAAGGGAATCAGAGGCGGCAGGAGACATTTTCTTTTTGCCCAGAGGGCTGTTGTGATATGGTATTTACTTCCTGAAAGGGTGGCTGGAGTAAATTCAGGTCATGCTCAAAAGGGACTTCAAAGGGGCAAATACCAAAGGTTTATAGGGCAGAGAGTAGGGGAGTGGATTGGTTGCCTTTGCAGTAAAGGACCAGCACGTTCACATTGATTAGACTGTGTCATACCATTATTTTAAGAAGCTGAGTGGTATTCTGTACTAGTGATAAGGGGAGATTAAAATTAATAGCTTTATCGTCGTGAAGGAGGAAAAATATTTTTAGATATTTGATGTCCTGACTCATACTGTGCTCTGTATCAGAACGTTAATAGGTTGGTGCATTTGGCCTTGGAACATAAATAACTAAAGCATTTACAATATTTTAGGACATTACAATTTGAAATGTACACAAAGTACTCATTGTTTCCAGTAGTATATATTTCACTTTATGTAAAATTGCAACATTTGGATTCTGAACTCAAAGCTGTTTCAATGAGCTCTTCCAGTAAAAGTTTACATGATATCATAAAAACTAATTCTTAGAAGTAAATTTATTGTGCTGGTAATGTTATATGGTGATCTTAGTTGTCAAACCAATCAGTCAAATTTAATAAGCAGCAAGTGTACATGACAATCAAAAAAAAATGTAAACTGACACAGCCCTGCAAAGTTGATTTCAACAATAGCCCTGACATTTTCAAAACATTTAGTTGCAAGGAATATTGCTTAATAGTGTTTGTTCAGTTTTGCTCGGTGGAAGCGCTTATCTCTTTAGAAGGTCATATAGTCAGACTTAAACATACTACAACCCAATTCCGAGGGTGTTCTTAGAGAGCTTTTTGTTATATGAGAAGTTAAATCAAAGCCCTTTTTGTCAATCTAGATGGATATAAATGATCTCAAGGTCCTATTCAGAACAGTGGAGGTTATTTTTCCTAGATCCTGGCCAAAATTTGTCCTTCAGTAAAGACCTATGTTAGATCACCTCTTAGTCTTCTCAAAAGAAAAGAGGCCCAGTCTACTCATCCATGCCTGATATGTACACCCTTGCATTTCAGGTAACGTCCTTGTCAATCTTCTCTGTATTCTTTCCATTGCTCCCAAATCTTTTATATAACAAAGCAACTAGAATTTTACACAGTACTTCATTGTGGGTTAATGAAGATTCAATATATATCCAGCACAACTTCAATTCTATCCCACTAAAAGTAAAGCATACTGGTTAGTTTACTTTTGTTAAGGTCTAGCTAACCTGTGGCACAATGTTCAGTGAATATTGTTTTGCACCCTATGTTCTTTCCAGCATCTCTCACCAGCATCTTCCAAGTAATAATTGACTTTACTATTCTTCTTCCAGAAATGTACTAGCATGCATTTATCTGTGTTGAACTTCACTTGCCAATTATTTCCCCATTCTGCAATTTTCTTCATGTCTTCCTGTGACTTGTATTTCTCAGGGTTATGACACACATACATACAAATGAGCTCCATAAATATTATTAAATTCAAATGAGAACCAAGAACCAATCTTGGGGGGAGAAAAGCCTGTTTACATGTATCTCCCTACAGTAATCAGACACCATTGTCTCCTGAGAACACAGGCTGCCAGTTTTACTGCAGGAGGCTACTTGACAGAGATGCTTTGGAAATTGACAAGCAATCACTTCTCTTGCAACTATATTAAACAATGTAACATCCACTGATACTTCAAGGCAATCAAAACCAGCCACTGAGCATGGGATATCCTGATTCAGTACCATTGAAACTGGGTAGGGGAAGACGATAAATAAACGTTCACGTTAATTGGCCCTCATCAACACTATTCAGTACAATACTGTGAAGATGTGGTTACTGTATCGAGTGATTTTGTGTTTTTTCTGACTTATGGACAAAATCGACTTATGGACATCTGTAAAACAGAACCTGTTCGTAACCCAGGGATGGCCTGTATTGATTATCCTTCTCTCTCTCCAGTTGGCATCATCCACAAATTAAGAAATAATGTTGAAGTATAGTTGACTGTATATGGGAGATGTGCACCTCTGATAAGGCCAGAATTTAATGTCCATCCCAAGGGTGGACAGCCTTTTCAAATTAATCCAGCCATTAGATAGAAAGTTCCAGGATTATGCTGCAGCTATGACAAAGGAGGATGTGTGCCTTGAAGGAGAATTTGCAAATGACGGAATTCCATGCACATACTTTCTTTGTTCTTCCTGGTAGAATTTGCGGGTTTTGGGGATTGCTTATAGTTTTGAGGATTCCATACCAAGATATTGTATCTAATGGATGATTGAAAATAACCTAACATCTTGTTCTGGGAATAATGTACTTAGGAATTCCAAGACCAGTGTGTTGATTCATTTTCTTGCTTACTCTAAATATGTTTATTTCACAATCACAACTTGGTCTGATTGGAGACATTCCAGCATGGACCACAAATTTATTTACATAACATGGCTAAATAATATGATGTGTTTCAAATTGAAATATTCAAGGAAAATGTATTATGTTAGTAATTTTAAGATTAATTCAAGACTATTTATTAACTTTTATTAACAATCCAATGAAACAAGATATTAAAATGAATAGAATATATATATATAAATGTAAAAAAAGGAGAGTAAAAATTAAGCCTTATGAAAAATTCTAAGGTGATATGGCTGAGATGAGGGAGGGATATGCTGATATTCTAGGACATGTTGATATCAAGAAGGATGAGTTGGTCAGGCTCTTGAAGAATGTTAAGTGGATAAGTCCCAAGGTCCTGATGGGATCTATCCCAAGTTATTGAGAGAGACAAGCAAGGAGATTGCTGAGGCCTTGACAGAGATACTCGTATCCTCTTTAGCCACTGGCAAGGTCCCAGAGAACTGGAGAATAGCCAGTGTTGTTCCTCTGTTTAAGAAGGCCATTTGACACAAACCAGGAAATTATATTCAGTCCTTTGTTTCTTAATAGGCCAGTGACCCTGACGTCACTAGTGAAATTATTGGAGAAGATTCTTAGGGACAGAATCCATTCGCATCTGGGAAAGCATAGACATTAGTGATCATCAGCATTTGTGCAGAGGAGGTCATGTCTTATAAACTTGATTGAGTTTTTTGAGGAGGTGATGAAGACATTGATGAAGGTAGGGCAGTGGATATTGTATACTTAGGCTTTAGTAAAGCTTTCGACAAGATCCCTCATGGTAGGCTGATCCAGAAGATTAAGGCACATGGTAACCATGGTGACTTGGTAGATTGGATTCAAAATTGCCTTGGTCATAGAAGATAGAAGGCAGTAGTGGAGATGTTATTCTGACTGGAGGTCTGTGACCAGTGGTACCTAAGGATCAGTGCTGGATCTCTGTTGGTCATGATAAATATAAATGATTTGGATAAAAATGTAGGTGGGTGGATTAGTAAGCTTGCAGATGACAAAAAAATTGGCAGCATTCTGGATAGTGAGGAAGGTTGTCAAAGGATGCAGCAGGATATAGACCAGTTGGAAATGTGGACAGAGAAATGGCAGATGGAGTTTAATCAGGACAAGTGTGCAGTGTTGCACTTTGGGAGGTCAAATGTAAGAGGAAAGTAAACAGAAAATGATAGGACCCTTAGGAACAGTGATGTACAAAGGGACCTCAGGATACAGGTCCATAGCTCACTGAAAGTGGCAACACCAGTAGAAAGGGTGGTAAAGAAGGTGTACAGCATACTTTCTTTCATCGGTAGGGATGTTGAGTATAAAAGTCAGGAAGTCATGTTACAACTGTATAAAACTTTGGTTAGGACATATTTGGAGTATTTATACAGTTCTGGTCACCACAATATGGGAAGGATGTGGAGGGGGTGCAGAAGAGGTTCACTAGGATGATCCCTGGATCAGAGAGTATTAGCTATAGGGAGAAGTTGGACAAACTTCTATTGTTTTCTCTAGAGCAACAGAGGCTGAGGGGTGACCTGATCAAGGTATATAAAAATTATGAGAGGCATAGATCAGGTGGATAGTCAGAATCTTTCTCCCAGGGTGGAACTGTCAAATGCTACAGGGCATAGCTTTAAGGTGAGAGAGAGAATGTTTAAGGGAGATTTACAAATTTTTTTACACTGACTGATAGATCAGAATCAGGTTTATTATCACTGACGTATGTTGTGAAATTTGTTGTTTTGCTGCAGCAGTACAGTGCAAGACACAAAAATTACTATAAATTACAAAAATAAACAAATAGTGCAAATAAGGTAGTGTTCATGGACCGTTCAGAAATCTGATGGCAGAGCGGAAGAAGCTGTTCCTAAAACGTTGCATGTGGGTCTTCAGGCTCCTGTACCTCCTCCCTGATGGTAGTAACGCGAAGAGGGTATATCACCGCTCTTGAAGATGTCCTCGATGGCAGGAGGGTTGTGCCATGATGGAGCTGGCTGAATCTACAATCCTCTGCAGCCTCTTTCCATCCTGCGCATTGGAGCCTCCATACCAAGCAGTGATACAACCAGTCAGAATGCTCTCCACCGTACATCTGTAGAAATTTGCAAGAGTTTTTGGAGACATGCCAAATCTCTTCAAACTCCTAATAAAGTAGAACTTGGAATGCACTGCCAGGGGAAGTGGTGGAAGCAGATATGATAGCAATATTTAAGAGACATTTGGACAGACACATGAATAGGCAGGAAATGGAGGGATATAGACCACATGCAGGCAGATGGGATTAGTTTAGATTGGCATCATGGTCTGCATCAACATTGTCAGTCGAGGGCTTGTTCCTGTGGTATCCTGTTCTATGTTGAATCTCAATAGTGCTCTCTTTAGATGTTCTGAACAACACCAGGAATGTGAGTAAAAACACATTCGCTCATTAACATTTCTGTTAAATCAGACACAAAAGGAATTATCAAATTATCTGCTGCCACATCAAGCTTTCAACATTTATTTTAGAAGGTCTAGTTTGTATGGGTAAATTCCTCAATATACCTGTATTTATATTTTGTTAAAGGATCCGATGCATATCCTAGAACGAACAGACCTGGAATACTCTAAGCACCGCTGAGAAATATCTTCTGAAAATTAGATGATATTGGATATACAGTCTGTTGGAAATCCTTTTACATATTTGTTAAAATATGTTGCTCTGGTTTTCACATGAATGCTCCCACAATTAATCCCACAATCAATTACATTTGCCAGTCAGGTTACTTTGTTCAATTTGTAACAATCAAGTAGCAATCCAAACTGAAACATGGAAAACATAAATTTTTAACATCAGCAGCATCTCGCTTTCCAGAGTGAATGTTGTCTGAAAAAATAGTTACAGTAATCTATTTCAAAAGACAGTCATGGATCAAAATAGGAAAAGTTGAAAAGACAACAAATACACAGGAGGAGGAAATAGGAGCAGCATAGTTGCTGAAATGGAATTGGGCATGGATTTGAAGACAGTTTTAACAATCTGAACTAAGTATGCATGTTTAGGCAAGGAGGGTATCTCATAGGCTGGATCATAATCTTTAATGCATGATTGGCCACACAGGCTGAAATAATTCAAATGAAGATCTGGGTCCATCTTTGCCTTTGAAAAAGGAAACAGATGGACAAAGGTCTAAGCAAGTAAATCAGAACAAAATAAGAATGTGCAGTCATCAGGGATGAAACAAGACTGAATTTGGTTCAGTGGCTCAGCTATTTGCATTTAAATAGATATTGTGAGTGATTTTGCTGTTCTAATACCTCGTTAACAGACAAATTGATTTCAGTGTGATATCATGCTTTTATACTTTTGTTCCCACACTGGTTGATTCTTTATTTATTCCATATTTAAGAAAAAGCAAAATCCTTAAATTATAGCAGCTTCAAGTCCTTCTACTTCCAACTGTATTAGAGTTGAAAGGGTATTTATTGACAGTATATCCACTCTGCTTAATTCTGTAAAATTAAAAGCTTTATAATTGTTCATGTATAAACTGCAACATATACTTGCTGTGTGTGTACATAGATGGTGTGCTTAGGGTTGCACTTTTTGACTTGCTTAAAACATAATATTTAATTTATTAGTTTATTAAAATTATTTATGACTTTATTAAGCTATTTAATTGGGAGCAAGGACAAAGGTGCACACTGCAAAATTGCCTGAACCAGACAGGCTGATGGATTTCTATTTACAGCCTACTTTCTTTTCTCCACTTTTAAGCTTTGCATTGATGTGAACGCAACACCATTGTTCACTTCTTCTGTGTTCCAAAAATCAGAGGTTTCATTTAAGTTGGTTTTATGGAGTGTCTTTGGCTATTCTGACAAACGTGCAGCAGTGGGTTGCTACTTTGGAACTGTTGTTGCATTAGAATTGGCGTTTGTGTAAAAGTGCCCCAGTAAAACCTGCTTCCATTTCGATGAATATTCATATCATCACTGAAACATCATGTCCATTTGGTTGACACCATTTGCAGTGTTACAAAAAGGGGCAAATAAAACAATTTTGGATAGATGTCCCAATTTTATTCCCTAAAATACTTCTGAGGTAGTTACTTTAGAGTGAGATACAGAGGTAGTGTGGACATTTACCTCTTGTACAAAGAGATTACTTGGCTGCTGCTTTATGATTGGAGATGTGGACAAATTTCAGTGAATGCAAACTTTCTGCAGGTATTGAAGAAGGAATTGAACAATTTCTGGATCATGGCTAACATTGCTGTATGTAGAAAGGTGGTGGGTACAGGGGTCTTACTGGATTTTGTTCATTTGCCTTTGGCAGTTAGGAATTTGTCCAGATTCGTTTCTTAAAGTGGCCCAAAATAAATTGGTAAGTTGGCTTATTATTGTCACATATACTGAGGTACAGTGAAAAATTTTGTTTTGCATGCCATTCATACATATCATTTCATTACAACAGTGCATTGAGGTAGTACAAGAGAAAATGATAACAGAATGCAGAATGAAGTGTTACAATTACAGAGAAAGTGCAGACAGACAAAAAGGTGCAAGCCATAACGAGGTAGATTGTGAGGTCAAGAATCCATCGTATCGTACTAGGTGACTGTTCAATAGTCTTATATCAGCAGAATAGAAGCTGTCCTTGAGCCTGGTGGTATATGCTTTCAGGCTTTGTATCTTCTGCCCACTAGGAGGGGGGAGAAGAGGGAATGTCTGAGGTGGGTGAGGTCTTTGATTATATTGGCTGCATTACCGAGGCAGCGAGAAAGTGTAGAGAGAGTCTATGGAGGGAAGGCTGGTTTCTGTCATGTGCTAAACTGCGTCCACAACTCCATGCAGTTTCTTGCGGTCTCAGGTGGAGCAGTTGCCATACCAGGCTGTGATGCATCCGGATAGGATGCTTTCTGTTGTGCATCTATAAAAATTGGTGAGACCAAATTTCTTAGCCTCCTGAGGAAGTAGAGGTGCTGGTGAGCTTTCTTGGCCGTGGCATCTATGTGGTTGAAGCATGGACAGGGCTATTGGTGATGTTCACTTCGAGGAATTTGAAGCTCTCAACCCTCTTAACCTCAGCACTGTTGATGTAAACAGGAGAATGTGCACCACTCCTGAAGTTAATGACCAGCTCTTTTGTTTTGCTGACATTGAGGGAATGGTTGTTGTCATGACACCATGCCACTAGGCTCTCTTTCTCCTTCCTGCACTTCAAATCATCATTATTTGAGATTCGACCCACTACAGTGCTATCATCTGCAAACTTGTCGATGGAGACCCAACATCGGGTCATGCATTCGTGAGTGTATAGGGTGTAAAGTAGGGGGCTGAGGATGCAGCCTTGTGGGGTACCAGTGTTGAGAATGATTGTGGCAGAGGTGTTGCTGTCTATCCTTACTGCCTGCATTCAGTTAGTCAGGAAGTCAAGGATCCAGCTGCAGAGGGAGGCATTGAGTCCCAGATCTAATAGTTTGGAGATGGATTTGCTTGGAATTATTGTATTAAAGGCGGAGCTGTAGTCAATAAACAATAGTCTAACATAGGTGTTTTTACTGTCCAGATGCTCCAGAGATGAATGTAGGGCTAGGGAGATGGCATCTGCTGTAGACCTATTTCGGTAGTAGGCAAATTGCAGTGGGTCAAGGTTGTCTGGGAAGCTGGAGCTGATGTATGCTATGACCAACCTCTCGAAGCACTTCATGATGGTGGATGTCAGAGCCCACAGGCAGTAATCATTAAGGCATGTTACCTTATTTTTCTAAGGTACCGGGATGATAGTGGTCTTCTTAAACCAGGTGGGAACCTCAGATCGAGTTAGGGAGAGGTTAAAAATATCTGCAAATACCCCCGCCAGCTGATTGCACAGGATCCAAGGATATGGGCGGGGACACCATCTGGGCCAGATGCTTTCTGTGGGTTCACTCTCCAGAAGAATGATCTGACATCTGGAATGGTGACTGTGGGTTCAGGTGTATTGAAGGCTGTCAGAGCGGGCGGTGACATTCCATTCACCTTCTGTTCAAAACATGCATAGAATTTTGTCTTTTAGAGGGGAGAGACGTTGTGCTCATAGTGCGCATAAATTATGCCACAGTAGAATTGGAAAGGCTTACTGTGACTTGGGGATCTTTTTCTATGTGGTTGCTTTGAATGCTCATATTTATGCCTGTTCTTTTTCTTTAGATATTCCCAAGGACTAGCTGGAGCTTACTGTAATTCAAAAGAAGCCAGCATGTTATTACACCCAGTATCATGCACTCCATCAGTTGCAAGCATCAGCACAAGTACATCTACTAGAGGGATTTGAATAGACAACTTTAGAATGGTGCTGTCGGTGAAGATGGGAGTTGATTAGGTTGATTGTTGGTGAAGAGGAGCAGAATCCTACTGTCTTAAGGATAACCCATCTTCTCTATTGGGTGCTAAGTTCAGGACATAAACCTTGTGATCCTACATGTTTCAGAGGATAGCCATTACCTGTAGTCTGTTGAAAGTGGATACAGAGAAGTTATTAACTTGCATCTGTGTTATTCAATGCAACAGCTTCTTGGAATTGTAGCCCACTGTGAAGTGTGAATGTTGAGAAACTTTTGACCTGGAGCTACCTTTCCTTATCACTAAGATGTTAAAACTATTTTTGTCCTGGCACACAAATAAGAAGTAAATCTTTACAAGATAGGTATTAACTTTTTTTCACAAGACCTGCACCTACTAAGTGGCTGAACTGCTTCAGTTATTGTTTGTCATGTGCAGTATTCAATGGACCACCCAACTTCATCAATACCATTCTCCACTCTGATAGAAATATATATATGTTTAATATATAAGTTTTCAGATAATTGAAACAAAACAAGCTTCATATATGAAAGAATTTATTAGGTTTTGGTATTTTGAGGATTGGTTGCATTGCTGAATCTAAATTGTTTGAATATACAAATAATTCCTCACGATGCAAACTTTAACATTTATATAAACAAACCTTTTTCATTTGATAGTTCTCCAACCTTTTTAACCATATCCTTAATTTTATTTTCATTTAGATATGCCATTCCAGACAAATGACTATTGTTATAAGTTATTCTGTAAAGATGCTGCCCTATTGCAGGACAAAGTCACTTTTTCAGTATAAGACAACAAAAATCAGCAAAACCAGATGTGCTAAGCACTTTATATCACAGGGTTTGGTTGACCTTATAATGCTGCATCAATACTCTGCATTTTGAGATCTTGGACTGTGGTATCAGTTTAAAAGGACACAGTTGGGAAGGTGATAAGAGAGCTGGAATCTGTTTTTCTACTCAACAGCGAGTAGGTCATCATAATTCACAATGGAACTTCCTTTAAAGGTAAAAGAGCAATTTAAAGAGCCACTCTTTCAGTATGAAAGCACCAACAGGACCATCACCATATACTACACTCAGTAATAATTTCAACGTTCAATAAACCTACCAGTGTTAAATAGACTTTGTACTACTTAAGACACTGTTTTGACCAAAATCTAATATTTAGTATGCAAATAGATGAATCTTTTACTCACAATTCCCTTTGCATTTTGACTAAATCCTTGAGTGCAGGTTGTTGCAATCTTTGGATTAGTAACAAGTAATTCTTGGAAATAAGTCCCTCAAGTTGAAATCTGAAGTGAACATCAACAGAAATACTTTTAATCAAGTGAAGTATTCAGTCATCTGGAAAACTAGGTTTTGTTGCATTATCTTGGATTTTTTCTAGGACCCAGATTCAATCAGTTTCAGTGTATTGTATAAAGGTAGATTCATGTGCATTGACAGTTGCTAAACTGTGCTCTGTGGCAATATATTTGAGGTAATAGAAACGTATTTGTCATATGTTTGAAAGTAGAGCACAACAGGCTTTATGACCTACCAGTAACTAGAACTTATAAGAGAGCAAATGTGCCCTTTTTTTTCAATTTCTGGTTTTGCATTAAAGAATCAGGAGTTGGGTTTATAATAATGGTGGTAGAATATTAGCATGGTTATAAACCTCGGGTTTGGATGCAATTTTATAAATAGCTGTTTAACTCTTCAAGACCTGCAGAAAACTGAATTCTTCTAATAACATTGCAGCACTCTGAGTCGACATCCAAAGTGCCAAGCTGCCCTCGGAAGAATCCTGCCACCTTTTCTTCTATATCAGCAGGTTGAGAATTTGTGTTCAAGTTCAATTTCAGGACCAGAGCACATAATCCAGGATATCACTTCAGTGCAATTCTGAGCGCAACATGTTTCAAAATGGACCTGTTTCAATGAAATGGAAGACTGAGTCCCTTTTCTACCCACTTGGCTGGGCATAAAGGTCTTGTGGCACTGCATGAAGAACAGGAATAGGGTGAACAGTTTATCCCCTGATCTGTACCACAATTTACCTGCTAATAAAGCACATAGCATTTTATAGTATTGTGCTCTTTGCAAATTAGCTGCTGTTTTGCCTCATTACGATCTGGTTCATAAGTAGACACAAGAGACTGCAGATGCTGGAATATGGAGCAACAAACAATCTGCTGGAGGAACTCAGCAGGTCGAGCAGCAATATTTTTAACCATTTGGCAATAGTCAACATTTTTCAGCTTGTTACAAAAACCCAAATATAGCAAAGCTGTGGCCGATCTACTAGCTTTTATAATTTAAACCATTATGTTTCCCCCTCAGTTTTTAATGTTTGTATGATCTGCATCATCGATCATCATAGATCAGAAGCTTGTATCCATGTGACTAAAAAAGACATGATGCAGTAGTTATAAATTTATGAAATCATAGTCTACATTTACTATAGATTAATTCAACAAAGCCTATGAAGTTGATTGTGTTAATGGACTTTATTTTATGGCCTGGATGAGTCAGAGTTCATTGGATCTTCAAAGTGATCCAAAAGTTTCCATGTCAACGTAACTGGTTTAACTAGGAATAAAGCCATTTATTATCAAACAAGATTTTGTTTATATGTTAGTGCATGGAAAGCAAGCTTAGCAACGTCATCACTCCAGATCATTATCATAAAGCTTTTTTCACTGCTGTAAGCCACAGTATCCATACAGAAGACCGCTTTCAATTATTTTTGATCCTAAAATGTGGTATTTATTTTTGAAATGTTAAATTAAGTAATAAAAACTGAAATCTGCATTTTTCTGTAGCAGTGTAGAAAAGTGGTTCTCAACCTTTGTACTAAGATATATTTGTAAATGTTAATGACCAGTTCTAACTCTGTAAATATTTTAAGTGGAGAATTCAAGTATTTTGGTCCTAAAATACTTACTACATGTTACATGTCACAGCTTAAGATTTTAGTCAGAAATCAAGACCAGGAGGAAAACATTAATAGTATTGTCTTCTTGTGGATCACTTACTTGCAAAGTTTCGCATAAATGCTCAAATTAAATAACCAACAATACTTAATTACCAATATTTGTTGAATGAAGTAATGCCATATTTACATAGGAGACACAAGAAACTGCAGGAGCTGGAATCTGGGGCAAAAAAACTGTTGGAGGAACTCAGCAAGTTAAGCAGCATCTGTAGAGGGAAATGGACATTTGACGTTTCAGAGTCCAGGTGGAGGATCTCGACCATAAATGTCTACTGTCTTTTTCTCTCTACGAATGCTGCCTGATCCATTAAATTCCTCCTTATTTACATAACCCTTTGTGTGATTTTCTAATAATAAAAAAGCACAATTAACTTAATGCAATTCAAAAAAAAATTGATCACAGTTTTAATAGCACTGCTAAACAATAATAGAATCCCAATTAATTTGATTGATCCAATAGAAGATGCTCTTCCTTTAAATGTGAGTGGACCAAAGAAAAATGCTTTTATAACCCAGTCATATAATTTAAAATTTGCAGGAAGGTTGTGAAACAATGACTGGTGGAGGGAGAAAAAATAAGGAGGAGTTTGAGGCACTGATTTGTTGGGGGGGTGGTGTATATTGATGGGTGGAGTCAACAACTAAGGCAGCAATGAATGAATTCTGGGACAGATTCTTTTGAAAATCGCATTTTTTCCATTAATATGCTTGATTAATGCATTTAAAAATGAATTTGCCATCAAAATTATTAGTGACTATTAACATCCCTAATGTATGGTGTTTATTCTTTCTTGTATAATCAATGTGGGATTTAATGAGAAGTCTTAGATTACTTCTCTGCAATGAGTTTAATTTTGAAGTAATTGTCGTCAGCAAATATAAAACTTATGCTTAATGTCTGATCTGTTCTTCGTTTGAATCAAAGAGAGGAAACTGCTTTTGTACAGTTCGACTACATTAAACTGAATGATTCCAGTAGCATGGATATGAAAAGCAGGCTATTGTCAAACACTGTAAAATCAGATAGCTCTTTTTAGTATTCCGTTGATTATTATTGAAAGAGAACTTGACCAGTGGAGATTCTTTTTCCCATGGAAGACTTGCAATTTTCAGTGCAACTCTAAGTAAGTACCATCTCCGCCATGAGTTGGTTGTCTGGAAAGTAATTGCAGAATGTTAGTTGTAATTGATTTCTTAAGTGCTTCTTAAATTGTAGAATTTTTCTCTTTTATTTGTGTCTTGAGATTTATTATGAAACCTATCCATGTTATCTTTTGAATTGTGTTTGATCTAAAATATGTTTGAATGGAACAGTGTTTTTGTTTAAAGTGATTATGTTCCCTGTTTAGTATAGACAAATCCAGATCATTCAGCTGATTAAATATATCTTCCAGGAATGCAACACAAGAAGGTCATACATTGTTATGAAGAGCTATGCCAATTGAGATCTTTTTCTTCTGGAAAGCAATCAACTCACTTTTAAATTCTTATAAATGATGTAACAAACTACCACAGAAGATCTAAAGAACTGCAGGATGGTCAAGTAGATGCACGTTCTTAATGTCTATTCCCCAACAAAGAGAAAGCTTGAAAACATTGCTCAGAATTCACAATGTTTTGTGAAGATTAGTTATTAAGCTTTTTAGCTGATAACATGTGTAGGAACCAGTGGTTTCATGTTATGTGCTTTTGAAAGGATTCTTTGCACAATTCCTGAATGTTTTGTGTTATTGAAGCAACTCCTAATGGTTTTAATACAGCTTGTACCAGTTCAATCACACCAACACTGATTATGCAGTGTAACAAATATATCAAGAGTAATAGTAGTTGGCAAGTCTGCACTAAAACAGAACTGTTCTTGAAAATCACCTCATGAGAGTCACATTAACTTGAAACTATTAACACATTCATTTAAATAGATCTTGAAATTATATTAATACAAATACTCTAGCAGTAATTAAAGAAGAAATAAGAACTCAAACTAAACATGCCCTACTCTGAGCACTCGTAAAAATGCGGTGAATACTTAGAATGAGCTGCCAGAAGAAGTGGTGGAGGCAGATATTATTATAATGGTTAAAAGGCATTTGGACAGGTACAGATAGGGAAGGAATAGAGGGATGCAGGCCTAAAGTGGGCAAATGGAAATAGCGTAGAAAGACATCTTGGTTGCCATAGACAAGGACAAGGTAAGTGCCTGTTTCTGTGCTGTATGTTTCAATGATTCTATAGCCTCTCATGTAACAAACCCACCATTCCAGTGGAATCTGGTGAACCTTTGGTGCACTCCCTCTTTCAAATTGATATTGTTTCAAAAGTGGCCTATTCCTCTACTTCATTCATCCAGTGTCACAGGCTTGATCTTGGCTTTGTAGCCTTGGCTTTGCACTAGAATAGGCTCTCTAAACCCTGCTGACTTGTGTTTAATACAAGTCCGCTTAGAGCCCAAGTCAGACCAAGATTTTAATTACACCCAACTAATATCTCTTTCTTTGGCTCGGTATATATTAATTATACTTTTGTAAAGCATCTTGTAACATTTCTATACATTAAAAGTGGCAATGTAATGCAACCCATTTTTGGTAAGTAAATAGCTACACAATTTTCCACTGATTGATGATCCAAATTTTTCTCCTTGCCTATTGGACTGGAGTGGCTTCCTGAGCAATATTTATCTCTCAATTAGCATCACTGAAGGCAGCTGATCTCATCATTATCATTTGCTGCCTGGGACTTACTCTATGTAAAATGGGTGCCATGTTTACTTGGTTACTACTCTTCAAAAGTACTTCATTTTCTGTAAAGTGCTTGTGGACCTCCTGAGTTCATGGAAAACAATAACTAAATGTAAGTTGTTGCACTCTGCTGCTTTATATGCCTGTATGTGCTGAGGGGATATAGGAATCTGCCAGTTCACAATAAGTGAGCACTGTGGGCCATCATGAGGAAGATGATGGCAAGAGTATAAAGCTCACTGTCTCCTCAAGGTGCTATCAGGATTACCCCAGATTAGGTGACTGAGAAAGTTAATGCAATATTTGCCGCAGAGTAATCGTTCTCCCAGAGGAGGAAGAATTCAACATTCTAGCTAGTTTCCCAAGATCAGTGGGTCCTGCATTTCCCTCTTAACTCTGCTCTAGCATAACATGCTTGGTCTCACACAAAGCCTTTTTCCCTCAATCAGAAATAAACAGACATAATGTATTTTCTGATCTTTTGAGGTTTCTTTGCTCACACCAATAAGACATCAAGCAACCCAGACTAATGCATGCCACATCTTGAGCTCTTACAAGAATCCTATCACTGATATGTGTGTGTAGGGTCATTTGATCAAAAGCTTTTTGCATGCTGTCTACTTGGAGTTTTGTTTTTGAAGGCAGTGTGACTATTTGCCAGAAGCCCAGAAAAAAAAAGTTATTCCCTCTGGATTGGGAGCAAAGGAATTTCTCAATGGAAGAGATTATTTGAGGAGGAGGGACATTAGATTTCCAGCCCTTGTCTGGAAGAACTCATCTTGCATGTATTGACTCATTCCTCTGCAGTTCTCTGTAGAAGTCCATATAAATGGAACAGTTTGCTGTGTTCATAATGAAGTGAATTGTAAAAGAAACATCTTGCTATTCACAAGGTTTTCTTTTTCAAGCAACATAATTTCAATGGTGGAAACCTGAACTTCAATTTTCACGTGCAAGATATGTGCAACTGCATCATTTTCCTCAGTCTTACCTTCTGAAGCAATGATAATGAAACAGATAATGCAAACAGGAGTGTTGAACTATGGTAGTGGGGACGAGAAATATATTCTATCTTCTATCAAAGAATTTGGAACAAAATATGCATAGAATTTCCAAAGAGAATACTTCAATTAATTTTGGCTATCATAAATTTATTTTAAAATGGTAACAAATCAGAATTGAACAAGTGAACAACTATATAATGAACAAATAACAAAGTAAAACTTAGCTTTTCTATTCCAGAAATACTAAATGGTGCTTTTCTTACTAACCCCATGCAACACATTACATGCAGAGTTGATTTAAGTTAATACCTATGTGGCTTTAATCTTTGAGCTGCTAATATCACTTCTTACATCACTAAGCAGAATAAGGAGAGGGCAGGACTTAAAAACAGCAAGGTGTGGCATGTTGTGAAAGTTGATGAGTGGTTGGCATATTTGCATTCTGAAAGAAGTATTCTGCCATCATGTTGAGTTTACATACCTGGAAAAACGAACTTGAATTCAAGGCTTAATACAAAGGTAGGAGCTTCTAGTTGATAAGGGTTATTAATGACTTAAAAAGAAAACTGTAGGAAGAAGTTTAATTATTTTCTCTACGTGATTATGCAGCTCAGTTGGAATGCTTGCCTTTGAGTTGGAAATTTTTAATTATTCTGCCATGAGACAATCAAGCAACCAGCATTCAAACTACGATACATACCCTAGCCACCCCATTACTTACAACTTGCTAACATGATCATGATGAGTTACAGTAATTAACATTAATGAACTGTCTTAATTTATTGCTCCATTGGTCAAGTTTTGTAGTACTCTAATCATCAACAAGCTGTGTGAGAGACATGTTTCATACCTTATCTAACAGTAGAACCTGATCTAAAGCCACATTTCAGTAACCCAAATTAAATCCTCAGTACTTTACCAACAATAGTTTCTGGGTCAAAATGAATAATTACATCCCAATTAAAGGTCATCAGCCTGAACAAGTTAACTTTGTTTTTCTCTCTCTACCAATACAGCCTGACCTGCTGAATATTGGAATTTTCAGATTTCTAATATATGTAACTTGCTTTTGTATATAATATTACCTCATTTGGGCTACAGGAGAAACTTAAGCAAAGAAAAACAGCAGCAATGTCATGAAATTGCATTAAATTTAATTAAAAATTATTTAAGTTTAAGAATTTCCATCATTTGTTTTAAGTAATTATTTTCCTTTGAGTGTTGAAACAAGTTTTAATGGATGGAGTACCTGGTTGCAATGCAAATATAATACATTTATTTAACTGCTAATAAAGATCATTAAGTTTACTGCTATAAAACTTAACTATTAAATATTTCATCCACTGAAAACGGTTTAGATCCAGTGTGCTTCACCATTCTTTGTTACTTTATCCCTTCTTAATTAATTTTTTTTCTAAGCTAAAATTCCAGCTTTCTGGGGAGGAATGAAGAGTTTTAAATGTTTGGTATAAGGTGTCAAAATTGCCTTTCTTCCAAAATATGCACCAAATTCAGATTAAAGTGCAGAAATCTTGATCAACCCAGAAAGGAACACATGCAGATGAAATAATCACTGGGATACCACTTGATATGGGTATCAAGAAATAAAGTATATTATCTGATTGAGATCAAACTGAAGTTCAGGTGTAACATAGGCTTCCTCTTACATCGAATGGGGAGAGAATGTATTTGTAAGTAGCTGATGAAATAGGATGGAAAATGATTATAGGTCCATCACATAATTTGAGAATATTAGGAGTAACAAATGCAAAGGAATACCATATTTTTTTAGAAGAAAGGATCAGGTGGTGCTCATGAGATCATTAAACTTATTTCTGCAGTGCAAACTACCAAAGTTCAGGAGGTGGCAAGTCCTGCCAGGATGACATAGTTTTTCCGGCATCAACTTTAAACCCATAACTTGGGTATCTCCTGAGTGGACAATCAATTCATACTTTAAGTTTTGCCTTTGGCAGCATCAATCTAACTGTCATCTTTCATCCCCTTACCTTTAAGGGAAAGAGGTCTGCTGTTCTCAGCTGTTTTCTGTACCCTGCACCTTTCTGTTGAAAAACATTCAGGGCTCTCAATTGCTTTAACTTATTGCCTCTGCAATAGTTTCTGGATGCCTTGCCACAGCATATCTCAGTCACAACTGACCAAAGTGCATAGTCTGCTACTCTCTTAACCCCCAATTTTAGATGGGCTTAAATTTAAGGTAGCAGATATTCCATCTAATTCATTTCCGCTATAGGAGCTTTGAAGCCAAAGTACTTAATCAATCTTGAAAAATATTAATGGCTCAGTCTTTGCCAGCATCACGGATTGATCAGTGTAAATAGCTACAATAATGAAATACCTTTAGTGAGAAGAGGGGACAAATAGGGATAATTATCGTTTCCAAATAACCTTTACAGATTTTAAATGCCTTAACCAGCATCTTAAACATTACATTAATTATTGTAACAATCAAAATGCATTTATTGTAATAAATGTAAATAAATGAGGGATAAGATTAATTTTAGGTGAATAGGTAGCCAATGGCTGTTTAATGTATTGCACCATAAGGTTGGCATCTGCTACAAAAAGCAAAGTAATGCAGATATTGGAAATCTGAAAAAAAACAGAAAATGCTGGAAATACTCAGCAGGTCAGTTAGCACATATGAAGAGGGAATTGGAATTATCATTTCAAGTTCAGTTGAAAGGTCACTGGCCTTAGATATCTTTCTCTCACCATGCCTGTACTTCTGAATACTTCCAACATTCTGCTTTTATTTACCATCAGTGGGTAATTTCTAAAAGGTGAATTGGACTTCTAAACAATGTTGTTTTTAATAAATTACGCTTAAATTAATTTTATTCCCAATTAGTTTCTTTTGCATGCTTGTTTCAGTTACAAATATTATTAGCAAATGTAACATTCAAGCTGTGATCTCATTCAATTTATACTCTCATGCCGTTGCTTTGGAATCCATAGAAGGCGGGGCCTATATTATCATTTTGCTTACTCCTCTGTGAAAATGAATTGATGGCTGAATAATCTGGAAGGGAAACATCTAAAGATGGATTCAATTCTGCAGACTGCTTTCACAATAAGTTAATCCTATAATGATAGATACATGATCAGGTTCCTCCTTCCTCACTGTTGGCACTGAGGGAAAATGGATCTCATCTATACCAACTTATGATAGTAAATGCTGATGTTTCACATGCATGCTTGATGATATGAATTCTTGACCACCAATTTGTGATTAGCCACGAAGCCCATCTATGCATTTGGTTTTGTGAACAAAAATATGATATATGAGGGAAATAAATCCATTTATTTCCCTCCAACTTGTTCAGGTTTCACCAGGGTAATTTAAGAATTTGAATAAAGTTTTTGCGAAAGTTAGAAAAAAAAAGATATTGGTAAAAGTGATTAAATTTGATAAAAATGAAACTCCTAATCAGACCAATGAGATTTGGGCAATCATTGCAGGTTGTACTAATTATAATCACATCCTGAGAAGTTTTTTAATGCTACGATTTTTGCTTACTAAAACTGATGATGTAAATTGCAGCCTAATGCACAATGTTTATTTTAAAATACACCTTCCACTCAGGGTAGATATCATTTTCAGGGATTCAGTTGTTAATATGATGATGTGGCAAACTCAAGATGGATATTCGAGATGTTTGTCAAATGAGTTAGTTGATTTTGATCAGTGAGGTTGAATGAGGTGCAACAACTTACATCTAATAATGTGACGATTAGTCTATCTATCTGTAGAATACGTGGTCTTAATGATATTTTTGTCCAGTATCCTTCATTGACAAAGCAAGATGCCAATTCCTAGCATGTAGGTATATCACCATTCTTCTCCAGTACTATCAACTCCTGTAATGGAGTTCCAGGAAGAAGAGCAGAGGTAGATAATTGGTAGCAGTATCACCTTTAGATTATGAAAACTAAGAAAGTAATTAAATGTTTTCAGTGAATGCCTCAAATGGATCCATGGTGACAATGTAGTGCTCTGTCAGTAACCTGGTGCCAACAAGGTCCTGCTGCCCACACCGTTTCCCATAATAAGAGCTCATTGCCTCTCATGAGCTGAAAAACACTATGATGCTGGAGGATCTCAGCAGGCCAGGCAGCATCCATGGAGAAAAGCAGGCGGTCTACGTTTCGGATCAGGGTCCTGACCTGAAACGTAGACCACCTGCTTTTCTCCACGGATGCTGCCTGGCCTGCTGAGTTCCTCCAGCATCATAGTGTTTTTCATCTAGATATTCCAGCATCTGCAGTCCTTTGTTTCTCTAGCCTCCCATAAGCTGCTTTGTTCTCCAAGAGATAAAGCATTCAGATGTACTCTGTCTTTGGCAGACATTTCTGTGCCATTTTCTCCTATAACTTAAGTAAATGAATGGAAGGTATTTGAGAAATGATTGATTAAAACATTTTTACATTGAAGGTGGGTAGGGTGTGTGAAGGCCTGAAGTGGACAATAGTTGGTGATATTTAAATTGAAAATACATAGAATTAATATTCAATGAAAATTACTGAAATGCATTTTCCCTAAGTAGTACCATAGTGAGCTAACCAAGCTAATGCTCCCATAATGCTATTTTAATAAAGTATTTGTTTACATATCATAGAATAAGAAGTTAAAGTTGGTCTTCCTTGCTTATAGAGCAATCTTATAAAATACATGGTATAGACTTACTAGAATGTTTTCTTCCAGCTATTGAACTGCATTGTTTATAGCCTCATTTGATTCATCCAGGTTGGCTTGATTAAAGGGCATGTGGGTTCCTGATGTTGCTTAAATGTTTATAAAGTATTCTTCTTGCAGCTGCACATGACACAAGTTGCCATTCAGGTAATGTGCTATAATATAAGTAATGATTGGTTCAGACATTAAGTTGAAGCAAGAGTTTAATATTAGTCATTCAATGACAATGCAAGCTCTGGCATTCAGTGAAAATTACTGAAATGCAATTTTCCCCACCCCCCCCAAAAAAAAATTGGGAGGCATGTAATTGACCTAAGTTAACCCTTGATTGAAGAGAAGTTCATGGGAGCCTGCTCATAAGGGATCAAAATCATTACTATGAATAATGGAGTGAAGAAAATTAACCTGTATATATTTTCAATGGACTACTCTTTTTTTCACCTGCTTTGATCCCTGCACTTTCATTTAAACAATAGGTAAAATAACATTCTTCTCAATCATTTAAATTGAATGGCTTCCCAACTTGGTGGTTGTCACAATTTTAGCAGTCTTAAACTTCAAACTGAAAATCTATTATTAAGTATTTATTTTACATGGTTAAATTCACATCACCATTATAAATGTCTGTTTTCATATTAATATTTTCACATTAGTTTCTCACTTTTTGTGTTGCCTTGTCCTCTTCCCATACTGGGGTATGTTTCCAGAGGAACCAATACCTTTTCATGCCTTGACCAAGTTGCCATTTTTCATGTATTAGTGAATTTGTCCAACCAGGGACATAATGGGAAACCCATCTGTGCCCAGGCATATTTCACAGCCAGATCTAACTGCATCTGGAATGGAATTTTATTACCAGGAATAACAAAGCAAATTGTATCTTTACTCAAATCAGTTGGCTCAACACAATCAGACATGTGATATACAGAAAGTACTGGAAATACTCAACTGAATAGGCAGCATCTGCACACACAGCATTTTAAGTTCACACTTTGCATCACCATTATTTGTTGCATAGTGTTGGAATAGTATAACCTGATACAATATACATTTTGATCATTTTGAAATTGATTATTAGGTTTGTGTTCAGTTAATGTTTCTTCTTTAAAGTCAAATTTGATAGTCTTAAACATGCATTTACTAAATTCTATCAATCATCCAGGCATGTAGGATGTTTTTAGAAGATTATTTTAACTTCCAATGTCCAGCAGAAATTGGGAATGAATGACAGTTATTTAAAATGGAGTGGCTGAAATATTTCAGGAGCTGCTATATCCTAACATTTGCTTGCAATATCTTCCTACCATATTTCTTTGTATCTTAGTTTTCAAGAAAATGAGGGTTGAAGGGCAGCTGAAGTGGAGTAAAGGAAAAGAGTATGAGTGGTTGTGTGCAGAAGTTGTGGAGGAGCAATGAGCTGTATTGAAGGAGATAAGGGGAGATGAATAAGGCATGTAAGTAGGAGAAAGACACAGGAATAGTGAGGTTGCAATACAAGGGGTGAGTTGACATGGGAAAGAATAAGGAGGTGGCAATATAACCAAAGGGATACTGGAAAAAAAATTAGGTTACAACTGCTAGAGCAAATGTTAGATAGGAGGGTGCTGGTGATTTTGATCCTTTAAGTCCCTGTCTGACCTGAAAACCACCAACATGATGAGAATTGTGGTCTGCCCTTCAGTTTGCCACATCATTGCATGTTCATGGTCCATAAAATGCAGCTTGTGTAGCAAACAAAGTAGAAAACAACAAAGGTGAGAAAGGTAGAAGCAAAAGAGGAAAAAGATTAAGCAGTCAGATGAAAGATGAATCACTGCACAGGAGGAACCCCTGTAATTAAAAAATGGTCTCCCATTAAACTATTTAAGGGTAACATTTTCAATGTTTGTCTCATGCATTAAATTGCTCAGATATTTAACTATGATACAGTAACCAATTCCAATCACAGTATTCAGAAACCTACCAGTGAACAAGCACAGGGGGCCATAAAAACTACTAATAACTGTTTGAAAGTAAA
Source organism: Pristis pectinata (assembly GCF_009764475.1). Taxonomy (NCBI): domain Eukaryota; kingdom Metazoa; phylum Chordata; class Chondrichthyes; order Rhinopristiformes; family Pristidae; genus Pristis; species Pristis pectinata. Next base: position 19,853,365 of record NC_067425.1, on the reverse strand, counting down.
CTTTGCCATAAAATAACTGGAATAAAACCCAGGTGAAAATTGCTTGGAGTATTCAGCTAAACTATGACACTGAAATCACTTCTTCAATATGTCAAGATTTCTGTGTTTGGTATTGGCTGTCATTTTGTAGGAGCATTATCATTCAAGATCTGACACTGAGCCACATAAGAAAATATTCGGACTGGTGATCAAAGTTTGGTCAGAGAGGCAGCTTTAAAGAAGCATCATTTGAAGCAAAATGAATTAAAGACATGGAGTGGTTTGGTAAAGTAAATCCAGAGAATCCAAAGCCACAGCTTTGAATCTTGGGGGCAAGCAAATCATAAGTCCTTGCAGATTTGGAGATTTGCCAAGTTCTTGCTTTCAGCAACCATGTTAGTTTGTCAGTAATATGAAGGCAGAGTAATTTGTAAATTTGGTGATATAAAATTTTGAAATAGCAAGCTGTAGGAACCTGTATTTTAAAACAAATCTTCATTTGTCTGGCTTTGACAAGCTAAACCACTAGGTGTCAGATTTTACTAAAGCAAGTCATTGGATGTCAGATCAAGCAGTGTTTTATGTATTGTTGTAAAGTAAATCAAACTGCTAGATATTTAAAAGAAGGATCTGGATCAAAACATTATCTTGCATCCCTAGATATTACCTAACTTGCTGAGAATCTGCAACAGTTTCTGTTTTGGTTTCTGATTTGCAACATTTTCAGATTTTTAATGCCACCTTTTTGAAAAATCCTACAATATCTTGAGGCATAACAAAGCAATTGTCTATATCATTCCAAAATTCTTTTCCTATCTTTCTCCAAGCATTGTTGAAATACTTAAATTATGACTCATTGTATGGTTCTTGCTCTAATTCATTCTTTCTAATAGTATTGTCAAGGACGCCCGCCACCCTGGCCATTCCCTTTTCTCTCTCCTACCTTCTGGGAGAAAGCCTGAACGACCACACTCAAGAAGAGTTTCTTCACCTCTGTCATAAGACTTCTGAACCAATCACCTCTTTCACATCCCCTTTCCGGTGGTGCTGTCACATTCTCGGATTCTTAATTCCACCTCTCTTGATTATTCCATTATTGTTACTTTAGCATTTCTTTTTGCACTACTTCAGGTTGCACTACTATCTTTGCACCACTCTGTTGTTTTGCGTTCATTGCTTTATTTATTGTTGTATTATTACTATGTATACTGTTCACTCTGAGCTTCACGCGAGCAAGGAATTTCATTGTACCCTGGAGTATATGACAATAATCTGAATCTGAATCTGGGAAGAAAAACAGAATTAATGTTTCAAGTTGGAGACCTCTCATCAGACTGGGTTTTTGACTTGAAACATTAGCTCTGTTTCTCTTCCCGTAGGTGTGGGCTGACCTGTTGCGTATCTTCAGCATTTTCTGCACATGCATTTTTTTGATTTTCATTCTTTCTAATACTTTAAATGTGTAGAATGGCTTTCTTCCATAAACTACAGTTTCATTAAAAAAACACATGAAATCATTAAACATTTTATCCTTTAAGATGTTTATCCATTTGATTTTTTATTTCTTGGCTCTGCAGCAAAATTTGTAAATGAACAATTACAAGTCTAGTCACTGAATTTTGACATTGTATTCAAATATATGGATTTATTATATCAGTAACCAAAATTCATGATGCATCAAATATTACTTACCTACTTTCTGTGCACTAAATAGACAATTTTGATGTGGTCTTCAACTTGACCTAACTGTGATTGAGTCTTATGAAAAAGTAATGGGATTTTTGATGTGCCTCAATAGACACGCTTAGTGGATCAACAGATTTCACTGAACAGGTGTCACTTAAGCTCTGCAGTTGGTTCCTCAAGAGTTTTTTCTTTGGAGGGATATGATTGATCTTTTTTAAACATAACATTCTATGCTCATTAATCTGTGGTATTAGCTCTAAATATCTTTACTTCTGAGAAATATGCACAATATGGTACATTGCCTCACAATCCAATAGGGGTTATCTTGCATAAACTAACATTAGACCTGATGGTCACTGATGCAGTAATTTGTTTTAATCTTGCAGAATAAATAGGACTAGATTAGACACAGCATTCCTTTGACACCTGTAGAAATTGTGTACCAGACTGGTTCCAAACAAAACTAAAAGTAAGCTTTAAAGGTATCAAGCTAATATAAGTGAAAGGAATGTTAGGGAATTTAGCTTGGAATTTCTAATCACTGACTCGAAGTATACCTGCTCTGAGAGATGGTCCATTGCAATCATGAATCTGATACTGAGCACTTCCTTGCCATTGGACTAAACAATGGAACAGCAGTTGTAATTGCACAAGTGACATCTGTGAAATGCTGCTGCATTTTCCTCCAACCAGTCCACAAGTCTACCAAAGCTGAAGGAGGTAGTCCATTCTACCCTTATAGCTCAAGCATTCATGGGAGCCTTCTAAGCAAACATAGAAGCCCATATTGCCCCAGGGCCTCTGAAATATGAAGATAACACAGCAAATATCTATGGAGTTACCACATGCTTGCAGTATGACAAAACCACGAATTATAGTACCTATACAAACAATGGATACCTCTATCCTCGCCTCCATTGTTTGACAAGGCATTCAATGCCCATACCAAGGTCTGATGTTAAGAAAACAGGACTCTTGAAATCCACAACCTTGTGAGATATCATACTAGCTATGATCTGCATCTCATGCACTTCTCTCTTACTCATTGTCAGTGCTAACCCTACAATAAGGGATAGATTGTAGGCAGATCTGCAACAGAAGATCTTGAGAGCAGCATATCTCTATGGGCTAAACCTTCTCTTGTAATGTGCATATTATATGAGATTATATTAAATACGTAAAAGAACAGAAAGAAAATATATTGGATCTGTCAGTTACCATTTCTGAAATCTGAGCATTAAACTCAAAAGACAACATTCCTATGCCATTCAAAAAAAACACTAAAGAGGTAAGGGTTTTTGTCAAGTTTATTGTTCACTTTAACTTCCAATAGGCAAATGTTTCCCACTCCCCTAGGTTTAAGTATTTCAAAATATAAAGAAACCATTCTTGCTTTTCTTAAGTGAGTAACTAAGTATTCAGTAAATTAATGGAGTTACTGTTAAAACAATAACACAGCAAGGAAGAAAAACAACTCACTTCCAGTATTCAGCCGTCAAGTGCAAAGGTGAAGGTAAATATTTTACGAGCTTTCATAGATGTCTGCATATTTGCCAATGTATTAAACTTGCAATTCATTGACCTAATTTCAATTAAGTATCGTTTCTATTTTTGCACTTTCTGGGAAGAAACATCTGCAGAAGTTGTTTATTTTTCAAGTTAAACAATGTGCTTGGTTGCTGGTAACATTTGACTACAAGTATTCTATTATTAGATAAAAGTAATTAGAATGCAAGTCATGAATAGTTCATTCCTCTGTTGAATTCACACCTTGAAATCTACATCAGATTCTGATTGTGAAGACAAGGTGTTCAAGCGTTGGAAGCTGTGCAGAAACTTTGGTTTTGCAGCTGTGGCTGAAATTGAAAGGTGACCTAATGGAGATGTGAATTAAAATGAAAAAACCTGTAGATGCTGGAAATCTGAAATAAAGAGAAAATGCTGGAAAAACTCAGAATTGAAATGGCTAAAGCTATTTTGTATTTCTGTGACTTAATATTATAATTGCATGATCATATAAAAAATGACACCTGGTAATAATTTCTGAAAATGAATTAAGAAATCCACACACTTAAAATTCTAATTCTGTCTCTTTTAGGCACGTTCCCTGACTATTCAAGATACTTTTTTTAAGGAAGGAATTTTTTATGAAGGAAGACATGATTGTATAAAAACAGGTTGAAGAAAAAGCAGGTAAGAAAGGCAACTTTTTTTTTAGGATGGGTGAGGGAAGAAACCAATATAAGCATGTATATGGAAAATGATGCCATTGCATCAATAGGAAAACGAGAATAGGAATTGTGGCTGAAAAAGAGGTTAAAATACAGACATGCATAAAAATTGGCGCATGGATAGGATTCTGGAAAGGAATCACTGTGTAGGAATATGCATTTCATTGTTGAATGTGTATAAAACACTTTTAATAATTTTTAAGTGGAACTATGTAACTTTAGTGGGCTATTTTTGGCTGTTGGAAATACTTGGGCATGGGGGGAGGGAAGGGGAAGAAGTCATTTGCTGATCTTCTGCTGCTTTATAGTTTGACGAGGCATTGTGGTTATTTGAACAAATGAGAAAAACATGATGTTGATGCAAGAGAGACTGCAGATGTTAGAAATCTGGAGCAACTTGATGTTTAACTGTTACTTTAGCAATTTAATGTGATGTACCCTTCTAAGCACAGTTGCCTTGATGATGGATAAATTGCAGATCAACATCTACTGTTGTCAGTGTCTTCAAATACTTTCACAAGACTTCTTAGTATGTAGCTGAGACCCATGTAAAGCTTAGATCCTTCAAGTTTTGTAGATAAATATAAGGGATAATCCCTTCATTGTAGGCTGTCAGTAAGAAAGCTAGCATTAAAAAGATTGCGTGTAAAATTTTGGTGTACAAATCTATTTCCCACACAGGATCCCAGAAAGCAAATGATAAAATGATGTGGATTTTGTCTAGCTTAAGAAAATATTGGCATTGATAGTGACACTAGATTACTCTTTACGGTTTGATTTGTTCACGTAATGCAAGAATCCTAAGAGCCACACTTTCTATTGCTTCAGATTTTTAAAATGTACTTTTCTTCCTTGCATGCAATTGAAAAATTTGTTGGGTTTGAGTGTTGCTGATCAGATCATTATTTATTTCCCATCCCTAACTTCCCTTAAGAAGGTGGTGGTGTGCCACCTTCAACTGTAACAGACCATTTGATGAAAGTACTTTCATTGTGCTGTTCAGTGGACCAAAGAGCAATGAAGGTAAGTTGAAGAAGCCTTGGTGAGTGGCTGCAGTTCATGTTGTAAGAGCACACACTGCAGCCCAGTGGTAGAGGGAATGAATATTTAGGTTGATGGATTTGGTGCCAATCGGGCTGGCTTTATCAAGCCTCTTGAATGATGTTGCAGCTTCACTTTTCAGGTTAATGAAAGTTTTCCATTGCTGTTGTCTTATAGAAAACCCTTGACAAGTCACGGGATGAGCTATCTGCTGGAAGATACCCAAACTCCACTTGCTGCTGTATTTAAATGACTGGGAAGTTTACTGTCAATGATGGCCCCAGGATATTAATGCTGGGGAGTGAAAAATGTATTGCCACTGAATATCAAGAAGAACTGGTTAGACATCTCATTGTGAATGTCCATTGGTTGTTACTTGTTATTTGTGTTGCATGAACATTCTTTGCCACTTGTCAGCTCATTGCTGAGTTGTTGTCCAGGTGTTGGTGCATATCTGTACAGACTGTTCCTTTATCTTAAGTTATGAATGAAAATGAACATTATTCAGTCATCAGTGAACATCAGATCTTATGATGAAGGAAAGGTCATTGATGGTCGAGGTCATGAGTTGCTGCTGGAGAAGCCTTAGGTGAGTAACTGCAGTGCATTTCATGGATGCTGCACACTGCAGCGACTGTGTGTCAACGATGGAGGGAATGAACATTCAAATCAAGCAGGATGATGCCAAGTTTCCTTGGAGTTGTTGCAGGTGCAATCATCCAGGCTGAGTTGTACCTTGTAGTTGGTGGAAAGACTTTGGGGTATCAGGACCCAGCCCTGATAAGTGAATCTGCAACATCATTCAAGAGGCCTAGTGCTATCCAGGCACCCACCTCTGACTTGCTCTTGTAGCCGCAACATTCATGTTGTTGGTTCAGCTGAATATTTGGTTGTTATTGATGCCTGAATGGTGGCGTCTCAATGATAGCAATACTGTTGAATGTCAGGAGTAGGTGGTTAGACTCCCTCTTGTTTGAGGAGGATATTGAATGGCATTTTTGTGGTATGATTGTTACTTGCCACTTTTCAGCCCATGCCTGAATATTTTCCAGGTCTTGCTGTACATAGACTGAGGAATTGTGAATGCAAATAAACATTGTGCAACTGTCAGTGAATATCCTCACTTCTGAACCTCTGGGGGACAAAAGAGTATGCTTGAAGCATGTTGGGCCTTGTACACTGCCCGAGGAACACTTGCATTGTTATTCCAGGGGACGAACTGATTAACCTCCAACAACTATAACCATCTTCCTTTATGCCAGGTATGACTCCAATCAGTGCCAGTGCTACTGAACTGCTTCTAGTACAGTTATTATGATACAAGTTTTTGCTCTTTTGCAATTGACTTTTTGGATTTTGTGTTTTCAAATTACAAACTATTTTTAGCTATAATAAAAAGTGTGCTGATTTCTGGAGTGCTCGGGAGTACATAATGTTTTTGTACTTCCTCTCACACCGCTTTGCCTTCATGGAGATTTTTGAGGCTGTACTGCTTTGCTTATTTTGGGATTCATCATAAAACACGCCAGCATTTCTGTTCATTTAAATCTTGCAGTGTCAACAGTCCAAACAGTACTTAACAACTGGGACAATATAATAGTTAATGTTCAAAATGTAATCCCTGGAAGTACAATATGTGTAACAAAGGGCAGAAATCATATAATGGAGAGAATAGATAAAGGATCAAATACGTGGTTAGAAGGCCTGAATCAATGGCATGGGCCCCTGATTTTGATAATGATTTGATTTAAAGTGAGGTTGTTGTGGCAAGACTTGAATGAATGTGGGGCAGATGGTGGATCTTATGAAAATGCTTGTTTGAACACTTCAAGAAGCGTGCAGACTTGCATTATATTTGTCTTGTGGGGGAGAAGACGGCAAGTGTAAATATTGTAGAGGCAGGAAATTTTCCCAATGAGCTGTAAGAATCATTGAGAAACATGGCTACTCTCTGAAATGTGTTTAGCATGGATGAAATGGGGCTATTTTGGAAGAGAATATTAATTTTCAGGGATGAGAAAACTGCTCCTGGCTTCAAGATTTATCTCATTGGAGGCAATGCCAATGGTGACTGCAAGCTTAAACCTCTCAATCTACCACTCTGAGAACCTGAGGGTTCTAAAAAGATACACAAATTCCAGTGGTGTGGCAAAAGGCTGGATGATGGCATAATTCTTCCAAGATAGTATCACATTGTCTCTCTCCCCCTTTATAGAACAATATTACTGGAGGAATAACTTGAGCAACTGAGCCTTGTTTGTTATTGACAATGCCATCCTCTGCTATAAGGAGGTTTATCTGATGAAAAAGAAGAGACCTGCTCAGATTGCCATCAACACCTTCTTAAACCTTGTTCATCACCCATCAGTCACAGGAAAAATGCTCACATCAATGTCGCAAACTCCCAGCTCAGATTCTCCAACACCACCACTGCCATCTAACCACTAGGGACTGCTCAGGCTCTCTCCTCCTCTGCAGGTCACCACTACCACTTACAGAGATATACAAATCAGGGCCAGGTGTAAACCACTTGATCCTTCACAGCAACTGTTCACTTATCAGAAACCTGCCTCAACGAAGATTCTCTTTTACTAGTACTTGAGAAAGACTGACAACCACCTGAGAGAAAAATTGTTGCCTCATTATTTTGAGTCAGTGACCCTTGGTTCCAGATTCTTCCACAAGAGGAAATATCCTCTCCTCATCTACCCTATCAAGAGCCTTCAGCATGTATATGAGGCTTGTATATTTCACATGTAGAATGTATTTTTTTATAATGTAAAATCTAATTGTTAATAAAATGTTATTATTTCAGATACATGAAATAATATGTGTTAAGAGTTTAGTATATTTGACTGAAATTCTTGAGCTCAGGAACACAGAATTTTTATGTTGAAATTGTAGGAAATGTCTTTTAAATGTATGAATTTTCACTTAACAGATCATTTTCCAGAAATGGAACTTGTTTGTGAATCAAGGAATATATGTAATAGACATCGAAGGCTCCATTCTGAATCCATGCACTGTGGTATTTAACAAGCTAGACTACTGATTCACCTGCAGAGGGAGACCAACAGGTGTTAATCAGCAGGTTTCCTTATCTTTGTTTCATATGATGCCAGGAAATACCCAGGGCTATTTCCTCCCATCTTTGTACCTCAGAGGAACAGGATGTGCCCAAAGATTGTGATGGCTGAAAGTAACGATTCTATGAGTAGGTTGTAACTTGGTTAGTTTGTGGGTTGGCTCTCATGATTTGGGCACAAGCCCCCAAATATCCAAAGGAGGATTTGCAGGGTTGACTGTATGTGCCTTTGCTGTGTCTGAATCTGGTACAGAGAAACCTTCAACAATGCTGGGCAGTCCATCTATTTTTATTCTTATGTTTTGATATAAATTGAATGGTTTATGGGGCTATTTCAGAGGGCATTGAAGAGTTGGCCATATTGACAAGGAACAGGAGCGACTAGTCAAAATTACAATGAAGCAGAGAGGTTTTATATGACAAGATGATGACTATAATCCACATTACTGAATTAACCAACTTTAGATTTCACAACTGGAGGGCTGGGATTTGAACTCACCACTTTGACGTATTAGTCCAGGTAAACAGATTATTAAATCAGTACTATAAGCACCAGCACTCCCTTTAACACATTAAGACAGAGGTAGACTAATGCAGTTTCATGGAGAACTGGGAGTGATGGTTTATCCAATTTTGGCCACCAGTTGCTTGATTTATTTTAACCAGCCAATAGGAGCTTGTTGTTCATTATTTCTCCAGCAATTTCTCGCCCTGACTGCAAATACTTTACTGCCCCAATTAATGTTTATAACATACAAACTTGAAAGCAAAATCTTCAAGCAAACCACAACATGCAGATTTATACCGGTGCCAGTCAAACGGCCAGAGGGCATTGTGCCCCTCCCCTCGTAGGGCAGACAGAGCTCACCGCTATGCAAATACAGCTTGGGCTGGGTTTTCGGGAGGCGGGTCCGGTCACCTCTTTGGCAACGTGCTGCATAATTATTTGCTTTTCCAACATTCTGGTTGAGTGCGGGAACCACAAATTGCGACGGGCAGTAACGCTCAAATACACTTCAGTTTAGCAGCGAGTTGCTGAAGATAAGCAAAAGTCACAGATGAAGTGCAGTTTAATCAGTGGTCGGATGATTGAAACTGCCGGGCAGTTGGACCCAACCAATAAATGTTAACGTTTCCTTTCCTACAGCGCACATCTACAAGATGCGTTGGAGAGTTTTCTTTTATGTGCCAAACCTTATCGGTAAGTGGATTTTTCAGAATGTATTATATTTTTTAAAAGCGCGGAAATGATTGTAGCGAGTTGTGAACCGATGTTCGGCGCAGATGATTGATGCGCTTCTCCCGGGCGGAAGGGGAGATCATCGCGATGAATGTCGCTGCTGTGTTATGTAAACCGATCTGCCGTCTGCACTTTAATAGGTTTATCGCTTGGATTGCGCCCTCAGAATTGGGGTGTGCGTGTGTTAATGTGCTACAACACGTAACTGTCATGTTGGGAGATGTCATTGGAAGAACCCCTTTATATTCGTTTTATATTTCATTCTTGCAAAATTGTGATTTAAACTGATTCTGCTGTTTCTTGAGAAATTGGAAACGGAAGATGCAGAAATTGGATGAGGAGAAAACTATAAATAATTAACATACACACTTAAAACGTGTGACACTGTTCCTATCGAGCAAAGTGCATGGTACGGTAGGAATAAAACACGCATTGGATTCTCCAATGGAAAATATGTTGTCGAACATCTTTTAAAATAGCTTAGTCACCATTAGTCATCAATCGGATAAGTCGGAAAAATCTATTCACAGTATCCTTTGCGGTACGCTCTGTAATTAATCAAAAAAACAAGACTGGAAACATAACTCGAGTCGGAATTACAAACTGTCAGTAAGATCCCACAAATAGATCCGTTTCCCTTTAGATGATTTGATGGGCATGATCAGCCGCACCTCCGGAGCAGTGAGCCTGGATTGTGAACGAAGATGGGGAAATTCTCCTCCGATGAAGATTACAGCTGAGTTCAGCATTGGTGTGTGCGTTTTCCCTGGCGGGAATTTCTTTTCCCCGTTTTCTTGGAGAACTTAAGGCAAAATGCTACACAAGCAAGAAGTCTGGGAAATTTGCAGTGCTGAAAATACCTCAACCATTCCGGCAGGATCTGTGCAGAGACAATTGGAGTTACTGCTTCAGGTCGATGGCCTTTTACAGAACTGAGAGAAGTTGGGTATAAAGCAGGCTTTAAGTGGGAGGATAGAAGGTCGAAAAGGGAGAAGCAAAAATATTTATCTACAATTCCCAGAAGAGAGGAAGTGAAAACAACAAAATGTTTGAAATGTGAACTAGTAGGATTTTAATGAGAGTTTATAATGATGAGCTGACTTTTGTGTTTCCAGTTTTGTACTCCTTTTTATTAACAATAGCGAGTAGGCCAGAGAATATTTTCAGTGAACAGGTTTTTCCTGCCCACGCAGTTGTGATTAATAATGGCTGAGCTAAAGATGTTCGACAACGTATTTTCCATTAGAGAATTGAGTGTATGTTTTACTCCTATTTCACCATGTATTTTGCTTGAATCAAAAAATGTCTCACGTTTTTAAATTTGCATTTTATTTATGAATACTTTTCTCCTGATCCAATTTCTGCATCTTCCATTTTAAATTGCACGCCCAGGTCCAACTTCAGAACCGATTCAAACCACTATTCTGCAAGAATGGAAATAAAAGCCAAAAATAAGAAGGTTCTTGGGGAAAGCTGCTTAATTGAAATTTTTTAACTTCTGTAGAGTCCTGTAAGTTGTAATGTACTTTGCATCAGGAATAATGCCCCCCATTCTGTTTGTGGAGCTTCATTGGAGGCTGAGGACAGAAGTGTGAGGGGAGGAATTAAGGTGACAAAACCTTGGATTAGAGGGCATGTGCTATCAGGAGAGGCTGGACAAACTTGGGCTCTTTTCTCTGGAGCAGCAGAGGCTGAGGGGTGATCTGTTGGAAGTGTATAAAATTATGAGGGGCATAGATAGGGACAAATGATAGATGGTGGACAAACGTTCCCCATAAGATGAATCTCGATGTACTTGTGTATGGAATGATCTGTCTGGATCGTATGCAAACAAAAGCTTTTTCACTGCATCTTGGTACATGTGACAATAATAAACCAATTACCAATCCAAAGAAAGTAGTGCTGCACCTTGTAACCACTAAATGTGGCCTTAATCAACCACGCCAAAACTTTTGACTGTCTCAACAGGGTGGGACTATGGTTTGTAGAGCCTCAGTAGTCCCCACCTACCTGTACATTTCAGAAAATGTACAACTCTCAGTAGGTACATCAATGCACCAACGCTGTCTGTCCAAAATCCAAGTGCATTGGCAGGATGGACAAAGCAATGAACTCCAATCAAGACTCTAATTGTGTTCAAACAACTCTGGTGGTGAGCCACATCTTGCATTTGGCTGCCCCAGACTCTCAAAGTATAAATTACACCTGGAAGTCTGTCACGGCAAGAGATTTCCAGGAAGTGCTCCTCATTAACTGCTCTAAATGGAAAAGGAGCATCTGGGAAGGCACAGAGCATAGTGTGTCTTTTTGACAGGAGCACATAAAAATCACTGGCAAACAGTGGAACCAGCAAACAACATAGCTAACTACCCACCCACACATCCTGCCAAGTGCCACCTGCCTCCCTGTGACAGAATCTGCAGATTATGCATGGGACTCTTATGCCACCTTGGGCTATGAGGTACTGGAGTGAAATGAAATAGCCCTTGACTTCAAGGGATTGCACAGGAGGAGTCTCCTAGATGGAGGTTAGCAAGACGAGTGGAAAATGTTCCATGGAGTACATTAATCAGAATAGTAAATGATTATAAGATTCATGGCAGGTGGCAAGTTGGAACCAAAATTAAATCAGAAAATGCTGGAAACACTCAGCTGGTCAGGTGGCATCCATGAGAGGCAAAACAATTAATGTTGAAGGTCTGGGACCCTTTGTTTCAGATGTAGATCCAAAATATAGTTGTCCAGGGAATGAAGTGCATTGGTGGATGAATGATTTGGTAACCAGAAGCTTGTAGGCAGGGTGGTTCCAAAAGAGTTGAGGACTCTATTTTAGGTTTTTTTGCTTTTTGTGGTATAAATGGTTTGGACTTGTGTAGAAACAATGACCAGCAAGTTTGCTGATGGTACCAAATTTGGCAGTGTAGTTATTAGTAAGGAAGAATGTTAGGCTGCAGAAACACATCGGTAGACTGGTCAGAGTGACAAATGGAATTTAACCCAGGGAAGTCTGAGGTAATGGCAAAGTAGTAAACCACAAATGACGGGATACCGACAAGTGCAGTGTAACAGAGAGAACTTGGAGTGTGTGTCTATAGATTCTTCAAGTTGGCAATACTAATTAATGTTAAGAAGGCATGTGGAATAGTTGCTTTTGCTGAGTGAAGCGGAGAATGTAGGAGGAGCGAGGTCTTGCTAGAATCATATAAATCCATTAGTCGGCACACAACAGAAGTACTGTGTACCATTCCAGTCACCACATGATGGGAAGAATCTGATAGCATGAAAGTTTACAGAGGAAATTCATGAGGATGTTGTCAGGGTGGCAAGTTTTAATTGAGAAATTAGCAAGACTGGGGTTGTTTCCTGATGAGGTGGAACCATAAAAAGTATCAGCTAACATAATGCCAGGATGGGTTGTTGAGTTGTCAACAGTCTTGTGGGAATGGGATTGATGTTGCAGATGGTTTGATTTGTGTACAAATTAGCACATCGTTCAAACTGTACTGATCAATCTTAGATGAGTGGGTTTTGTCTGTGTTATGACCAATAAATTGTTTTGCTTTCCTCCCATATCTGTGTGGTTTTAAAAATATAGCAGTTTTGCACTAATTCATGGACATTCTGTAACCATCTACCCATTGTACAATTGGAGTGATCAAAGCATGAAGAACAAGCACACTATGTTCTCATTATTCTGATGTGAGTATGCACTGTCTCTGTACAAATAAGTTCAAGCTGTGTTCATAGAAAACACATTACAAGAAACTTTTTTTAACCAAGTATTGGTTTATTATTGTCACTTGTACTGAGGTACAGTGAAAAACTTGTCTTGCATACCATTTGTACAGATCAGTTCATTACACAGTGCAGATACATTGAGTTAGTACAGAGTGCATTGAGGTAGTACAGGTTAAAAAAAATAACAGAGTAAAGTGTCACAGCTACAGGGAAGTGCATTGCAGGTAGACAATAAGGTGCAAGGTCACAACGAGGTAGATTGTGAGGTCAAGAGTCCATCTCAATGTATAAGGGAACCATTCAATAGTCTTATCACAGTGGGATAGAAGCTGTCCTTGAGCCTGGTGGTATGTGCCCTCAGGCTCCTGTATCTTCTGCCTGATGGGAGATGAGAGAAGAGAGAATGACCTGGCAGTGAGAGGTATGGACAGAGTCCACGCAAGGTCAATTATTGGTAATGATTTATTATTGTCACGTACCGAGGTACAGTGAAAAACTTGTCTTGCATATCGTTCGTACGGGTCAATTCATTACACAGTGCAGTTACATTGAATTAGTACAGAGTGCATTGAGGTAGTACAGGTAAAAACAATAACAGTACAAAGTGTCACGGCTACAGAGGAAGTGCAGTGCAGGTAGACAATAAGGTGCAAGGTCACAAGGTAGATTGTGAGGTCAGAGTTCATCTGATCGTAAAAGAGAACCATTCAATAGTCTTATCACAGTGGGATAGAAGCTGTCCTTAAGCCTGGTGGTGTGCCCCTCAGGCTCCAGTATCTTCTATGTGATGGAAGAGGAGAGAAGAGAGAATGACCTGGGTGGGTGGGGTCTTTGATTATGCTGGCTGCTTCACCAAGGCAGTGAGAGATAGAGTCCAAGGAGGGGAGGCCGGTTTCCATGATGTGCTGGGCTGTGTCTACAACTCTCTGCAGTTTCTTGCGGTCCTGGGCAGAGCAGTTGCCATACCAAGCTATGATGCATCCAGATAGGATGCTTTCTATGGTGCATCGATAAAAGTTGGTGAGTGTCAAAGGGGACATATTGAATTTCTTTAGCCTCCTGAGGAAGTAGAGGTGCTGGTGAGCTTTCTTGGCTGTGGCATCTATGTGATTTGACCAGGACAGGCTATTGGTGATGTGAATTATATCTGTAGCCTTAATTTTAAAATTCTCTCTTTGTTTTCTAACCAATGACAGAAATTGAAGTTGAGACTTGGCCTGCTGTACTTCAGAGAACAGTAATTCCTACATGGTTTTAAATGTACTAAATTTGCAATGTTATTCAGAAAAAACTAAGAGTGCAAATTGTATGTAACAGTTCTACAATAGGTATGCTCCATTGAGGTAGAAGGAACTTTTAATCTGCAACTCAAACATGCTGCTTTTAAACTGAAAATATTGCCACTGTGTGAAATTAATGACTTAGATTTGGGGGCACAAGCCACAATTTCGAAATCTGTGGACAACACAAAATTCAGTAATGTTATGAACTGTGAGCATTGTGATAAATTGAGGCAGGATAGAAACAGGCTGGTGGAATGAGCAGACGTGGCAGATGAAGATAAATGCAAGAAATGTGAAATGATGCATTTTGGTAGGTAGAATCGGGAGAGACTATAGAATAAAGGATACTCTTCTTTAAAGTTGGGTGGAGGAGTAGCAGGGGTATGAGTGCACAAGCCATTGAAAGTGGCAGAACAGGTTGGAAAAGTGGCTAATGAACCATATACAATTCTGGGCTTTATCAATAGAGGCATTGAATGTAAATCCAAGGAAGTTGTGCTGAACCTTTTACAAAAACATTGGTCTGGCCTCAATTGGAGCATTGTGTTCAATTCTGGTCCTCTCATTATAGGACAATATTAGAGAGAGTCCAGAGAAGATTTATGAGAATGATTCCTGGGTTAGGGAACTACAGTCACAAAGATGACGGGCTGGGACTATTTTCTTTGAGAAGAGGGAGATGATAGAAGTACATAAAATGATGAGGGATCTGGACAGTGGATAGTGGGAGGCTTTAAATGTAGTAAATTTGCAATGTTATTCAAAAAAACTAAAAGTGCAAATTGTATGTAACAAATACTACAATAGGTATGTTCTGTTGACGTAGAAGGTACTTTTATTCTGCAACATTATGCTTTGGAACTGAAAACATTATTGCCACTGTGTGAACTTAATGATCTATCATATATGGTATGATGTATAATGATCTCTCATGTATCACCATAAATTCCCCTTAAGTGGGGGAAAAAAATTGCAGCGCTGTGTAGAAGGAGCCAGGGTGGTCTGGTAGAGGGCCAACATGGATCAGGTGGCTGAATGGTTTCAGCAGAAGAGACAATTCTGTAACTTGCCCAGCCTTTAAAGGAAAGATGGTGAAAAGTATGTTTCAAAACTTGAGTAAATGTTCAGATACCATAGATTTTGATTTGTCCTGTTATGAAAAGTTAAAATGTATGTGAGATGGGGCAGCACCAAGTTTGTTATGTCAACATACTCTGCTTTAACTAAATCCAGGTGATTTTTGTTTTCAGGCTACATAAGGATAATCCTACTGCTGATTAGCTCGTGGGCTTTCAATGATCCTGTATTGTTTATTCCCTGCTATGTGATATCTATTATTCTTGATGGTAAGTGTTCATCTTTAAAATGTTATCCATCGGAGGAAGGAAAAATTCTAGAAAAAACTGAAGTTACTTTAATGTCTGAGGCTTCCTATGTTGGGTGTTGCAGCTCACAGATGTTGCTAGTTCTCTTAATTGTTGGAAGTTACCGCTTATGTTGGTTTCATGTTAGTAATGCATAAGCTTCCTCTTTATTATTAATAAAAAATAAAACTTCCCTTTAGTTGATGGTTCTGTTTTAAGCGTTGAAGTACTTAAATGTTTGTGGTTTTTTTTATTTCTAAAGATGTTTCTTTTAGGAAAAACTGAACCTGGTTGTGTGACACAGAAGGGAAGGGGGAGAAGGGGAGAGCGGTAGTGGTAGGAGATTCAACAGTAAGGGGTTTAGACAGGAGGTTCTGTGGACATGAAAGAGACTCCTGGTTGGTATGTTGCCTCCTGGGTGCCAGGGTCTGGGATGTCTTGGATCGGGTCCACAGCATCCTCAAGGGGGAGGATGAACAGCCAGAAGTTGTGGTACATATTGGTACCAATGACATGAGTAGGAAAAGAGATGAGGTCCTGAAGAGGGAATATAGGGAGGTCGGTAGGAAGCTGAAAAGCAGGACCTCCGGGGTAGTAATTTCTGGATTACTGCCTGTGCCACGCACCAGTGAGGGTAAGAATAGGTTGATTTGGCAGATGAATACGTAGCTGAGGAGTTGGGGCAGGGTTTCAGATTTGTGGATCATTGGGATCTCTTCTGGGGAAGGTACAACCTGTACAAAAGGGATGGGTTACACCTGAACTGGAGGGGGACCAATATTCTTGTGGGCAGGTTTTCTGGAGTTACTGGAGAGGATTAAAACTAGTTTGGCAGGGGGATGGGAACCTGAGTGATGGGTCGGAGGTTGGTGCATTTAGTGTACAAGTAGATGCAGAGTGTAGAAAGACTGAGGAAGGACAGGCAGTTGAAAGGGCAAGATTGTAGTCAGTTGGATGGGCTAAAGTGGGTCTACTTTAATGCGAGAAGTATCAGGAACAAGGGTGATGAACTTAGAGCATGGGTAATGTTGTGGCCATTACAGAGACTTGACTATCACAAAGACAGGAATGGCTGCTGGATATTCCGGGGTTTAGATGTTTCAAAAAGCACAGGGACAGAGGTAAAAGAGGTGGGGGAGTGGCTTTGCTGATCAGGGACTGTGTCACAGCTGTAGAAAGAGAGGATGTCCTGGAGGGATAGTCTTCTGAGTCCGTGTGGGTGGAAGTCAGAAACAGGAAGGGAGTGATTGCTCTATTGGGAGTCTTCTACAGATCCCCTAACAGCAGCAGAGACACTGAAGAGCAGATCGGGAGGCAGATTTTGGAAAGGTGTAAAAATTACAGGGTGGTTGTTGTGGGTGATTCCCTAATATTGATTGGCACCTCCTGAATGTAAAGGGGATAGATGGGGCAGAGTTTGTTAGGTGTGTCCAGGAAGGATTCCTGACACAGTATGTGGACAGGCCGACTGGAGGAGATGCCATACTGGACCTGGTACTGGGCAATGAGACTGATCAGGTTTCAGATTTCTCGGTGGGAGAGCATTTTGGAGACAGTATTTAATTGGGGGAGGGGGAATTATGATGCTATTAGGCAGGAACTTGGGAGCGTAAATTAGGAACAGATGTTCTTGGGGAAGTGCACAATGGGAATGTGGATGTTGTTTTGGGAATACTTGCATGGGGTTCTGAATAGGTTTGTCCCATTGAGGCAGGGTAAGGATGGTAGAGTGAAGGAGGACGACCAGAGTGAGAGTACGACTGATCAGGGATAAAAGAGGAAACGTGCCTGGAGTCGGAAGAGGTCGGGGAGGTCCTTAATGAATACTTTGCTTCAGTGTTCACTAGTGAAAGAGACCTTGACGATTGTGAGGATGGCGTACAGCAGGCTGGTACGCTAGAGCATGTCGATGTGAGGAAAGAGGATGTGCTGGAACTTTTGAAAAACATTAGGATAGATAAGTCACTGGGGCCGGATGGGAAATATCCAAGGTTATTAAAGGAAGCAAGGAAGAGATTGCTGCGTCTTTGCTGATGATCTTTGTGTCCTCACTGGTCAGATGATTGGAGGGTGGCAAATGTTCCTTTGCACAAGAAAGGGAGTAGGGATGACCATGGGAATTACAGGCCAGTGAGTGTTACTTCAGTGGTGGGCAAATTACTGGAGAAGATTCTTCGAGACAGGATTTATGGGCATTTGGAGAAGCATGGGCTGATTAGGGATAGTCAGCATGGCTTTGTGAGGGGCAGGTCATGCCTCATGAGCCTGATTGAATTCTTTGAGGATGTAACAAAGCACATTGAAGGCAGAGCAGTGGACGTGGTGTACGTGGATTTTAGTAAGGTGTTTGATAAGGTTCCTCATGGAAGGCTCAATTCAGAAAGTCAGGAGGCATGGGATCCAGGGAAACCTGGTTCTGTGGATTCAGAATTGGCTCACCTACAGAAGGCAGAGGGTGGTTGTAGATGGAGCGTATTCTGCCTGGAGGTCCGTGACCAGTGGTGTTCTGCAGGGATTTATTCTGGGACCCCTGCTCTTTGAGATTTTTTAAAAATATAAATGACTTGGATGAGGATGTGGAAGGGTGGGTTAGTAAGTCTGCAGATGACAAAAGGTTTGTGGTATTGTGGATAGTGTAGAAGGTTGCTGTAGGTTACAACAGGACATCAATAGGATGCAGAGCTGGGCTGAGAGGTGGCAGAAGGCATTGAACCTGGAAAAGTGTGAAGTGATACACTTTGGAAGATCAAATTTGAAGTCAGAATACAAGGTTAATGGCAGGACTCTTAGCAGTGTGGAGGAATGGGAATCTTGGGGTCCACGTCCATAGATCCCTCAAGGTTGCCGCGCAGGTCGATAGGGTTGTTAAGAAGGTGAATGGTGTGTTGGCCTTAGTTGGGGGATTGAGCTCAAGAGCCGTGAGGTAATGTTGCAGCTCTATAAAACTCTGGTTAGACCACACTTGGAGTATTGTGTTCCGTTCTGGTCACTTCATAATAGGAAGGATGTGGAATCTTTAGAGAGGATGTGGAGGTGATTTACCAGGATGCTGCCTGGAATGGAGAGCATGTCTTGAGAGGATAGGTTGAGCGAGCTAGGGCTGTTCTCTTTGGAGAATAGGAGAATGAGAGGAGACTTGATAGAGGTGTACAAGATGATAGGAGGCATAGATCGAGTAGACTTTTTCCCAGGGTGAAAATGGCTAACATGAAGGGGCATAATTTTAAGGTGATTGGAGGAAGGTATGGGGGGGGGGGGGATGTCAGGGGCAAGTTCTTCACACAGAGAGTGGTGGGTGTGTGGAAGGCACTGCCGGCAGAGGTGGTGGAGGCAGATACATTAAGGACATTTAAGAGACTCTTAAATAGCCATATGAATGATATAAAAATGGAGGGCTATGTGGGAGGGAAGGGTCAGATAGATCTTAGATCAGGATAAAATGTCGGCACAACATCGTGGGCTGAAGGGCCTGTACTATGCTGTGCTGTAATGTTCGATATTCTATGTTTAGTTCAAAAGATGTCACTGTAATTGGGTCTTGAGGTAGAATTCATTTTCCAATCTTCATTTATTATTAAAGTTATCAACTGTTAATCTTGTCAACATTTTACTTTATTGACAATATAATCTGTATGCTTGGGAACAATGTGTCCACATTTCTTTGATATGCGTTTTACCCTTTCACTTGTCACCTTGGTTTAAGCTTGGGGTTTCTTCCTGCACAGTTCCTACTCAACCATATTCAGAAGAGGAATGTGTTATATTAGTTAAACCACACCCTTGGGTTTTCCTGTCTTAAGACTTCTTGATTAGAGCTCCGCGCAAAACTAAATCATACTCGCAATGCCTACTGGTAAACTATATCCAGTGACATTGTTCAGAGCACTGGAAACACAGTAACATTTTTGCTTACAGGAAGATTTGATCATGTGTATTGTGCTCTTAACATTGTTCAATTGTATACATGAATTGCCAGTTATTGAAATATATCAAATACTTAATTGACATTTTTACTGGGGGTTCATTCCAAATGAAGGTAATATATTTCTGTAATTCCATTTAAAGTTTGCTAATGTCAGACTCTCATTCTACTAACACAGTTTAAGAAATTAATATTGGGTTTTTTCATAACCTTTTCTCCCAGAAAAAGGGGTTTAAGTTTCCCTGATGGTTCAGTTTGAGTCAGTGCATTAAGCTCTCTGTTTCTTGCTATGTGGAACTAAAAGTCATCATTGCTTTTTAATTCTTTCTTAGTCATTATTCTCTTTTTAAAGATAGGATGCTCATATTTGCACACAATATTTCTGAATATGCTGTCTTATTTCAAGGTTTTATTTTCTACATAAAAAATTTAAATGCTATGTTTGAGTGAAAAGTTTGTTCAAATAGGTTTTAAGCACTTGATCGAGCAGCAGATTGAATGCTAGGAACTTGGCGTTGATGCTAGTGCCCCCAAAGTTTAAAAATAAGCAATAACAACAAGCTTGGTAATAAATACTTCAAGCATTGCACCCGGAGAACACGGATCTTGGGCACTTTATTGGGTTTTCTGGCCTATTCTGTTTCTTCTGGTTGTTAACAAACAGACATTAAAAGTAAGGACAGCAACACACAATACTAGCCAGGCTTTAAAATGTCACGCACTGAATGAAAGCTTCTTGTGCATCTCTGAATGAAGTGAATGAGTGGAGGAGGATAGTTACTTCAAATTTGTTATGTTTAAGTACACAAAATGACCGACTGATATGGGAGCCAAAATATGTTCAGTATTTTCTATTATTACATGAAGACAAGCTAAATTTTGTTATGAATTTGATCATGGGTAATGTTCTTTATGATTAATTGGTATTTGCAAAGTTGAGCTACTTAATTTGTATCTTGGCTTGTTTCAGCATGTGTTTTCTCAGTTCATCTTTCAAAGGAGAACTGCAAGTATGAAAGATTCCTTATTTTCATAAGGAGGTCTTGCTGTTACACTCCTGGTTACAACATGATGGTATAGTTAATTATTATGCAGCACAAGTACATCCAACTACATGATGCACGAAGTACAGGGAAGTGGCTAGCACCACTACACCTGAGCACACTTGTCCAATTTGTAATATACGGTATCTTTTTACAAGCTAATTGTACGGCCAGCTTTAATGTGAAGGTGAATTCTTATTTATAAACTTGTATCTGTTTAAATATTTTCAGTTAATATATACAACTTATTTCCATTTTGACAATTGAATGTGTGCCTGTAATCAATCTTCAACTATCTCCTACTTGCAAATTTTGCAGTAGCAATTTTAAATTCATTTCATTAGCTTGACCTAATATTCTTAACAAAAATACAAATTAACACTGCCAGGCCAGATTCTTGATTGTGTAATTAATCATTATAAAGGACAAAGTAATACATTATCATTGGAAGCTAGCAATTTCAATGAGGTTGGGTGTACACTTTTTGTCAAGTGGTTCTACTTTGTCCAAAACCCACTCAGAATACAATAAATACTTAAACTATTGTCTGTGCTGGAGTTCACTCAAACCAACAGTGTGATGATATTTGTGGTGAGATGGTCTGTATTTCCATAAAATCTCATCAAGAGAATCTGTTTTAAGTAGTCTCCATTATTAGTATTATTGAACGGTTTTCTATATTGACACAGTTATTAATTACATGGATTATTTTTATAATTATTTCAGCATTTAAAGGTGTTCTCTCCAAATGGGCAGAGACACCCCCCTCCACAAATCTACTCTAGTTAATAGTCCCAGAATCAAATACTTCCCATTGATCAGTTTATTCCTATTAGTAAACTTACAATTATTTCAAAATGCTGACATTTGAAGAAAATTTACATTGCAAGTAGTAATTATTTATGTTTTCAAATAATTTGAAGATGTATGAGAAATAGCTTGCCACTTCTGAAGAGTATGTTGGCTGCACATCGTTAATCTTGGGTGGTTAGGAACAGGAATAAACTATTTCAGCCACTTGAGTCTGAAGCCAGCAACTGCATCATAAGAACTTCAGCATTCTTTGGTTCTGTGAACTGTAATACCCTGGGCTAGTAGAATATGCACAACTATATTTTTATATGTCCAGCTTCCCAGATGCTGGTACCTGCTTGTGAATTCAATTGAAATGCAGTACATCGGTGGCTGAAAACACATTACTATTCATCTGGAGATTGATAATGGGACAAGATTATTCACCTAAAATTTAGTGCACACAACTCAGAAGTTAATATTTGCTTTTTCAGCAGCTTTGAGGCCCAGCTTATCAATTCTTGCTGAAGACCAAAATCCTATACTGTTGGCATATTGGTTAGCAGTGATTTAGAATGAACGTAGGATCTGATGACATATTTATAATACAAGGATACATAGAAATGTATTAGATGGATACTTTAGTTTTAGAAGTCTGCCATTCCTGCTTGCTCTTGTAAAGGGAAGGCAGAATGAAAGAAACCAGGAGGAAGTCTTCAGCTAATGGCTCGCAAGTGTTGCTACAGAAGCACATTCTTGGATGTGTGGATGGTGCATTTGTGTCAGAAAAGGCAGCTGACAAACCTGTATTTTGTTGAAATGAGATGAAAAGAAAGATCACTTGAAGAGCAAAGGAAACCACCTGGGTTTTGACCCAATGTTGTTCTTGGACCTCTTGTCTGTATTGCAGAATGTTCTACCTTAGAATTGATTGTCAAATCCACAAGGACTGATGTAGTGATGATTCACAAGTATCTGTAAAAGGTCCATCTTTCCTTCCTTCTGTGGGAAGTTCTCTTTTATTCCCATAAAAATGTATTGTTTTGGCCTAGAGTGTCTGACCAAGGATGGCCTGACATGAGGCAAAGTGCGTATGAACTGTTTTCTCCAAAGTATATTTTTTTAGGTGAGAACAATTCCATGTAATCTCCATTGTAACTGATGGTAATGCGGAAAGCCTGATGCTTTCATGGTGCTGACTGATGGAAAGTCTGAAGTTGACTTGATGCAACTTACTGGTCCTTTGACAGATGAAGACTTTCAGTCGGGCATCTTGTTCAGTGATCATACAGAACATTCATTTCACTCTGCCAAATGGTGCATTTTCTTTTTATTACCAATTTCAACAGGTGGCAAAAAGGAAGAAACTACATGGAGTGCAGCCAAGAAAATTGAGAAATCAGTGACAAATGTTTATAAATTGCCTTACAGTCGTCAGCATGAAAGCTGTAATCCTATTATATATGAAAGTGGTAGGGCATAAGCTTTACTTGCCAACACTAACTTATAGTATGTTGTGTACAAAATTGATTATCTTGTTTAACACTTCTTAAATCGCACTCTTACTCACTTTTCCATATATTTTCATGAGATGCTAATTTACAAAATGTTTCAAACATTGCAGGGTTTGATGGATTTGCAGCTCGTCGGTTAAATCAGATATCTGAATTTGGAGCGTGGTTTGATGTGGCCATCGACAACTTTGGGCGTAGCATGTTGTGGAACTTGCTCTATGATGTAAGTGCACAACTGGTCTTAGCTGTGAAAATGACTGTGCAGACAAGAGCACATTCCAATTGTGACTTGCATTGCCAGTTCTTCCAATATGCTTGGGTAGAATGGAGAAATGCACAAGATAAATGCAAAGAGAATTTACTACACTAACTTAACCGTCATCGTTTCTTGGGTTGGAAGCTATAAAAATGAGGTGTGATTTAAAGTACTAGGACCACTTCCATTGCAGTAGAGAAAACCATGAGGCTATTTAATAGAGATGATAAAATTATCACCACAAATGTATTTCTTCATTTTAGGGAGTCTTTCATGCAAAAACAAAAATAATCATTTTAATATCCCAACTAGGAGTGAGGAGAGGTTGGAGGAAACTTAGTTGCAGAGTGGGTTGTTGAGTTAGTGAACACCTTGCTGCCCAGAGTAGTTGAGTCAGTGATAATTTTTACTTTGGAAGAAAAAGCAAGCAAACACTTCTGTAGAACATACAGGTGTTAGGCTAAGGGAAAGATCAAAGTCGTTCTGAAATCAAAATAGCATGGATACTTTAAATTTGAAATTGGGAACTGCTGGAAATAGTGGGTCAGAAGCATCCATGAAAAAATATAAACTTAATGTTCAGGTTGATGATCATTCATCATTTTCAACAGATGTAGGAAAGAGCCATCAAAGATATGGGCAAAAATGACCTTATTGTAAAATTCTATGAAAAAAGATTGCAGATAAATTGCTTGTTTTACTTTTTTCCCCAGTGGGGTCATTTTATTAGTAGCCTGGAATGGTTGGTTTTCGTTTGTACACATGGCTCCATGGGAGGCGACTGGAAGAACAAGTTTGAGAATAGTCCTTGGTGGGTTCGGAAAACCATGTCCAATGGTATGTTAATTACTTCATTAAAAACATTTACATTAGAAATTGTACAGGTGGAAAATTACAACTTCAATTTGGTTGTCAACTACCATAAATATTTAATTAAGGATGATTCAAGTAAGAATTATAGGCATGGTCAGTGTGATTAGGCATGGTCTCTTTTTGTCTTTTTGGGGTTAATGTGAAAGACTTGTTACTGGAAACCTTAATGAAAGGAACTTCAGCATTTGAATCTTTTTGAACAAGTGTACCGGTTTGTGCACTTTATATAATTCACCATCTTGTTACTGGACAACTGCTTCACCTGACACAGATCATTTAGCTTGCAGACATTAGCCTGGTGAACTATTTTATTTCATTTCATGTTCAGGAGAGCACGGTGTGAACCCTGACTAATGCATTGGAACTAAGGCTTTATTGTTAAATCTGTCCATGGGTGCCATTTAAAAGGCACTGAGTAAATACATAGAATGTTTAAACTGCGTCAGGTGTCTGTGATTGGAGTACTTTTATCAGGTCTTCTGCTTTCCCTGAAAGCTCTAGTTTGAGTTGAGAATCAAACAAGGAACACATTGTCTCATTGGTATTCCTTTCATTATAGGAATAAACTTTTAAAATAAGGTTGTTTAAAGGTATTCTCAACCTTAGTGTATATGAATTGCCTTATAAATTACACTGAGTGTAGCCCTCTAAGTAAATACTGGAAATCTGTGGAGAGGAGCAAAGTTAACATTTCAGGTTGACTATTTTTCATCTGAACTGATTAGGTGGGAAAAGTGTTTTTTTTTAAGTTGCAGAGAAGGGAGAGGAGTGGAAAGAACAAAGGGAATGTCAGTGATGGGGTGCAGACCAAGAAGATCCAGATGATGGAAATGCTGCTGCTATCTAGAGGAGGGTGGTGAATGTTTGTTAATTGTAGATGAACTGTTTGGAGGAGGTTAAATGGAGGGCAGGAGGAAAAAACAATGCTGGAACAGTGAAACGCAGAACATGGCAGTAGCTGGAAATATTCAGCACACACATCAGCAGCATCTGTGGAGTGAGCAATACTCAGTTAATGTTACACATGGATGGCCATGTATATCACAACTGGAAGCACATGGTCATCCCTGCAGACTGCTTGTACAACACCTCCACTCAGTACCCAGTCTTGTTTTTTCCAAAAGAGATGATATCATGAGCACTGAATTAAATTGGAAGAAATTAATTGCTGCTTCACATGGAAGGACTGTTTAAGTCCCTGGATGGTGAGGAAGGAAGATGTGCAAGGGCAGGTGTTGTAGCTCTACTGGTTGCATTGGAAAGTGCCACGTGAAGGGGAGTGGTGTTGGAGATGGAATAGTGAACCAGGGAGTCACAGGGAATGGTTTCTTCAGAATACTGAAAGTGGAAGGGAGATGTGTCTGGTGCTGGCAATTCCATTTAATGTAGTGGAAACTACAGAGTCATCCATTTATGATGGAGGTTGGCAGCGCAGAAGTGAGGATAAGAGGAGCTTCTCTATCTGGAGGGGGGGGGGGCGGACAGAATTTTACTTCCAGTATTTTATACTAGTACCGAAGATACCCAGATACTTCTAGATACCTGCCATTTCTGATCTTTAGCTGGCTACAAAGATGTACCTAGTTGTGAGAACAGGAAACCATTTTACCCTTTTGTATTTTCCACTTTCTTCTCCATCTGCAACCATCATTGGCAAAGTACTTGAGACCCATAGTCATAGCTTTCCCATACGTTGAGATGCAATTGAGTTTCCTGAATTTGTTATTGATAGTCAGTAACTATTCCGGAGAAAGTTTTGATGTTTCATTGAGCACAGATGCATAGTTTGATTTTTTTTTAAAATATATGAAATATAGTTCAACCCTAGTTCCTTAATTTGTCAGGCAATTATTGGAAGTTGGTAACTAAATACTTGATGGAGGAAGTTGTTGTTATTTAATGGCACATTCAGATATGCAAACCAGTGTTTGTTGGGGGGAAGGGGGGGGTGCAGAAATACTAGGGCATCCATTTTAATGTGTGCATAGGCTAACAACTTGTGAAGAACATATACTCCAGAAAATGAACGCTTTGCATTACTTGACCATTAGTTTTGCAAATAGAGCATCTCGCTATTAACTCTAAGTTTAATATACTTTCTCCATTTGCAGAGTAATTGCCCATTAAACTAGCCAAAGGAAGTTGAGTCTAAACATTAATGTCCTTGGGACTGTAAGGGCAAGGAAAACATCTGAGTTTTCTTTTAATGCCTGTAGATCAGTATGAATATATTTTCAGATAATGAACCATATGAAGGAAAAGTAAATTTTATTCCAAATCCAATTCTTAACCCATACTTTTTCTCCACATTGAATTCAACATTGTAATTTACTCTCCACATTCCTTCCTCAGTTTCTTGTCCCTTTAAATCCTTACCACTCATTTGGTTGATCCTGAAGCTCAAGGTTCCCATTGGCATTGCTTTGGAGAAAAAGCTTCCACTCTTAAATTGCCAAAGGTAAAGGGAAATGGCTTAACTAGCTGAGTATATTGTAAGATTCCCCCTTTCAGGAAATGCTAACCTAAAGAAAATTTTAAACATGAATAGTTTAGTAGAATACTGTCAGTGCATCTGTTCATTATGCAGCAAGGACAGGGGTGGAGTCTTGTTTTTTTAAGGCAAAATTCTTCAACTGCATTGTTTCTAAATTAACTGTTTATTAGAACAAAAAGCTAAATTTTCATGGCATTTATGCTCTATGTATGTGTCCATGACAATAAACTTTAACTAAAAAAAAATGACATTCAATACATGGAAGTAATGTCCTTTGCAGGTGAATGACAAAATTACTGTATAATTTAAGCAAAGCCAAACTATAGTAGTGTTTCTAAACCTATTTTTGCAGTTAAATCTTTAGTAGAACTAGGGAAGAGCAAAATTAATCCCATTAATTTGATCTTTTTGATTTCTGTGGAAATGGAGATTATATTTCATAAGTTACATGACAATACCCAAATTGTGGTTATTTTTGCATACAGAATCTTAATTCATGTGGGTTATACAACTACATGAACAGATTCTCATTTTATATTTTTGAAATGATTCAACATTTGTCTTCTAAATCTAGATTAAAATAATATCCAGTCTTAAATTGATAATTAAAATGTGTATGAGGTGGAAAAATTGTAGTTATTGGTAAATTTTAAGCTGAGACTTTTGTCCATTTAAATTAAAACAGCAAAATGGAGAGTACATAATGGGGAATTATTTTGATGTGTATGAAACTTCAGTCCACCTGACCATAGACTGTCACCATGCTGAACTCCTCCAGTTGGATGCCATGTTGATAATGTACAATTTTTATGAATTGTTTCTTTTGTAGAACGAGTATATATGAAGATAGAAGACAGCTTGTGGATAAGTTTTGTGCCCTGAGATAGCATTGATAATGTGGTACATTTTTTTTTAACTGCTCCAATAAGCTGCTTCCTCTGCAGAATTGGATGGAGGTAGAATGTGGGTATGTTCTTGGCCCTTGATACCACATTTTAGTGCTTAAATAAGCTGGTTCCTCTTTCAGCTTGGGTTTATAGTGAGAAGTAAAACATGTGGTTAAGTTCTCTTATGTCTGTGCTGTTATAAAGCAGCTGGACCTGTCAGGGGTAACTGCCACTTGTATGCATGTATAATTAAGAGAAAGTTTCTTGCTTCTATCTATTTGCACACTTGATGCAGGATAGCTGGGATTGCACGTTAGACCCTGTTGTGTGGAAATTGGCAGTCCTGGGGTAAAACTAAGCTTTTGCAAATCCATGTACTCAGTATTTTACTTGGCACTTGCTGTGTTCTGAGGAGTGCCAATAAAATCAGTGATTAAAAAGGATCAATGTGGCATTGTACATAGAGATCTGTGTTACTGACATTGGCAGGAAGTTGGCATGAATCTTGCTTGTGAGGGTAAGTGTTGGATGTGCTGGAGTGAGTGGTGTGGTTGTTCAGTGCTGAGATCCTCATTGGGACGGTGAGTGCATGCCATTGCTGGGGATAGGCAATAGCATGGTTAATATTACCAGAGAAATTCCTGGGCTGTGCAGACAAAGAAATGGGGAGGTCAGTAGCTTCTATCACATCCATCAAGAGATGATGAAAGAGACTACAGGCTCCAGCTGGTCAGTCACCACATGGAGCAGCCGATGTTAGTCCCTACAAATGCCCCACACACATTGTGGTGGCCAGGGTACAGCCCTAATCCCCATACCACATTGCAGAGTGGCCGCACCACTCGTCCCAGCCTATCAAACTCCAGCGGTTGCAGGCAGCATTTCCACTCTAAGCCATAGCTGATTACATTGCCGGGGAACAGCAGTGGAGTGCATTAAATTGTACCAGATTCTCAGAGAGCACAGCCTGAGCAGATGTTTTTTCTTTTAAAATAAAGTTGGGGGGGGGGGGGTGGACCTGTGAGGGTTTGGTAATGAATCAGTGAGTACCAATATAATCCACATCTGCTACAACAAATGCCTGTTCCCTATTAAATTGAGTGCCTGGCAGAAGCCAAGGAGCTTAAAGGGACAGAAGTGCTGCTTGGGTCAGTGGGAAATCTCTCTCTATCTCTCTCTCTCTCTCTCTCTCTAGGTGAGTGGCTGTAGAACTGCATCATAATCTAGAGAAGGACAGTAGGAATCTAGATCTGTGTTTTTGACCATAACTTCAACACCAGCTTTGTTTTCTAATGTACTCATTTGAAACATTAAGTACATAAAACAGATAAAGAGCTATGGTTTGACCATAAGATGCTGATGAGGCTGCATTTGGAATATTGTGTGCAGTTTTGGTCACCCTGCTATAGGAAAAATACTATTAAACTGGAAAAAGTGTGTTAAAGATTTTCAAGGATATTTCCAGGACTTGAGGGACTGAGTTTCGGGAGAGATTAGACAGGCTAGGACTTTATTCCTTGGAGTGTAGGAGACCGAGAGGTGATCTTAGTAGGTGTATAACATCATGGGCGTAGATAGAGTGAAATGTACTCAGGGTTGGGGAATCAAGAACTAGATGGCATTGACTTAAGGTGAGATGGGGAAAGATTTAACAGGAACTTGGAGGAGCAACTTTTTTTTAAAAAGGGTGGCATGTATGTGGAATGAGCTGCCAGAGGAAGTGGTTGAGTCGGCTACAATAACAACTTTTAAAGAAAATTGGACAGGTATGTGGATAGGAAAGATTTAGAAGGTTACAGCCAAATGCTGGCAAATAGTCATAGAGCAATACAGCATGGATACAGGCCCTTCGGTTCAATGAGTTCATGTCAACTATGGTACCTACCCATCTAGTCCTAATTTCCTTTGTTCTGCTCATATCCTCATGTCCTGCCCCTGCATGTACCTGTCCAAGTGCTTCTTAAATGATACTACTGTACCTGCCTCAACCACTTCCTCTGGCAGCTCATTCCATACCCTCTGCATGGAAAAAGTCACCCCTCAGGTCCCTTTTTAAATCTTTCCCCTCTCACCCTAAAGCCATGCCCCCTAGTTTTGGACTCCCTACCCTGAGGTAAAGACTGCAACCATCCACTTTTCTATGCCCCCTCATGATTTTATAAATCTCTAAGATCACCCCTCATTCTCCTACACTCTGAGGAATAAAGACCTAGCCTGGCCGACCTCTCCCTGTAACTCTGGCCCTCTAGTTCTGGCCACATCATCAAATCTTTTCTGTACTCTCTTTCCAGTTTAACCACATCTTTCCTATAACAGGGTGACCAAAACTGTGCACAGTGCTCCCAGTGTGGCCTCACCAATGACTTGTACAACGGCAACACAATGTCCCAACTCCTGTACTGTGTCCTTTTCATCTCCCTATCTACCTATGACACCACTTCCAATGAACTATGCACTTGTACTCCTAAGTTCCTCTGTTCCATCACACTCCCTAGTGCCCTACAAGTCCGACACTGGTTTGACAAAATGCATCACCTCGCACTTATCTGTACTGAAATCCATTTGCCACTCCTCAGCCCACTTCCCTAACTGACCAAGATCCCCGCATAATTTACAATAACCTTCTTCACTATCAACAACACCTCTTAATTTCGTGTTATCCACAAACTTACTAATTGAGCCTTATGCATCTTCATCCAAGTCATTTACATAAATAACTAATAACAAGGGTCTCAACACTGACTGGTCACCAGCCTCCATTCTGAGAAACAACCTTCAATGACCACCCTCTTGCCTATTTTGAACCCACCTAACCTTCCAGACCAGCCTGCCATGCAGGACCTTGTCGAAGGCCTTGCTAAAATCCAAATAGACAACATCCACTGCCACTGTCCACAAATGGGACTAGTTTAGATGGGCATCTTGGTTGGCATGGACCAGTTCAGCCAAAAGGCCTGGTTTTTTTTGCTATGACTATGACACACATGGGGGTTAAAATCTATACATTGAAGTTTTCTCTGAGGTATGAGATTCTAATCTGATAGTTCCTATCAAATTTTAAAAATTTTTGCATTTTGCAGTCAAAAACAAATGTAACTTTCACATTGGGAATCAGCCTTTCCCATTTTTGGACCTGATACAAGTTTTTAATAACTTGGGTGTAGCTGGCTGACACCTTGGCATTTCAGTACACATTCATGGGAGGATTCCTCCATTTCACACCACTCCCAGCCCTGCTAGTTTTTGGAACTGCTGAGCAGGGAAAGGAGAATTCCCCCCCCCCCCCCCCCCCCCATGTGCGTGACGGAGGATTGGAGTGACACTAACAGTTTCCCCACAACCAGTTTCAGCCAGCCAAAGAGCAGCATTGCTGAGGAACTGGGAATAAATCCAGACAAAGAAATCTAATGCAACTTGACTCCAGGACAAGGCTTTAAATAAAGTAGTTACAATATTTTCCCCTTTACATCAATTAGTTAAAAATTCTGTCCAGTCCTAAAGTAACCACAAGAAATTTTATAAAAGTAAGTCTATACTGAAACAATGGCTCTAATTTTGCCAATGTAAATTTTGGTACACTTTGTAATTTGAGTGAGAGTCCAGTTCCTAACTTGCTGGCTGAGTTCCACTGGTGATTTCCTGGCTGTCCTCTGCATCTGGACTCCTAGTGAAATCCAATGGTTGAGAAAGAGCTTGCTGAGATTCCCCAGCACTCAATCCTGTTCATTTCAGTGGGGATTATAAGATTGTGGGAAGCAGCTTTGATTGTTCTGTATGGTTAAGTGTTCTTAGAAAATTTTTTTTTTATATAGTTAATTCAAAGCCAGGTTTGAGGCTTCACTGTGTGTCAAAGGTTTCAAAGGGATTTTTTAAGGTGGGGTTTATTTTGCCCTCCTCATGCCACCTGCCACTCAAGCTCCTACTACTGCTCAGGGCCTTGTGACTGGTTCAGAAGCACCTGGGCCAGTGTTATTAGCAACTTTGTTGAAGGACTGTGAAGGTAACTTGGAATGTGATGGTAGGTGCCACTCAGGTCAAAAGGGCATCTGTGCTTTCATCACACAGTACATCATATTCCATATAGTCAGGATACTCATTGGAATGTGGGACTAGTGGAGGAGTAGAGTTTGCCTAGTAAGTTTGAGATTTCCATATTTGTGTGGGAATCCCAAAACATAGCTACTCTTAAAACAAGAAATGATGGCTGAAGCCCAAACTGCAACTAGTGTAGGCTGTTGTCAAGTTTAAATAAGTTTGTAGATCATAAATGGGACACTTATTCCTCTTTGTACTTGTAAATGAATTACAAAAGCAAACACGGCACCAGATTCCCATACATGCTATTAGAAAAAGCAGCAGTGAATTTTTGGGCTTTTCGGATATCTATGGCACACAAGGCCACCATTTGACCCACTCTGTCAATGTTGGCCAAAAAGGGACTTGAAGTTAACCTGACTTCCCAGCCTTAAGGCCATAGTTCTGCAGGTTATTGGCTGTTTAGTTGCTCAGCCAGGTACCTTTTTTTAAAGATGAGAGTTTCTATGTCCTATGTCTGTTAAGGCAGCGAGTCCCACACCCTCAGCAATCTGCCTAGTTTTTTTTTCTCTCAACTTCCCTCAAATCCTACCATATCAGTTAAATCTGTCTCAGTTACTGACCTGTCTTTTGAGAGAAATATGCTCTTGTTCTGTGTCCTATCTAGGCCTCAGTTTTTCAGCTTTCAATTAAATCTTCCCTTCACCATTATTCCATAGAAAACAAATCTCTTGACAATTTCTCCTAGTAACTGTAATTCTCCAATCCTGATAACATTCTCTTAAATCTTTGCACCTTCTAACGTGGTTTGGCAACCAGAACTACACACAATACTCCTAGATAATGCCTCACAATCTGTCGACTCCCAGCCAACGATGTACACCATAATTGGCTTCCCCACTAGGAAAACCAGGACTGGTTTGAGAATGACCAAGGTATTCCTGGAACAGAAGCTCTGCCATGGCTCACTACAAAAGAAACAACTCTACAGGTATCTGAAAGCTGATGTTCACAAAGCCTGTCACCTGAAGAACAGATGGTGGATGGAAGGAGCACAGAAGGCTTAAACTCACTGACAGCCATGACCTATGGAGGTTATCCAACACTGTCAAGGCCCAAACCCCCAAGAATCCACCCTGTTGAGAGCCAGTTATGGAATTCAACTCATCAAGGGCAGAGACGGCCAACACCTGCTGGCAGGAACACTTCAAAGAACTCCTCAACCACTGCTGTGTTCTTGAATGTTCACGATTATATTCGACAGCAGCCTATTCAGCCCAACTTTGCTGCACATCCTCTCCCATTTTACGCACCTGTCCCATTAGCCAGATCCTGTTCCATCGGTGAAAGAATCCATGGTTCCCACTTTGGTCTTATCCATGCACAGAACTGGAATGAGAGTAGGTCATCCTTGAGCCCAAGGAACTGCCTAAAAAGAAGAAATAGTACTCCAACAGTAGCTTAATTACTATTTGCATTCTATGCCTTGTCCAATATGCCTATTTTAAAACACCTTATCTAGCCATCAAGGATTTCATGTTTTTTTTCTAGTTTTTAGCATGCATCCATTTAGAATGTATTTCCTCGCCAACACACCTGGAATTTTGCTACTTGTGTAAATCATACAATTCTTTGATATCCTCTGTAGCCTAGAACTAACTTCCTCTACCAACCACTGTGCCATTTTTAGTATCATCCAACTCCTTAATTTATGACTTGATTTGAGCCTAAATTACTAATGTAATCCATTAGTGAGAGCCCTCTATCCCACATGCCACTAAAATTCTTATCAATCATTACACTTGGTTTCCTGCTATTAGGGCAGCTTTTAATCCAACTCGTTGCTTTCCCTTGGATCTTGAGCTTCTACTTTTTGTTTGATCTACCGCATTGTGAAATGCCTTGCCAAAATCCATTTATACTACATCAAATGCTCTATCCTTGGCACTCCTTGTTACCTCAAAAATTCTTTTAGTGTAACTTGACTTTCACTTAACAAATCTATCCTGATTCTCCTTGATTCACCTGCACCTTTCTAAATGCTGGGTTATGCAATTCTAAAATTTTGTTTCCAACAACTTGACTATTGATGTCAGACTGGCCTATGATTACTCAGTCTATCCCTTTCTCCCTTAGTAAATGACAGAACTACATCAAAAACATTCCTGTCCACCAGCACCCTGCTTGTAGGCAAAGAGCATTGGGAAAATTATAGTCAGAGCTTAAGCCAGTTCCTCCCTTATTTCTTTTTAAAAACATTGCAGACATTTTATCCAGGCCTCTCAATTTTTAAAAAATTTTAAAGATACTGAACCCTTTAATGTTGTCATTTTCTTTTTTTAAAATCATTTCTTAACACCTCACCTTCTACAATGTAACATACCCCTTGCAACATGAAAAGATGTATTCATTAAGAATTTTACACCTTTTCTGCCTTTGCTTAAGCTGCCATTTTGGTCTTTCCTTTCATGTACTTGCAGAACATTTTAGATTTTTTCTTGATTTTACCTGTTAATATTTTTCGTATCCTTTGCTTTCCACGTTTTTAAAAATTTCACCTCTGCACCATCTCTACTGTAGGCTTACTGCTGCATTTTGCTCAATATATGTCTCAAGCTTTTATTATTTGATTTTCCTTGTTCTGTCAAACATTCATTGGGTCTAGAATTGAGAGCTTCAGCCCTTTCAATAAGAGTTCAGGACAAGATAGTATCCTTGAGTACCTCCCATTGTTTAGATATTTACCTGAAATGAGTCATTTCCATGACCGATTTGCTAAATCTTACCTCAGCAGGTTTTTTTAAAACAAGACAAAAGGAAAAACAGGAATAAATCAGAAAATGGCAGGTTTAAGATCAGTTATTAATAACAATTTTCAGAGTTGAGGAAGATAGCAAAGGCACCAAAAAACTTCAGTCAGTGAGGAATTTAATTTCTAGGTCCTGGTTGTTTCCACTTTGGATAATTTGAAATTAGATGCAATTTTTCCCAGAACTGTCCAGATCCAAGAATTGTTCTATTGGCTTGGAAAATTGCAAATGTTTCTTCACCATTTCTGAGAGGGCAGAAGAAACCAAATAATTGCAGACCTGTCAGCACACTGAGTTGTGGGAATGTACTTACCTAAAACACTATACACATTCATCAGGGTTTTAAGAAGGTTAAACTGAGGACAGACAGCTCAAATAGACACCAAGTTCATGTAATGTTAAGGCATGATCTACTCAGCATTTAAAATATAAAGGGAGCATGATGAAACAGATATAGAGAAACTGCTCTCTATAAATAGGGAGTTTGCCTTTCACCATCACTCAAACTCCTCATCCAAACCAGTTTGCTGCCAACTCCTCACTCAGTCCTTCAATATCCTGCCCCATTTTCCTTCCTTAAGCTGGTTTGACTTTGACTGCATTCACCAAATTTCTAGCAGTTGAAGTATTATTCTGGTTACTCCATCAAAAAGTTAAACACGCTTACATTGGATTTTTAAAGGACTTGTAAAATCAGGTCAGGTAAAACAATTGTATTCTTGAAATCCATTTAGAAATTATCTTTATAACCAAGTTTTAATAATACCATGTAATATTCTACCTACAGGTTTCAAGAATTCACTAGGAGCATTTGCCATCAGTGGATTACATGTACTTCCTGTTTGGTTGTACGGGTACCACAAACTGGTTTTAACAAATAATTTTCCGCTGCCTCTTACACTTCAGTGGTTTACAACAGCATTTCTCATCTCTGGAAGGTTTCTTTGCATGGCTGTAGAGGTAAGAAAAACAGGTCATTTTAAAATTTAAAGTCATTTCCAGAGCAGTTAACTAAAAGATTTGCTTTCCATTCCAGTTATGGTGTATCTGGATTCATATTTTGTTCCTTGCACAAAAAGAAACCAAAGGAAAATAATGGACTGATTATACATTCACCGATGTCTAGTTTACTCAGGAATGCGACTCTGTAGAATTAAGGTAGATTATGAACAATTCAAGACTTAAATTTTTTGTCAATGAACTTGTGTTACAGTTCATTTTTTTGTGGGGATGGATGAGGGAGAGAAAGTGTTAAAATTCTTGAACATTTTCTATTAAATCATTTTCACATGACAAACCAACATGTCACAATGGTAGAGTTTGTGTTTCTCTATACTTTCAATTGAAAAAGGATATTAAATGTTATTTGCTTAAAAATATTGCAAGCCTTAGTTATGGAATAGGTAGTTACAGACTAATTCTAGGTTTCCTACAAAATTCTATTCAATTGGGTCTAATGAGTTTTAGCAAAACAATGAATAAACTGTTCACTTTTTTAATTTAAAAAAAATCAAGGTGCTAATTTAGCAGTTATGCCTCCTTTCACTTATTGATATAAAAGCTGAATCATCCATTGATATGAAAGTCATAGCACACATACTTTAGCCCAAACTGCAAGGCCACCTGTATTACCAAATGACAAACAATTAAATCAGTAGATGCAGTGCATCAAAGATTGCTTTGAATTGAAAGGTGCATTGCAAAATCTGGCTGTTTCAAAGCTACAAAAAGACTGCTGGAAGTAGCTTCACAGATTCTATGGTCATACACTTACAGCCCAAGTATGAAAGTATCATTCGTTGATCCAAGCCTCTTGTAAAATTTCCATTCTTTTATTA
Organism: Pristis pectinata; assembly: GCF_009764475.1. Classification (NCBI taxonomy): domain Eukaryota; kingdom Metazoa; phylum Chordata; class Chondrichthyes; order Rhinopristiformes; family Pristidae; genus Pristis; species Pristis pectinata. The sequence continues at coordinate 19,817,254 of NC_067425.1, read as the reverse complement.
TAAAGAGTGATCATTTGCTCTCAAAATCAAAAACCTTCCTCTACCCTTGGGTCCAGAGTTCAGGGAGAAGCAACCACCATAAATTGGGTCTAATGACAGCTACACATTTGGTAGTTTTCAGGTGATAAGTGTGGTGTTCCCTTAACTTGATTCTTTGCATCCAGCTAGAAACCAAAATGGCTTTGCAGCTGAGGGTTATACAAGAGCATAAGGAAATAAGAGCAGGAGTAGGCCACCAGCCCTGCCATTCAATATGTCATGGCTGATCATCCTCTGGTCTTATCTCTTCGTGTTCCAGTTTCTCATACCCTTCAATTCTTATCTTTCAATAACATCACCTCATTCTTAGAAATGCTGAAGGATGTAGATCTAATTTATTTAACTGCTTTTGATAGGCAATTACATTTAATGAAAATAATTTTAACAGGTATTCTTCCCCATGCTGAGTACGCATGGTGAGTCTTTGCTGGAATGAATGGAATATCACAATAAGTTTTTTTTAATGAGTAGGGTAATGCAAGCACCGATCTAACTGGGGGAAAAATATCCCAGGTTCCATTGTTTGCTGTTGTTACTCTATCAATTGTGGAAGTTGGCCGAGCATTTCACTGCCTCATAGGGAGTGGATGATCCTAGGTGCTTTTAAAAGAAAAATGCCCTCTAGCTGTTATTACTAATGTACCCATTTGGAACAGTTGAGAGATTGCAACTGACATAGAAACTGGGAGTTAACATTGAGAAAGTACTCTAAAATAAACTAGCTTGCCTTCATAATTGTTAAAGGTGCACATCTTTATTTATTAAAAATTCTAAGAATGCCCATTTGCTGGGAACTTCTGTGACGAGTAAGCAACGGAACACTAGTTTTGAGAAACACAGTAGGGAAACTTCTCCAGTATCAGGCATTATTTGAATTACTATTTTTCACAATATGTATTGCTTAAAACAAGAGCACCAATTCCAAATTATTATGCAACAGGACTTGCTTGAAATGACTCAGCTGAGTTTACAACACCTTATTCCCAAACTTGCACAAAAATGGTCACAATCAACATCCTAAGGATCTAAACAAAACTAATTGGTGCAACTTCTAAAGCTAGAAGTAAAATGTCTACATTGTCAAAAAAAAAGAACTTGTTACAGAACAGAATTAACTTTGTGGATTTGTTTGACTTCTACGTTCAAAGGGGTAATTAAAGATTTCTCAATACTTTTTGAACAGAGCTATTAATACTACATTGTCTTATCACAAGATATGCAACAAGTAACAAACTAAATTATCAATTTCAACAGGTCTCTTTAGTTACTAGTAATTCACCTTATAGCAATTGCATCACTAGACCCGTTCACTTTTCTCTTTCTCAAGAGCTGACGAAAAAGCACCTTGTTCTTTCATAGTGGATTCTCACAGAAAGAGAACTCAAAGTAATACATTTTTTAGGGTTTGGTATGAACTGTTAGCAGCTGGCAAGAAAGGACATGGTACCCTGTTCTAGAACAAGTTACAATCTTAAAATAAGCAAGAAATGGAGAAGAGATTTTTAATAATCATAAATTTTTCAACAGGGTAAATACATTTGCTCTTTGGTTATAAAAGTTTACTCAGGGATTCGAAATGACTGCAGTTACTCCAGTATGGTGTATATTCTCCTTCCATGAACTGAAGCAAAATGTTGGCCATGACAATATTAATACAAAGTCAATTATCCAAACATATATATAAAATATGATGTAACACATTAATGTGCAGTGTTGAAAAGAATTCACTTAAAATCTTGGAGGGATACAAAAGAGTTAGATGTATTCTTGAAGAATTGTAGATAACGATTTCACATCACCATGTTCTTAGTTCACATAAATGTGTTTATAGAGCAAGTGCTGATTGACTAAGATCACTTGGTAAAAGCTGGGTTCCAGGTGACCAAACTAACATGTACCAAAGGACCATCTGTCGACAATTGTACTAAATGCCAATTAAACTCGCTTGGAACAATCATCATGCCAGTAATTTTTCATGACAGAAAGACACCAAAGAATGGGAACAACTACAGTATGATGCACCTCAATGTAATTCAGTTTTTATTTCAAAGTGGTCCTACTCATTAATATTGTTTTGGCCCAAACTTAGTTACAGCAGCTAAGAGGGCCCAACACAGAAGATATGATTGAAAAGACAAGTCTTAATAATTCATCTGTTAGCTTTTAACAACTAACTACCATAAACTCAAACTGTAAAGCAGGAAGTAACTGTTTGGAAGATGACCAGTAAAAGCATGATGAAGGCTCGGGCTAATTAAGACACTAGAAGGAAAAATGTTTGCAACTGGGACAGTGCTTTTAAAGATATAGCTCCGACATAAATATTATGGTATTTACATTTGGTAAAACAGCCTTGGAACAATTAAAATTATATTTTCTGTGGCCTTGGTGAAAATTAGAATTTGCAGCAGCATAGTGAACTACAGTAAGCATACTTTTCTTCATTTCAATTTTATGATTTATAGATAATTCTGTTTAACACATTAAGTATAGAAAGTACCTAGGAAATATAATGCATACTTTTTTGCAGGGGAAAATAATCTTGAACATAGCGAACCTAAACTCTGTTACAAAACTCTTGACTGAAGTATCAAAAAATAAATTTTCTAGCTACTTAATTTCAAAATGTGTTACCAATGCTATTACTTGATAAATCAACAGTACAGTTAATGGTGTTTTAAGTCCTAAAATGGTGTGCTTTTGAAAATTATTTTCATAAGGTTGTGAATATAGTGATGTACTAAACCAGATGATGTTTAGTACGAAAGTAATCATGCTATGTTTGGTGCAACAAGGAGCACTTATGCCAATTGCAATAAATAAAACCTCAAATAATACCTCCAGAACTGTCTTATTGCATAAGACAACTATATGTTCAGTATTTGGCTACAGCAACTAAACAATTGGTGATTATGGCAAAATGGTCTGGAATATCCACACAAATCTAGAAATCATTGCACTTGCTAGTAATTATGAGTGAGGGACAAAACTACCTTAGCCCAAACTCTGTCATTCTGAAAGTACATTACCACTGTTACAAAATCTTGGAATAAATGTTCTAGTAGCATATCACTAACACCATTCTAGCAACGAAGGTAAATGTAGTAATAGATCATTACAAGCATTTGTGGCAAGGGGGCATTTGAGGCAGTAAAGACCCAGTTTTATTCCGATTTTATAATGGTCTTTTCTCTGAATACAACACATACCCATTAACCTGCATTCCCCAGCCCTCATAAAAAACATTATTTCTGCTCTTAAATTAATTTCATGCAAATGTTTTGCATTTAAACACTTTCTAGTCACAATAGAGGAGAATCAATGCCATTTCCAATCAGTTATACTCATACATGCAAATTCAAAATGAAAATCAAAAACTGCAGATGCTGAAAATCTGAAATAAAAAGAAAATGCTAGAAATATTCAGGCGGTCAGACAGCATCCATTGAAGGAGAAAGTTAATATTTCAGGTCAAATACCTTCTGAAGAGAACAATACAAACTCAATCACTGGATGAACATAAACACAAGGAACAGGAGGAGTCCACCCGTCTGAAAGATCCTGGCTGATCTATATTCTCAATTCTGTAGTCCTGTCTACCCACGTAACTTTTCACGCTGTTGCTTTTCAAGAGTTTATCTACTACTACCTTAAAATATTCAAAGATTTCAAAAGATAGTGGAAGTAGAGAGTTCCAAAGACTCACTAGTCATAGAGTAAAACAGCATGGAAAGCAGTCCCTTTGGCCCAACTTGTCTATGCCAACCATGGTGCCCACCAAGCTAGTTCCATTTGGCCACATTTTGCCCATATCCCTCTCAACTCCTCCTATCCATGTACTTATCCAAATGTCTTTTGAATATTGTTACCACCCCAAGAGGACAATATTTTGCCTCATCTTAAATAGGTGATTCATTTTTAGTGACCCCCAAGTTCTCGCCACATTCACCCTCAAGACTTACGGATTTTATAATTCAATAAAATCACCTCTCACTCAAACTTCACAGATACAAAGCCGAGATCGTCCAAAAACTTTAAGGCAACTCACCCATTCCAGGCATCAGTCACGTAACCCTTCTCTGAACTGCTTACACTGCATTTACATTTATCCTTAAATCTGGAGACCAAAAACTTACACACTACTCCAGATATGGTCTCATCAGTACACTATATAATTGAAGCACAACCTGCCTGATGCAGGGTCTTGATCCAAAATATCATCCATCTCTTTGCCTCCCCAGATGCTGCTTGACTCAGAGTTCCTCCAAGCAACTTGCTTTTTGCTTGATTCCTGCATCTGCAGTCTCGTATCTCCCTGCTTTTGTAGTTTCTCTAGCGATAATGAATATTTCATTAGCTTTCCTAATTACTCGCTGTTTCTTACAATTCTGCATTTTTTGTTTAAAATCCACTTACCAAATCTTTGTCTACTTGTTTAACCTACTAACTATTCCTTAGTCACCTTCCTCTGTCCTTTTAACAACTTACTTTCCTACCTATTTTTGTGAGAACAGCAAATGTAACAATCATATCTGCATGCCTTTATCAGTCATTTATAAGAATTGTAAAATGTCAAGATTCTAGCACCAATACCTGTGGCACACCATTCATTAAATCCATTTAAGCCTACTGTGCTTCCTCTTAGCTAGCTAATCTTCTATCTATCCCAAAATGCTACCTCCTGCACCACAAGTACAATTTTCCACAATGACCTTCAATGCACCTTATCAAATGCTTGCTGTACTGTACATCCACAGATTTCCCTTCATCCACAGGGCATGCAGCTTCCTCAGAGAATTCCAAAAAATTGGTGATGTATCATTTCTCTTCCACAAAATCATATTGACCTTGCCCATTTTTTTTTTGAGTTTTTATAAATCCCCACTGGAATGTCTTTAATAATAGCTACTAACATTTTCCCTGTAATAGATGTTAAGCTAACTGACCTGTAGTTTCCTACATTCTGGTTTCTCTCCCTTTTTGAATTAACAAACTAAATTTGTTATTTTCCAATTTAGTGGAACCTTCCCCACACAGAGAATTTTGGGGAATTAATTTTAATGCATCAATGATCTAACTAGACACTGTTATAAAAACTTTGCAACAAAGTCCATCAAGAAACAGTGATTCATCAGCCCAAGTTCCACTTCCCTGGTTATTGCAGTTTTTCCCCACCCTTCCAATTCCTGACTTACATCCACATTTCCCTGTGGATTGTGTGGTGTCTACATCCATGTGAAAACCATCATATCTGAAAATACCAAAAAATGAACAATCAGCTAAGAAGCAAAGACTGAGGTTGTGCATGAACACTATATTTAGCAGATCAATAATATTTTGTAGTAGTACAGTTACATAATATCACAATGTTTGTTACAAACATAAGCAATAATGGCTTGATGGTTGCACATAATATTGGGCGCTGCAGCCTGTTATGTCGTTACACTAAAAGTTTCTGTACACATATAATGGAATTAAAACAAAATTGTGATGTTGTTGTACAAATTCAGCGTGGCACTATTACAGGAATTCCTGCTCAAGTATCAAGGAAGTGTCTGTTTGTCATCTTGCTTTTAACAGCAGAGGCTGAATTTGGTAATAGTGTTAGCAACTGCTGTCAACGCAATTCAGGAAAATACAAAAATAGTACTGTTTACTTAAATGTGCAATAAAATGAACACAGTTGACCTTTTTTCATTTCCATGTCCACAATGTTATCAAAACTTTATTATTCACTTAATGTGGAATATGGCAACATTATTCCCAATGAGGAATATAAATTGAATTTAAAAAATTGGATGACACAAATGGTACCTAAAAACATCAGTTAGTGATCCGACACTGAACTTGTGCACCACAAACCAACTTCTAGATATATTCCTTTAATACTTCAGTTTAAAAAATGTGCACTTCAACAAATTCACTAAGGCCACCATGCTATAGATACCTAGGAATATAATGACATACTGTAATGTACAGCAAACCTATCACAGTGCCCTTAAGGTTGTCATTTTTGAAATTGATGTAAGCAAAACAATTAGGACTAACTACGAGTCTGTGTGGAGACTCACAGTGCAATGGCACCAGTTAGCATAGCTGACAGGGAACTGCGGTAACTTTCAAGATGCAAAACAAAAATAGGTAGAAAGGCCTGAATGTTTGAAATCCACTTGCACATCCTGAAATCTTATGCATAAAGAAATGGTTGAATTATTATTCAAAAATTACTTTTGATCAGCAGCAAATGATTTGAAATATAATTAAAATAAAATATTAAAGGCTGCAGCTGCAAAATAACTTCACTTGCTGAGACAAATCCTCCACGTCATCAGCATTTGCAAACTTTACGATACAATGACATGCCATGGCGACTGTTTCTGGTCAGGTCGTTCCTAGTCTCGTATCTATTACATGAATTTTTTTTCCCCCATTTCCTTTATCTCGGAGCTTAACACCTAAAAGAAAGTAATTACCCTAATGGTATTAAGTGTAGTTACTGGATTGTTTCACAGTATGCTTCTCCCTTTCAGTCCAGGGAATAAAGACTGTATGTGACAATTTATTCCTGCCTCGATTCTCAGCATCCCTGTCCATTTGTTGGCTGAGCTAACAGAAATGATCTGACTACTTCCTCTGTGGACTGTGTACTGCCATTTACATCCTCAAGGGCATCACTGATGGCAAACTGTCGATCTCGCAGTCGATTCCAGTTGGACAGAATATTATGGTATTCAAATACTTTCTCAAAATTGCCAATAGAGTTGTACAGTTTGATGAGACCTCTGTAATCATATTCCAGTCCACTGTAACCATCACCAAATAACTTCTTTCCTGCAAGCAAACACAAAGAACTTTTACTATTTGCTGAGTAAGCAAGTTTAATTATTTGGGGGAAAAAAAGGCACTGCTAAAGCTGAAATCAAAATGATGGGAAATTTTTATCTGAATCTAAATAACCGACCTTCAAGTAATTTGAAAATTCAAGAGCAAAGTGGTAGACTAGGCCACACCTAGATTGTGATCAATTTCCAACCTATACTTGAATATTTAATTACATTAAATGAGTAGGCAAGAGATGGGAAATTAAGGCAACCGATGTAGGTAAAGTTTAAACAAAAATCTTAATCTTTTCCCTCTTACCTTATTATGTTTCCTACAACACAGGAGGCAGCAAATTGGCCCACTGAGTTTATGCCAGTGTCCACAGTAATCCCACCAATCCCCCACTCATTTCTGTGTAACCTATTCTCTCACGATCATCAACTCCATCATGATTATCCTCCCACCCACCCATTCTTGGGATAATTTACAGTAATCGATTACTCTACCCAGCAGTGCACCTTTGAGATGTGGGAGGAAACCAGAGAACCCCAGGGAAAGCCATGCAGTCACACAAAGAATGTCCCAACTCCACACACACAGCACCAGAAGTCAGGAGTAAACCCTCACTGCGAAAGCTGTGAGGCAGCAGCAATGATCTTGTCGCCAAGGATAGAGCAAGAAAGGGATTTAGAGAATTTATTCCAGGGAATTTACTTGGCAGGAAGAATGAAAGGCAACATTTAAAATGAAGTACAATTCTAAAAAGAGAGATGTATGAACAGGAGACCTGGGTTTATAAATAGGGAAGGTTGTAAAAGTGGTTATAAACACATGGGGTTCTGGGCTTGATGAATAGAGGCACATGGTACAAAAGCCAGGCATCTACAGTGAACCTTGGTAAAACAATGTTTCAGCCACAACTAGAATATTGCCTCTGATTCTGGGCTCACTTTAGTAAGGATGGAAAGGCTTTTAGAGGTTCAGCGCAAGGGACGTGCATTACAGAGAATGGTTGTAAATAAAATGAAGTTATTTTATGCTCTGCCATCAATGGTAGAAACAATGGAGTTGAAGAAAGTGCGGGGTTGGGAAGAGTGGGGATGTGCAAAGAACAATGGAGAAATTTGAAAACAGAACCATAGAACAATACAGCACAATACAGGCCCTTCAGCCCACCACGTTGTGCTGCCTTTCAAACCACACCTAAGACTATCTAACCCCTTGCTCCCACATATCCCTCTATCTTAAATTCCTCCATGTGCTTATCTAACAATCTCTTGAATTTGAGCAATATATCAACCTCCACCACCACCCCCAGGCAGCGCATTCCATGCACCAACCACTCTCTGGGTGAAAAAAACCTCCCCCTGACATCTCCCTTGAACTTCCCACCCATGACCTTAAAGCCATGTCCTCTTGTTTTGAGCACTGGTGCCCTGGTAAAGAGGCGCTGGCTGTCCACTCTATTCCTCAATATCTTGTATACCTCTATCATGTCTCCCCTCATCCTCCTTCTCTCCAATGAGTAAAGCCCTAGCTCTTTCAGTCTCTCCTCATAATCCATACTCTCTAATCCAGGCAGCATCCTGGTAAATCTCCTCTGCACCCTTTCCAACGCCTCCACATCCTTCCTATAATGAGGCGACCAGAACTGGACACAGTACTCCAAGTGTGGTCTAACCAGAGTTTTGTAAAGCTGCATCATTACTTTGCGGCTCTTAAACTCGATCCCACGATTTATGAAAGTTAACATCCCATAAGCTTTCTTAACTACCCTATCCACCTGTGAGGCGACTTTCAGTGATCTGTGTATATGAACCCCCAGATCCCTCTGCTCCTCCACACTGCCCAGAACCCTGCCATTTACCTTGTACTCCACCTTGGAGTTTGTCCTTCCAAAGTGTACTACCTCACACTTCTCTGGATTGAACTCCATCTGCCACTTGTCAGCCCAGCTCTGCATCCTATCAATATCCCTCTGTAAGCTTCGACAGCCCTCCACACTATCCACAGCACCACTGATCTTTGTGTCATCTGCAAACTTGCTAACCCACCCTTCCACCCCCTCATCTAAGTCATTAATAAATATTACAAAAAATAGAGATCCCAGAACTGATCCCTGTGGGACACCACTAATCACAGCCCTCCAATCTGAATGCACTCCCTCCACCACAACCCTCTGCTTTCTACAGGCAAGCCAATTCTGAATCCACACTACCAAGCCTCCCTGGATCCCTTGGCCTCTGACTTTCTGAAGAAGCTTACCATGTGGAACCTTATCAAACGCCTTACTAAAATCCATGTCGACCACATCCACTACACTACCCTCATCAATCTTTCTGGTCACCACTTCAAAGAACCCTATCAGGTTTGAGGCAAGATCTTCCCTTCACAAAGCCATGCTGGCTGTCCCTAATCAGTCCATGATTCTCTAAATGATCATAGATCCTATCTCTTAGAATCCTTTCTAACAGCTTACCCACCACAGACATAAGGCTCACTGGTCTGTAATTCCCTGGACTATCCTTACTACCTTTTTTGAATAAGGGGACAACATTCGCCACCCTCCAATCCTCCGGTACCATCCCCGTGGACAACGAGGACTCAAAGATCCTAGCCAACGGTTCAGCAATCTCCTCCCTCACCTCACGAAACAGCCTGGGAAATATTCCGTCAGGCCCCGGGGACTAATCCATCTTAATATTTTCTAACAGCTCCAACACATCGTCTCTCTGGATATCTACATGCTCTAGAACATTACCCCTACCAACACTGTCCTCAGCATCATCAAGGCCTCTCTCCTTGGTGAATACTGAAGAGAAGTATTCATTGAGAACCTCACCCACTTCCACAGCTTCCAGGCACATCCTCCCACCTTTGTCTTTAATCGGACCTACCTTTACCCTAGCCATCCTTCTGCTCTTCACATACGAGAAAAAAGTCTTGGGATTCTCCTTAATCCTACTTGCCAAAGCCTTTTTGTGTCCCCTTCTCGCTCTCCTCAGCCCTTTCTTAAGTTCCTTCCTTGCTACTCTATATTCCTCACGAGCCCTGTCTGATCCTTGCTGTTTACACCTTATGTATGCTGCCTTCTTCCTAACTAGTTGTTCCACCTCTCTCGTCACCCACGGTTCCTTCACCCTGCCATTCCTTCTCTGCCTCACCAGGACAAATTTATCCCTAACATCCTGCAAACGATCCCTGAACATCGACCACATCTCCATAGTACATTTCCCTTCAAAAGTGTCATCCCAATTTACACTCTCAAGTTCTCGCCTTATAGCTTCATAATTCGCCTTTCCCCAATTAAACATCTTCCTGTCCTCTTTGCTCCTATCCGTCCATGACAATTCTAAAGGTTATGGAGCAATGGTCACTGTCCCCCAAATGCTCACCCACCGATAGATGTGTCACCTGTCCCGGTTCATAACCTAAAACTAGATCTAATATGGCATTCCCTCTAGTCGACCTGTCAACATACTATGTCAGGAATCCGTCCTGGACACACTTAACGAACTCCGACCCGTCTAAACCTTTGGCACTAAGTAGGTGCCAATCAATATTTGGAAAGTTGAAGTCTCCCATTATAATAACCCTGTTACTTTCGCATCTTTCCAAAAACTGCCTCCCAATCTGCTCCTCAGTATCCCTACTGCTACCAGGGGGCCTATAGAATACTCCCAGGAAGGTAACTGCTCCTTTCTTGTTCCTAACTTCCACCCATATTGACTCTCGAGAGGATCCTTCTACATTATCTACCCTTTCTGCAGCTGTAACAGTGTCCCTGACCAGTATCGCCACCCCTCCTCCTCTTCTTCCGCCCCCCCCCGCCCCCCAATCGTTTTAAAACACTGAAAACCAGGAATATTCAATATCCATTCCTGCCCTGATCCCCCCAATCGTTTTAAAACACTGAAAACCAGGAATATTCAATATCCATTCCTGCCCTGATGTCAGCCATGTCTCTGTAATAGCCACAATATTGTAGTCCCATGTACTTATCCAAGCTCTCAGTTCACCTCCCTTATTCCTCATGCTTCTTGCATTTAAGTAAATGCACTTTAGCCCATCCACCCTACTACTTTTCTAGCCTGTACTCTGCTTCTCCTTCCTCAAAGCCTCTCTACCTGTCAGATCTGACTTTTCCCCCATCCCCCTCTTCCTCTGACTTACTCCTCCGGTTCCCTTCCCCCTCGCAATCTAGTTTAAACACTCTTGAACCACCCTAGCAAACCTGGCTGCAAGGATATTAGCCCCCTTCAGGTTCAGGTGTAACCCGACCTCTCTGTACAGGCCCCACCTTCCCCAGAAGAGATCCCAATGATCCAGAAATCTAAACCTCTCCCTCCTGCACCAACTTCTCAGCCATGCATTTATTTGCCATCTCCTCCTATTCCTACCTTCACTATCGTGTGGCACTGGCAGCAATCCCGAGATTGCTACCCTTGAGGTCCTGTTCTTCAGCCTTCTGCCTAGCTCACTAAACTCACTTTTCAGGACCTCATCCCTCTTTCTACCTATGTCGTTGGTACCAACATGAACCACGACTTCTGGCTGTTCTCCTTCCCGCTCTAGAATCCTGTGGACATCCCGGACCCTGGCACCTGGGAGGCAACATACCATCCGGAATTCATGCTCACTGCCACAGAACCTCCTATCTGTTTCCCTGACTATTGAGTCCCCTATCACTACTGCCTTCCTCTTCTCCTCCCTTCCCTTCTGAGCAGCAGGACCGGTCCCAGTGCCATAGACCTGGCTACTGCTGCTAGGCCCCGGCAGGTTATCTCCCTCAACAGCTTCCAAAGCAGAAAACCTGTTATTGAGGGGAACAGCCTCCGGGGTCCTCTGCTCTATCTGCCTGTTTGTTTTTTTTTCCTTTTCCCTCCCGTGACAGTTGCCCTTCTATCTACTTCCTGGACTCCAGAAGTACCTGCTCTCCCCCTCCCTGATGCTGCGCAGTATTTGAAGCTGCAACTCCAGATCAAGTTTGAGTCAAAGTTCCTCCAGCCTCAAGCACTTACTGCAGATGTGGCCATCGTGGACCACAGCAAGGTCCACGGGCTCCCACATCAAGCAGCTGCAGCACACCACCATGTCCTCCATCTGAACCAATTCTTTTCTCCCCCCCTAGTTTTTCCCTACTTAAAAATTTATAAACAGATAACAGGTAAAATCTTACCTTTACCTACTTAATGGCCAAGATGATTTTGCATGTGATGTGCTCAGTAATGGGGACCAAGTCTAAAGACACGAGAGACTGCAAATGCTGGAATCTGGTTCTGATACAGGGTTTCAACTTGAAATGTCGACAAATCCCACCCCCCGCACCCCTGCGTTGTTCCAAAATAAGTCTCGTCAAGGCACTAAGTGTAAGCCAATGTTGGCATTGGAAATCAAATGATTACAACACATATTGCCTCCTGTAAAATAAAGCAACAGTAGAAATTGATGCGGTTGACTGGCAAATGATGTGAATGAAGGACCACAATGTGGTCATGATGACATAGAACAGCATGTAACTCTTAACAGGATTCTTTCAGTGCTGTGGGCTGGACAAAAGCCAGATCCAGAGTAGAAAAATGAGCAGTTACAGCTATTCCAGATTCTTGGAAAGAAAAAGGGTTAGAAACTAGTAATATTTTTTTTACATAATGACCAATAACATCATCTAACCACATCATTTGGCCACATCATTTATTTCTTTCATAAGCATTCCGAGGCACGGCCAAGCTAAACAATGTAACCATTGGTGCTCTGTGCCTGCAATTAATTTTCCAATGATATTAACAACCTGAGGGATAATTAGTTTGCTTAAATAACAGTACAGATAAAGAAAGTAGTGAAAAGGCAAAGTATTAGAAAGTGATAGTAAAGCAGGTTGCAATGGTACTCTGTGGTTTGCAGGAGAGTAAATGCATGCAAACCAGCAGAATCCATTACTGGCACAAAGACTAGGCAACGTGGCTAACCAAAATGAGAATGAAGTGCAAATGTTGAGCAGTATTTTCCTTGTGGAAAAGGCAAGATAATTTACTCAATTGTTTGGATATGTTGGAAATAGCACTGGTTGATTTTAATTTTGAACAAGATGGTCAGTTCCTTTTCAGAGCAATAATGAATCCTAGGGCTTTTTATAACCACTGCTGCTATAATGGTGAGATATCAGGAGGCGAAGTTCCAATATTTTAGTAATAATTTAGTGAGACTTCAGGAATGCTCAGAAATATACTAGTTTGACCAAGAAACATTCTCCAATGTGCAAAAATAACAATAAAGCTCTGGGAACATGGCAGATACGGGAACATGATGTGAGAGGACAAGTTATTTAATCATAGATATTTCTCCATTCACCTGATTTTTTTCCCCCAAAACTGTTAATATTAACCTGGCACAAAGCACATTAAACCACAATACTTCAAGAAAGCCCATTAGCAGCATCCAATTAGGATTTTTGATCAGCTTATATTATTGATTTAAATGTTAACCCTGGTCACATCATACTGGACATACAGATACAAGAGGTATAGGTTTCAGAGAATAAAGCCACCTTCAGGCCATCTCCAACTCATGGACACCCCTACTCAGAACGAGCTCCTATAATATCATGAAATCCAAGAGTCCAACACATGTACATATGTTTGTTCCAACAAACGGCAGAACTAGTTTCCTCTCTTTTTCTCCACTTTTTGCTGATTGTTCTTTCTTATCAGTCTTATGTGCTTTTGATGCCATTCATTATTGTTGGAGGTTTGAGTGATTTCTGTGTATTTTCCAACGTAAGGATATCAGTAAAAATGGAACCCGTTCATTACCCGGGGATGGCCTGTAGCTATTTTGCCCCAAATGTAACAATAAGGAATGGTGATGCAGTAGTTAGTGCTGTGACCTCGCAGCTCCAGGGGCCCATGTTTAATCCTGACCCCCGGTTTTGTGTATGTGGAGCTTGCACGCTCTCTGTGTAGATGCTCAGTTATCTCCCACATCCAAAGACAATCTGGAAGATCAATTACTAACTGTAAATTACCCCTTAGGGCAGGTAAGCAGCTAAAGAACTAAAAGGGGAGTTGATGGGCATGAAGGAGAATAGTTGCAAGTCTACAGGGGAAAGGGGAATGAGACTGATCTGCTTGGTGCCGGCGTGGACCCAGTGGCGTGAATGCCTGTTTCCTGTGCTATAATAAATAAATGTAGCAAAATGGTCCAAGGTAACTCGAAGCAGCATTTAAGTAAAATTTGGATGTCATGCCACACCAAAAAAATGTCAATAATTTGATCAAAAAGTTAGATTTTAAACAAAGTTTTCAAAGAGGAGTTAGGAAGGAATTCCAGAAATTTACAGTTTAGAGCACATTTGTCAAAAGAAGGCATTATGCACCCCAGTTACTCCAACTTCCCCTATTTTGATGCCTGTAGTTGTCCTGGATCAATCCAAGGGGTCGCTAACTTCCAGCATCTGTGATGTCAACTACCTGACTGAGCAGCCAGCTAGTCACATTAAGGGAAGGGAAAATTTACAATATTTAAATAACAAATCAAATAGACTGCCAAATAAACATCACCACAGAAAAAAGATTAAGGGCAAAGCTGAAATATCATAAGCTTTCAAATTTTAAATTTTTTTTTATTTTAAGCTCATTTTTGCACATCTGAGAAAACTACCATTAGCATAACTTGATTTCGCTAAGTTGTAATTATGACTTATTATTCCATTCGTAACTTACTCATGAAACAAAGTGCAAGATTTTCATAAATAAAATCAGAAAGAGCATAAAATATTCAGGTCAGGCAGCATCTGTGGAGAGAGAAAAAGAGTTAACATTTCAGGTTTTAGTTCTGATTTAGGGTTGTTAACCTGAAACGTTATCAGTTTCTCTGCTGGTGCTGCCCAAACTGCTGTGTACTTCCAGCACATTCTTTTTTCATTTCAGTCCTTGCAATTTTGTTTTCTTTTCAGATTACTTTATGGCAAGACTAGTTTGTAAAAAAAAAAGTTAAATCCATGCCAATTCTAGTCACTTTCCTTTACTGCAGTATAGAAGACTGCAAATAGCCATGCTTTGAGAAGAGGGCCAAATCACTAACAGCAACTTTTGGATTTTTGTATTAAACTCAAAAACTGGTACAAATCTCATCAAGTACTGATGCCAAACAACGATAGATATGCAGTTATTACCTGTCAAAATCTTGGTCATGTCTTGAACTTTCATCAGACATTCAAATACAATAGTGTGTAAAAATAGGATTATTTTGGCATTGTATTCTCAAAGTGCAGTTACAGTGGTACATACCTATTGCTATAGATCTCAGATAAAGCTTTTCAGCATCTTCATATTGATTCATATCATAGTTATAGAGAGAAGCAAGATGTCCCACTGACAACGCCACTTCATAATCTTCCTGGCCTAAGAGTTGCTCCTTAATTTGAATTGCTTTAATATGCATTTCTTCCGCTTCCTATGAAAGTAACAGATTATTGATAATTATGACAACTAACTATGATAATCTCCCAAGGCAATGATTTGAGCATTACTCCTTAACTGACACCATATAAACTACTACAAGAGTTACTTCTTTACACAATGGCGACAGAAGTGATTCTAACTTTTTTTTACATTTTAAATATTCTTTATTCTTAAAAAAGTTTATAATAGAGAACATTAACATTTTCATGTTATTCAAATTATTTAACATTACCATGACATCAGATGTAATTGATATACAACTGTTTTAACACAAATTTCAATTAAGAGTACAATAGTAGGAGGTTCCTTGCCCACAGAGCCTTTGTGATAGCTGCAATCAGGTTCAGCACATAGTTCTGGACCTTACAGCATGCCAGTTTGCAGCACTCTAGAATACCACTGAGTCTCAAGCATACCAGAGATGGTCTTTGACCACATTGATAGTTTTCCAGTAGCAATTAATATTTGTCTCATTGAGTACCTGGGAATAGCCCATCCAGCACAGAGTCCTGTGAAATGCAGCTGTTCAGGATAAGCCTCAACAAATACCTCTGCATCTATCCCCAGATCTTCCCGGCAAAGCCGCATTCTAGAAGGAGATGGGCAACTGAGTCATTTCCAGTGCTGTTGTCTCGAGGACAGCGTGGTCACTATTTCGATGTACATGAAAGAAATGCATCAGAGGGCTTCTCTCACCACCAAGCAGGGTCTTGTGCTTGTTGAAAGTTTGGTAATGAGGCATTCTGCCAAATGACTTTGATTGTTGGCTCAGGAAAGCACCTGACATGATCCACCATCTCCTTTTCCTGCAGGGCTCTGATGACGTATCATGTTGCCCAGTGGAAAATTGCTATATGATCAAAACTGTTATAATAGACAAAGTATTCTAAGGGATAGGTGGTGCTGAATGGTCTAACTAAAAAGGAACATTCTAAGGCAACCTGGGTAGACCCATCCTTCACAACACTAGGAACAGAAAGAACCTTAACACAGAATGACACTTGGAGTTTCCATACCCAAACTGTTTATGAACAGTTTGATATAGTCACACACAAATGTAGCATCAAAATGAGGGCCACACTGAGTAAGTTTCCCACTCTCCCCACCCCCCTCTTTTCTGGAGACTATACATTGAGGTTCTGTGATCCCAATCCGTTTGAGCTCCAGATTAATCGTAAAAGGTCTCAAGTGTTTGCTATAGAGCGGCTGCTGGGTACAGGCCACAACTGTGCAGAGTGCAGTAACAGAGCACCTTACACAATGACCAGGTTCTTTCCCATGATTGAGAATAATGAGTGCAGTTGCTAGAGTACTGTTTCTCTTTTTGATGCATGTCCTGGCCCCTCTGAACCATGTTCCCATTTCCTTCAGGTAATCAGATCTGATGGTGAAGGGAACAAAGAATTTGCTGGCAAGGCTGCCAAAGAACATGGTTTCATTTTTGGGAGGGTTTTGACCAGAGTGAATCCACTGTCTGGGATCAGTACCCCCCTTATAATCCCAGTGTTCCAAATGAACTCAGTAAAATTCTATACAACAAGACAAAGAGTGCAGCCATTGATTAGGACTGTGCTTTGAGGTCTGTGGAGGGCAGTCATCTGTAATTATGGATTCCTTCCCCAAGCCCCATTTTGGAAAGAACTTTGCAACATCTACTTGCAACATTCAGTCAAAGGCTTTACCTGGTCCAAGGGATGAGGCAAGTATTTACCCCCACCCATCCTATACATAGGCAAGCATAACAGTGAGTTGTGCAAGGCCTGGTCCCTTAGAGATCTTCTAGCCGGGTATGGTGCAGGCCTGGTCCATTTGAATCACCAGGCCCAGAACAGACCTGACCCAACAGGACAGAATCTTGTAACCCACATAAAGCAGCAATTTCTGATTTCCTCCTTCTCTTGTTTGGAGATCAGGGCAATAATTTCTTTCCTCTTGCAACCTGACATGCTACAAGTTAGAATTACAGTTTTGTACACTTCTGGCAGATGAGGGTTGATCCAGTCCAATGTATCCAGTAGAAGTCAACTGGCAAGCCATCACTTCAAGCTTGCTTGCCCCAAAGGACCAAACTTGTTTGCTCATCTTGGGTTAACAGTTGGTCTAGACTTGATTGCTTATTGTCATCTAACTCAGAGACAGAAGATAGGAATTTCTGAGAGTTTTTGTAGCTGTTAGATGGCATAGTACAACACAGAAGGATTTGCAGATGCTTAATATGTCAGGCTGTGAGGATGTTATTGATCCAACCTCTTCTCTCAGATTGCTGATCACAGAGCCCTCTGTGAACCTTCTAAGAAATATGTACGCATCTCATCCTGCTCCACAAAGCAGATTCTAGATTGGGAAATGATCTTGGAGGATTCAGAAGCCAGGGTAAACATTACCAGCTTTTTACTTCTTGGAGCTCTTCCTCAACATCCACCACCATTGAATACATTAACAGTAGATTCTCCATTCTTTCCTGGAGTTGCTACATCTCCCTCAGACTCTCTGGTTTCCTCAATGCTCTTGAAAATGAAGAGCCTCGATGTTTGCCTTGATTGCTTCCAACCAGTGCAAAGGGGAATCAAAGAGAACTTCACAGTTCTCCAACTTGTGTAAACCCTTGAGCTTCTTGACGCTTTCATGTTTAGCTTCCACATCCCTCTGGTCTTCTTGTAGATGACAGTCAGCCAGTGGCACTGGTGTGATTTGGTGAACCTAACAGTTTTGTTTGGAATGAAAGGACCTAACAGCAAGTTTTTTGGACATATAAGCCTAATACCCTGGGACAACCCTGAACATCAAAGCATTTTGTTTCTATGAAAGCACCAGCACCATCTGCTGCCTACAGTGTTTCCATTTTTATCATGTTGGACCCAAAGACAGGATTTTGCACATGGCTAGAAGGTGATGAAACAACAAGGACTTTCTGAAATGGGAATACTTCATTTACAAGGCATGGACAGATCAGAATAAGTATAAAGGTAAGGGGTAGGTAGGACTGGACTCTGAATAAAATGGGTTTTGAAAATCCCAACTTTTGACTCCAAAAGCCATGCATTAAACATTACCTTGAATTTCCGCATTGATTGATAGAGTCTGCCCAAGTTTCCATAGTGCTTTGCTGTCTGCACATTGAATTCTCCAAAGGCTTTTTTGGCTAACTGGAGTGAAGAAAGGTGCAAATCATGGGCCTCCTGAAGGAGTCGCTGCTCAGTTTCTTTATTATGACAGTCAATGGCAATTTCCTCCAATATAAGTGCTGCAAAATAAACAAGTGGCGCAAATCAACCAACAAGTAGATTTCACAAGGCATATCTAAACAAGTCCATAAATCCTGAAGATTAAGAGTAGAAGTCTACCATATGGTGAAAGCATTTCATCACCACCTTCTCCAGGTCAATTTAGGAAGGTGCAATAAATGCTAGTTTTTAATATTAAGATAAAACCCAAGCTAAAATTATCTTCTTTCCTATTTAGAAAAAAATTACACCACATCCCACTTGAATTCTCTAGCCATTCACAAATAATTTGAAATCAAGATTTTAAGACTGACTAACGTCAGATATATCACAAATCAATGCAGTAAAATATCAAAAATTAAGCAGAAATGTAGGTGAAGGTAGTAATCAGATTTGATTCTGGTCTCACAAACTATCTACCCAAGAGCTGACTACTACATTTTGGGACCTAAGAATGTTTGCAGAGGATTCAACCCACAATTGGAGGCTTTCCTTGACTCATGCAGACATCTGCTATTCTAAGCCAGCAGTGTGTTGCTACACTTAATAATTTCTTACTTCCAAATAAAATGCAAACCAATTGATCTTGAAAATAAGGAAAAATTGATGTTCAATGTTTGCTTCAATATCTACAGTTGAGGAAGGCAAGAAAGCTAATACTGAAAGAGGGAAGTGGAATCAAAGTTGGTGTGAATAGAACAACACTAACAAATAAACAATGGCCCTATCCTCAATACCAGATTGCTTTAAAATTCTTTTGTAGAAACAAATGGGAGTTAACACTGCAGATTTCCCAACATAACCTTTCAAAATTCTTTCAACTGAGGAACCACTACTTCAGACAGAAAAAAAATGCATAATGTAATTTAAAAGTAAGCATGGGAAACCAATGAGCTTAATATCTGTTATTGGGAAATTACTAGAATCCATAATTAACGACTGACTGAACACCTTCAGTGTTTTCAGTTGATCAAAGTTAGCCAGCTTGCATTTTTAAAGGATATAGTTTGACAGAGCTTTTGTTTTGACGAGGTGACTAAAATAGTGGTCAGGGAATTTCCAAGTACATCATTTATGTGGCATTCCAGAAGACATCTTACAAGGAACGTTGGGTGAAGCAATGTCAAATGGAATTTGATTTTGACAAATGTGGAGGTGATGCAATCTGAGAGGGCAAACAATGGTAGGACATACATAGTAAATGGTAGGGACCTAGGGAGTGTTGATGAACAGAGGGACCTGGGGGTACAAGACCAGAGATCCCTGAAAGCACAGGTGTATGTGGTGGTGAAGGATGCTTGCCTTCATTAGCTGTGGCACAGAATATAAGAGTTGGCACATCATGCTACAACTTTACAATAACATTGGTTACCATGTGCATTTCTGGTCACCACACTATAGGAAGGATGTAATTGCACTGGAGAGGGTGAAGAGGAGATTCCCCAGGATGTTGCCTGGATTGGAGCATTTCAGTTAGAAGGAGATACTGGATTTGCTTTCACTGGAATGGAGGAAGCCGAGGTGTGAGTTGATAGAGGTATATAAAATTATGAGGGGAATACATAAGGTAGATAGAAAAAAAACCTTTCTCCACGGCAGAGGTGTAGAGACCACAAGTTTAAGGTAAGAAGAGCTTCAGAGAGGATCAGAGGGAGAAATTTCTCCAGAGTGGCTAGAGCCTTGAATCCACTTCCTGAAGAGACGGTAAAGATACTCTCACCACATTTAATAAGTATTTAAGGCACGTTCTTGAATTGTCAAGACATAGAAGGCTACAGACTAATGAGGGTAAATGGGATTAGTGTAGATAGGTAGAACAGGTGGCATGGACATTGACAGAGCATGTTTCTGCTTGACTATGACGATATCTGAAATTTAAAAAAAACAGAAAAACACTACAAGCACTCAGGTCAGGCAGCATCACTGGAAAGAGAAACTGATTTCAAGTTTCAGGTCTGAGACTCTTCTTTAGAATGGGAAATAGAAAAAACAAATGAGTTTACAAATGCAGGATTGAATTTGGGTCGCAAGAGCTGAAGCAGGGGCTCTACTAACTGCACCACTGTCTCATCCTTAAGTTAGAGAATTCAACACCTATTCCAGAAATGGTGTAAAGTGCCCCGAGAACAGAGGTGTTGTTCCTTCAGTTTGCTTAGAGACCTGATATAATGGTGCAAGAGGCTGTAGGCAGATAGGTCAGAGTGGGAGTGTGATGGAGAATTAAAATAGGCAAGAGGCTGTAGGCAGATAGGTCAGAGTGGGAGTGTGATGGAGAATTAAAATAGGCAACTTGGGTCTCAGTCTGAACAGACGTGTTCCACAAAGTAATAATCCAATCTGCATTTGGTTTCTGCAGTCTAGAAGAGACCATACATGAAAACTGAAGGCAGTAGTACACTAGATTGGAAGTGCAAGTGAATTGTTACTTCACCTGGAAAGACTGTTTGGGGCTCAGGATTGTGGGAAGAGGTGAATGGACAGGTGCAACAAATTCTGCGGTTGCATGCACAAGTGCCATAAGACAGAGTGGTGATGGAAGAGTGGACTGGGAAGTCACAAAGGGAACCATTCCTTTAAAATGTTGAAAAGGCAAGGGAGGGGAATACATGTCTCATGGTGGAATCTTGAAGTCTGAACTTGGAATTGGTTTATTGTCACATGTACCGAGGTACAGTGAAAAACTTGTCTTGCATGCCATTCATACAGATCAATTCATTACAAATGCATTGAGGTAGTACAAGGTAAAACAATAACAGAATGCAGAATAAAATGAAACAGCTACAGAGAAAGTGCAATGCAGGAAAACAATAAGGTGCAAGGTCATAATAGGGTAGATTGTGAGGGAACATCTTATCATACTAGGGAACCATTCAATAGTCTTATAACAGCAGTCCTTGAGTCTGGTGGTATGTGCTCTCAGGGTTTTCTGATTTCTTCCTGATGGGAGAGGGGAGGAGAAAGAATGTCCAGGGTGGATGGGGTCTTTGATTATGCTGGCTACTTTACCAAGACAGCAAGTAGTATAGACAGAATCCATAGAGTGGAGGCTGGTTTCCGTGATGTGCTGAGCTGTGTCCACAACTCTGCAGTTTCTTGCGGTCATGGGCAGAGCAGTTGCCATACCGAGCCATGATGCATCCAGATAGGATGCTTTTTATGGTGCATCAATAAAAGTTGGTGAGCCTCAAGGGGACATGCCAAATTTCTTTAGCCTCCTGAGGAAGTAGAGGTGCTGGTGAGCTCTCTTGGCCATGGCGTCTATGTGGTTGGACCAGGACAGCCTATTGGTGATGTTCATTCCCAGGAACTTGAACTTCTCTACCCTCTTGACCTCAGCATCATTGATCTGGACAGGAAACGTGCACCACCCCCCCTTGCTGAAGTCAATGACCAGCTCTTTTGTTTTGCTGACACTGAGGGAAAGGTTGTTGTCATGACACCATTTTACTAAGCTCTCCATCTCCTTCCTGTACTCTCCTGACTCATCGTTATTTGAGATACAGCCCACGATGGTGGTATCATCTGCAAACTTGCAGGTGTGGAGTTAGAGCAGAATCTGACCATGCAGTCGTGAGTATAGAGAGAGTAGAGTAGGGGGCTGAGGACACAACCTTGTGGGGCGCCAGTGTTGAGAATAATCATGGCGGAGGTGTTGCTGCCGATCCTTACTGATTGCGATCTGTTGATCAGAAAGTCAAGGATCCAGTTGCAAAGTGAGGTGTTGAGTCCCAGATCTTAGAGCTTGGTGATGCGTTTGCTCACCTGCGGCACCTGGGACCCAAAATGATTTTCTAGGTAAAGCAATGATTCACGTGCACTTGTTTCACTCTATAGTGTACTGCATTCAGTGCACACAATGTGGTCTCTTCTCAGGGAATAATGTACTGGTGGAGTTTGACCATGAATTTGTGACAGTATGGAATTTAAATGTATGAGAAAGGATTTACTGTATGCAAAAGGTGATACACTTTGGATCAAATAATTTCTAAAAAGTGAAGATTTAAAGGGAATGTTGATCTAAACACACTTGGAGATGCATGTACATCTTATGATATCATGGACAAAAACAGAAAATAATTGAAAAGATTCATGGTTAAGATATAGTATTTCGAAAATATCAATTAAATCAAGGGAAAAACAGAATAGATGGAGGAAAATAATTTTCACTGGTCAGGAAGTCTAGGGCCAGGGTTCACAGCCAAAAAATGGGGCCAATCCTTCAGGGAATACTTGTACACAAAAGAAAAATCATAGATGCATCCAAAAATAGCACTGGATACTCGGTTGTTAATTTTATATCGAAGATTAAGAAACCATTAACCAAAGACGTTCAGAAATATGGGGTAAAAGCAGATACGTGGAATTAGGTCACAGATTAGGAATGATCTCACTGAATGGCAGCAAAGTGAAATAAAAGTATGTTGGGGTACTATGAGTAACAGCCAATAAGCTAGAAAGTCTAACAGTCCAGCACCAATCCTGAGGGTGCCAAATTATCAGAGTTTTACTCTCTCTCATCTCTATCCAATTACTTGCAGTTGTTATCTGCTTAATTAAAGCTACACCAATTTCGGATTTTGGATAGCCACTGTTACACCTAAACCAATCTCAAACTAATTTAAAAAACACAATGAAAACCAAATCAAAGTTTCAGTACTGTACCATCATATTACAAGCCATTAAGTTCTAGTTACAAGATTTTGTTCAAAATTGGTATGTTTCCAAAATATCCGATTTCAGTTCCATTAGTGTGCTCAATGGAGACCGGAGATACCCATATTAAACTAATACAATTGGGTTGCTCTTGAGCACCACCAAATGGCTGCTGCAGAAATAGTCTTGGAAGAGGTTTCAGAGCAAGATGCATACCCCATCAATGCCTATTGTGCTTGGCTTATTCAGGAAGATATTGATTCAAAGCACAGACAAAAAGATTGACAGTATTATACTTTAAGAATTTTGCTCTTAAATTTTCTATTTGCTAAGCTATTCCACCAATAGATGTTGTCTGAACTGCTGAGTACTTCCAGCATTTTCTGTTTTTTATTTCAGATTTCCAGCATGTGTAGTTTTTTTTAATTTCAGCTCACAATTCTATACAACATTTGATAACACGTGTAACATACATATTCTTTTAAAGAGCCTGGCTATCCAACTCAAGCTCCAAAGGGCCTAATTATATTGGATTTGGACTGGATGTATATTCTGGTAAAATATTTGGGCCTAGTTTAGGTAATACCACGCCAGCTCAGTACTTTAGTTGGGTCAGTTTGCTATACCACCACCACCACCAGGTTCAAGAACAGCTACTTCCCTTCAACCATTTGGTTATTGAACCAACTGGCAAAATCCTAATCACTACAGTTTAGCAAAACTATGACCACTTTGATCACTTTGCACTAAAATGGACTTTGTTTTGTTCTGTTCTAATTGTTTTTTCCTCAAAAATCCTTGAATAATTTGTTTATGTTTTTCTTGTGAATGTTGTGTATCTGATGCTATGTGCCTGTGATGCTGCTGCAATAACTTTTTCATTGCACCTGTGCATACATGTACTTGTGCATATGACAATAAACTCAACTGATTTTTTAAAAAACTTTTGTACATTACTGTGTCCTTTGTTCTTCATCCACATCTGATGCTTCCTCCTCAAACACATCAATTGCATGCTTGAGCTTGTTATTTTATGGTGACGGTCAGCTTAGGTACAGAAGAAAATTATATGTACTTAGACTTGGGTTCAGAGTGGCCATCATTGGGCTTCAGTTTTATACTTGAACAGCCTCCTTTATTGGTAATAATTAGCAGAAGAGACTTCTCATAAAACTTGAACAATGAAACTGGAAACAAAGTATTTCTCTATGAATTCTATGTGCTCAAAGGGATAAATTGAAGGTACATCTCATAAATAATGTATGATTTGATCAAACAATTAATTCTAACATACGAACCTTTAACTCTTTTAGAAGATGCCAACAATAAGTGGTCTTCTGGGAGGATATGAGTGATGATATCTATGGCACGCTCAGCATGAAATCTGTTGAGGAAAAGTACAGACTCAGCATTGAAAAATGCAGACTTGCTTTTGTAGCGGGCCTTCAAATAAAATTATCAGGTAACTCTAAAGAAAAAGGGAAAAGAAAAAGGGAAAAGAAAAAAAGATGAGAAGGAAGGATGCAGAGTCAAACTAGTTCATGGAAGACATGCACACATCACAAATAAACAATACAAGTCATCTAATCTATAGTCAGAACACCTGGCAGAATGAGCATTAAATGTGTATTGATGGGCCATTTCAATGTCTGTAAATATCTTTTTTGTCATTTATAAAGTTAGCTAAAATGTTGAATGTGCAATAACATTTTGATCTGCAGGTACTGAGAGGTTGTTTTAACTAAACATGATAGAAATTCTGAAAAGGATTTCTGAATGACCAATCTAATAAAACAGAAAACGTTATTAATATGCTACTAAATAAATGACTTACAGTGCATTGTCAAACTTCCCAGAACTATACTGGTGTACATAAGAGGAATAAGCCAGGTCCTCATGAGCTGTTGCTACATGGATATTCTTGCCTCCAAATACAGACTGTCGGATGTCAAGCGCTGTCTAACAAACAAATTGTTAAGAGTTAAAGTTTACAATTATTAACCTGTATATGCTGCAAGCATCAACTTCCTGCAAACTTATTTTGAGTACTATTACCATTACCAACATCTGCACCATCTGCTTTTATAAATTAATGCATTATCGAAACTCCATTTTAGGCAACATTATGCATGACAATAATAAACCTTGAATAGTTCAAAATGAGTGCCAATGAGCGGTGTCAGTGACCATAATAGTCTCAGTTTAATTAGCCAGTAAGTCGTTCTTCCTGTGCCAAAGTTGCACTGTCCTTACAGTCCCCTACATTAACCTGCCATTAACTTCCAACATGACCAAAAGCTTTCTTATATAAAAATAATGCCCTCAATATTCACGTGAATATATTAAACACAATTCAGGATAAGAATGTAAAGAATAGGAGTAGCCCACTTGGCCCTTGAGTCTGCTCCAATATTCAATAAGATCACAACTGGTATTTTACTTCAGTACCACTTTCCTGCATGAACCACATACCCCTTGAAATTTCACAGCCTTCCAAAGATTTATTACTTACTTGGTGAAGAAAATTCTTCTCATATCTGTACTGAATGGACAACTCCTTATTTTGAAACTGTGACCCCTAGTTCTAGACACCCCACCCTGGCTGAATATCATCCTTGCAACTAATCCCTTCAAGACCACTAAGAATTTTGTACATTTTGATGAGTTCCCCTCTCATTACTCTAAATGAGAGACTACAGATGCAATCTCCTTAATCTCTCCTCATATGACAAACCCACCATTCCATGAATCAACCTGGTAAAACTTTACTGCGCTCCCTCCATTGCATGCATTTCCTTAGCCAAGTAGCCAAAAAAGTCTCCCAAAAGACAGTTTTTGAATGAGAAATAAATACGCCAAGGTGGACAGAATTGAACAGTTTTGAACGCTGGAAGCTAAAGTTATAACCACTGATGGAAAGTGGGACATCAGAGCAAGAGACAAGATCAGTGGTGGTGGAAATAAGGTGAAAGAAAAAGCAGCGACATAACATTCAGAAAGGACTTAAAACATTATTTAAAATTGAGACTGAACAATAACAATTTGAGGCACTTACTGGAGTCACTGTAGATATACAAGGATAGGGATGATAAGTAAAGAGAATCTGGTACGAGGTTGGGAAAGGACAAATAAGAGTTGATTTTGAGTTGAATTACTTAGAAGCTGAAAGATTAGAGAGAAGAGCACAGAACTGAATACAGAGGGTACAACTCAAGCACAAAGATTTCAGGGTTGATAAGCTGAAATATGGGTGAAGACAGACCTACAGAGATAGAATTAAGCTTTCTATAACAAGAAATATGGGATGTAAACTAAGCTCACTGCTGAACTGAATGAAGCAGTCAAAAACGGCTGGTTAAATTTGAGTACAGGCAAGACTACATGGTATTTGTGGCAGAATAATAGGTGTTAGTTCTGATCTTCCCAACTTTTAACTTGAGAAAATTATAGGTCATCTAAGACTGCATGTCTGAGAAAGTCTAATAATAGTCTTCTTATAATCAAACAAGAACATGCTTGAGAACGAAATTAGCACAAGTACAAATCTCAAATTTTCGAACATACCTGATAAATAGCCACTGATTGACAAATATTATCTACGTTCAGCAAGTAAAATCCGTAATCTAAGAGGGTATCAGAATATTTGGGATGTTTAGATCCAAAATGTTCCCTGAAAATAAATTTCTTCAGTTAACCTTAGGTCATGTATTATCACAATTCAGACATATTTCCATTACACTTAAAATTTTAAATTCTCTTTAGGTGTGAATGTTAAAATCTCTCGTTAAAACTTTTTGACTACTCGATAGAAAGCACGATATGCTGTGTGGAGAAAGTCATCTTCATTGTGCTCATTTTGTTCTTTGATATATTAAAAAAATCCATCCCAAAATAAGGAATGGAAGAGTAATGCCTGAACTTTGGCCTAATTGTTACTTTGCATTGTCACATAACGAGCGAGATCGAATGGGTTTGTATAACTGACGATCACAAAAGTAAAATACAAACTTAATCATCCAAATAAACATCAGCCTGCCCAAAATAAACAAGATAGTTTTGTACTTGAATAAAAATTGAACATTTTAAAACTATAATTTGTGAGTTAACCCTGTATCCTGGGCAACATTTAACCATGAATCAACACTGTTAAGATACGTTTACATGGGAACTTACCGTGCTAAATACACTGCATGTTTTATTAATTGCTCTGCCTTCTTGAATTCCCGCTTCACTACACATGCCTATAAAGCAAAAAATAATCTAATTCCAAATAACTTGATGAGCAAAATATAATTTGAAGAAATGTTGATACATATTAAAATTAACACACAATTTGCTGTTATTGGGAATTCATTGAAGACATATGCAACAAGTGCAATTATTTTTGCTTAAACGACAGTTGTCAGTATCAATTAGCATTATTTAGTGGAGTAGGTTGTAATCAAAAGGACTCAATGATCCAGAACTATATAAGATTTTATTAAAGACATAGTTAAAACTCATGATTCATAAATCAATAATGAAAAAAATTAAAATTTGAATTTCTACCTTGCCTTAATTGTTTGTATGTGGCTAGAATGTGGTTACTCTAAATTACCATAGGTGTGTGGTATAGAGTCGATGGGCAAGTGAGAAGGGATAGGTAACAAGGAAATGTGGGAGAAATGGGATTTCTCTGGGAGCTGGCATAGACTCAATGGGCTGAATGGCCTGTTGTGTCATGACAAAGTACAAAATAAGAAAATTAGAGTGAAAGAATACATGATTAAACTGATTTGGATAACAATCAAAAAAGAAATACAAATACATGCCATCACCTAGCTCATGAAATAAAAGGACAACTGGACAGGTACATCTGATGCTATTAGATGTTAGTACAATGCCCCATTCCTCACCATTTTAAAAACGTTGTTGAATTGAAAAAAAACTCGATCTTTTAATGCATTATAATCTTCAATTTTTTTTAAACTAATATTTTTCTAGTTAACTTCAAAATGCATTAACCAAAAAAAAAGACTCACTTTTGAAGCTTGCCTCAAAACATCAACTGCTACTTTCACTGGCAAACCAACAGCGATTTCCTTCATGGCTTCTACACACCATTTATAAGCCTATTAACAAAGACAAATGCATTGTAATTGCACGCCTTTAAACAGCATATGCAACAAGTTTAATTAACTGAATGCAGTGCAAGAAAATAAATCCTTTTAAGATAATGATTGCAATAATGAAGTAGGTTGAGCATATTTAAGGTTGTGCTATAATAATCATCCCAATTTCATTAGGTGGCTGAAATACAAGCATCTCAGTGTACATTCGACATAAGCAATTTCCAAGTCATAGGATAGACACACAAAAATATTTAAAATATTTCAGCCCAATTATTACTTTTAACTACTCAAATCTACGTGGCAACTATAATAGTTAAAATGTACACTAGGTTCCTTGATATAAAGGAAACAGCAATGTAGAATCAATAGTTTAACTTTCCTAGAAGCTGGCAAACTGCTCATTTGAAACCAATTTTATATCAGCTAATTAAAGTCAATAAAAGAGTGATTGTCTATGAAAATAATTTAGGCAAAGAGAATGTAGCACATTAGCAAAAGAGAAAATTAAGGTTCTGGAAAAGCATGAACATGTTTCAGCTACATTTGTTTTTTTTTAGAAACATGATTTGAATACGTGAAAGGAACTATATAAAATTAAGTCATTCTTTAGTCTATGTCTATGCCTTAATGATCTATGTTAGATTTGGCTGAGTCAGTCAAGGTCACAACCTGTTTGGAGGTCAACATCCATTTCAGCAACAAATCAATGTGGGAATGCATGCCAGTGCAGCAATGCCAAAGGTTCCCTTTTTCTAATGGCATGTTGAAACTTAACAAACCTTAGGTTTCTAGCAAGACAAGACTAGGGGAAACTTTCCCAGTCCCCTGAACAGTATTTTACAAATGATACTGGAATGTAATTATTTCTTCACTTCAGCATTTGTGGAACCTTGTTATGTGTCAGTTTGCTACACATTTCAAGAGTGATTACACTCTAAAGTACTTTGCTGTGGAGCACTTGTAGCATTCCAATACAGGAACTTCTTTCAGGTAATTTGCAAATCTGCATTTTTTTAATATATAAATTGTTCTGCTACCGAAGGCACCATAATGATACTGAAAGTATAGCTCTGACCAGAGTGCTAAAAGCCAGTAACAATGAATATTTCATTTCGTATTTATTTTCTCTCTTCTCTGAACATAATGACTTGTACTGTTGTGCTGCAGGTACTTGAAACTCCTTTAATCTGTGATCCGGACAGTGAGCAACTGCAGGATATCCCAACATGAAAATCATTACATAAACCTTCATCTCCCTTACGTAAAGGTCAAAGAAATTAAATTTTCATAAATGCACCAAACAGAGTTGGGCAAAATCACAGCTAATTTACCCTTTATTGCAATGAGAAACCAGGATAATTTTTATGGCTACATGACAGCAGAGATTGAGATCAGTTTATGATGCATATACTGCACACTGAATCTGGACTATCATACTGTAAATACTCTGCATACAGCTGGAAATTTTGAACAGCATTCAAACATTTAAAAAGTTATTACTATTTCAGAATTTCTGATAACGGTGCCATTAAAAGAACAAAAAGAAATGCAGCACTTTTTGGACCAGCCATACATCAGTATCTTTTTATCTTTACAAAACTTACCTCATCATAATGACTTTTAGCAAAAAGTAATGCACAGAGCTCTCCAAACAGTGCTGCTTTATTTGCCTGATGACCATGTTTTGCCAGCTTCTCAATGTAAGTCTGAGCCAGTTTGTAAGTCTCTTCTCCCAAGTGATACTTACAATTGCCATTACGCACATGGAGCAACCTTGAAAATAAACAAATTACTGTTATTATTTGCTAGCAATTCTAAAATAGATCAACAGGTTTGAATGCTTTGCAGCTAAAGTTGATTTTTGGAGATAAAAGTTTGGAATTTCTTTGTAGTTCTTGGCAAGATTCACGTGTGCTGAAAACTACAGAGAAACTCAAATAAAAGTGGTTTACGTTGGAATTAGCAAGAGTAAAATTCCCCTTGCATATAACATTTGCTGAAGAATGTTATAGCATCTTGCAGGGAGCATGATAATGGGTTCAGTGCCACATGGCATATGCATTCCTAGTGACCTGGAGACTCCTTACACTGCCAAATTTCTTATTTCTGGAAGCACCGATACAGATCCCATGCCACATATACTATCATACAGCACCATGTGTTTTAATGAAGGATGGTCTGAAATGCAGTAGAATGCAGAACTGAAAACTGACAGATCAGTTCATTTAGCATGAACATACTGAATGGAAGTTTTATTTTCTGCTTTTCACTAAAGAGCTAAAATAAAATTCTGATAAGATATCTTTACAAGTCACATGTACATCGAAACACACAGTGAAATGCATCTTTTGCATAGAATGTTCTGGGGGCAGCCCACAAGTGTCGCCACTCTTCTGGCGCCAACATAGCATGCCCACAGCTACTAACCTGTATGTTTTTGGAATGTGGGAGGAAACCGGAGCACCCGGAGGAAACCCACGCAGACACGGGGAGAACATACAAACTCGTTACAGACAGTTGCCAAAATTGAACCTGGGTCACTGGCGCTGTAAAGCGTTACGCTAACCGCTACACTACCGTGCCTGAATCTCAATATTAAAACCGGTTTTAAAATTAGTTGATCACCACCCCTCAATTGGTGCTCACTTTCTTCTGTGGTAGAGGGTGGCAGGGGAAAAAGGGTACAGAAAAATGGAGAGATGAAAGGTGTGTGCTCATGAAATAAAAACTGAAAATTCTAGAAATGTTCCACAGGTTAGGTGGCAACTGTGAAAAAAGAAGTGGGAGTTAATGTTTCAGGTCTGAGAGACTCATCAGATCTGGAAAAGATAGAACACAAGTTAGTCTTCAATTGCCATGAAGGGGGAGGGATAGATAAATAGAACAAAGAGAGTAGCTCTGATATAGCATACTCATGAGCTAAGCCCTGCTAAGGTGCTAGCTACAGATGGTTACAAATCAAGGGACTATGGGATTCTACCTTTTCATTTTTCCATCAAACTAGTATCCATCTGAGAACACTAAATTAAAACAGTACATGCTGATCTATAATGCTTCTTACTGCTCCTCTTTGAGCTTCTGTAGCTGGGAATCTGGCAATTTCCTGATCTAGATTGTACATGGAACACACTGCTTATAAACATCAAATGAAAGAGCCTTTTTTCAGGCTTCCAACATGATGCGCTTCATGAGCAACACACCTACAATGTTAGCCCAAAAAAATGCACAGCCAATTCTTGAAATAGAGCAAAAAAAGGATAAAGTCCACATTTTACAATCACCAATTTAAAAGGTTTTACTACTGCAATTAATTACATTTCAGAGTACAAGTCAATCCTTGTGTTACAAGTTGAAGGCAGGTCATATTCATGACTTAACTAATGTATATTCTGAACTAAAATGGACTGCATAATCCAACTGGCAATGGCTAGTCAAGCCAAAATAGAACACTATAGCCTTTAGAAGGGCTAAATTTGATTATCCCCTTGTGCTAAATTGCTGCATCCTGGAGATTCTCTGAAAAAAAACACTTGTATGTTTCAGTTAGGGAGGATCTTCCATTACAGGCAATTTTTGAAACAGATCCATTTTCCATATAAATTCAGTTACTCCTCATAGTCCAACGAGTCTATGCCAAACATCAAGAACCAATTTAGGCTAAACATTTTAAAATGAAGTTTTTAAATTAACTTATAAATGATAATTTCTATAGAAATTGTACAAGTCACAATTATGAATTCACGAGCAATAGATTTAATTGTGTAATTGTGTTTGTGATTATCCACTCGAGAGATATGAGCACATAATTAAGTTGCAAGGCAATTGAACTGGAACATTTCTCTTCACAAATACTGCCTGACTTACTAAATATTTCCAGCATTCACAGGTCTTTGTTTTAGAATTCATCACCTGCCTTAGTTTAAAAGACTATGTGAATTATTGCAATATTTAACTACTTTGCAACAGAGACTATACCTTAGAAGTAATGAATTGACTGGAGTTGTGAAATATGTTGTAAAAAGATTTTTATTTATCACACACCTGACACAGCATTCCACAGCACGGAACCAATGAAGTACCTCATCATGGAGCGAACATAACTGCAGACAAGAAAGGAACACCTTCTCAGCATCACTGTACCAGCCTGCATCAGAAAGAAACCCACCTGTAGAAAAGGAAAACAAATAAAATTGTCAAGCACGTTCCTGTTTTACAATTCCATACATTTCTTTGGCTGATGAATGGATATTTTGTACAGTTTTCAAATACGTGTACATAATCAGAGGCACACCATCAAACAGTATTACATTTAAATTCAGCTGACTTCTCATTATACAATTAAACCTTTTGGAACAGTTGTCACAACTATCCAAAAATAACCGAAATAGCTTTCCACTTAAACTTCATTTCAGTTTCCACAAATCTCAGCAGCAGATTTACAATAAAAGAACTGGATTGTGCAATGTGATAGAGTACTCATTTAAGCTGATCATGAAGTTAAGCACACAATTCAATTTCTAATGAACATCATAGAGATCAAATATGTCAGATTGAAGTCTTGAATTTATTCGAGCTCTCCCGGCTAAAGGCACACAAATTAGGGTTCAAGTTATTTACAAGCTAGTTTACAGTAGCCAATTAACCTATCAGTATGCCTTTGGGATGTGGGGAGATTTGGAATACCTAGCAGAAATCTATGGAGGTCATAGGGAGAATGTGCAAACTCCATGCAGATGGCACCCAAGGTCAGGAACAAATCCAGGTCCTTAAACATGTGAGGAGACAGCAATGCTAACTGCTGCACCACCATGCTAAATTTCACCTGACTCGCTGATTTCTCTTTTGATGCAGGTGCCATCTGCTGTTCCGGTGATCAACAAAAACAATGAACAAAGTTAGACCTCTTAAAGTCACCTCACTGACGATATCGGAGTGGGATGAGAGATATATTTGAAGTTTATCCAAGTAATTTTTTTGTTTATTCATTCCAAAAAGTAATTTTCCCTGGGTCCTCAAGGTTTGCTATCGTCTTTTGGTATGGACAAGGGCCTATCATCTTGCTCTGTTCTTTTGAAAAGATGGAGTAGTAAGTGTAAGTGTATGGTGGAAGAAATGGCTTGTAGCCCAGGTTTTGAGAGTGCCAATGATCCCTTAGTGTAGGGTAAAGAGAAGTGGCAGAGAGCAAGCTGTAGGACCACAAGGAAATGAGGGTGATGGGATTGATGAGATTGCTCTGCTGGAAGCTGGCGTGAATCCAATAAGCTGAATGGCTTCCTTCCTTGTTAATCACTGGGGGAGAATTTGAGGGAATTCGCCATATTCACATTATAAATTGTCACCCAGCTGACTTCTGTGTATGGTCCATCTTTGAATTCAAAAGCATCTAGCAAAGCTAAATCGTTTATGTAACCACACCAAGTTTTGCAAGTACTGGACTGTTTCCAAAAGATTTTGCAAACCCCATGCCAAATCCTTCAACTAAGTCCTATCGTTCAAACCCTAGGTAAGTGGGCGCTGTAAACACTCATTCTTTAACCCAATACCAACTCTTCTCCAAAATCCTCAATTTTCCTCTCCTGCTGATTTGTATTTCACAAGCTGTTCATTTTCCTAGCTCTTATCCAAATCTCTATAAATTCAATATATACTTTGTTTGAAGTGTACAAATACCACAGAAAATTAATTTCACTTTAAAATGTTTTTTTGGGTGACGTTCATGTTTACACAGGAAATTTTGCTAAAGAGCAAAGAAAAACTTTACTGTGCACATGAAACTGATATTTCAACTTCTGTGGCAGTTCCTCAGGGATGAAGGATGCTCGCTTCCACACAAATTCTGTGGGTTCCATGGTAACTGATGAGGCCAATGGGGCACCCGAAGATTTTGCTACAGGTGGGGCAGGAGTTGGGAGGGTGAGTAGCTTGGAAGTTGCTGCATGCCTTCCACTATTTATGCTGGGCCTTCACGTACTCCTACACATAGACTCAAGGTTCTCAGTGCCATCTCAGAAGCCCCTTCTCCACTATGAGTCGTCATGGACTACGAATTGCCAGGAGTCAATGGAGATGTCGCACTTCACTCAGAGAGGCTTTCAGAATATCCTTGAATCCTTTCCCCCTTTTTGTGCCACAGCTAAGAATAGAATATCCATTTCAGGAATTGTTTCTGGCCAAAAAGCAATGAGCCCTGCCCAATGGGTCTGACCGAGTGTAGTCAGGGCTGCAATGTTGGGGTATTGGCCTGGGAGAGAACATTGACGTTGGTTTGCTCATCCTTGATCCAGTTGAGTAGGTAGCAGAAGTAGGTAAGAGGGCAGAGATTACTGCTGCCTGGTAGGCCATGAGCTTTGTACTGGGTTTGTCATGATGTTCTAAACAGCCATTTCCTCAGATCACCAAAGGCTATGCTGGTGTACTGAGGGCAATGGCAATGTTCATTATTGCAGCCTGCCCTTGCTGAGGTGGCTCCCTTCATATTGGCAGAGGATTTTGAGTGCAAGACTCATTTTCAAACACTTCAGGGAATTAGTTAATGACTTGATGATTGGCCTCGAAGTGCATGGAGTGTGGTTGAGGGCAAGCCTTGTGGCAGATCTTTGACACCAGCTATGGGGGTGACACTAACGGTACTAGGCACAACCTCTACAAAACTATGTCTTACCAAATGTTCAGCCAATTTTAACTTATCAAATACTGCCTTATCCATTCAAAATAATTTTAAATAAGATTAATGTTCAGTTTTGCTTGATGGCTCATTAGCGTGATGCACCATACAGAACACAAATTCCAATAAGGGAAATAAAGGACTGCAGATGCTGGAATCTTGAGGAAAAACACGATGATGCTGTAGGAACTCAGCAGGCCAAGCAGCATCTGTGGAGAAAAGCAGGCAGACAATGTTTTGGGTCAGGACCCTTCTTCAGGACTGAAGATAGGAAAAGGGGAAGCCCAGGGAAAAGCAAAGCAGTGATAGGTGGACAAAAGAGGATAGGCAGGGTGGGCACAAGGTGGTGATAGGTAGATGCAGGTAAGAGATAGTGATAGGGGTGTAGGGGAGGAGGGGAGAGCAGATCCACTGGGGGATGGGTCAAAGGTAAGGAGAGAAAGGAAAAAAAGGGGCAGGAAAAAAAAGATAGGCTAGGAAAGGGAAGAAGAGTAGCAGCATGGTGCTGGTTGTTTGGGGGGGGGGGGGGGGTGGTGTGGTGGTGGTGTGGATTACTTAAAGTGGGATAATTCAAATGTTCATGCTGTTGGGCTGCAAGGTTCCAAGACAGAAAATGAGGTGCTGTTCCTACAGTTTGCACTTGGAATTCTCCTGGCAGTGGAGGAGGCTGAGGACTGACTTCTCAGTGATAGTGTGGGAGGGGGAGTTGAAGTGACTGGCAATGGGGAGATGCAGATTGCGGTTACGGACTGGGTTCTGTTGGAGATGGCGGATGTGGCAGAGAATGATGTGTTGGATACATAGGCTAGTGGGATGAGATGAGAGGACCCTATCCCTGTTGGGCCTGGGAGGGGCCTGGGAGGGGTGGGGGTGAGAGGGGAGGTGCGGAAAATGGTAGAGACATGGGTGAGAGCTCTCTCCACCACAGTCAGGGGAAGCCACGGTTAGAGAAGTTGGACATCTCGGATATCCTCGAGTGGAAAGCCTCATCATGGGAGCAGATGCGGTGGAGGCAGAGAAATTGAGAAAAAGTGATCGCATCCTTGCGAGAGACAGGGTGGGAGGAGCTGTAATTGAAGTAGCTGTGGCCGTCAGCAGGTTCGTGGAAGATGTTGGTGGATAAGGAATCTCCCGAGATGGAAAGATCAAGGAAGGAGAGGGAGGTGTCAGAGATACACCAAGTGAATTGGAGAGCAGGATAAAAATTTGTGGCTAAATTTATAAAACTGAAAATTCCAACAACACCCCTCCCCCCAACAGCTCAATTCCTCATCCACCTGAATCAGTTGATGGTTTGTGGCGTGAAATAGGGGATCACTATTGTTATATTAAGGATGGGAATAACTCTCCAGGTTTCTGACTTCATATATTAAGATAATAATTTCTCCTGGATGAGCATGCATTACAGCAGCTCATATCCAAACTGAACATGAACTACTTTCAACGGGAAAGTTTAAAAGGACAAACAGAAACCTATCATTCAGTAAAACAATGACAAAACAAATTATCCATTAACTAACTAGAAACATTTAAAAATCAAAAGATACGGCAATTCTGAATGGTGTTTTTCAGGAACATTTTCAGCACAATATTCTGGTTTCCTCTCAATTTATTATAAATTAGTTCAGCTTGAACAAATGACTGTAAAACTTCTTAGTGCAAATTATGTCCAGTTTTCCATAATAATTTACCCTAGTTTACAAAATGTTAGAAGTTGCCTCTGCCAAGAAAACTATACAAGTCTTCAGGATGAATAAAATTAGCAGATAACACTCATTTGCAGGCCATTGAGGATCTACCAGTTAATTTAAACTTTTTAAAAAGGTGGATTCTGAATCCACACAGCCAGCATTCCCATGCCTCCTGACTTTCTGAATGAGCCTTCCATGAGGAACCTTATCAAACACCTTACTAAAATCTATGTACACCATATCCACTGCTCTACCTTCAATGTGCTTTGTCACATCCTCAAAGAATTCAAATCAGGCTTGTAAGGCACGAGCTGCCCCTCACAAAGCTATGCTGACTATCCCTAATCAGCCTATGCTTCTCCAATTGCCCATAAATCCTGTCTCAAAGAATCTTCTCCAGTAATTTGCCCACCACTGAAGTAAGACTCACTGGCCTATAATTCCCTACTCCCTTTCTTGAACAAAGGAATATTTGCCACCCTCCAATTATCTGACTAGTGAGGACGCAAAGATCATCAACCAAGAGCACAGCAATCTCTTCCTTCACTTCCCTTAATAACCTTGGATATATCCCATCCGGCCCCAGTGATTTAGCTATCCTAATGTTTTTCCAAAAGTTCCAGCATATTCTCTTTCCTCACGTCAACATGCCCTGGCACATCAGCCTGTTGTACACCATCCTCACAAATGTCAAGGTCTCCCTCACTGGTGAATACCGAAGCAAAGTATTCATTAAGGACCTCCCCTACCTCTTCCGACTCCAGGCACACATTTCCTCTTTTATCCCTGATCGGTCCTAACCTCATGCTGGTCATCCTCCTAGTTCTTCACATATGTCTAAAACGCCTTGAGATTTTCCTTAATCCTACTCACCAAGGACTTCTCATGCCCCCTTCTAGCTCTCCTAAGTCCATTCTTAAGTTCCCTCCTGACTACCTTGTAACTCTTCAGAGCCCTGGCTGATCCATGCTTTCTAAACCTTAGGCAAGCTTCTTTCTTCCTCTTGACAAGATATTCTACATCTTGTCAACCATGGTT
Source organism: Pristis pectinata (assembly GCF_009764475.1). Taxonomy (NCBI): domain Eukaryota; kingdom Metazoa; phylum Chordata; class Chondrichthyes; order Rhinopristiformes; family Pristidae; genus Pristis; species Pristis pectinata. The sequence continues at coordinate 19,779,550 of NC_067425.1, read as the reverse complement.
CCTTCACTCTACCATCCTTACCCTGCCTCAATGGGACAAACCTATCCAGAACCCCATGCAAGTACTCCCTAAACAACATCCACATTCCCATTGTGCACTTCCAAGAACATCTGTTCCTAATTTATGCTCCCAAGTTCCTGCCTAATAGCATCATAATTCCCCCTCCACCAATTAAATACTTTCCCATATTGTCTGCTCATCCCCCTCCAAGACCATGGTAAAGGTCAAGGAGTTATGGTCACCGTCTCCAAAATGCTCTCCCATCGAGAGATCTGAAACCTGATCAAAATTCATTGCCTAGTACCAGGTCCAGTATGGCATCTCCTCTAGTCAGCCTGTCCACATACTGTGTCAAGAATCCCTCCTGGACACAGCTAACAAACCCTGCCCCATTATCCCCTTTACACTAAGGAGGTGCCAATCAATATTAGAGAGGTTGAAATCACCCATGACAACAACCCTGTTATTTTGCACCTCTCCAAAATCTGCCTCCCAACCTGCTCCTCAGTGTCTCCGCTGCTATTGGGAGATCTGTAGAATACTCCCAATAGAGTGACCGCTCCCTTCCTGTTTCTGACTTCCACCCACATGGACTCAGTAGACGATCCCTGCAAGACGTCCTCCCTTTCTACAGTTGCCCCTGATCAGCAAAGCCACTCCCCCACCTCTTTTACCTCCATTCCTCTCCCTTTTGAAACATCTAAACCCCAGAATATCCAGTAGCTCTTCCTGCCCTTGTGACAGCCAAGTCTGTGTAATGGCTGCCATGCTCTAAGTTCATCACCCTTGTTCCTGATATTTCCTCGCATTAAAGTAGACACATTTCAGCCCATCCAACTGACTGCAATTTTGCCCTTTCAACTGCCTATCCTTGGGGAGAAAATTCAGAAATCGGAGGCGCAAAGGGATTTGGGAGTCCTAGTTCAGGATTCCCTTAAAGTTAAATTTCAGGTTGAGTTGGTAGTAAGGAAGGCAAATGCAATGTTGGCATTCATTTTGAGAGGAATAAAATATAAAAGCAAGGATGTACTGCTGAGGCTTCATAAGACGTTAGTTAAGACCATATTTGAAATATTGAGAGCAATTTTGGGCCCTGTATCTAAGGAAAGATGTGCTGGCCCTAGAGAAAGTTCACAAGAATGATCCCAGGAATTAAAAGGTTTAAACGTATGAGGAACATTTGATGACTCTGGGCCTATACTCGATGGAGTTCAGAAGGATGGTTGGGGGGGGGGGGGGGGGGGTGGAGGTGGAGAAAAGAGGCAAGCGGGGAATTTTACTGAAACCTATCAAATACTGAAAGGCCCGGAGAGAATGGACGTGGAGAGAATGCTTCCACTGGTAGGAGAGTCTAGCATCCGAGGAAACATGCTCAGAATAAAAGGGATGTCCCTAGTCGTTGGGTGTATTTAAAAACGTAGAGATTACTAGGTGCTTGATTGGTAAAGGGGTTAAGGGAGAAGACAGGAGAATGGGGTTGAGGAAAAAATATCAGCCATGATTGAATAGTGGAGCAGACTCGATGGGCCAAATGGCCTAATTCTGCTCCTATATCTTAATATGCCTACTGAATGGTTCCGTACGTTTCTTAAAAAAATAGTTTGACCATTTGTTTGAAAATGCTTTATTGTGATAAACCCATTTTAGTTGTATTAATCAAACTTAAAGTTACCACTGCTAAAGGTATAAAAGCATTTTTTTAAAGTTTTTTTTTAAAATAGCAAATACTTTCAAAGCAATGCCCCAATTGGCTAGTTTAATGACAGATTTTGTTTCCAGCAGAATCAAATGAGCATTCGTTCTAACTTCAGTGAGAAGGCCAGGTTGAAAAATAAAATTCAAAATGGGCACAACTTCAAAAACTATTTGCTTTCAACTTTCAATGAGTCAATTCCAACCATGCACCTATTCCGTCACATTTTAAGCATTACATTCTTGTAAATTTGCTTGATCACAAAATGTAAAACTCTTAAGCAATTCTGAGATTCAAAGTTACTTGCTGCATTTCAATATGCAAAACAATTACATTGTCAGCTATAATCTGCAATACAATGACTATAACTATGGCAGTAGAAAGTTCAATAGTATCACTCCAAAGGGAATTGGAAATATTTAAAGGGGGAACATTTTTTAGGATTCTAGGGAAAGAACAAGTGAGTGGGTTTAATTGGATATCTCAGAAAAGCAATGCAGAGGTTATGGGCCAAAAGCCCTTCCAATGTTACAAGACTACATAATGGCAAGATAAATGGATGAAACTGTTCAAAAACACGATGTTTCTGTTCCTTCAACCTTCCAATTACAAATCCGTAATCCATCTCATTTGAAATAATGTAATTAGCACAAGCATTTCAGCTGCTAGCAGTTTCACCTTGATGTCATGAAAATTCCAGTGAGTAATTAAATTGAAGGAATGATGAAAGGCTAAAATAAATGAGTTTTGAGTTTTCTTATAGAATTGATCAAACACAATCTCTCATTAATGAATGGCTATGAAATTCAAATGCATAATGATCAAAATTAGTTATGTCTACAATTCCTGATGGATGCGAGGCCAAAGATCAAATTGCGAGTTGAGCAGATCTTCTTTCCTGACAGACTCAGGGTGGGTGGGAGGACTAAACATGATATCTTAAAGAGACCAAAAGACAGTTTACAGAGAAAGCATTGAACATTCACTCATACAAATTCAAGATAAAGTAGTAAAATGTTCAATAAAAACTGCAGTGTCAATTTAAAAATCTCAATGTGTGATCAAATTACATTTAATTGAAAAGGTGAAAGACATTTTAACATAAGCACAGGTCAGTTCTTACATCAACAATAGAGGTATCACATTTAAGAAATAAGATCCAGCAATCAACTACATTAGAGTTATTTTAATCTTGTTTTAGAAGGTTATTGCTACATTTACTGACATAACCTCTGAAATGACTGCTGCAAAACCTGTACTAAACCTTCAATGATATCCCTGTTTTTCAAAAACAGTTAAAAATGATGAATAAACTTTAATAATCTATCTTCAGCATGAGTTTGTATTGAAGGCAAATTTATAAGCATACATGCACTTAAGTCAAACCTTTCAATATCAAACTGAATAGAATTCAAATATTTTATTCAGGTTGCACCAAAAATTACACCATGAAAATTTAAGTGTCATAATTGTCAAAAAATTTGAAGTAATTAAACGACATGTGTCCAAAGCTAAACAGCTGTCATCAGGAACACCAGCTTTCAAATTCACTGAAATTTTGACCAATACCTGAGCAATTAATTTAATTTCAGCCAGAAAAGATGATCGCCAAGAACTCAAGTAGAAAATTCCAAAAAAGATCCTTGGAAAACAGTTTTAAAAAGAACCTATTGCAAAATTCAATGGTCCTAAAAATTTACAAAAAAAAACACAACAGGAAGTAAAAGGAATCAAAACTGGATTTTTCCAAAATGAAGGAAACAAATTCAAATGGACAGGGGAAACACCAACCAAAATATAGCGCATGATGGAAGGGAAGCATTGCCTTCAAGGACAATACAACACCAGAACCAACCATGGACCAAATACATTTTCAATCAATTTAAAAGCATGGCCTACCTAAAACAAATCCAAATTGGATTGCTTTCTCTTTTACATGGGCATCTGACTCTTCAATATAGGAACAGCGCCTGCTGAAGGAATTGGCTAATACTGAAGCCACCTTTACTCCATGGTCCATTAAAGCTTGGAAACAGTGATGCAGGAGATGTCTAGAAGAGAGAACAGTAATGCATTAAAGACAATTTAAAAGATCTTTTACTGCAGTTAACTTTTATCTTTATACATCATAACATTGTGTAGGAAAAAAAAAATCAAAATCCCTTCACCGGGCTAAGAAAAATGCACCTACTAAATGGAATATTGTTAACATTGAGTAAGACTGCTGCAAAATGAGAGATTTTGTTCACAGACTTGCAGAAAGGAAATATCCAGCAATTTGAGTACAAGGCAGCATTTTGGTAAAAGGACTAAAAGGGACATAGACTTCCTTGTTTCTGCTTGATCTTGTTTGAGAAGTTTAAGAATACAATTTCATAAATTATTAAAAGTAGAGCAGGTTAACCAAGCTGTAATACACGTGAAAAGTTGCAAGATTTAATTCTGCAGGAATTTAAAAGCAAAGAAAGACATTCAATTACAGCACCTTTTACATTAGGCTAGATTGCCTACTTTTTATTCTTTTCTGCTTGTGAGAGCTTGCTTTGTAAAGTATAAAAGAGCAGACAATGTCTTTTACAAGTAATTTTAATATTGCCCAATACACTTAGGATTGTTTCCACTACTTCTCTTCGAATTGAACCATGGGATTTTTTTTCCTTGTACTTCAAAGTCAACAGATCTTTGATTTAATGTCACATTCAAAAATGCCATACTGCTAACAACATAACACTACTTCTCTACTGCACTGGAGTGTCAGCCTTGCTTTAGTGCACAAGAGAGATATGAAAGTGCTATGCAAATACAAGTCTTCACTTCCAAATTCCTCCAGAGATGTATCTCAGCACTTTGAATGCTTTGTAGCAGAGTAAACTTGCTCTGCCATTAATTTGTGAAAGCATAACCTAAGATCCTTTGCCTCTTCCCAATCTGAAGATTTTTGAGAAGTAGGTAAGCCCTTCAATGAAATGCACTGGGGAATTTAGCTTTGCATTTATGCTCTACAGTGGGACATGACCACCCAATTTCCTGACTAAAGAGGTGAGGCCATCTTCAACTGAGCAACAGCAGAAATACTGCACATACTGAACCTTTCTTTTAAAAAAATCGATCACACTTGAGTGTAACTATGTGGAATTCATGTCTCTAGACTACAAAGCACAAGAGAATGTAAATGAACAATATACAAAGATAATACCAGAACTGAGAACAACTACTATCAGGGAAGACTGAACAGGCCGGAAAAAAAAGTCCAATAGGTGACGTGAAAGAAGTCTTTAAAATTATGAAGACAAGAGGGACTGCGGATGCTGGAAATGTGGAACAACACACACAAAATGCTGGAGTAACTCAGCAGATCAGGCAGCATCTATGGAGGGAAATGAACAGTTAATGTTTTGGGCTGAGACCCTTCACCAGGACTGGAAAGAGGGCAAAAGCCAGAATAAAAGGGGTGGGGGAGGACCATGAGCTTCTCCACCTCCTTCCCTTTATTCCATGGTCTCCTGTTCTCTCCTATCAGATTCCATCTTGTTTAACCCTTTGCCTCCTCCACCTATCACCTCCCAGCTTCTCACATCATTTCCACTCCCCCCCCACCCCCAGATTCACCTATCACCCACACTCATGCTCCTCTCCCCACCCCTTTCATTCTGGCATGTTCTTTTTCTTTCCAGTCCTGATGAAGGGTCTCAGTCAGAAACATCAACTGTTCATTACCCTCAAAAGGTGCTGCCTGACCTGCTGAGTACCTCCAGCATTTTGTGTGTGTTGCTCTTTAAAATTATGAAGGTATTTGACAGGATAAGAATGAATTTTCTATGTTAACCATGACCACTCTGAATAAAGTAGTAGTGTGGAATTTCCTGCACATGCCATAGTTGAAGCAAATGGATGGAATCAATGACAAGGTGAAATTAAATTTGGAGGGAGCTCATCTAGAGGATAAACACAGGATTATTTGCCTGTTTCTAGTTTTTCTAGATAATTCTATGCACAAGAGTGGCAAATAGCTTTGCTTAAAAGATACAAAGATAAAAATTGAGACAAAGCATGATAGATACAGCACAGAAACAGGCCCTTTGGCCCACTGAGACTGCGCTGACCATCAGTCACCCAGTCACATCCTGCTTTTAAAATTTTTTCCCACATTTTAATCAAGTTTCCTCAGATTCTACCACACACTAAGCTGCCTCAAGTATATAGGGTCTCAAGTTTCATAAAAGGAAATATACTGGCACAAAACTAAGCAAGGGATGATCAAATCTTCTAGGCATGAAGTATTATCTTGCTTTCAGTGATTAAGGTTAGTAAACAAGATGTTTTAAAAATATATATTAGGTGGACCTTGCAAAACACATACTGGACTCCAAGCAGTACAAAGAAACAGTCTAACAACTTGAAAGAATGGGAAATGTCAGAGAAAAGCAGAAAAACTGAACATCCTATTGTAACATCAGATCAGAAAACTAAGGGTCAGAATATACACTATATGGTTAGATTCCACTCAACCCACCGTTCCAATAATATCTGAATAAAGATTTGCATTTCCTAGCACTTTATGACATCAGATTTTGCAAACTGCTCTACAGCTAGCAAAGTACTTCTGAACTCTTCTTGGGAAGTCTTCCAGGGTCAAGAATGATTTGCAGCCATTCCAGTTCTGTAGGGCCTGCCATATGTAGGGCATGTACAGTTTAATGGGGTGGGTGGGTTCTATGGAATGCTCAACGTTTCACCTGCTTTTGTGTTTGATCTGCACATGCTCCTGAAAAGACTGTGCTTGGTAGCTTCCTGCACGCTTCCAAGTCTGAGTATTGTTGGACCAGGGATTCCCAAAAAGGTGTTACTCACTTTTTGGAATAAATGAAAAGCTTCACATGAATACTAGGGTCTGCCACAGTAGGTTTCTGCAACTTGCATCAAGCAAAAGGATTGCAGAAGATCAATTACACTTCATTGTTGCTTAAATGTTGAAATTTTAAAAGAACATAATTAACGGATAACACACATTCGAAAACCACTTACTCTTCTTCAGAGGAAAACTAGATAAGTTAAATAGCATGCTAACAGTGTATTCTATTTTTAATTCTACAGATGGAAACAAAAACTCCAATGGATAAGTTTCGGTGCCAACAATCCCCTTGAAAACTGTCTACCGCCACTCTAAATTGACAAGTTAGTATTTGTTTCCCACAATGGGAAATGAATATTGAACAATAATATTTAAAATCATGCACTCAGCCTTTGAGGATTTTTAGAAATTCTTCCTTAGCCAGAGGAACAGAGATCAACTAGGAGTAGCAATACTGCTGCCCTGGCTGATATCGGATCAATTTCTCTAGAGGCCTTTAGGTTGCATGGATTCATGACACATTTGCAGCTAAGAGCACATTAACATTTTAATCAATATGAAACAGCAGGTTCTGTGAAGAAGTACAAGGTGTTTTTATTAACTCAATTCCATACAGCATGAAAGGATGACAATTGTTGGAATATCAAAACACTGATTTTCATCTTTAGCAAGCCATCCACATTAAATAGCTCAACTTTGTGGTTGCAAGGAAGCCTATTACAAGAAACATAACAATTGTATATAACCAGGTACTTTTTGGAGATGTTTAAAGACAAATGTCATAATCTTCTATTAATCTTAGAACTCTAGCATGTCTTGTCAGATAATGCATCATTGCTTCAATTGGCCTGCACATGACATTCAGATTGAATGTCAATATCAACACCCATTTAAAAGTGAATGAGGGGTTACTGCATTTTCTTTCGTCATATTTCCTTTCTCATTTGCAAAACGCTCCTTCAGTGCTATTGATAATATTAACAGCAAGTCAAACAACAGTCTTTAAATGGGCTTAACAGGAAAATAAAGCTTCTATAGTTATAGGGATGAAGTAAATGTTCCCTGCGCAAGAGGTAAAAAAAAATCGCCAATTTTGCAGTTCACTGAAACAGACTATTAATGCTTTTCAGTACACCAACGGCACGTTCTCCAGTCATTCACAACCAGAATCTAAGTCAAGTAGCATACTTTGATTGAAATAGTTTACTCTAATTACACAAAATCCTTTTAGTGCCAGGCATAATTGTGAAAAGGAATTCAGACAGCCCTCATGGAAACAGATCCACAGAAAAAAAAACTACCCTTCTCTACAAATCTACCATTCACACAAGGGCAGAGAAATGGATATAAATAAACCTATGACATCTACATTTTTTTTTAATGTTTTGTTATTAGAAAAAGAATACTTCTGAACAAAAGCCTTACTTTTCATTAAAGCTGTGTAACATTAACCTCAGTACCAGATTGTTGTGAGAGGGTTGTAAAACAGATGGAGGATACAGACACAGAGAAAACAGTAAAGGGATTTCAACATGGAGGATGAGAATGTTAATTGCGAGGCTGTTTCTGTAGCTAGGGCTAGAGATGGTGATGGGACAATATAATCAACTCTCAATTTTCCGGGGTAATAGAGTGAAAATAGAAAGAAAAGCAAAAATACATTAAAAAGGATCAAAATTGTTGCACATTACTTTGCTTAGTAAAATAGTCATTTGCTTAGGAATTGTTTAGTGGTGCCTTCTTCCTGCTTCTCAGGTACTTCAAGTTTCTTTTTATAATCAATTTAACAAGTTTCTATATACTGCAGATATAGTACTGCTGCATAAATTAAGCTTTAATTATGAATTTACTCTTACTGTAGTTAATGCATTACTGTACTCTTCTTTGATAGTACTCCCAATGAAGGTTTTCTCCATCTACAGCTTTTAAACATTGCAGTTAACTTAAAAATTCAGTAAAATCAGCCACTGTGTTATTGTGTTCTAATTAGAGGATTCAAGAGTTGAGGCAGAGAATTTTAAAATAGTGCATGGAAGTACCTGAGAGACAATCACATTAAGACTGTTGGTTAATATGCAAAGTTAATGCAAAGTGAAATTAATACATTAATTTTACGTTAATCATGCATGTTAATGAAAAGAATACTTAAGAAGTGTGCTTTATAAATTTACTAATTCTTTTTTAAGTTCTCCATGTTGGATTCAGTGGTCTGTGTTGTGTTTTAAATTGTAACCACACCGAAGGACTCCATCGGTGAGAGCATGGGATTTGGGAGAGAGCGGGACAGGTCCAAAGCTAGAGGATTAAGGAGACATTGGGCTGTAGAAATTAAGTTGTGGACTTTGCTCCACAGAGATCCTGGCATAGTTACTAGATTTGGGACAAAACATAATATCATTGATGAGGTCCAGATGCATCTAGCAATGAGTGACTAATCCACGTGCAAATGATTAGCTGGTGTAGAGCCTTGACCTGAAGCGTCAGCCATCCCTTTGCCTCCACAGCTGCTGACTGATCTGCTGAGTGACTTTCTTTTTTGCTGGGTATCCTGTGTCAAGTAACCTATCATCCGACATCCTGAAGTCTTTCCATCATCTACAATATACAAGTCAGGTGTGTGATATAATACACTCAACTTGGCTGGCTGGCTATAGCTCTCGGGAAATTCGACACCATCCAGAAAAAAGCAACCTGCTTGACTGGCATCCAAAATCACTCCAAGCATTCTTTTCCTTCACAAGCAGTGCACAGTGGCTAATATGTACAACCTACAAAATGCACTACAATCACTCGCCTTGTACTTCCCTAACTTGCAAACTGTACCACCATGAAGGGCAGTGGCCATAAGCACATGGGAACACCACCACCTGCAGGCTCTGGAGGTAACCAAAGTGGAGGGTAAAGGCTTTAACCAGAGACAAGGACATCACAAATGAAGGTACTCAGTGGTCAAGATCAATAGCTACATATTACTACAGCAGATTGAGGTACAAAGTATAGAAGCTTGAAGTTCACAGGAAATGTTTTCATTATTCACTATTCAACCTGCAGTCTCCTTGTTCTCCCCTCTTTGCAAAGCTGGGAGGGGGAGGCAATTCAAATTAAAATCAAAATATCTCTGACTGCAGAATCAAAATGATAATTGAGGCATCTACACAAGTCTGTCGTTCCTTACAAAGTTTAAATATTCAGACAAACTTGATGACTAATAGACTGAAATTTACCGTATGAATAACCTTTAGTGGAATGAGCATGCAGCACTGGATCTGGTTGTTTCTATGTACCACAGCATCAATAGAGTTGTACAAAAAGTTACAAACTGGAAAACTGTTAGTGATCTAGGAATTGTACTCTAAGGGAGGATCCTAAAATAAAATTTATGCTAGAAATTCTCAACTAGTTGCAATGACCTTCATTTTTCAATAAGCACAACAGCTTTGTCCATAAAATTTCCAACGGTTAAAAGTATTCTCATAGAAGAAACTATAATGTATATGGCAAAGCTTCTTACTACACTAAGGAAGTGGGCTATGGGTGGAGGAAGAAAAAGCATATCTGAATTAAAAGCTACTTTTATATGACAACTGAGATGTTTCCCTTTTAAATGCCTTGAAAAAAAGAATTAGCCCTCCTTTAGCCAAAGAACATCGAGACTGAATGGCAATAAAAATATCAAACACTTTAAAAATGACATTGATATTAACTACTCTTGCCAAAATGTACTGCATCATAAGCATTCTAATACTACATACTATTAAAATGCATATTTTCAGAACTTGGAAGTTTAGGAAATTCCTGCTTTTATATACTGAGCTATTGAAATCAAGGAATTTGCCAAATTTTACCCAACAGAAGTGGAAATTTAGAAATTAAAAAAACCCAACAGTTGTGCATTGAGTGGGGATGGGGTGAGGAGAGATAGCAGTAAATTGGGATAAATGAAGAGCTCTGCAAGCTATTCGAGGGTCTCCTGACATTATGTTACACAGGTAGAAGTCTGTAGTTAAATTGTTGGAAACAGTGCATAATTTTGGACATATGCAAATGAATGGATGCCACGCTGTCAAATAATTACCAAATTTTAAGACTGATATCTGAAATGTATACTAGGGCATAGAGTCAGTTCCCAAACACTCAAGATTCCATTTTTATAGGGAGAAGCATTGATTTAATGATGACATTGATATTAGTACACCGGTGCCTCAATTAGCATTCAGGATGCATTCCCAGGAGTGAAAGCACTAATGGAATCAGTGGAAAAGTGGGCAGGGGGAGGGGGTAGTTGGGTTTCAAAGTGTATGTTTTATTCGATAGTGCTGCTGTGCCTGGAAACTGCTATGAATCCCTGTAGCTCCTGCAGCAATAAATTGCTTATGGCATGGAGTGGAAAGGCTGCCTGTGAGAGCAGGTGTTGGGTAGGCTAGGACAAGTGCAGCTGTTCAGCATGAAAATGTGGGGCTCAAGGCTGCTTCCTTGCTGGCACAGTTAGTGCTAAGGACAAGGTGATTGTTACCCCATGTGCTGACAACCAAGTTCCCGGAACAACAACAGGGAGAGTAGGAGTTCGTAGCCAGGTTCCTAGTACAGTAGGGCACATTCCACAAAATACAGTGGGGTACATGCCTGAAGAGCGCTGTAACAAATTAGTGCACCGGGGGATTGTGCTCAGAATCGTACCATTGTAACCTATTCTCTCTATTAGGCAATGCACATTTAAGCAACTTGCCTGGTTAAACACTGTTTCCAGTCAATATTATAATTTCATGTTCATTTTTCCAGAAATACACTTCAGCACTGCATATACATAAAATGGTGGACACTCTTAGCAATCTGCATTTGAACCGTTCCAGTTCCATTGTCATGAATCATTATTTCTTGCATGCTGCTAGTATTTTACCACCATCCCCACCCCCACCCCCCATTTGCACTTTAGAAAATTCAGTAAGACAGTAAAGGCTCTTCTGTATCAACAAAATATGCAGTTGGAAATCTCAGTAAACAAACGTAAACAATTTAACTAATTATATCTATTATTAATTTTCTTTAAAAACTCCTCAAAAAAGATTTGAATTCTTTATCAATAGTATAAAGAAGATTGGGATGTCTGAAGACATTCTAACAAAAATTAAAACACCCCTTATATAATTAATACTAGTCAATAAGTGATTTCAGTTGGAGAATTTTATAGCCATGAACTTTACACACAATAGCCAAATGAAAAATATATTAAATTCAGTTTGAAGTGCAAATTGACTAGGTATTTAAAATAAGGTAGAATTGCAAACTAGTCAGTCATGGAAACCATTTAGGTGCAAGAAGAGAAAAGCAATAAACCAGACAAAGTGTGGGAAAACAAACGCAAAGCTTTTATCCTTCAAGTGCATATAAATATATATAGGAGTTGGTCAAGAAAACTCTCAGCCTTAGCTCCTCCCATCCTCAATGCAGCACCTCTCCAGTTCACCCGACATATACGGGAAGTATAGAATGAGTACTAACATTTGACATGAGGGGCAAATGGGACCAACCACAACCAAACCCTAACCTGCTTGCACCAAGAGAAAATCCACAAAATCCAGTAAGCAAAAGTCATTGAAGAAAATGAAAAGGATAATCTTGGTCAATTACTCTCTCCTCCATAATCCAGAGGAACAGGATAACTCCAACGCTCCTATCACTGCCTTCCTGAGACAAACTTCCTCAGATCAGACTAGACGTCAAACTTGAAACCTCCTAGGACTTCACGACTACCAGATTAGACAATACATTTGCGTACTGAATTTCTGCAAGCACAGAATTCATAATTTCCAAAAGGTCTTTCTGAAAATGGAGGAAGCATATGTGAATAAATTTTAAGGTGAAAATTAAGTACATTATTACACTTATTAATTTCACAACTCAACATGTTTAGAAAATACCAGAATAGCCAAGGTTGAGTGTTTTATTTTGGGGAGTGGGTAAAAGGGGCCATAGGTGCTCATCAAAGGATGATGTAGGTGATGCCAAAGTCATGGATACCAAGAGGTCAACCCCAAACCAACAATGTTTTCCTCAAGAATTAGATATCAATCCGCCACAGTAACTTAGCAGTTAGCGTAATGCTATTACAGCGACAGCAACTGGGGTTCAATTCCCGCTGCTGTCTGTAAGGAGTTTCTATGTTCTCCTAGTGTCTGCATGGGGTTTCCTCCCACATTCCAAAGACGTACAGGTTAGTAGGTTAACATGGGCATAATTGAGTGGTGCAGGCTCATTGGGCTGGACGGGGCTGTTACTGTGCTGTATAAATAAAATTTTAAAGTAAAGTTTAGTCCACGTTGCTATGCAATATCCTAACTGATCCCAAATTGAGTTATGACCTACAAGCCCTCACAACATAACTACTTATTCTGTTTTTGCTAATAACATCCAACCTCATCCCTCAATCTCCTCAAACCAATGTAAACTACTGCTGATCCTAAACTCTGCTGTCCATATGTTATCGTGTGTCAAACTGTTCTTAATCATCAGCAACTTCTCACAGACCTTCTCATACAAATGGAGGGTGTAATAGTTTGATCTAAAACCAGTGTATTATGCCTAAACAAGGGAGACTACAAATGGGACGAGGGAGGAGTTGGCTTGTGTAAACTGGGAACAAGAGCTACATGGTGGGACAGTTGAGGAACAGTGGAAGACTTTCAAAGAGATCTTTCAGTGCTCCAAAGTATATTCCAGTTAAAAGCAAAGACAGCAAGAGTGGGAAGAGCCAGCCAGCCAGCCTTGCATAACTAAGGAAATAAAGTCGGCATCAAACTAAAAGCTCATGCATACAAAGTCATCAAAAGTAGTGGGAAATTGGAAGATTGGGAAAACTTTAAAAAGCAAAGAACCACTAAGCAAGCAATAAGGAAAGGGAAGATAGATTAATAAAGTAAATTAACAAAAAATATAAAAACAGATAGTAAAAGTTTTTATAATTATATAAAGCAGAAAAGGGCGGCTAAAGTGAATGTAGGTCCCTTGGAAGATGAGGAGCGGGAATTAGCTGTGGAAATGGCTGAGGCTTTGAATGACTATTTTGTGTCGGTCTTCATGGTGGAGGATATGTTTAACATGACAGAGATGTTATGGGTGCAATGGGAGGTGAGGGCCTTGATAAAAATCACTGTCACTAAAGAGGTAGTGATGAGTAAACTAGTGGGCCTAAAGGTAGACAAGTCCCCTGGTCCTGATGGGATGCATCCCCGGGTACTGAAAGAAATAGCGGAAGTGAAAGGAGATGGGTTTGTGATAATTTACCAAAATTCTCTGGACTCTGGGCAGGTCCTGGTGGATTGGAAGACAATGAATATCACACCACTGTTTAAAAAAGGATGCAGACAAAAGATGGCTAACTATAGGCCAGCTGGCTTAATGTCTGTAGTTGGGAAAATGCTTGAAGCTATGATTAAGAAATAGCAAGACATCTGGATAGAAGTGGTTCCATCAGGCAGACACAGCATGGATTCAGGAAGGGGAGGTCCTGTTTGACAAGCTTACTGGAGTTCTTTAAGGATATAATGAGTGCAGTGTATAGAAGGGAACAGGCGGATGTTGTATACTTGGATTTCCAGAAGGCATTCAATAAGGTGCTGCATAAAAGACTTAGCCATAAGATAAGGATGCATGGAGTTGGGGGTAATGTATTAGCATGGATAGAGGATTGGTTAATCAATAGAAAGGCAGAGAGTTGGGATAAATGGATGTTTCTCCGGTTGGCAGTGGCAAGTGGAGTGCTGCAGGGGTTGGTGCTGGGCCTGCAACTTGTTCATGATACACATTAATGATTTGGAAGAAGGAACCGAGTGTAGAGTATTTAAGTTTGCTGATGACGCTAAATTGAGTGTCAAAGCAAATTCTACAGAGGATGCGGAGAGTCTGCAGAGATATAGATAGCTTAAGTGAGTGGGCAAGGGTCTGGCAGATGGCGTACAATGTTGGTAAATGTGAGGTCATCCAGTTTGGAAGGAAAAATAGAAGATCAGATTATTATTTGAACGGTGGAAGATTGCAACATGCTGTTGTGTGGAGGGACGTGGGAGTGGTTGTGCATGAATTGCAATAGGTTGGTTTGCAGGTGCAACAGGTTATCAAGAAGGCAAATGGAATGTTGGCTTTCATCGCTCGAGGAATTGAACTTAAGAGCAGGGAAGTTGTGTGGCAAATGTACAGGATACTGGTGAGGCCACACCTGGAGTACTGCATGCAGTTCTGGTCTCCTTACTTGAGAAAGGATATACTGACTTTGGAGGATGTTCACCAGGTTGATTCCAGAGATGAGGGGGTTAGCCTACGAGGAGAGATTGAGTCACCTGTGACTATACTCGCTGGAATTAAGAATGAGAGGGATCTTATAGAAACAGAATTATGGAAAGGGATAGATAAGATAAGAGACAGGAAAGTTGTTTTCACTAGTAGGTGAGACTAGAACTTGAGGACATTGCCTCAAGATTCAGGATGGAGATGAGGATAAACTGCTTCCACCCCCCCCCCCCCCCCCCCCCACCCCCAGAGAGCAATGAATCTGTGGAATTCTCTGCCCAGTGGAGGCTACCTCATTAAATATATTTAAGACTCAGTTAGATAGATTTTTGCATAGTAGGGAATTAAGGGCTATGGGGAAAGGGCAGGTAGGTGAAGCCGAGTCCACAGTCAGATCAGCCATGATTGAATGGCGAAGCAGGCTCAATGGGCCAGATGGCCTACTCCTGATCCTATTTATGTTCTTATGTTCACGAGGTCCTGGTCTCCCGACATCTATTTGTGGCTTTGACCATCTTTTACCCTGTTACCTTATCCACTGCTAAAGAAATAGCTGAAATCTTTGCTCTAATGACCCCCTTTGCTTCCTGCCTCCCTACAGCTCATGCTTGATTGACTTGAATTCCCTATTTAAAAATCAACCACTTAGAGAAAGCTTTCAGTCATCCTTCCTAATATTTCTTTATTTAGTTTGGTTCCTGTTTTTGGTTTGTTTCTGTGTTGTACTTGAGTGTTTTTACAATGAAGGATCTATGCAAATGAAATTTTGGCTGACACATTTCCAGTTGAAAGTCTCAGTATTTTCTGAGCTAAAAACAGGACTTTGCACAATGCAGAAAAAGCTATACTTCAAGGTGAAGAAAAAGGACCAGTTTCAGTGATGAATGTGTAGATCAGGAAAGGGGAAAGGAGTTGATAGTAGGGAAGGAGAAATAACTTTCTTGACAAGAAAGTGCCAAGAGCGAGTAATGGGTAGGAAAAGGAAAAGAGTACAGGCATTTTTAGAACATAGCGAGTAATATATCATGGTTATGTACAGGGGAGTCATAAGAATTTTCAAACACACTTCCAGAACATAAAAGTTCAGCAACTGCTGAACAAGTCCAATGAACATAATAGAGAGGAAAGCTAAACAACACAATGCATATAAGAAGTACATCTATCAATTCAAATTCAGAGCTAACATTGTTGGAGCAAGATTGCACATTCCCAATCAGAAAAACAAATTCATATCTAAAATTCATCAGAAACAGTATTAATAATATCTACAAAAACAGGCTAAGCCTTTGCTTTAAGGTGGAGCCTTGATCTTACAAACTTATAAAACTTGGAAGCCAGAAATGATGGTTAAGGTAAGAATGTCTTGGCACCGGCCCAGGATTCCAAGTGTTGGACTTCTAGGAAAGAATGTAGTACAAAAAGATCACAGCGGACAATTCTAGTTTTTTTGCATTTCGGGCCCAAAATCCTATTACTCCATTGTTACTTCCAGACTAAAACTGAGTGACAACAAATATAAACTGATTAAATTACAGCATAAATGTCTACATGCACATTAAATGTGCTTACCTTTTGTCTGATGCTCGCAGTACTTTTGCAAACACCTCAAGCTCACAGAATTCACCACCCAATTGGCAAAGACGTCCTTGTTGATAAAGCTGTAAAATCCAAGTGATTTTAATTAGAAAAATTAGTACTTTCCAATTTTCACATAGGATGTAGGCAACCCGGCGAGGTCAGCATTTGATTCTAATTCTTACTGCCCTCGAGAGCAATTAAAGATTACATAAACATATTTTAAGTTACTTTTAAGAAACTATATCGTTCATTGCACCCAAGTGATTCATCAAGGAGAGTTAAGTGCATTCAGGTGGTGAATATCAATCAGACATTTTAATCCATTTTATGACAGTAGGCTCAGGAAGAGGTACTAGCTTATCTTGGAGGCACAGAAATACAAAGGAAGTCACTAAACACTGGATAATAACTAATAACTTGACTCTCATATTCTGCCTAACACAGGGTGCCAAACCCAATTGCCTTCAGATTCCATGTGCAATAACGTTCAGAGGTTTGAGAGTCTCAAGAACACACTTTTATTAAAATATTAGATACATATGGATTTAGAATATTAGATATATTCATTTTTCATGTTAACAATCCACATGATAAAAGTATTAAACACCTACAGGTGACCCCCGCAGTACAGGGGGGTCATGTTCCAGTAAAAATATCTGCATCTGGATTTTCCATAACACGAAGCCACATCATCTGAGTAAGAAACACATGTTGAAAAATAAATGTTTATTTACCTTTCCCCTCCCCCAATGCATAAATTCTGTAAGAATTAAATTTCCTGTCTCAAAATTTTGGTTAGTGATCTACAAATTCTGTGGGGCAAATTTTTGTTACCCGAACAGCCATAATGCAGAGATCGCTTGTACTTGTTGCATCACCGCTAATTACAACCAGTCTTTGCAACTCTCCATTCTGTGCACACCTTTGGAAATGTGGTTTTGTCAAGGCAGCATGTTAGTGTTCCACGATCTTTTGACTTTACAAACTTCATCACAGAATAGAGCAATTCATCTCAGTATCTTGTGACACAAACTGAAATAAGTTGCATTCTGGTCTTCTTGAGTGAAAAATATTTTACTCCTTGCACGTCCATCTGATTGATTCAGATTATTTGCTGTGATCTATGCATTTTCAAAGCCTGTCCCTTTGGAGTTTCAATAATTTTATTTCTACAGTGGAGGTTTCTGTAACTGTAAATGTGGGAACAGGACACCCCAAATACAACTTCCACTTCTGCACATTTTCAAAACTTGACTGTAGTCTTTGTAATACATCTTAATATTCCTCGTGTTTGCGATCATGGGCTTTGATTTCTCGTAATGTTTACCATCCACTTATGATCAAAATGTCTGGACCCCATGTCTCTTTGGTGACCTGCACTGGAAGGTGAAGACTATATAAGATACAATTTTATTATTCTCTAGCGAAGCCAAGTTGAGTGTATGCAGATACCCCATAATACTAGTGAGCAACATGAAATCCTCTATCTTTTGCTCAAGTTGTAATATAGGACTTTCCTTTTCTGAAAAGGCTCTTGCAGTTGCACAAACCGAAAACACCGACACAATCACCTCACAATACATTTAAGTTTCTCTTTAAATTACAGCACTTCAATTTTTTTCTGAATCGTTAATTAGTCTTCCCAGATGAAGTTGACAATTTCTGAAACAGTTTTTACAACATTTTTGTACTTCAAATATCCTCTGCAAGATACCCTTGATGGATGGTGCAATAAACTAAAAGAAATTGTGGAAATTCTGATACATTTCAGAGTCTAAAATGTCTACTATTTTTCCTACCATTGCAGGTGCTTCATCCACTGCACCAGTGAAAAGTTCACTTGGCATTTTTATACTGGAATTTTTCAATGCAGTCAAGTGCACTTTTCATCTTGATACTCCATTGTTTCTTTTAGTACCACTAAATCCAACATTTATTTCACAAATTATTTCTAGCTGTGCTTTTTCTTCTATATCTGTGGATTTGTCAAGAGTGAGGTTGAACGCTAGCAAATTCTTCAGAACATTTTGCATATCCTACTTGCAACATCAGAACTGATTGGGAGATAGATACTCCTCTAAATGGTGGCACAACACTAGGATTTACTTTATTAGTCACTTCTGCTTTGCATTATTTCGACCCAAAATTACAGCCAATTTTGCATTAATTCTAATCTCATGTAAATTATATTTCCTGAAATAAAGTCTTCTGTTCTTCAGTCAGCGTACTTACCATATATAGAAATTAGTGCCAGTTGGCTGCTAAGGCATCTTTTAATAGCAGTTATGTTGTTTTCCTTAGTTCTGATCCAGGAGAATATTCACATGAAGACTTCCTGCGATACATTTCATGGTGACATTTCAAGTTACTCCTTTGTAGTAATGGGAGCACCGTTTTGGAAATGCAAATCTTTTCATTTTGACTGATCTTTGCTTCTTACAATTAGATTATACCATCATCATCATCCACTAGTAGGATTGCTCACAGATCTTATCAGTTGTGAGCACTGCCTATAATACAAAGGCTATGTATTCAGCAGGAATATTTTATAGGAAGATCACAAGCATGCTATATATTTAATACGACAACTTCATACACACTGCTATCTGCAGTGGAAGTTTTACTATCAGTATACTGAGATTAGAGGACAAAATGATGCTTAGCCTCTAAAAACATATTGGTCAAGGTTAGAGAGCATAGTGTACTGGACGTTAAAACACTACTGATACACATCTACTGGGATCAGGAGTTAATGAGTGCTGGACCTGTTATTTCCTCCATATGTCTGTGAACAGAATGTTGGAGCACTAATTTGCTTATTGTAAATCTCCAAGAGCTGCATTTGAACTAGAAAACACTACATTCAGCTCATGTCCCAGAGTCTGGGTGTTTCTACTCAAACATCTGATTCAGTTTACAAAAGTCCACTCTGCAGTTTCACTTGTATTTGTCACTATTTATTTGCATGTTATGCATAAAGCAAACGTTCATGCTGAAATGGAACTTTCCACTGTAAGCAACATCAGCATCATGCACATCCAGGGCAGGTCCTGCACATTTATACAGAGATCACCATTTATGCCACTCTCAAAGCAAATGGTATTTTTGATTTTTAAAGAAAAACAGCTGTCCTCTTGCATCTTTGTAAGGCTACTAACAAATATTAAACACAATTTATCCCAGCTGTGATGCCTGAAGTTCATGCTACTGCCATTAGAAACAACTAGCATGTCACTCTTTACATTCAATGCTGTCAATGACAGAATGTAGTTTTAAAGATAAGAGAACATTTTTCTTTTACAGCTGTTGTCATACACTAGGCTGTATTCTTATGTACATCAGTTATCCAATTTTTGTACAGAAATCCAGATAAAACATTTGGAAACTGAGCTGAGCTCGAGGGTGTTGGGAAAGGAAATGTCAGTCCTGGCAACGATAGAAACATGAAAAAGCTCCAACATAAGAAACAGAAAAAAATTAGCAGACCCCAACAACAAGTTTTGACAATATTAATGAAAATTCAGATCCAAAACATTAATTGTTGCCTTTTTGGCAGATGCTATCTACTGTTTTATTAAAAATCTGCTTCAAAAAAATGTTTGACATAGGTTTCAGACTACCAAGACCAAAGATTATAACACTAGATCAAAGGTCACTAAGCACACAGCCATTTTGACTGATCAAATGGTCCACTCTATTGTTCAGTTATGAAGCCACATTGTCTTGAATTACAGTAGTAGTCATAAAGCATACCACAAATAGATCGAAGCAAAAAACAAACTGTTGGAAGAACTGTGGGCCAGGCAGCATCTGTGGAGGGAATTGGACATCCAACATTTCAGATCGAGACCCTTCATCTGGGCTGAGTAGAGGGGAGATAGCCAGTATCAAGAGACGAGGGGAAAGGGTGGGGCACGAGCTGGCAAGTGATAGGTGGATCCAGGTGAGGAGGGGTTGATTGGCAGATGGAGTCAGGAGGAGGTAGGAAGGGTTAAGATAGCAACAGAGGCTAGGTGATAAATGGAGACAGAGGGGTGCAGATAATGGAATCTGATGAAGAAGGTGGAGTAGAACCAAATAAGGGAGGGATGGTGGACAGATGGGAACAATGAGGGAAGGGGATTGGAAAGAAGAGGATGTATGGGAGGACATGGATAGATCATGAGACAGGGACAGAGGGAGAACAGGTTACCTGAAATTGAAGAATTCAATCTTTGTGCTTTTGGGTTGTGGACTACCGAGGTGGAATACGAGGTGTTGTTCTTTTAGTTTGCATTTGGCCTCACCCTGAAAGTGGAGGAGGCCAATGACAGACAGGTCAATGAGAGAATAGGAAGGGGAATTAAAATGGCTTGCAACCAGGAGGTCCAGATGGCCACTGCAGACAGAGCTCAGGTGCTTGGCAAAGCAGTTGCCTAGTTGGCGTTTCGTCTCACCAATGTAGAGGTGGCCATACCAAGAGCATCAAATGCAATAGATGAGGTTGGAGGAGGTGCACGCGAATGTGTCTCACTTGGAAGGGCTATTTAGGTGCCTGGATGGTGGTGAGGGAGGAGGTGCAAGGACAAGTGTTGCAGGGGAAAGAGGGATATGTCCATAATTAGTTTCAAGATGAACAACAAGATCAACAATTCATGAAGCAGGCTAGAATTGGTGTTTCTGAGCATAAATGCCAACCTTTTCTTTTTAACTAAACAGTTTTCTGGAAAGATGAGGCATTAAGTAGAAAACAAGCCAGCAAAATGGTATCAGAAACCTGCCATTTTTACACCTAGCTATAGATCAGCTTTAACTAAAGACAAACTTATAGTAAACTGATCCAGATGTTAAATGCAACAATGCATACAGAGACAGATATTTCAATAACTGAGACCGATATTTCAATAACTGAAATCAGTGACCATTTACCCTTAGCCCTTGCCATTTCTTTCAGTGTGGCCTAGAGCAGTCTTTTGCTAGGAGCTCCAGAGAAGCCCACTGTAGCAGAGTGTAGAGCTGGATGCGTGACAGAACAGATTTGACTGCAAGTAAGGCCATGTTCCAGAATCACCAATTATTAAAGCTGTCACTATCATCAAATGTTTGTGAATGCCTTTGGAAACTGATTTCTCCCATTCACTTTGGTGCAGATTCAGCAGACAGATTTCCCTCACTCTGAGGACTGGGAAACCTGTGAAGTTTGGCAATGCCTTTATGGACTCCATGAGTCCACCAGTGAGCGCAGATGTCTTGGGGCTGATGCTCTACTGCGCAAAAGACTGAACTTCTGCCTAAATTCAGAAACAGCCCAGTCATAAACTTATCTGTCATCAGATCCAGGCAAATCCCAGCTGGCGACCTACCAGAGCAACATGGAATTGCTTTACAAAATACACAGAATGCCAAATAATTCCAATGATTCCAACTTATTTTTAAAATCATAAGATTAAAGAATCTTCAATAGAATGTTAAAATTGCCATGCTATAAAATGATCTTCCTTGTGGTGGCAACTCAAATATCTTCATAATTAATCAATGTACACAAAAGTCAGTAGGTCATATTTTAAATAATGTGATCATGTATTAAATAAGTTAGTACAAAAGGTATCCAATTCCAACAAGTTTTAATCCTGAAAGAACTGATATTAAATATTACTGACCTTACCTACTGCAAAATCAGTATGATGAAAGGTAAACCTATCATTGTCTATGCAGTTACTGCTTCAAAAGCATTTTACATGGAATGAAGTTGGAGAGTTGAGTGCATAATACCCACTGAGTTCACTGATACCCACATTAAGAAAAAAAAGATATACTGGCAGAGTAAAGATACTGTTTCACTATAAGTGCTATTATCTGACTCTATTTGCATAAGGACATGTTGACTATCTCACCCTTTGAGCCTTTTCCATCACACTAAAAAATTAACCAGGTTCCCTGGTCTTCAACTCCCAACCAGCAGAAATAATTTCTCTTATCTGTTTTCCTTAATATTGAGAGCATTGCCCAGAATTCTCAGATTCCAGTAAACAGAACCAGAGTTTGGCTGTCATTTAAGCCTCGGAGTCCAGAATAACTCCAGTTAATCTACATTGCAGTCATTCCAAGTACAATACCCTGGAATTATTTTGAACAGTGAGCTGACCATCCTCACTGATCCCCTACTCAGTAGGATAGCACTTGTATGGATCTTCAAGCAATAACTTGGTCTATATCATCAGCTCCAATCTGGTCACTTGGCCTTCTAGCCATAATTCTCATTACATAGAGGGACCTTAAAAATCCTACCCACTGAAAATGCTTTGACAGCAAAAATCTCAAATTAAAAAGACACTTACATTAAAATTGTTTTTAAGTAAACGATCAATTAAAAGTATGAATTATCCAAAACTTACCTCTCCTCTTCAGTTATTCTTTTCTATTGAAATAAACATAGTCCCTGACCCATGCCAGATCTATCCTGGAACAAGTTTAGCAGGCAAACTTTATAGCATAACTGCTGAGAAATAGTAGGAAGTTAGTGCTTCACTGCTGGACTTCATGAGTAATCCTATGCTTGAGCATAGTTGGGAAACAATTGTGAAGTAGTTTGTGGGAAGCCTGTGCTTCCTTTCAATTATAGAGGAAAATGTCAACTAATATACCCTATTAACAGCTCTGCAGATGTCTAATCAAAGCTGTGCAAAGCTTCATGTCTTCTATACTCATTGTACTCCAATCTATATAAAAGGCCAGAACACCACTGAACTTTTTAATTATTTTCTTCAGCCATCCTAAATGTTTTAATGATGTACAATGGCTTCCCGTCCATAGGTCAATGCTTCTCCTTTTTTCATCATGTGGATACTGCTGTTTTGTCCTTTTCCGATCCAGTGGGGCTGACCTCTCAATTATCCACATAAAAACCCATTTGTCACCATTTCTGCCCATTCATGTAATCTACTAAGCTCTCTTTGTAATTCAGTGAATCTACCTGCTCTGCTTACAATGCTGCTTATCTGTGTCATCAGCAAACATGTATATAAATTTTCCTACCCAATATCCACATTATTTATAAATATAGCAGACAGTTGCAGGCCCAACACAAGTCCTTGCGGTCACTACCAGTCACAGCCTAACAACTAAGTACGTGGCCATCCCTATGCTCTACTTCCTGACACTTAGCTAATTTTCTACAATTGATTCTATGAGCATCAACTTTAGTTTCTTGTACAGCAAACATCATCTGGAAGTCTACAAGGCTTAAGTAATAATGTCTATAGAAGTAACATCTTCAAAGTATATTGTGAAATTGCAAGGTTAACAGAAAAAAAACTGGAAATATTCAGCACATCAGGCAGCATTTGTGAAGAGAGAAACAGGGTTAACACTTCAGGTAGAAGATTATCATAGATATTGTGATGATAGGTGACAGAGTCAAAATTTTGACTACTTCCCTCTCCACAAATGCTTCTTGAATGACTGAGCACCTCCAATATTTTCTGTTTGCATTTTAGATTTCCAGCACTTGTAAGTTTTTGCTTTCAGTCATGTTTGCTCTTACTGTTCAAGGTTTTTGGTCATTTTATCCCTTGTAATGCCCTGACAACAGATATTGTGCTAATCAATCAGTCTTTCCTGGTTTCTTCCTCCCACTTTTCTTAAACAGCAGAGGGACATGCAACTTTCTAATGCGAGGCTTTGCTGATGTTCCTTATAATCGCAGTATTAGTGAATAGCAAGTCCTAAAAGAACAAGCAATGGGAAGCCTATCAGTGACCTTAAGTAGCACCACTGCATACATAAATTGAGCTATTAAAGTATTCCAGTTATTCATTCAGGGTCTTGCCTGTGCATCTCGTGCCTTTCATTTCAGGTGGAAATCGATCCATCTCTCCATTATGCAAGGGATTTGATTTATTATTATTACTACATCATTTGTAAACATGTAACTGTGAAATGAGTTACGGTTTAATTAAAATTATGGCCATTTCATTACTATGTTTAACAGTCCAAAGCCAAACAAGGTTACAGCTGAGCACAGAACCATAGAACAATACAGCACAATACAGGCCCTTCAGCCCACCATGTTGTGCCGACCTTCTAACCACTCCAAAGACTATCTAACCCCTTCCTCCCATTCCTCCACATGCTTATCTAACAATCTCTTGAAATTGACCAACGTATCAGCCTCCACCACCACCCCAGGCAGCGCATTCCATGCCCCAACCACTCTCTGGGTGAAAAACCTCCCTCTGACATCTCC
Source organism: Pristis pectinata (assembly GCF_009764475.1). NCBI lineage: Eukaryota > Metazoa > Chordata > Chondrichthyes > Rhinopristiformes > Pristidae > Pristis > Pristis pectinata. The sequence goes on along the minus strand of NC_067425.1, from coordinate 19,754,920 downwards.
CTTGAACTTCCCACCCATTACCTTAAGGCCATGCCCTCTTGTATTGAGCATTGGTGCTCTGGGAAAGAGGCGCTGGCTGTCCACTCTATCTATTCCTCTTAATATTTTGCATACCTTTATCATGTCTCCTCTCATCCTCCTCCTCTCCAATGAGTAAAGCCCTAGCTCCTATAGTTTCTCCTCATAATCAGTACTCTCCAATCCAGGCAGCATCCTGGTAAATCTCCTCTGCACCCTTTCCAACGCCTCCACGTCCTTCCTATAATGAGGCGACCAGAACTGGACACAGTACTCCAAGTGTGGTCGAACCAGAGTTTCGTAAAGCTGCATCATTACTTCGCAGCTCTTAAACTCAATCCCATGATTTACGAAAGCTAACATCCCATAAGCTTTCTTAACTACCCTATCCACCTGTGTGGCAACTTTCAGTGATCGGTGGATATGAACCCCAAGATCCCTTTGCTCTTCTACACTGCCCAGAATCCTGCCATTTACCTTGTATTCCGCCTTGGAGTTTATCCTTCCAAGGTGTACCACCTCACACCTCTCCAGATTGAACTCCATCTGCCACTTGTCAGCCCAGCTCTGCATCCTATCAATATCCCTCTGCAAGCTTCGACAGCCCTCCACACTATCCACAGCACCACCGATCTTTGTGTCATCTGCAAACTTGCTAACCCACCCTTCCACCCCCTCATCTAAGTCATTAATAAATATCACAAGAAGTAGAGGTCCCAGAACCGATCCCTGTGGGACACCACTAGTCACAGACCTCCAATCCAAATGCACTCCCTCCACCACAACCCTCTGCTTTCTACAGGCAAGCCAATTCTGAATCCACACTACCAAGCCTCCCTGGATCCCTTGGCCTCTGACCTTCTGAAGAAGCCTACCATGCAGAACCTTGTCAAACGCCTTACTAAAATCCATGTAGACCACACCTACTGCACTACCATCATCAATCTTCTTGGTCACCTCCTCAAAGAACCCTATCAGGCTAGTGAGGCAAGATCTTCCCTTCACAAAGCCATGCTGGCTGTCCCTAATCAGTCCATGATTCTCTAAATGATCATAGATCCGATCTCTTAGAATCCTTTCCAACAGCTTACCCACCACAGACATAAGGCTCACTGGTCTGTAATTCCCTAGACTATCCCTACTACCTTTTTTGAATAAGGGGACAACATTCGCCACCCTCCAATCCTCCGGTACGATCCCTGTGGACAACAAGGACTCAAAGATCCTAGCCAACGGTTCAGCAATCTCCTCCCTCGCCTCACGAAGCAGCCTGGGGAATATTCCGTCAGGCCCCGGGGACTTATCTGTCCCAATATTTTCTAACAGCTCCAACACATCCTCCCTCTTGATATCTACACACTCTAAAACATTACCCTTACCAACATTGTCCTCAGCATCATCAATACCCCTCTCCTTGGTGAATACTGAAGAAAAGTATTCATCGAGAACCTCACCCACTTCCACAGCCTCCAGGCACAGCTTCCCACCTTTGTCTTTAATCGGACCCACCTTTACTCGAGCCATCCTTCTGCTCCTCACGTACGAGTAAAAAGCCTTGGGATTCTCTTTAACCCTACTTGCCAAAGCCTTTTTGTGTCCCCTTCTCACTCTCCTCAGCCCCTTAAGTTCCCTCCTTGCTACTCTATATTCCTCACAAGCCCTGTCTGATCCTTGCTGCTTACACCTTATGTATGCTGCCTTCTTCTTCCTAACTAGTTGTTCCACCTCGCTTGTCACCCATGGTTCCTTCACCCTGCCGTTCCTTCTCTGCCTCACCGGGACAAATTTATCCCTAACATCCTGCAAGAGATCTCTGAACATCAACCACACCTCCATAGTACATTTCCCTTCACAAACGTCAGCCCAATTTACACGCTCAAGTTCTTGCCTTATAGCCTGATAATTCGCCCTTTCCCCAATTAAATATCTTCCCGTCCTCTTTGCTCCTATGGCTTTGTGAAGGGAAGATCTTGCCTCATAAGCCTGATAGGGTTCTTTGAGGAGGTGACCAGGAAGATTGATGAGGGTAGTGCAGTAGATATGGTCAACATGGATTTTAGTAAGGCGTTTGACAAGGTTCCGCATGGTAGGATTCTTCAGAAGGTCAGAGGCCAAGGGATCCAGGAAGGCTTGTCCGTGTGGATTCAGAATTGGCATGCCTGTAGAAAGCAGAGGGTTGTGGTGGAGGGAGTGCATTTGGATTGGAGGGCTGCGACTCATGGTGTCCCACAGGGATCGGTTCTAGGACCTCTATTTTTTGTTTTATTTATTAGCGACTTAGATGAGGGTGGGTTAGCAAGTTTGCAGATGACACAAAGATTAGTGGTGTTGTGGATAGTGTGGAGGGCTGTCGAAGCTTACAGAGGGATGCAGAACTGGGCTGACAAGTGGCAAATGGAGTTCAATCCAGAGAAGTGTGAGGTAGTACACTTTGGAAGGACAAACTCCAAGGCGGAGTACAAGGTTAATGGCAGGACTCTGGGTAGTGTGGAGGAGCAGAGGGATCTGGGGGTTCATATCCACAGATCACTGAAAGTCGCCTCACAGGTGGATAGGGTAGTTAAGAAAGCTTATGGGATGTTAGCTTTCATAAATCGTGGGATTGAGTTTAAGAGCTGCGAAGTAATGATGCAGCTTTACAAAACTCTTGTTGGACCACACTTAAAGTACTGTGTCCAATCCTGGTCGCCTCGTTATGGGAGGGATGTGGAGACTTGGAGGGGGTGCAGAGGAGATTTACCAGGATGCTGCCTGGATTGGAGAGTATGGATTATGAGGAGAGACTAAAGGAGCTAGGGCTTTACTCATTGGAGAGAAGGAGGATGAGGGGAGACATGATGGAGGTATACAAAATATTAAGAGGAATAGATAGAGTGGACAGCCAGCACCTCTTTCCCAGGGCACCAATGCTCAATACAAGAGGGCATGGTTTTAAGGTAATGGGTGGGAAGTTCAAGGGAGATGTCAGAGGGAGGTTTTTCACCCAGAGAGTGGTTGGGGCATGGAATGCATTGCCTGGGGTGGTGGTGGAGGCTAATACGTTGGTCAATTTCAAGAGATTGTTAGATAAGCATGTGGAGGAATTTAAGATAGAGGGATATGTGGGAGGAAGGAGTTAGATAGTCTTAGCAGTGGTTAGAAGGTCGGCACAACATGTTGGGCCAAAGGGCCTGTTTTGTGCTGTATTTTTCTATGGTTCTATCCCTGTCCATGACAATTCTAAAGGTTATGGAGCAGTGGTCGCTGTCCCCCAAATGCTCACCCACCAAAACCTAATAGAAGCAAAGTAGTAACAATTTGGATACAAATTCAGCCACAAGAACATTTGGTCCTGCAATTTTTTTTTAAATCTCTGGAATTTGCATTGTTTAATTCACTCAATCTGTGTGACAGTTTCACTATGTAGAAACAATGAAACTATTTAAAATGCATTTGCAACAAATCAGCAGCAAATGCACTGTTAACAATGGAATTTAAAATTTGACTTTTTAAATGCCAAAACCCACTGTCTAATAATTTGTAACATACAAAAAATTTTTAAATATTCCAGTTTATTTTCAAATAGACAACAATAACATTTATACATAGTTTTTAGTGTATTCCTACAGTGGAAAAAATGGTCATGCACCGAAGAAGGAAGTAGTAGTAACCGAAAGCCAGGCTGCTTGCTGGTTTTATAAAAGATGGTCTCAGAATGTGGGAAGAAATGCAGAGTTCAGAAGGGGAATTTTGAATCACTGGGGCTGAACAGCTGGAAGAAACATCCAGCAGCAGCAAACCAAATACACAAGTTATAGTCAGATGAAAAGAGCTGGAAAATGACAAAAACATTACAGTGAGAGCGAAGACAGAAACAATGAGGTGATTTAAACTGGCAAAGATATTTGAAGCACTGTGACCTGTGCAGCAGTGAAAACTAGTGCAATGGGAATATGGGACTTGGTACGGAATGGGATGTGGGGAGATTTTGAACAATAATGATTTACCAAAAAATAAACTCAATTTCTTTCAAAGCCTGGCTAAATGAAATATGCATTTTGAGTCTTAAAGTTATACAGCATGGAACTGCCAACCAAAGTGCCTTCCTGAGCTAGTGCTTGCCCATATCCCTCTTTCCTATCCATGCACCTGTCCAAGTGTCTTTTAAACATTGTAATTGGACCTGCTTCTACCACTTCCTTCGGCAGCATCCACATGTGAAAAACTTGCCCCTCAGAACCCCTTTAAATCTTTCCTCTCTCACCTTAACCCTATGCCCTCTAGTCTTAGACTCCCCTACCACAGTAAGAAGACTGTGGCCATCCATCTTATCTATGCCCCTCATGATTTTATAAACCTTAATAAGGTCACCCCTCAGCCTCCTTTACTCCAGGGAAAATGGTCCCAACCTATCCAGCATCTCCACAGAACTCAAGCTCTCCAGTCCCAGCACCCTTTTCTGCACTCTCTAGATTAAATCACATCCTTCCTATAGAATGGCAACCAGAACTGCACTCAATACTCCAGGTGCAGTCTCACCAACGTCTTATATGCACCTGTAATATGACATCCCAACTCTTGTACTCAAGGCACCATCTGATCAAGGCAAAACTGCAATAGACATTCTTCACCACCTTGTCTACCCATGCCGCCACTTTGAAGGAACTATGTACTTGTATCCAGAGGTGTCTCTGCCCTACAACTCTTCTCAGGGCTGAACTTTTCACTGTATGCCCTGCCCTGGTTTAACTTCCCAAAGTGCATCATTTCACATCCATCACAGTTAAGTTCCATCTGCCATTCCTTAGCCCATTTTCCCCAGTTGATCTCGATCCTGCTACAACCTTAGACAACCTTCTTCACTATCCACCCCACCAATTTGTGTCATCCACAAACTTACTAATCATGTCACCTATATTCTCACCCAAATCAGTAATATACATGACAAACAACAGGGATCCCAGCACCGATCCCTGTGGCACACCACTGGTCATATGCCTCCAATATGAAAACCAATCCTTCACTCCTACCCTGACTCCTTCCACCAAGCCAATTTTATATTCAAGTGGCTAGCTCATCCTAAATCCCAGGTGATCCAATCTTTCGTACCAGCATACCACATGGGACCTTGTCAAAAGCCTTGCTAAAGTTCAAAGAAATAACGTCTTCAGGAAGAGGAAGTCAGGAGAACACACACCAGTCCTCATGAGGGGTCAGCAGCTTCAAGTTTCTGGGCATCAACATCTTGGAGGACCTATCCTGGGCCCAACACACTGATGCAATCATGAAAAAGGCACACCAATAGCTCTACTTTGTTAGGAGTTTGAGGAGATTCGGTATGTCACCAAAGACTCTTCCAAATTTCTTTAGATGTATGGTGGAGAGCATTCTGACTGGTTGCATCACAGACTGGTATGAAGGCTCCAATGCACAGGATCACAAGAGACGACCGAGGGTTGTAGACTCAGCCAGCACACCCATCATCACGAGCACAACCCATCATCGAAAACATCTTCAAGAGATGGTGCCACAAGGTGGCGGCATCCATCACTAAGGACCCTCATCATGTGGAACATGCCCTCTTTTCATTATTACCATTATCAGGGAGGAGGTACAGGAGCCAGAAGACTCACACTCAATTCAGGAACAGCTTCTTCCCTCTGCCATTACATTTCTTAGGTTCCATGAAACCCATGAACACTACCTCATTATTCCTTTTTTGTGCACTACTATAAAATCACAATAAATAATGTTATATCTTTACACCGCACTGCTGCCACAAAACAAAAAAGCATACAGGGCAGTGATAATAAATCTGATTCTGACCACCATACTCTTGTCACTCTTCTGGGTCATCTCAAAAAAATTTAATCAAATTTGTGAGATGCAATTTTCCATACACAAAGCCACGCCGACTACATTGAAATAGTCCTTGCCTTTCCAAATGCAGATAGATCTTCTGTCAGAATCCCCTCCAGTAACTTTCCCACCAGTGATGTTAGGCTCACCGGATGGCAAGTTCCCAGGCTTGTCGTTGTAGCACTTAAGTAAATTTCGGAAATGACAGAGAATCATGTTCAGAGCTTTAGCAAAGCAATTGATTTATGGTTTTCATGAACATGATTCTCTTGAAATCTGTTTTTTTTGAGGTTGTAACCAGCAGACAAGATCAGAAGGAATGTGATGTGATGTATTTGGTCTTTGATAAAGGTACCATACAAAATGTTTAAAAAAAAATTAAGAGCACATAGGGTTGGGAATATTATACTGCAGTAGGTTAAGGACTGGTTCACCACATCAAACCAATAGCAACAAAACGATTTTTGTTTGGTGAGGAGGGTGTCGCAGGTGTTGATATTGGTGATCCACCTATTCACAATCAATTTTAATGATTTTGATGAGGGCACCATCAAGTGTAATATATTAGAGTTTGCTGGTGATACAAAGCTGGGTGACAGTATGGGATCTGAAAAGGATGCAAATTGACTTTACTGGGGATATAAACAGTTTAAGTGAATGGGGGGGGGGGGAGAAGTACGTGGTGGATCGGATACAAGGTGGAAAAGTGAGGTTATCCACTTGGTGGAAAAAATAAAAAACTAAAGTACTGTGACTTCCTCAGGATGGATGTATGAGTGATACACCGAATATAATGACAGTTCACCAGTTCATTTGCTGGGATGGGGGTTGTAATATGAAGAAATATTAAGCAGACTGGATCAAAACTCCTGTATTTAGAAAAACAGGAGGGGATCTCATTAAAACATAAAAAATTGTAATATGGCTTAACAAGGTAGATGAGAAATAAAGTTTCCAGTTATTGGGTTGCTATTTCAAAATAAGAGATTGGCCATTTAGGACAGACAAAAAGAAATTTCTTCACTCCAAGGATAGTGGAATCTTTGGAATTTGCTCACCACAAAGGCTGTTGATACTCCATCACTCAGTACATTCAAGACAAATAGATTTTTCAATATTAAAGGAATCTGGGAATATGAAATTGCTGCAGGAAAATGACAAGAGGTAAATGCTCAGCCAGAACCTTACTGAATGGTGCAGCAAGCTTGAGGGGCTGAATAACCTTTTCCTGCTTTTGATTCTTATTCCATGAAATGGAAGTGGAAAGAGACCCATTCAGTTAGCGCCTCTGAGCATAAAAGTGAAATATCAAACTTTCAAAAGAAAAGAAAACATTCAGAGTTTTATTGGTTTACCATCTTTTGCTTTATAAAGATGAATTCTCACAAGCCAAAGCAGAACAGCAATGAAGTTTTCTTATCAGTACTCAGCAAGGGTTGCTTATAGAGGGCCAACCTTTTTTTTTCCAAAAATTTAAATTAAATTTTCTATGGCATTCTCTTTATCAAGTCCATTCCCCTAAGTTTGTTCTGCCATTCAGTTAGATTAAGCCCGAAGTGCAACTCAATTCTATTTGTACAATCCTTGATTCATATTGGTGATAATTCTCATGCTCAATAAAAACATCCATTTCAGTTTTAGAAAAATAACTTTCATATTTTCTTTAATATTTGTACTAAAAAAATTACTTTCCAACTTCATTCTTAAATGACCTAGTATAAAATTTAAAATTGTGGCTATTAAATTCTGTATTTTCTCCTAAGGAATTATCTTCTCTATATCTGAAGTATTTCAACAACCTTCTAAAATCAATGGAATACAAACCTAGTGTTTGTCACCTATTGTCAAACTTTAACCTAGAATGTAATTTTGCCAAATCTACACTATTTCACTTCTAAGGTCCTCCTTGAGTATGTTGCCAAAACAGAACACAATATCCAGATGAAATCTGATCAAGTTTCTGTACAACTGAAGCACAACTTCCGCTCTTATACATCCCAAATAGTTCAAGATCATGACCAATATCCCATTAGTTATTTTCTGCACTTGTGCACTAACTTTAAGAGATTTGTGGATACCCAACTCCCTGCTCTAATACATATAATGGGTTTTATCAGTATGCCCGTAATTAGAACACCAAATAAATAAATCAATTCATCACTAGAAAATATTTTCAAGATTATGCACTTCAGATATTAAAACCCGATTAGAGCAAGGCTTGTTCATTATGGATGCCAGACAACCTTTGAATAAGCTATTGTCACTTTCCATTTGGTTAACCGTCTTTCTCCTGTGTCACAGATATAACACTGCCAAGTGACAAGGGCATTTCAAGGCTATTGCCTCTGTTACTCTATATATAAAAAAAGGTTAAAGCAGTTTAGAATGAATGGGCCTCTAATTTTCCTTCCGGGGGAAAAAATACCTTGCCTGCACTTAATAGTGTGTATTAAGACAGAGAAACACACCAGGAGAAAAATGGACCATTTGGACACCACTATTTTTTTTTACATATTGTCTGTCCATCAATGTGTGTGCAATTAATGTCATTTCTTCTGAGTTCTAATCATAAAAGCAAAATTGAGCAGTGTCCTAGCATGCTAATACATCTACTGCACAAAATTGAACAAGACAATCACAGTTTGATTCAACATACTGATGTACCTGAACTGCACAGCATTTCCAACATCTGCAGTGTTTTGGTTTTCCAATTCACTAAATATTCCACTAAAAGGTACAATAAAAAGTGGTTTGGTTCTCAGTTAACAGTATTGTAGATTCGTCACTTCCATTCTTCACTTAAGGAATGGGAGGCAGCAGCATCTAATCAATGAAGCAAAAACTTTTTGCTAACCAAGTAGGAATCTGAACAGTACACAAGATTTATCAATTCAACTTGGGATTTCAATAAATAATAAATCAGGAATTTTTTTTTACAAATAAGAATTGAAAGGAAAAATGTTTAAAACAAAACTACACACATACAGTATCAACTGATGAAGAGGTATTCATTACTCAAAGTGTTATTTCTTACTGCTAGAATCTCTCAAAAATGTCTTTTTTCCTTAACATTAAGAACTACAAAGCTTACACCACACTGTACAAATTATCTCCGTACAAATACTTCATAAAATGCAGTGTAGGGATGGATGGGGACTGTCATTACTTGACCGATTATAGATGACGGATTACATCTGCGGCAAGTGTTTTTCTTAAAATGTAAAAAAAACCTTGAAATGTAAATGCATTATTACCCAACCCCTGATGACAATAATATTGAGCTTGCTCTTGTTCCAGAACACCCATATTTTGGACATTACAAATAAGCTAACTTCACAGCTTCAATGCAAAAAATCAACCGGAGGTGGAAATAAAAGCAGCGCCGGGGCGAGATGGCCGTACCTTGTAATAAACGTCAAACTGTATATTTTCGGGCAGTGATCGGATCTCCCTTCGGGAGCGGGTGTAACTGTCCACCACGGCCGAGATTGCGGTGTTGTACAAGGTTTCGGGAATCCATTCCAGCTCCACGGCCGCCATGTTGTTGATGCCTTCTCCCCCTCAGTGGCCGTCTCCCACCCGAGGAGCCGCCAACTGACCGAGCACCGACTCCCTTCCCCTCGCCACACCGCACCCTCACCCACCGTCCGCCCGCAAATGAACGCAGCAATCTCAAAAACAAAACAATCAAATTGCCATTTCATTCAAAAACATTTCCACCGCCTTCCCTTCATCTTTTTGGTACAATTTCCTCACAAGCAGAGCACAGCCTAATTTTTTTTCAACCCCACGCCATGCGTGGTGACGTACCCCCCCAAGCGCATGCCCGCTCACCCACTCCGCGTCGTACGTCACGAGGGTTTTTAAAAACCGAAAGGAAAACCCGCAGCGGGTGGTTTCCGCGGCTCAGCCGGGTTAAATTTTCAGGTTTGCGCGCAAAGGGGGAGACGCGACGTGCGCGGGCGGGTGGATATTTAAACAGAGACGTAAGAGGCTGCTGATGCTGGAATCTGGAGCAACAGACAGTCTGCTGGAGGAACTCGGCGGGTCGGGCAGCATCTGCGGGAGGCAAGGAATTGTCGACTCAGAGTCCTGATGTAGGGGTTCGACCCGAAACGTTGACAATTCCTACCCCGCAACCACCCCAGATGCTGATTGACCCACTGAGTTCCCCCAGCAGATTGTTGCAGGTAATTTAAACAGTTGGGACGATCTTTGACTCCCGCTGGATAAGAACAGAGAAAACTCAACAAGTCAGGTAGCCTGCGGAGAAAGAAACCGAGTCAGTGTTTCAGGTCGGTTATCACCAGCTATATTCTAAGAGTGACAATCCATAACTTTAACTGAATCAACCAAAGGGAAAATGAAGCAGAAATATTATGAGGAACGGCAGTCAACAATCTCTAGGTCCTTAAAAAGCAACAAAAAAATCCTGCAGGTACTGGAAATCTGAATTAAAAGCAGAAACTCCTGGAAATACTTGAGAAGTCAAGCAACAGTGGGAGAGAGAAACTTTCAGTTCTTCGTCAGAATCTTTAGTAGCTGTTGGTATAATGTCAAGTTAGCAACAAATCTAGTAATGTGTCAGGCAGACAAATATTCCAAATGTTCATTAACCTTGGAGGGATTGACCAATCATCTTGTCAGAAAGATATTTGTTATGTAAGAAAGTTAATATTTGCAACACCATAAACATAGTAATGTAGAAATACAATAATAAAAAATAAGCAGGAAGAGGCCATTCATAGCTTTAGGCCTTTTCTGTCATATATTACTGTGCATGAGCATTTTTCTCAATGCCAAATTCTCATTCTCTGTCCATACCTCTTCATGCCTTTCTTTCTGGAAATCTATCTATGTCTTTCTTAAACAAGATCAGTGACTTGGCCTCCATTGTTATCTGCGGTAAAGAATTCCACAGATTCACCACTTCCTGAGTGAAGAAATTCATTGTCTTAAACCATACACTGAAATGCGTGACTCCTGGTTCTTGACACCCCCAGCCAGATGAAACATCATCCCTGCATCCAGTCTATCCAGCCGTCTACTTTCTGTGTTTCATAGTGTTTTTTGCACAGAAATGGGCCCTTCGGCCCACCATGTCTATGCCAACCTTTTCTTCCATCTACACTAATCAAACATACTTCCATAAGCTCCACATCCTTCTATGCTTTGCCTGTTCAAGTGCCTGTCTGAATGTCTCTTCAACATAATGATCGTATCTGACTTCACCATCTCCCCTGCCAGCAAGTTCCAGACATCAACCATTTTCTGTGTAAAAAAACTTTTCCCTAAAATCCCCTTTAAAACTTCTTCAAATCATCTTAAACCTAATCCCTCTTGTTCTTGATACCTCTACTGCAGGAAAAAGATTCTGACTATCCACCCAATCTATGACTCAGTCTCCTCTGCTCCAAGAAAAACAAGCATAGCCTTTCCAATCTTTCCCCATAACTAAAGTCTTTCAATGCAGGCAACATCCTTGAAAATCCCCTCTAACTCTCTCCAGCACAACCACATCCTTCCTACAGTGTGGCGACCAGAACTGCACACACTACTTCAAGCGTTTTGTGAAGTTGCAACATAACATCCCACCTTTTATATTCTATGCCCTGACTTTTTAAGGCAAACACCCAGGATTTTTTGTACATCAACATTTCACAATTTCTCATTATTTAAATAATATGTCACCTTTTTGTTTCTACTGAAGTGGATAACTTCACATTTATCCACAGCCATGTATTTGCCATTAAATCAATTTATCTAAATTGGCCTGAAGCTTCCTCTTTGCATCCTCTTCACAGCTCAAAATCCAATTTTGTGATAAAAAAAATTATTTTATTAAGCAGTGCAATGAAAAATAATGCACAATTAAACTCAGTGGTATTTCCACATGTTTTGCCAGTGCGTATAATAACCTCTTCAACTGATCAGTTGAACATTTGAATGGGTAAAAAGTAGCCGGTAACAAAACAAAGGCCTTCTGGGATATGTGAACAATCGGCAGTTAGGGTCTCGATCTCTGTCTTTCCAAATTTTGAGCTGAAAAAGTGAAGGAACATAATTTAACATGCTGCTTCCAGAGTATCAAAATTATAAAAATCTTGTTGATTTCCCAGTAATTAACTGAATTAAAGTATATCATTATTTGTTCCCAATAATGAACTGAATTAAAATATGTCATTGGTTGTGTATGGTTCCATGGGTGCTGTACCTTGTCCAAGCACCATTCTCCACAAGTGACAACTGTGTTTAGTGAGAGAAAATGGTATAGTACTTAGCCACGGGTGAGGTGCTGGAGGACTGGAGGAGAGCTAATGTTGTTCTGTTATTCAAGAAAGGTTCTAAGAATAAGCCAGGAAATTTTAGGCCGGTGAGCCTGATGTCAGTAGTGGGTAAATTATTGGAAGATATTCTGAATGATGGGATATACTGTATAAGTATTTGGATAGATAGAGCCTGATTAGGGATAGTCAACATGGCTTTGTGCGTGGTAGCTCATGTACTGTATAACTAATCTTATAGAGTTTTTCGAGGAGGTTACTAAGAAGGTCGACGAGGGAAAGGTGGTGGACGTTGTCTGCACAGACTTTAGCAAGGCCTTTGACAAAGTGCCCCATGGGACACTGGTCCAGAAGGTTAAGTCGCTTGGCATTCAGGATGAAGTGGCCAGTTGGATTCAACATTGGCTTAGCAGGAGAAGATGGTTGTCTCTCTGATTGGAAGCCTGTGACTAGCGGTGTGCCGCAGTAATCGGTGTTGGGTCCGTTGTTGTTTATCATCTATGTTAATGATTTAGGTGATAATGTGGTAAACTGGATCAGCAAGATAACACCAAGATTGGGGTGTAGTAGACAACGAGGAAGACTATCAAAGCTTACAGCGTGATCTTGACCAGCTAGGAAAATGGGCTGAAAAATGGCTGATGAAATTTAATGCAGACAAGTGTGAGGTGTTGCATTTTAGGGGGACAAACCAGGGTAAGACTTACACAGTGAATGGTAGGGCTCTGAGGTGTGCGGTAGAACAAAAGGACCTGGGAATACAGATCCATAGTTTCTTGAAAATGGTGTCACAGGGAGATAGGGTTGTAAAGAGAGCTTTTGGCACTTTGGCCTTCATAAATCAGGGCATTGAGTACAAGAGTTGGGATGTTATGTTGAAGTTGTACAAGACATTGGTATGGCCGAATGTAGAGTATCGTGTGCAGTTCTGGTCACCTACCTAGAGAAAAGATATCAATAAGCTTGAAAGAGTGCATAGAAAATTTACAAGGATGTTGCTGGGGCTTGAGGACCTGAGTTATAGGGAAATGTTGAATAGGTTAGGACTTTATTCACTGGTGTGCTGGAGAATGAGGGGAGATCTTATAGAGGTATACAAAATTATGAGGTGTATAGATAGGGTGAATGCACACAGGCTTTTTCCTTTAAGGTTGGGTGAGACTAGAACTAGAGGACATAGGTTTAGGGTGAAAGGTGAAGAATATAAGGGGAATCTGAAGGAAAACTTCTTCACTCAGAGGGAATGAGCTGCCAGTGGAAGTGGTAGATGGTGGTTCAATTGTAACATTTAACAGAATTTTGGATAGGTATATGGATGTGAGGGGTTTGTAGGGATATGGTCTGAGTGCAGGTAAATGGGACCAGGCAGAAGATCAGGTTAGCATGGACTAGATGGGCTGAAGGGCCTTTCCTGTGCTGTAGTACTCTATGACTCTACTGTATGGTGCATTAGCTACCATTTTCATTCCATTAATGGCATAACTAATAATCAACAGAGGCACTTGCTTAGTGATCCATGCCCTTATTGATTTGGAACATGTTGCAATAATGAAGCCTGTTAGGATGATAGATTTCTGTTTTCAGTAAGATGTATCATTGGGTTATGTGAGCTGAACCATGAGCACATCAAGGCAGGTTGTGGATAATCCTTACAACATCAGCAGCAATGCAGCAACAACAGCAAAAATTTGCTTTTAGGGAGCCATTTTAACTTGAAAAAATGTTCCAGACTACTTCACAGAGGCATAATTGGGGATATCAGGATAACATTTGTAGTTTAGGAAGCATTTTAAAGGAGAAGAAAAGAGTGAAATGTAGAGCATTCCAATGCAATGCATTGGAAATAAATTCCAGTGATGGGTGCCTAGTGCTGAAGGCACAGTCCCTGGTGTTGGAGTAATGGAAAAAGAGGCATGCAAAAGGCCAGAGTCAGAGTTATTGAAAAATGTGGGGGTGGGGGTGGTTGGTGATCCTAATAATGTTGAAGAAAGATACATAAACATGCAACAGTGAGGCCATGAATAAATTTAAAAACAAGGCTAAATGTAAGATGTTGGAAAAATCAGGCAAATGTTAAGACACTATCACAGGTATGAGAGGTGAGCAGGATTTATTCAGGATAGGATGCCAGAATTGAAAATGCTGGAAATACTCAACATACTGATGAAGGATCTCCAACCTGAAACATTGACTCCGTTTCCTTTCTTGCAAGTGCAGTACTTCCATCATTTTCTGTTTCTGTTTTTGTAGAAGCAAAAATGTACCCTGAAGTATTCTCATGGGATACAAACCTCAGCAATTTGTCTATTTTAATGATGGCATTTACTGAGGTTAATGCATAGGAAGAATCTTCAGCTAATCCTCAGTTACTTTGTGACACATTAGTGTTCATCAAGTGCTGTCACATTATGGGTTGGATATTGCTGACCTGTTCCCTTCACTTGGACTCCTCATGCCCATAACTTCCTGGAACAGATACTGACAACCTATTTTACTAGCCCAAAGTAACCGAGAGTCCTGTGGCCTAGATGGCGGCAGGACCTCCAATGGTGCAATGAATTAGTCCAGATCTTGCAATGCCTCTGAAAGCTGTGACAGTCAGCAAAACTTTGCTCCATTCTTTGCTGTTCAGAGACATTTAAGGCTTAAAAAGGTTGAAGTAACTATTTCTGAAACATTAAATGTTATCAAATATTAAAACAAAGTTAAATAAGCACCTAAAATACTTATAAATAAATGAAACATGAAACTAAAGTTTAATAATTTTTTTAAATGTAATACTGCTGTCTCTTAATTCTCAGCCCTAGGTCCTCTTTGAAAACAATGTGGTCTCAGACCCTGCACCAACTATGCCAGGTCCAGCTTGGCAAAGGATCCAAGTGGGGACATTCAGCAAGGCTTCGTGAATCCCAGTGGCAGAGCAAACTGGCATGACAACACATACGCAGTGGACCCAGACTCATTGCCATTTGAACAGCCAAAGGTCAGCAGTTCAGATCAGAACTACTGAAATTACTAGGTAGTAATTTCAGTGGATCAGTGTAACTTATGGACTGAGAACTTATGCAGAATGTAAAATGGTGTAAATGCTAATAAATGCTAGAAACCAGTGTTTCCTCTATTATTTGGAAGATTTTGTTATAATGATCACTGTATTTCTCTCATCACTGCCTTTCCTACTGTGTCCTTGCTTGCTGTTAGAAATTATTACCTTATGAAAACGACCTTTGATTAAAATTCAGCATAAGGAACAATGTTTTAAGGGAATTTGTTCTTATTGTTCCCATTTTTCCTCTAAAATTTCACAGAACACTGTCTTCAGCATAGAATATTTTTAAGTGTGTTGTGTGCTATCTATAACAAATAGTGTATTGCTGAGAATTACTAATGAGAAGTACAAAAATGGATAAGAAGCACTAGACAGATCTAGATGAAGGCAGTAATGTAATTCTGAAGCTTAAGAATTAAGAAGAAACACATTTTTAACTGACTGACCATTCAAATGTCACAAGGACTATCACTTTAATAGTCCTGCAATGGGAGAGGCAAAAACATTTTTCATCAATTATTATCCTCTTATTTCAGCACCAGAGCCAAAAATACATTGGTGCTGATGCACACGGTACTTGTGCTGATTCAGCAAAGTGACAATGTTGTTCCATGATCTAACATCCAATCCTAACGATTAACAATACATTTTGTGTTCAGAAATATTGTCATACTAAAACTATTTTTAATATTTAAAATGTTACTTTCCAAGATTCCTATGAGCCTAGTGGTGGGTTAAGATATAAATCCAAGCTTGGATGCAAAGGGCTCAGGAACATGGCTGTTATTACATTAAACCTCCTGGGAAAGGTCATATTCTAACAGCTTAGAAATGAAAGTACATCTATAATTTATTTATCACAATACAAAGCTTGTGAATAATTTTGATCTTTCAATATAGCATATCTAATGTTGCTTTTATGTCCCAGAAAATATAAGACTCAACTTTTCTGCTATTGTTTTAGATCCCCTGTATCCACAGTATTCTGCGTTTGTAACACTGGACGATAGATTGCTGGAAAACATGCATGAGATTGCAATACTCAATTAATTCACACCTATTTGGCCCAGTGCAGAACTCCCACAAAATTTGTTCTGCAACATCATTACCAGGATTTCAGCGAGCTACCAACACAAAATTAATTGGTAAGATATCACCACAAACCCTAGTTTATAGAGTACCCAGCAATTGTTCAAGCTACTTTGTGTGGATTAAACATTTGCTGCATTTTGTAAATTGGAGCAGCTTTGCTTTTGGAACTGGTTGTGGAAGTTACTTGAAAGTTATTTCATTGCTCTTTGGAGTTACCTGGAAACCAGATTTTAGATTTTTTGCTTCAGCACCAGACGTTTTGGTGGAGATAAAGAAGGGGGATGTTCTCTACCTCTAGCAACAGCAGAAGTGCCACATAATGGGCAAGAACTACAGTGGAAGCTCAAGCTTCTACCGCACAAGCTCAGACTGCTGACATTGATGTGAATGTTCAATGCTGGAATTACTCCAGCATTCAGTTTGATCAGATCACCAGGATTGCTGAGATTCCTCCTTGGCAATGATTCTGCAGCACACAGGGGTTTCCCCAACTCAGAAATGGCTTTGCTGCTAAAGATGATGGAGAGCTTGCTTAGATTTCCCTTGTTCAAGAGGCCCATTACCTGGGATCGATATACTCCATGAAATCTCATGGCATCTTGTCAAACACAGCTGAAGAAATCCATATATCTCCTCCATATGTGAGTCTACTTGGAAGAAATACTCAAGGTGAAAGGGCACAGAATATACCCGGAGTGGATTTCAATCTCCTTCACCAAGAATGGCTCAGTACCATCACCAATGACTGAGCTGCTCAGATCCTGAATTAAATTGGCAACTGGGCCTGCAGTAAGTGAAGGGAGAAAACACAGGTAGCTTCATTCTCACCGATCTGTCTTTACGTATATTGGTTGGTAGTTCTTGTGGAGATAAAGACCCTCATACTCCTTCATAGAAACTTAATGAGGATATGGAAAGCTAAGTGAGTGGGTAACAATATGACTGATAGAGCACAATGTGGAAAATATAGTTGCACTATAGTAGAGAAAAAAACCCAGAAATATTAAGTATTCTTTAAATGGTGATAGATTGGGAAATGATGTTCAGAGACCAGGGTTATTTGTACATAAGTTACCACAGGCTAATGTGTAGGTGCAGTAGGCAATTAGGAAGTCAAATGGCCTTTATTGCTGGAGGATTTGAGCAGAAGAGCAAAGAGGTTTAAAAAAAAATAGGGCCTAGTTGACACCACATTTAGGATATTGTGCACAACTTTGGTCTCCATATCTAAAAAAAGGATATACACACCACAGCGTGCCACTTTGGGAGGTGCTAGGCCACCCCTAGCACTAGCCCACCCCAACCTCCTGATCTGTCTTCCTGATGCCATGATTCCCCCTAACCTGGATATCTCCCATCCCACCATTTGCATTACATCTAGATCTCCACCCCCAACCCTGCATCTAATTCTCCACTGTTGGTCTTCCCAATCCTGGTCCCCCCAAACAAACTGCTGGATCTTGCCTGATTCTGGACATACCAACTGTAGGTCCTGGATACCCTCATCCGTGGCCCTGCGACTCTGAATGCATCAAACACTGGTCCTACCTGTTTCCACCACCTAGAGTGCCCCTCCCGACCTCCCCACTCCTCTACAAGACCCATAGAGTATCAAGAGTTGCAGTATCTTCATTATGCAGGGTGCCTTTGACTAACATCTATATCTCCTTGAGGAGGCCACATTTGAACCTGAATTCTTCCCAAGCTATAAAGGGTTTCACTCCTCGTTCAACTAGTCTGAGAACACAACATGTTGGCCAAGACCAGATCTGCAGGCAACAGTCACAATACTTTCATTCAGTATCTTTCTGCAGTGTCCTCCATCCTTGAATTATCACTTTGGAGCAAAGGGTGGCCTCTTCTCAACAAGGATATCCTGCTCTCCATTGTGGTCCAAAGCTTGTATTAAAAGGAGGACATGGTCACAACAAGAGCTAAGTTGCCGCCCACAATATCCTTGAGCAGAAGGAAAAAAGCAAACTGCTGGAGGGGATCTCAGCAGGTCAGGCAGCATCTGTGGAGGGAAGTGGACTGTCAACATTTCGGCTCTCTTACTGCTCCCCTTCTACTGCCCTCTCGTTCTCCAACCACATTCTCCCCCAGACTCGCTATTGCAGCCATGTGTCCTTCCTCAGTACTCCTGAAATATCGACTGTCCATTTCCCTCCACAGATGCTGCCTGACCTGCTGAGTTCCTCCAGCAGTTTTGTTTTGCTCCAGATTCCAGCACCTGCAGTCTCCTGTGTCTCCATCCTTGAGCAGAATGCTGGTTTACAAAGGTACTGCCTCCACTGCTGAACCCAGTCTAGAGGTATCTAGTAGTACACAGCACTGATAGGTTCCAAATTTGCAGTCACCTGCTGTACCTTCTAGCACCCGGCAATAACGTGACGTCAGTCTTTGTCTGGACTTATGGAAGAGAAGAGGAGAAAGGAGAGAATTGCTGACTGAAATATCTTCTGCTTAACCACAATGGCTGAATAAAAGGCAACATCAAATCATCAGTCCAAACCATATTTATACATCAAGTAGTTCAGAAAACTGTATCAAACATATAGCTTGAGTGCTTGTTTCCCACATATCCTGTGTATTGCTCCATTACTGGCTGCAGCACAGCTGCTGCAAGGCTGTGACACAGAAGATTTTGGTCAACCATGACAACTCCAGTTAATCAGATTTCGGAATGTTCTCTCAAGCAGTGACTTCTTGAACTGCTTAGACTCACCAGAGGTGGCAGCAAAGTGGTGTACAGGCTTCTGACCACATTACTTTACTGCCACCTCTGGTGGGTCTGTCCTGCTGCTGGAACAATACATAAGATGCCCATAGAAGATGACGAAGAAATCAGAAATTTGCACCACTGAAAGAGGCCATTCAACCTATTCTGTCCATTGGATTTTGAATCCAATGACATAATCACAATGATACTGTTGCAGCTGACTCTCTGGTTGATATAAATGATGCATTATTTTGGAGATAGAATGACATACGTCTTTGAAGATAATATAGATGAGTGATGCAATCTTGTTTCCATTTTTCCATTTCTGTACGATAAAAGGAGTCCATTTTGTCCACTGAGTCTATGCCAGCTCATAGAGCAATCCTATTTCCCCACTAATAACCTTATAACCTATTCCCCACACATTCCCATCACTCTCATTGGATTTGACCACTCACCTACACACTGAAGATAATTTACAGTGGTCGATTAGACCACCAACTTGTATACCTTTGGGGTGTGAGAAGAAACCAGAAGAAATTCATGAAGATACAGAGAGAATATACAAACGCCACATGGATAACACTGGAAGTCAGGATTGAACCAAGGTCACTGCTGCTCTGAGGCAGCAGCTATAAGAACTGCACCACCGTGCTGCCTATAGACAGTTAATAAGCCATACAACCATCAAAAGAATTTGTGCATACCTTGTGTGCTTGTCCACTGGTTGTTTCACCTTCTGTAAATCCTCACAATACAACACAGAGGTAATAACATATATGGTTAAACTAAAAGTGTCATTGAGTATGAGTTCACAATTGTAAAATCATTACCACAGTTATTTACATTGGTTATTAGGGACCCACAGCTGGGTCAGATCTGGGGTCAATGGTTAGTCTATCTTTTAATAAGCTTGCATGGTCCCAAAGATGATTCAATAACCTTATTCTTTCTAACCTGAGTAGCTAAGTGCTTCCTTCATAGGTTAAGAAATGGCCAAAGGTCAGCAGATGTGCCATAACTGACGTTTCTGTTATTATGGAACTGCTCATATAAAAATACTGCATCCATCATACCATGGGATCATTACCAATTTCATAGCTATCAACTTTCTTTAAACCAATCCTTGGTAATTTAGTCAATTTTGATAGCCTTTTGTTTTCAAATCATGTGTAAGCGCAGCATAAAAAAATTACTGCTTTTGCAAATGACACCTGATACTTTATTTAATTATACCTTAAGCTAAATTAGTCCCATTTGTAAATCAGCCCAAGATTAGCTGATTTAGATATTGTTAACAGAATTCAAACAAATAATATTTTGGTTAAATTCTGTTCTTTTTTGTCATGTTAGTGTGAATTTTGCTTTATATATTTTTGAGTTCATACAGTAGCATTTACTCACAGTGCATGTTAATATGCTCCTGAAATGGAAGCAATTTATCTTCTGTGTGCAAATGGAGTACAAATCACATTGTGCATTAAACAATGTAGCTATAAATAGGCTGCCTTCAGGCAAGTGTCAGAATACCACCCACGGATCCTTCATTCATAGATCTGTATCAGAACATGCATTTAAAGTGTATTCAATAATTAAAGTGACATTTATTACTACCTCTTCACCTTTTAAAGAAACACAGATTTTTTTTCTTCAAATTATTCCTTTCCCTGTTATAAATATGTTAGTGAAAATAGAGGAACATAGGACTGCAGATGCTGGAGGAACTCTGTTTCTAGACTAGGTGACCGTTTCGCAGAACACCTGCGTTCTCTCCGTGACCTCGATGTGCGTCTCCCCGTTGCCAGTCACTTCAACTCCCCCTCCCACTCCATCACAAGTATGTCAGTCCTTGGCCTCCTCCACCGCCAGGAGAAGTCCAAGTGCAAACTGGAGGAATAGCACCTCATTTTCCATCTTGGAACCTTGCAGCCTAACAGCACGAACATTGAATTTTCCCAGTTTAAGTGATCCCCTCAAACACACCCCCCCCACACAACCATGCCTCTTCTTTTCTTCCCTTTCCTAACCTATCTCTCTTTTTTCTACCCTTTTTTCCTCCTTACCATTGACCCATCCCCCAGTGGATCTGCTCTCCCCTCCTGCCCCGCACCTACCTATCACTATCTCTTACCTGCATCTACATATCACCACCCTGTGTCCACCCTGCCTCCCCTCTTTTGTCCATCTATCACTGCTCTGCTTTTCCCTCCTATATATTGGGCTTCCCCTTTTCCTATCTTCAGTCCTGAAGAAGGGTCCTGACCCGAAACGTTGACCGCCTGCTTTTCTCCACGGATGCTGCCTGGCCTGTTGAGTTCCTCCAGCATGATAGTGTTTTTCATGTTAGGAAAAATAGTCCAGATACAAACAGAGCTTCTGTATCTACTTATTTTTCATTAAAAATCTTGGCCATCAAATCTGATTCTGCTGTGCTTATTTACTGAATACAACAGGTGTCAAATTGGTTCCAGTATGGCAGGGATACAACAGTGTAGTGGGTACCTTAATGAACAAGCAGCAAGAATGCTGGATCATTATTCCAAAGACACAAGTTTGAATCCCATCCACTAGGCAATTTAAATGCAAATATTTAAATAAATCTGGAACTAAAGATGTCGGTCTCATAACAGTAACCATGAAATAAACAGATTTTCTTAAAGACCCATCCGATTCACTAATGTTCTTTAGGGAAGGAAATCTGCTCCCCTTTTCCAGTCTGGTCTATATGTAACCAACCAGTGTGGCTGATTCTTAACTGTTTCGTTCAGTAGGGGCAATTAGGAATGGACAATACATGCCAGCATCAACGGTGACCTCCACAGCCTGAAAACATGCATGCATGCACATTTGAGTGCAAGTTTCAGTTGTGGCCTTATTGGTAGGGGTGTTTTCATGTGCACACATATTACTGCCGGAAGTTTGCAGAGTAGGCAGATCATTAGTCAATCAGTGCAGTGCACATTGCTGATTTGAGCCAGAACTACCAAATTACAGTCAACAGTCCATCTAACATTTTATTAACCTTGCGCAGCACTACTGAAACTTAGCAGGATATGGCATCACTCGAGACACAAGAGACTGAAACAACAAACAATATGCTGGGGAACTCAGCAGGTCAGGCAGCATCTGTGGAGGGAAATGGGCAGATGAAGGATCTCAACCCGAAACCACACCTGTCCATTTCCCTCTACAGATACTGCCTGACCCGCTGAGTTCCTTAAGCATTTTGTTTGTTATGTTATTACTGGTGCTATTTAAAGGGATTGTGAACATACTTTTGACTGATTTCTACTGCCTGTTGCTCAGAACATACAAGTGTTTGGTGCTTTATAGAGTTCTTTAAGGATACTAAATTCTATAGAGAGTGATATGCCAGATTGTGTCTTGAATTCAAGACTGCTACCTAAATTTTTGTCGCAGATTGCATGCTTTGTGTGTGCAACGCACAAATCCATTAGAATCTGGATAGAAGCTCAAAGGGAAATGTGATTGGGTATATAGTAACTACACCTAGATTTTATTTTATGTGTGTGTGTGTGTGTGTGTGTGTGTGTGTGTGTGTGTGTGCGCGTGTGTGTGTGTGTGTGTGTGTGTGTGTGTGTGTGTGGCCCCTGGCGCATTCACAGTTATGCAAATAGAAAAACATGTTTTGATGTTACCTTTGCAAAGCAGATCTGCACAAATGAGGCTTGCAAGCAGCATTGAACAATGATGTTGGCATTAAGCAGAGATTTAAGGCCAGCTTTACAATAATTAAAGATGCCCAACCTTACCTGGACCATTGATCCATATACTTCTAGGTGGGTTTTCCATTACATTTCTCTTCATGATCAGGTGTCCATATGTCACTGACCTTTACTGACCACCCTCCCAAACACCTCCATGACCTTGCCCTGAATGAACCCTTGATTATTTCCCCGGTTGACATTGATACCTACCCCAAACCACTGTCCAACCTCAAGCTCTGCTATGATGAGAACCTACTGGCTTTGGCTGTCTTTAATGCCCTTTTATTGGGGCAAGTTAAAATTTGGAATTTTGGTTTCCTGTAGTTTTCCTGCAGGCAAAGAAACCGGGTGGCTTGTTGGCTTGTTGGCCTTCTGCTGGTCAAATGAAGTTAAATTCTCCTTCAGGGAGTGAAAGAAACCACAGACCTGAGTTAGAGGTGTATATTTTACAAAGCAATGAGTCAAAAACTTTTACCCAACAATTAAGTCTTTTGGATGTCTCAGGTTTTGGTTTTTAATCTAGATTTTAAAACATGAAATTTGGATACCTGCCACAAAGAACTATGAATGAGAAAAATGAATGGAGAGGATTTTGCAACCACTGATTTATAACCATGAAGGCTTTTACAATTTGTGTAGTGCTCTGAGTGCAGATCCATCTGTTGTTGGAAGGGAGACAGCCATTGAAAGCTTGCACATAGCACTTTGTGATTACTTAAGCCTTAAACAATCACACTGAGGATTAGGAAAATGTAAAACTGGAGCATCAGAAAGCCATCAGAGTCAAGTTAAATCATCTCAACGATCAAACTATTATTCAAATGTGCACCAATATTGGTAGCTTTCTGTCAAATGCATTTCATGATTTTTAAAGAATTTATTAACAAATCCCTGTGCAACATCTATTGTCATGAACAATCTATTTTGAAAATATGGAGCTGGTTTGGCAGATATTTGGAGAAGACTCAGAGTTCTGTACAATCATTTGACAATTGCGTGTCTGACATGTGTAAAACAAACTTCTTTTTGTGCTCATATATCAAGGTCATAGAATCAACCTAATGAACCTCTTCTGCATAGCGTCTAATGCCAGTACATTGTTCTGTAAATATGGAAACCAAAACTGAATACAGTAATCCATTTCCTCTCACCAACATGTTGTTGAATTGCATCAAAACTTCCCTACTCTTACTTTCCTTGCAATAAAGGCCAACAATCTACTTGCCTTCTAATGCACTTATACCTGCATGCAAATATTTTGTGTTTCATGCACTAGGAAACCAAAGTCCCTTTGCACCATATCATTCTACAGTCTCACTCTGTTTAAATAATAATGTGTTTTTTCATTCTTCCTTCCAAAGTGGATAACTTAACATTTTCTCACATTATATTCCATTCACCATCTTGTTGCCTACTGACTTAGCCCATTATGTTTAAATGTTTTGGGCCTCTGTTTGTGCTGTTTTTAAGTAACAGGATGATACATTGTCACAATACTGATATTGACCCCCTTATCAAGGTTTGCAAGTTGCATCAGCCACACCATCTTGCTGACAACCTCTGCTGTCATGAGAATGCTCTGCATGACTTCAGGTGATCTGCAGTGATGTGACAATGTAGAGGATATAGAACATAGGACACAGAACAATACAGCACAGATACAGGCTTTTTGGCCCACAATATCTTTGCTGACCATGTTGCCAAATTAAACTAATCCTGTCTGCCTGCAGTTATTCTGGAGCCCTCTATTCCCTGCATATCCATGTACCTGTCTGCCTCTTAGACATTGTATCTGCTTCTACCACTTTCCCTGGCAGTGTGTTCCAGGCACCTGTCATTCTTGTGTGAAAAACCTGCCTTGCACATCTCCCCTTCTCACCTTAAAGCTCTGCCCTCTAGATTTGACATTTCCATCCTGGGAAAAAGACTCTGACTATCTACCTTATTCATGCCTCTCATGATTTTCTATACTTCTATCAGGTCACCTATCAGCCTTTGATGCTCCAGAGAAAACAATCCAAGTTTATCCAACCTCTCATTGTAGCTAATGTTCTCTAATCCGAGCATCTTACTCATGAACCTCTTCTGTACCCTTTCCAAATCCTCCACATCCTTCCTGTAATGCAGCGATCCGAACTACACACAATACTCCAAATGAGACCTAACCAAAGTTGTATACAGTTGCAACATGACTTCCTGGCTTTTATACTCAGCATCCAAAACAACTTTTTTTTATCACCTTATCTACTTGTGTTGCCACTTTCAGGGAGCTATGGTTCTACTCATGGATAGATGTTCCCATTTTGAATTTGTAAGTTTCTGTTGTTGTTTTGGGCACTGGTTTTACTTTTCAATAAAGCTCTTGCAAAAACTATATGTGATCCATGGTTACTCTGAGGTAAACTGGGGTTCTGTGCAGTGAGTGAAAAGAATGTCATTCAATTTGATGTTTAACTTTTTTATTCGCATAATGATTGCACAAGTGGAAGAAGCTGACCTGTGTGATTTGTTTGGATTTGGTTTAAATTGATTAATAGCATAAGTATACAGTCAGCTTGGCTAGTGCAATTGTTATAGTGCTTAATCTGGGCAAAGTCCTTCTGCTGTGCCACTATTGTCAGGTTTGGATAAAGCTACCTTTGTTTAGGATGGATTGGTTGGTCATTCTTCTAACTATTAAAGAATAGGTTTACCAATAGATTTACATTGTGTTGCAAGCATCAGGGACTGCATTTTCCTCTGATTTTGACAGATAAAAATGTCTTTTTTTTCCAGTGTTTGGATTGTTCAAACCAATCCTTGTCATGTCCTAGATTTTCTAAAGCAACATATATAATCCTAGAGTCACACAGTGCAGAAACTGGCCCTTTTGGCCCACATTATCTGTGCCAACCAAGTACATTAAGTGAAATTAAAAAAAAACTGAAGATGTTGGAAATCTGAAACAAAAACTTGAAGTGCTGGGAAAACTCAGCAGATGAACATTTTAGCAGTCAACATTTTAGGTCTGCAATCCTTCATCAGAGCTTGGAAAGAGAGAGATGTAAATTAATTTACAGTCAGAGAGAAAGTGGGAGAGGGATGTGAAGAACAAAAGGAATGTCTGTGATAAGATGAGTCAAGATGGCTTAATAGTGCCAGTTACCAGCACATTAAGCTTCTTGCTCAATGCCTGCCAGGCAGGTCCCACCACTTGTTAATGATAATGTGGTGGGATCTGCCTGGCAGGCATTGAGCAAGCTTACAACTATGATAATACAGTGGCCACAGCCTTAAATATTTCTCAAGTAACTTATGATTACTCTGTGGCAACTGCATTCTAAGATCTCTCATTACATGTGACAATTTCCATAAATTAGCAACTTTGAGCTTTAATGTGTGCTTTTCATCTAATGGTATATAAGCTTGAACAGGACCTGTGTTGAACATTCTGTAACATTGCTGATTCATCTTGGCTTTAGTGTTCTGGCCCACTTCTCTGGTGATTTACTTACAACTCCTAAGGGAAATAAGTTCTATGGTTGACCTCAGAGACCTTGTAACATTTTTCTTTTAATTACAAACCATCCCCAGGTTAAGAACACCTGACCTGATTACCCCTACATATTAACAAGCTCCCATAATATTTTTAAATTCAAAAGTCTGATGTATGTACATACATTCATTCCTCCTCTCTCTCCACTTTTATTACTTGTTCTTTCTTATCAGTCTGATGTGCTTTTGATGCCATATATTCCAATACTGTGGAGGTATGGTTACCTTATCAAGTGATTTTTGAGTATTTTCTGACTAATGGACAAAATTGACTCATGAATGTCTGTGAAAATAGAACCTGTTCGATGCCTGTGGATGGCCTGTACAATTTCGATAACACTTCAAACTGTCCAGACTCCTGTAAACATAAAAGAGAGGCAGGAATCATAAATATCTAAGATAGATCTTGGGCATAACTCTCAACTTTGCTGCCTGATAGTAATCTGATGAAGGAGACTTCATCCTTCTTAGAATGATACAGCACATTTTTTTTTATTCATTACTCCTGTGCTGAGACTTTGAAAGAGAAATCTGATTAGCTCCAATCACTCAAGGTCCTGTAAATGTTTTCCCGTCAGGTATTTATGTAATTTCCTTTTGAAAGTTATAATTGAATCTGCTTCTATTGCCCTTTTGGGAAGTGCATTCGAGCAGACAATAATTTGACGTAAAAAATTTATTTCCTCATGATGCCTCTAATTCTTTTGGACTTTCACTGAGAGGACCAGCCAAAAACAACATTGTGCCATTCAGTGCATTCCCAACTGCCAGCTTTCACTGCTAATACTGTTGCTGTGCACAGGTACAGAACACAACGGAAACCAGAAGGTTGCATGCAGTCCAAGTGTACAGCTCAGCTGTGTTGAGCTGAGGGGTCATATACACTTTGATCTGAATGGGAAATGTAAATGAAGGGAAATATTTTGGTTTTCTTCCTTTGTTTTAATTTATATTAATGTTGGGTGTGTTTTAAAATAAATTTATTTCTATTGAATTACCAATTTTTAAAAGAGTCTTTAGATTTATTTTATCTTTTTAAATGTCTCTGATCATCAGAGACAGCTATACACAATTGAAAAGGATTTTGAAAACAAGAGCTGCCAAAAGATAATCAAGGTGGTCTGTGGGCAGGGGCCCTGGATTCACCACCTGAGGCCTAGACACCATTTGCTTATCTCTCTGCTTTGTGGGATGGCCTTCAGCTCAATTGTACTTGTGGGTTCACAAAAGATTAATGCAACCATGGGGACAGGGCATGGTGAGGGTAAATGCTTTACATAGGCAGGTTCAAAAATGATCTGGTCCAATGTGTCTTCTAATTACCAAATCTTCTGCCACTGGAAAGATTCTTCTCATATACTCTGTCAAACCCTTCATGATTTTGAGCTTATCTATCAAACCACTTCCTCTATTCCAAGGGGTCACACTTAGGTTCTCCAGATTTTTGTCATGTCTGAAGTCTCACATCTCTTGAACAATTCTCATTAATAGTAACTAAATAGCATCTGCACCATAAGAACTCTTCTGACCTTCTAAGGTCTTGGCATCTTTCCTAAAATGTGGTGCCCGGAACTGAACATAATACTTCAGCTGTATTTCTCCCTCTCCTTCCTATTCCTAATTGTGTTTCTCTAATCTTCTTCTCCAGTCCATCTCTGTCTCTCTCTCTGTCTCCCTCTCTCTGTCTCTCTTGCCTTTCCCCAACTTGTGTTAGTTTTTCTCTTCTGCCATGCCATAGTGTCATACAGCACAGAAACAGGCCCTTCAGACCACTGGTTCATGCTGACCATCAAGCGCTCAATCACACTGATCCTATTTTTAATTCTCCCCACTATTCCTATCAACTCCCCTCAGATTCTACCACTCAACTACACAATAGGGGCAATTTACAGCAGCCAGTTAACCTAGTAATCACAAGTCTTTGGGATGTGGGAGAAAACCAAAGCACCCAGGAGAACCCTGTCAGCCTCTCACAGGGAGAACATGCATACTCCAGACAGACAGCAGCGGAGGTCAGGATTAAATGTGGCTTCCTGGAACTGTGAGGCAGCAGCTCTGCTAGCTGCACCACTGTGCTACAGTGTCTTTTGTACTTCCTCGATCAGAAGTGCTGTGATTTTCCTTGTGGCCTCCATAGGAAGAGTCTTGAAAAGATAAGTTTCATTATTTCCTCAAGGCAACCTCTTTTGTCTGAAGATCTATTTCAGCCTGGTAGAGAAGCCAAAGCACATTCAACATCCCGACAGCTTATACTTACAAAATATCTTCAATGTAGTAAAATGTTTTAAGATGCTCCACAACAGTGTTATCAAGCAAGATTTGACAATGAGCCACAATAGCTTGGTCATAAGAAGAGTTTAAAAGGGAGAGAGAAAATTCAAGAAGCAGGTATGTTTAAGAAGGGAGTTCTGGAACTGAAGACCAAGCAGCTAAAGGCACAGCAGTCACGAGAGGGGCAAATAAAATTGGGCTACAGGATTGAATTAGAGGAATGTGACCTCACTAATAATGCTTCTGCTAAAATAGAATTCAGATCCTTTTGAAACAATATATCAAATTAATTCATGATGTCTGATGATTTTAAGGAAGTTTTTAAACACCTGCAGAAACCTGCAAGATATAATGGAAATCAGCACAAAAGATTCAACTGAGTAACGTGCTTACTTTCCACCATGCAAGTAAACTTCTCAGCATTTAAGATTGTCAAAAGACAAAATGATCTGAGTTTTTCAGTTATTTGGAGTAAAAAGGGTTAATGTCAGCATGCATCAGCTGACTACAAGTTCTTCTGGTCAGCTTTAGGTCACACCCCTGTGTCAATGTTCACACTGGAGTCCATTATGTCCACATTTAAATGCAATGAAAGCTCTGTTAAAGAGCGACCATGACAACATAGTTTCAGGATTTGGACACTAGGTGGTGCTGTATTTTCTGTTCCCAAAAGATTGCTCAGGACAAAAAGTGACTCATTTCTGAATTTTCAGAAGCTAAAATTTTGGTATTTTAAATAAAGGTTTAAGTTAAAGAAAAACATTAACAAGTATACATTTTAAAATAAATTACACCACCATAGGCACTTTCGAGTGGCTTGGTGGAAGTTTTACTGGAAGCATTTGGTCTTTTCCAATGCCAGATATCTATTCTTTCCATATCCAGTGTGTATAATTCTCAGACATGCATCTGAAAAATTGTCCCAGATGGCTAAATGGCAGAATGCTTTTTTTATCCTTTTCATCTAACGTTAGTTTTAAAAATTGTTTGAAGAAAACCAAGAACATAACTTACAAAATCATTTAT
Organism: Pristis pectinata; assembly: GCF_009764475.1. Classification (NCBI taxonomy): domain Eukaryota; kingdom Metazoa; phylum Chordata; class Chondrichthyes; order Rhinopristiformes; family Pristidae; genus Pristis; species Pristis pectinata. The sequence continues at coordinate 19,725,361 of NC_067425.1, read as the reverse complement.
TGCACAACTTATGTTAAATGTTTTCTTTGTTTTAATAGAAAGGCTGAGGATGGAATTTTGATTTGGCCCATGTTCAGTGATGTTCCAGGGGGTTGCCTATAAAAGGCTCATTGAAATTGGGTCAGGATGTTGCCTATGAGTTGTAAATGGCAACTTTATAACACATTCATATTGCATTAAAATTCCAATTCAGGACACTGAAAATGCATCAGACTCATCAAGGCAAAATAAAATTAAAAATTAAGCATCAGAAGCATTCCTGCACAAAAGCAGCAGATTTTCTCTTTTCAGTTTTTGTTCAAGCAGTGCCAACAATTTAAAAATTTCTGATTTTCTATTGATTCTACTATGTTAGGACAAATGAATGTAGGAATCTTAGGGCTGAAGAGGCAACATGAATTATCGGGTCAATCCCAATGTTTACGAAATACCAGACCCCAAAACTGCTCTCATTTCTCTTACAGTTATAAACAAGCAGTAAACAATGTTCAAGTGTTACAGAAAAAGACGAATACTCTGAAATTCTGTACCAGAATGGATTACCGAATTAATCAAAGGTTAATATGACCCAAATGGATATCAAATATAACTTTCTGATAATTAAACGTACATTAGTCATGTTCTGTTATTTCTGCTACCCTTTTCTTAACCAGAGTGAAATACAGCATTGGTATAACACATGACCAAGAGTGAAGCCATGGTTTGTGTTTCACTCTGTGTTCCGTCTTTCACAGACTAAAATGTCACGTCAGAATTAAATATAAAGTTTGCAAAGGAAACACAGAAATAACACAGATTTGTGTCTCTCTTGCTGTTTCACTCTGAGTTGCCAGGATCTCAACTGTACTGCATCAAGATTATTAAATCACAATGGTCTGGTAAGCATCTAGATCTTCTATTTCAAACAAAAGAACATCAAGGTACTACAACCATAAGTGGACTCTACTGCAGTGGTAGAACTGTGCAGACATCCACTTTACAGCTAACAGCAAATAATAAAACTGAATGCAGACATTCATTTTCTGCACAGTTGATGCTGAAAGCATTGCAGAACAATAAAATATCATATACTCCTCAGAGTGTATTTGTAAGATTTGCTTGTGGTTAAATACACTCCTCAGAGTGTATTTAACCACAAGCAAATCTTTCAAATACTGAATGTCATTTTTAGTAAATCTGGGTGAAATTCTACATTTAAAAAAGGGAAATTGATTTTTATCTTGCTGAAATATGGAAAGTAATGATTTACTACTACCACCAGCCAGTTGAAGGAGGATTGAAGTCTTAAATATTGGAGAGCCAATAATTTAATGTTTACAGTTTTCATACTATGCCCTCCAAAGCACTACACTCGAATAATATTGTTTTTCACATAGCGTGTTCTTTAGTTATCAAGATTGTGACTAAGTGGTATTTGTTGGTGAATAATTCAACAGTTTTGGGAAAAATAGTTCCAATGTAAATAAATTATAACAGTTTAAAAAAGGAAGTATCTCAGTACAGAGTTTTCAGTGATTTTCTCCTCATCTCGTGGATTTGGACCAGTTAGTCTAACATCAGTGGTAGAGAAGTTATTGTAAAAAAATTCTGAAGGACAGAGTTAATCTACACTTGGAAAGGCATGGATTAATCAAAGAAAAACAGCATGGCTCTGTAAAGGGGACACCTTGTTTAATTATTTTGATTTAATTTTTCAAAGAGGTAGCAAAGTGAATTTACGAGGGCAGTGTAGTTAATGTAGCTTACATGAACTTCATTAGGACCTTCGACAAGGTCCCACATAGGAAACTAGTCCAAAAGGTTGCAGCCTGTGGGATCCAGGGCAAGTTGGCAAGTTAGATCCCAAATTGGCTTGGTAATAAAGGGAAGAGTTCAACAGTGGAAGGTTGTTTTTGTGATTGTGACCAGTGATATACCATGGGGATGAGTGCTGGGGCCAGTACTATTTGTGATATGCATTATTGATTAGGATGTGAATGTGGGTAGTATAGTGAATAAATTTGCAGAAGACATGAAAAATAGTGGTGTTGAGAAGGCTAGTGCTGGGCCACAGGTCGATATTGATGAATTAGGAAGATGGGCTGAGCAATGTCAGATGGAACTTAATCCTGATATGTGTGAGGTGATGCATTTTGGGAGGACAAATAAGGCTAAGACATACACAACAAATGGTTGGGCCCCTGGGAGTACTGAGGAACAGAGGGACTTGGTAGCAAGTCCAAGAATCCCTATGGCTGGCAGCACAGGTAGGTAAGGTGGTTAAAATGACATACTGGATACTTGCTTTCATTAGCCAGAGCATAGAATATAAGAGGGGTACAGCATAACTTAGTAAAACATTGGTTGGGCCACAGCTGGAGAATTATGTGCAGTTCTGGTCACTATACTACAGGAAGGACATGATTGCACTGGAGAGGATGCAGAGGAGATGTTGCCTAAGATGAAGTGTTTCAGTAATGGGGAGGGACTGTATAGGCTGCATTTGTTTTCCTTGGAATAGAGGGGATGGAGGGTGTACCTGGTTGAGGTATACAAAATTCGGAGAGGCATTGATAGGGTAAATATTAAGAAACTTTTCCCTATTTCAGTGATGTCTAAAACAAATGGAATAGGGTTCAAAGTCAGGGGCAGGAGGGTTAGAGAGTTTCTGAGGAAAACAAATTCAAAGAAGCATGCACATGTATCCTAGACCTTTCTTTCTTGTACTCCTTTTAGTGTAGTGTCCTCTAGTTGAAAATACTTCTTATTCTTCCTATCAAGTGTAACATTACACATTTTTCAACATTACATTTCTTCTGCAACCTTCCCCCAGTTCCACAAGCCTGTCTCTATTTCCATTAAGTCTGTCATCATTCTCACAATTCACTGGACCTCCAAATTTTGTGTCTTCTGCAGATCTGGAAAGTGTGCCTTGAACACCCAGTCCAAGTCATTAATATTAAGTACAGCAGTGGTCCTCGTACAGATCCTTGGGAAATTCTATAATACAATTCCCTCCAGTCCAAATAGCAAAATATCATTACCACTCTGTTTTCTGTTACTTAATCAATTTCTATCCATGTTGCTACTGATTGGTCTGTAATTACTAGATTTATCCATGCACCTTTTTTGAACAAGTGTTAACATTGTCAATTTTCCATTCCTCTGGGACAAATCTTGAATCTACAGACGTTTGGAAGATTTGGAAGATTCCTCCTGTATTTCCCTTCCTAACCTGAGATGTATCCCACTTGGACAGGAGATTATCTGCTTTAAGTACCTCCTCTTCATTAATTTTTAGCCTATCCAGAATCTTGACTATAACATCCTTTGCTGAGAATACAGCAGAATCTTCTGACTTGGTAAAAAATGATATAATTTACTTATTTAATGTGCCAGCCATGCCCTTTACCTCCATGAAGATTTCCTTTTTGATCTCTGACTAGCCCTGCCTCACCACTTACAACCTGTTTCCAGCTTATAAAATATTTTTCAGTTCCCCTTTTGTGCCTTTCCTTATGTTCTCACTTTACTTCTCTTTTTCACCTCCCGCAGAACTTTCTATAAACAGTCTGGTTCTCACTTGTGTTGACCACCTGTCATCAGTCATATGGTTGTTTTTCTGCTCTATTTTAATCTCTCTCTCCTTGGCCATTCAGTGAACACTGGCTTCAATTCCTTACCTTCCTCCCTCATGGAAATATACCCAGATTGTAGCTTAAAGCCTTTCCAATGTTTGACTGCACTTTTGCCTCCCAAGCTTAGATACCAATTTACCCAGGTCAGACCTGTTCTTGTCCCATTGAAATGGCCCTTCTTCAATTGACTTTTTTACTTGCAGTATTTTATATTCTTTTCCAATATGATGTCTGCTGTTTCCAAGATGTTCCTCTACATATACTTGCTCTAGTTTGTCTGGCTCATTCCCCAGAAACATTCAGCAATGTTGCCTTCCTCAATGTCTAGTTTGTATGTCTGGATACTGGATAAGAAGAGTATCAAGTCTGGATTTGATGTCATGTCAGACCATTGCTCAAGAAACAGGAAAGCTATTAAAAGTCTGCAGCTTCTCATAGAAGTTTATTTAGGATGTCAATAATTTGTAAGGTTGAGGCTGCAATTAGATGGAGGGACATCTTGGTGTTGAACTCAGATGTAGTCATGGAAATTCAGCACAAACATGGCTTATTTTACTGATTAAATGTGAAGTATCTCTGGCTACATCCTGTCGAAATAGGAAAATTGGAATTTAATTGGATTGCACAACTGAAAACTTGGACTCTCATCTAGTATTTGTAATATTTGTAGTAATTGGTTTCCCGATGTATTTAAAAGTACAAAGTGGATTCTGATTAAGACTGGCACAAAATTAATAACATAGCTCTTCGACATGGGGTATGCTGGTGGGGTAGTGGTTAAGTTATCAGTCTGGTGATCTGGAGGCCTGGAACAAAATCCAGATACTCAAATTCAATACTAACCATGACAATTGTGGAATTTAAATTCAACTAGTATGGATTTAAAAGAAAACTATTCATTTCTAAGGGTGACCATAAAACAATGGGATTTTTGTTAAAACTCATCTTTTTCACTAATTTTCTCCCCTTCAGAAATCTGCCATCCTTACCTGGTCTGGCCTTTATGTGAAACCAGATCCACTAATATGGTTGAGTCTTAAATGGCTTGACAAGCCACATAATGGTGTAACTGCCATGTTTAAGTCAGAAGGGGTACCTGGCATTGAACTAGCTACCAACATCAAAGATTGCAAAGTCACTCCTAACCTTGTAAAGTCCTCCCTGCAAACATTTGGAAATGGTGTCTAAATTGTGAGGTCGACCAGAAAATCAACTGAACCAACGACATGTTGACTGTGGCTACAAGAACAGATCAGAGGCTGGGTATCCTGCAGTGAGTGACTCACCTCCCGATTTCCACCATCTACAAGGCACAAGCCAGGAGTGAGATGGAATACTCTCCATGTGCCAGGATGAAAGCAGCTCCAAAAGCACTCAAGAAATTTGCCACCATGCAGGACAAAGCAGCCTGTTTGATTGGCACCTGCCCTCCACCACCATAAACAGTTACTTGCCCCACCACATGTGAGTAGTGGCTGCAGTGTTTACCATCTGCTAAATGTAATCAATTATTTGCCTCAGTTACTCTGACAGCCTCTTTCAACCCACAGCCTCTGCTAAACCCACAACTTCTACCAAGAAGGACAGAGGCTTAAAGTACATGGGAACATCGCCACTTGCAGGTTCCCCTCCAAGCTGCACACCATCTGGGCATGGAACCATATCACTATTCTTTACATTCGTTGGGTCTAAATCCTGAGACTCCATATTCAGCAGCATTGTGTGAATAAATAAAAAATGACTCAGTCTATTTATGCAGTGAGCAGTTGAGTTAAACAGAACATGCAGACTCATTGCTTTGATATTTGGACAGTTCTGCACTTGTTGTTCTTAGCAAGAGCTGCAATAGGGGAGAAAACCTTCCATGAATATAAATCTGTCAGCTGACCAATTACCCAAGCTGCGTTTAAGAGCTTTTTGTTATTGCAATAGGACTCATCAGCTAATTCTCTCTGGATTCAAAATCATTTATTAGTTATTAAAGCTTCCACACAAAGAACGGTTTACTGGCTGAGTAACTGGAAGATGGAAATGCCAGTTGAATTGTAACCAGAGAGACGGAATTTCAAGGAAGTATAGGGAAGAAAATAGAAACCATTGGAGTTGGTGGTGGTGAAGAATGAATGAAGTACCTACAATGTGAAAGAGATCATATAAACCAAAATGTTAAACAAACTTTCAATGAAATCCATATACATTGGTAAGATTTTTCATGATGCAATGACATAATTTATAATATCAATGGCCTTTGAGAAATATAAACTGCAGGATTTGAAATCTGCTTGAAAGTACACAGTTAATGGCAGGACACTGAACAGCATTGATGTACAGAGGAATCTTGGGGTCCAGGTCCATAGCTCCCTGAAATTAGCCACACAAGTCGACAGGGTGGTAAAGAAGGCATATGGCATGCTTGCCTTCATTAGTCGAGGCAATGAGTTCAAGGATCACAAGTTATGTTGCAGCTTTATAAAACTCTGGTTCGGCCATATTTGGAGTATTACATTCAATTCTGGCCTCCCCATTATAGGAAGAATGTGGAGGCTACGGAGAGGGTTCAGAAGAGGTTTATCAGGATGCTGCCTGGATTAGAGGGCATGTGCTATGAAGAGAAGTTGGACAAGGTAAGGTTGTTTTCTCTGGAGTGGCAGAAGTGAGGGGAGACCTGATAGAAGTTTGTAAAATTATGAGAGGCATAGATAGAGTAGACAGCTGGTATCTTTTTCCCGGGGTCAAAATGTCTAATAGTGGAGGGCATGCATTTAAAGTGAGGGGGGAAAGTTCAAAGGAGATGTGCAGGGCAAGTTTTTTTTGCACAGAGAGTGGTGGGTGCCTGGAATGCGCTGCCAGGGGTGGTGGTGGATGCAGATATGATAGGGTCGTTTAAGAGGCTCTTAGATAGGCACATGAATATCCTGAGAATGGAGGGATGTGGACCATGTGCAGACAGAAGGGATTAGGTGTCATCAGCTTAATTAGCTCGGCACAACATCGTAGGCTGAAGAGCCTGTTCCTGTGCTGTACTGTTCTATGTTCTATATTGAAATTTCTATACTCCTATATGAGTTTTCATTGCACTAAATCTGGTGGTTTTTGGCAGATCTAACATACATTTTGAAGTATGGATTCTGCTTTAAAAATCATTGATTCAACAAAGCTGCCACAAACCACAAACTATATTACATCTACAACATCTCTCTCTGATACAACAAGCACTACTTACTTTTATATAGTTTGCTCAATATTACAGAAGACATCTCAAGGCACTTCACAGAACCAGAAAGAGATACAGGGTATTAGGGAAAAAATTCAAGAGTAGGGCATCTAGGTAGTTAAATGGACCCAAGGAATTGGGAAGCAGCGAACTCATGGCATTGATGGTGCTGTCGCAGGTCACCGAGCAAGGAGAGAAGAAAGCCATTGAGTGACTTGACCTTTTAAAAAAGCATAGGCAGCTGGAATCAATATAAGTGAACAAAGAAAAGCCTGGTGGTCATGTGATTCTCGATGAGGGATAGAACATTGTCAGCAGAATTTTGGATGAGCTGAAGCTTAAAAGAACAGAAGATGGGAGGTTGAATAGATATGTATTGGTGACTGAATGTAACTAAAGCATGGATAAGATTATATTGCCAGATTGGTGAAAGTAGGTGTAGATTTTAATTGTGTTGCAAAGGGGAAAGTAAACAGTCTTTGAAACAGAAGTGATTGAATGTAGGAAGCTCAGATTGGCATTAAATGGCTTCTAAGCAAAATAGTTTAGTGTAGCGGCTGCTACCGCGATGTGAAAGCAAGACACTAGTCGGTGGGCTGCAGAACAAAAACTGATTTATTTTCCAGCCTTGTGCGGGCCTTTTAAGAGGAATGGTTCCCTCCCATCGAAAACGGAACTGACGTATGCGCTACGTCATCAAACTTTTCCTGCGTGTGGGTTCTCCCCATCGCTCGGGGAAGACGAAGGCCCAACGCCATCTTGGGCCTCGCCGTTCCGACGATGCGCGACCCAACCACTGAACCGGTTCGCTCGCACGGACGGTGAGTCACTACACAACCCCACCCCAGAACCGGCAATACGGTCCCCAAGGTTTGCGGGCTGTGCTAGCCGTTGCTTAGGAGGTCAGCCTCTGCGTCGCAGTGTTGGGACCTCGACCAGTTGTTGTAGATCTAAATGGGCCGGTTTGAGGCAGTCCGTCATGAAGACCTCTTTCTTGCCCCCAATGTCCAAAGTAAAGGTGGAGCCATTATTCCTGATGACCCGGAATGGCCCCTCGTATGGTCGTTGCAATGGTGCCCGCGGTGTGCCCCTGCGAACGAAAATGAACTTACAGTCTCGTAGTTCCTTGGGCTCACAGGATGGGGCTTGACCATGCCGCAAAGTGGGAATTGGTGCCAAGCTGCCGAGCCTCTCGCGCAGTCTTTCCAGGACTGCCGTGGGTTGTTCCTCTTGGCCCCTAAGGGCGGGTATGAAATCCCTTGGGATGACCAGGGGCGCACCGTACATGAGTTCAGCTGATGAAGCCTGGAGATCTTCACTGGGGGCAGTGCGTATGCTGAGCAGGACCCAAGGCAGTTCGTTGACCCAGTTAGAACCTTTCAGGTGGGCCATCAGGGCTGATTTCAGATGGCAGTGGAAACATTCCACCAACCCGTTTGATTGAGGGTGGTAGGCCGTGGTGGTGTGCAGCTGTGTCCCTAGCATGTTTGCTAATGCAGACCAGAGGCTGGAGGTAAACTGGGTGCTCCCGTCTGAAGTGATGTGGGCCGGAACACCAAAACGTGAGATCCAAGTTGTGAGCAGCGCCCGGGCGCAGGAATCAGTCATGATGTCGGATAGAGGGGTTGCCTCTGGCCACCTTGTGAACCAGTCCATGATGGTAAGGAGGTACCGGGCTCCTCTTGAAACTGGCAGAGGACCAACGAGGTCGACGTGGATGTGGTCGAACCTTCTACGGGTAGGCTCGAACTGCTGTGGTGGGACCTTGGTGCGTCATTGGATTTTCAATGTCTGGCAGTGTGGACAAGTCCTGGCCCACTCACTGACCTGTTTGCACAGGCCATGCCAGACGAACTTGCTGGCGACCAGTCGAACAGTTGATCTGATGGACGGGTGCGCCAACCCGTGTACCGAGTCGAAAATGCGTTTCCGCCAGGCTGCAGAGACTATAGGGCGGGGTTGACCTGTTGCGACGTCGCAAAAGATGGTCTGCTGACCTGGACTGACTAAGAAATCTTGGAGCTGCAGGCCCGAGACTGCGGTTCTGTAGCTGGGCAGCTTGTCGTCGGCTTGCTGTGCGTCAGCCAGGGCCGCGTAGTCTACACCCAGGGACAGGCTGTGGATGGTTGGTCTGGAAAGCGCGTCAGCAACGACATTGTCCTTTCCGGAGACATGTTGGATATTCATTGTGAATTCGGAAATATTGGACAAATGTTGCTGCTGACGAGCTGACCAGGAATCGGAGACCTTGGAGAAGGCGAAGGACAAAGGCTTAAGGTCAGTGAAAACGGTGAAAGGCCTGCCTTCTAAAAAGTACTGGAAATGCCGGACCGCCAGGTACAGCGCTAGAAGTTCCTGATCAAAAGCGCTGTATTTCAGTCTGGGTGGTCTAAGGTGCCTGCTGAAAAATGCCAAGGGTTGCCAACGGCCTTCGATTAGTTGTTCCAGTTCTCCACCAACCGCGGTGTTGGATGCGTCCACCGTGAGGGTGGTTGGGACATCTGTCCTAGGGTGTACCAGCATCGTGGCGTCATTTAGCCTGCGGTAGTCGCTGCAGGGCCTCCACCCGCCGGTGGCTTTGGGGACTATGTGCAGGGGGGAGGCCCAGGGGCTGTCTGACCTGCGAACGATCCCCAGCTCCTCCATGCGGCAGAACTCTTCCTTTGCCAGGCAGAGCTTGTCTGGCATGAGGGGGTGGCCCTGTGGTAATGATGTGGTGCTGCACCGCGTGTTTGGGCATTGAATTTGTAAACTGAGGTGCCAAAACCGATGGGAACTCAGCTAGGAGCTTGGTGAACTCATTGCCAGACAGAGAAACAGAGTCCATTCGCGAGGCTGGTAGTCTGGCTTCTCCCAGGGGGTAGGTTTGGAAAGTTCTGGAGCGCACTAGCTGCTTCCCTCGCAGGTCGACTAACAGGCTGTGGGCCTGAAGGAAATCGGCTCCCAGGAGTGGCCGGGTGACGGCGGCAAGGGTAAAGTTCCAGGTAAAACGGCTGTCACCGAATTGTAATTGAACTGTACAGGTACTGGAAGACTGTATCGTTGTGCCGTTTGCAGCATTGAGTACAGGACCTTGTTGCCTGTTACGAGTGTCGTGGCTGGTCAGGGGCAAAATACTGACCTCTGTTCCAGTATCGATGAGGAAACGATGCCCGGACTGCTTGTCCCGAACGAATAGGAGGCTGTGTTGGCGGCCAGCCATCGTAGCCATCAGCGGCGGCTGGCCCTGGTGTTTCCCTGAAACTTGCAGGGTGGGCGGCATCAACGGGCCTCCGCGCCCCACCTCTGATGGTAGAAACACAGCTGGTCACCAGTGTCGTCGTCTGTGTTTCTGGGGTGTGGTTGCTCGGTTGCTGGGACTGGTTTAGGTAGGCTTGGGCTCGTGGCCTGGCGATCTGGCCGACGGACGACCCGCTCTCGCATTTGGCCTTCCACAGGACATCTGCCTGGGCAGCTACCTCACGTGGGTTGCTGAAATCGGCATCGGCCAACAGCAGGTGAATATCATCGGGTAGTTGTTCGAGGAAAGCCTGTTCGAACATTAGGCAAGGCTTGTGTCCCTCAGCCAAGGCCAGCATCTCGTTCATTAGGGCCGATGGGGATCTGTCCCCCAGGCCGTCGAGATGAAGCAGGTGGGTGGCGCGCTCGCGATGGGAGAGGCTGAAGGTCCGAATAAGAATGTCTTTGAAAGCTGGGTACTTATCCTCCGGAGGAGGAGACTGGATGAAGTCTCCGACCTGGACGGCTGTCTCCTGGTCCAGAGAGCTGACCACGTGGTAGTACTTTGTGGAGTTGGAGATGATCTGCCGAAGTTGGAATTGTGCTTCAGCCTGGTCGAACCAGACGCTGGGCCAAAGCATCCAAAAGGTGGGCAGCTTGAGTGCCACTGCGTTGGCTGCTGCGTTGCCGTCCATTGTGCGGGTCCAAAATCCGTTTGGACCGTCGGGGTCACCAATGTAGCGGCTGCTACCGTGATGTGAAAGCAAGACACTAGTCGGTGGGCTGCAGAACAAAAACTGATTTATTTTCCCGCCTTGCATGGGCCTTTTAAGAGGAATGGTTCCTGCCCACTGAAAACAGAAATGACGTATGTGCTACGTCATCAAACTTTTCCTGCGCGCGGGTTCTCCCCGTCGCTCAGGGAAGACAAAGGCCCAACGCCATCTTGGGCCTCGCCGCTCCGACGACATGCGACCCGACCACCGAGCCGGTTCCCTTGCTCGGACGGTGAGTCGCTACGTTAGTCTCATTTGGTGGGTGTGGTAGGAAATGGCAAGGATATGGAAATATGGTGACATTGAAGACATGGCTTGTATCCTCCCAATTATTAGCAGGAAGTTATTCAGGATTGGTTGTTTAACCAGCAGTCTTAAAGTACAGAGATAAGGGAGGAGCCAGAAGAAATATTGGAAAGGTATATCTGGTCATCTTTAGACCAGATGTGGCACCTAACCTACGTGGATAATATTGTCAAAGAAAAGCCTGCGACTGGTGAAGAGGAATGGCCAACAATGTAAGAATTAAAGAAATCACACTGATTGTGGCCCTTGCTTTACAATTGTTGCCTGACCTACCCCCGTGGGCACACTGAATTTTTTTTTAATGTACCACCTAAATTGCACTGTGGCCCTCTGTAGTTACAGTAGGTTGTGAGTGATATCTAGGCCAGAGGCCTGGTCAGAAGCCTTTTCAATGTTTTCAGATGTCTTTGATGATCAGAGTCATTTGAAGACAGTTAAAACATATAAAATAATTTTTAAAAATAATAATTTACTTAACTTAAAAAAATTATTAAGTAATAAATAAAAACAGAAAATGCTGGAAACACCTAGCAGGTCAGGGAGTTCCTGTGGAAAGAGAAGTAGAGTTAACATCCAAGATTGAAGATCCTTCATCAGAAGAACAATAAGCTTATTGAAAAGCACATGAAACAGTTTTTAATTAATTAAAATATAAATATATTGCAAACAAAAAAAACTTATTTAAACATACCATTTAAATGAAAGTCAGCGATTCTGTTCAGGTGAATGGAGCCATGCTAAATGGGCCAGCCATGGCTGCTTTAAAGCCGAGGTGCCTGATTTACAGGGTACCTGGTTCCTTCAATCAGCAACTTGGCATGCGTCTCATCTCTATTGTATTCCTGAGATTCATGCTGTTGCACGGGTGCAGCAGTCCAGACAGTATTGCTATATGCACTACAGCTAGATGGTGATTCTCTATCCATCACCACCTTCTAGTCCATAGTGAAAACAGGTGCATGAAACTCAAAAATGAAGGAGAAGCACTAAATAAAGTGGCGTGGTTGATTCTGTGGAATATTTCAGAAGGGGTTGGAGGGAAGGACTTACAATGCATTATAAACACTGTTATAAAAAATATTGTTCATGATTTTGATTAACATGAACTGACATAAGTTTCTACCCCTTTCATACCAGCTTTACTGGTGTGAAAGGGTAGAAATTTATGTCAATTTATCCTATTCTTACTGCTGAAGAGACGAAAGGGTCAAACCTTCTGAAAGAGCGTTTAAATATTACAAATATCCTCGTGATGTCCAAAGATCCATCATAGTCAGCAGTGGAGCCCAGATGTCTGTAAAATGAGAATAACTTGTTGGTAGCTGTGAGTCTGTGTGGTGAATTTTGACTGTAATGATACAATACAAATAACTGTAAAAGAGAAAGAAACATGCTTGTTATAATAACATCACAGTAGTTCAAGAATGACTATCTTGCAGTCTTTAGATTAATGCAGACCAGGAAGAAGAGGGTTCTGATAAACTGCAGATTTTGTGTTTTGAAAATTTGAAATTACCCAGAGCTGGTAGAACTGCTAGTTCTAAATAGGACCAAAACTAGTTTTCATGTTCATTGATTCTGAATAAATTGCAAGCTGAGCTAAATAAGTGGTTGATGATCCAGCATTAACACAATGTGCTGAATCTCTCAACTCACCATCTGTTACCATTCAATAATTCCTTCTAAAAGGTTACAATGAGTCCATACAGACAATGGAAGGTGTCCATTTCAGTTATTAAAAGTGCACCTTAACGCAACATTTACACAGGAAGAAGACAGAGGAATGCTATTTGTCACCGAATTTCTCATAAAGATGCAAAGATTCAGGTTTGGGGAAGGGCTGATTTTGCACAAATGGAAAGCAATTAACAACCCGATGTCAAACTATCACCTTGCTGCCCTATATAAGGTGTCCATTATGCAGTCATTACAATTAACAAGTCATTCCGTACACTTTTCCCCAACCATATGGAAAAGAACACGTACAAATATTAGAGAGAAGGACTCTCACAAAATGAAGTGTTATTTTTGGAAATAGTGTATTGGAAATTTCCTTTCAAAATTCTCATGATTTTTCTTGTACAGCCCAATCCTTACCACCCCAGTTTTTGAATAAAACTATATTCATTAGAAACACCCCAGGGCAGAAACTCCTACCAGAAAGGTTCATGCACAAATCCAAAAGAATTCTGTCTTTATTAACACATTAACCTGCTCATTTTAAGTAGGTTATTTTATGTGCATTCAGCCAGAGTAAACATTACCCAGATAGGAATCGATTACAAATATGTTAAGAGTTCTTATTTAAACTCGCCTCTTTTAATTCTAAGTCTTTCCTGTAAGAAGATGAGAGTAGAGTTTCTGTGATGGTGAAACAAATTAGCAACAGAGGGGAACAAAAAGCTTAAGACTCAACTATTTCAAGTTGGGCTGATTCTCTGGGATTGCCTTGGGTCAAAACAATACCAATGCCCATATGTTCACATATGAATTAGTGGGGAAATTATTTGATGTGACTACTAAATGAACAAAATTTTTAAAAAATCATTATAAAGGCAGAAATTGGAACTGACCATATATGTTGGCCATTTTAATTGCACTACTGAAAGTGATTCTAAGTTGAAAATGTTTGTTAACCACAATTTAGTTAAAATCAATGACCTTGCTAAAAACTGGTTCTGATGAAAAGCCATCCTTTGATCTGTTTCACTCTGCACAAATGCTGTCATACTGACCATCTCCAGCACTTTCTGATTTTAAAACAATGCTGGAACTGTGGGATGCAGTTACTAGAAGTCTGAAATAAAGGAGAATACAAGAAATACCCAGCAGGTGAAGCAGCCTTAGTGAAGGTATGTTTGTGTCCTGGATGATGAGAAGGGAAGAGATAAAAGGAATGGTATTCAATTGCTTTTACATTAGTAATAGTTGGTAACAGAAACAAAAATGCAATCATATGAATAATTCTTAGTATACTACAAAGAGAGTACAGATTATTTTGCAGTTATGTATTTAGAGAGCTCATGGGCATTATTGACTATTTCTTCAGGGATGATTCCTCTGACAACGCCAGCGACCCGGGTTCAATTCCCACCACTGTCTGTAAGGAGTTTGTGCGTTCTCCCCGTGTCTGCGTGGGTTTCCTCCGGGTGCTCCGGTTTCCTCCCACATTCCAAAGGCGTACAGGTTAGGAAGTTGTGGGCACGCTATGTTGGCACCGGAAGCATGGCGACACTTGCGGGCTGCCTCCAGAACACTATGCAAAAGATGCATTTCACTGTGTGTTTCGATGTACATGTGACTAATAAAGGTATCTTATCTGATCTTATCTTACATACTGCTGTGGGATCTTTTGTCACAGCCTGAGAGAGCTCAAATAGTCTCACCTGTTTGAACATTTCCTCTGAAAGATGCAGTATCCAGTTCCTTACAACGTTAGCCAATAGCTTTGTTCGTTAAGTCTTTGGAAATGGAAACTGGATCCAAATCTACTGACTCAGGATTGAAAACACCATCAACTGAGCCATGGTGGGAACTATAAACTAAGAGCAAAGCTGAGAACTTAATCTGTTAAATACTTGCAAAATGAGTAAGATTTTGTAATATGCTTTTCTGACACCAAGCTGCAAAATAAGGTTTGATTTAATAAAGCTTTAAAATAGCACTTCTGTTTCTCTATTTTACCCCATTCTTCTCTTTGCAAAATTGTGTTTATTTGCTTGCTAATGAGATCTAGATGGTTTAGCAATCACAGCATAAGCCACAAATAAAACAGCATTTGTAGTAATTGTTTCCAGCAACTGCCCAAATGCAGAGCAACTGCATAATGGTGGAATTGGTGCACTTATAATCCTACCATTTCCTGAGTACTTTCAGAACGTGAATGCTTCACAGGAAATACAAGAGATGCAACTGTGATAACCAGAAAGCTACTTAAGTGTGTGAACCTCAGGGAATAATATGTGGATGAAAAAACAAACATCCTTTCAGGAAGCATTGGGCTCCCACACTTGGCAAGAATTTGTGAAGTGAATTAATGTAATAATGCCTAATATTCACTTGCTAATATGAGAAGATGAAAGAAATTCAGGCATGATAAACCACATCCTGCTCCTCTTGCCCATGAGAAACAGTGTTTGGATATAAAAGGGTGCAACAACAAGAGAAGAGGAAAACATTAGGACTTGAATGGAAAGATGCAAACCTAAAGGGAATGATGAAATTACCACATTGTTCATGGGAATTTTAGCATTAATCAAGTTTGCCACCTGAGCTAGTCAAATGGAAACATGATCTGATAGTGCCCATTTTGTACCACTGTTGCTGAAGAAACAATGCAGTGAAATGTGTTACCCTATGTTGCTCGGGTATAAGTTTTGGCACAGTTTTTATGTAGTGTCTTTGACTCCTGCAATTGTAGTCAAATGCGCAGAAAGACTGGCTAGCTGTACCTACATTAGCAGGGCCAGGTAGCTGTATAGCAGAGACAGAGACCCACACACCAGAGTCTGACCAAGGTATACCATAAGAGAACAAGTGGCTCTGTAAATTGTAAGTATCACCCCATTGTAACATTGAAATTATATTTGACCACCTGGAATGTAATTCAAAACAGTTACTTCATAATAAATTGAAACAGTCATTAACAATTGATACAGTTAATTGATACGAGAAGGGAAGAGAGCAGATGTCCTGTTTATTCAGGGGGGTAGGGGCAGGGGGAAGGGAAATGGTTGGGGATGGGTGATATGAAACACAGTGTTAAAGGGAAGCCTGCAATTACAGTTGTTAATGGCTAGCAGGGTTTTTAACCATAAAAGTGAATTTTTCAGCCATTAGGGCCCTGCAAACAGAATAAGGAATTCTGGTCTATTCTCATGGATTAACTCCCTGGTCAGGACTTTTGCACAACTGGTAGTCATTCAATTAAACAGGGGAACACACCAGTAATCTAGATGCATCTATATACAGTGAAACAGTTGATGGAACATAATATAGACAGTACTTAAATGAACAATGCATATAAATAATGGTTGAACCCATGGTGATTTTTACAGTTGTGCCCCTGTAGGAAGATGTTTCTTGCCTTCTTTATGTGGATAGTACAGGTCAGTTGTATTCTTCCTTCTAAATGATTGAAGCTTGTTTTAACATAGCAGAAACATATGTTACCTGTAGGACCTGACCACCTAATCACTCTCTCCAGTTCTTCATGTCTTGTGATGTGAATAACATATTGAATCAAAAATTTAATAAATTCAATAATTTACAGTTGTCTGGGCTGAATTCTTTGAAACAAAATTAGCATGATCTATAAAAAGATGTACATATTTTCTTTACATCAAACCAATAAATCTTATAATTATTACCCCTGCCTGTACTTTACTAATTAATTCCACATAACTAGATTAGATATTTCATTATGAACATTATATTAAAAAATCTCATCTAACTATATGGAATTTATTAATAAACTACAGGCAAGGGTTATATGAGTAGTTACAGACATTTCAAGCAATGGTGAGTGGAACTTTCTTTGTCATTGCTTGAGGAACAGGTGTAAATCCATTTTGTTGTGACAGGCAGGGTCGTCACAAGGCTTCTTCTTACAAAAGGGACCAATTGGTCACTATATCCTCACAAAGGCTGACAGCACAACTGACAGAACGACAGACACCATTGAACAGGGATGGAACAAATTTATCTGCCTGTCACTCTCAGGCACATTGGGTGGGTAATGGTTTCATTCAGCAGGGAGAAGTTTTGAATATTTTATCTGGAAAATTAATGCAAAATTTAGTCATCATTTGTAATGAGTGGCCAACTTTGGGAGTTATTTCAATGACTAGGTTCTTTAACTTTTTGGTTAACTGTTTGCAAATACTTTGCTTGAACAAATAGCTTTGGAATATTTGATTCTAATAAAATCTTTCTTGTGCTGAGCTTTACTTCCCAATTATGGTATAAGCAATGTTTTTTCAAGCAATGTACCAGGAGCAGTTCAAGTATCAAATGAGGAATTTATCATTATTTCGACAGGTTTGCAATGTCAATGAGAATGTGGAAGAATACTTTGAAGTTTGATCAGAGCAATTCATTTCTTGGCTTGCGGAACTGTATGTGGGCTCAGACAAGAATAGTTGGAAGACCCTGAGCAGATACAACAAGAATGCTGCAGACAAACCAGCAGTGTTATTATTTCTGGTAATTACTGACCTTCCAGAATGTTCTTTAGCTGAATGTATTTTTGTTGGGAAGATTGTTTTAAGTGGAAAAATTAGAGCCTCTGGGCTTTCAGGCAAACATACCCAGCTGACAGATGCAGAAATAGACCTACAGCCTTAGGGAATGCTCACTGATGTACCTGCCTTTTAAGGATGTAGTAACCTCAGAGTTTGCCAGTGTGAATGGCTGGCAGGAGATTTTGATCTGTTGCTTAGGTATGAAAATATAGTCAGTGTATCAGTATTTTCTGGATCTTCACTTTCCAGCAGATGTGTTATAAAACTACAAAACCACATACACCCCTTGATGAATCAGTACTAAGATGCCCATTTGCTCAGTGGTGCATACTGAATTGTTGACAGCTGCTGATATTTTTTTTCTAGTATGACATACAAATTCAATACATTTCCATGGTAACTGGACTGAACTTGAACACACATATATAATAACAGAAAGAAATGTGGATGGCTAAATTCATTCAATCCTGAAAATAGGCCAGGGATCATGGTATGCAGTTCACCTGTGCCTGTTGATTGCAAAGAAGGCAGCTGTCGAACCTAATCCCTCTTCATTTCAATGACAATGCTGTTGATTGACAGGATGTATCAGTGGGGACACAGTGTCATGAGTGGCCAGCTCCATTTAAAACCAACATGCACTGCTTAATATTAGTCTGCTGCACTTAAAGGGAATTGATTTGTGGCTGCATCATGTATTGGGATTCTTGTAGTAAATGAGTCTGATCTTGGACACTTTGGGTAATGGCTCAACATAGGAGAGGGTACACTTTAAGATTTTCAAATATTAGAGGTTATGAAAGAGTAAGTGCAAAGTGAGGAATGCAAAGCACAAGAGGTGTCCTACATGCATGGGTCAGAGGCCCTTCAGACATCTGCTCAGGAGGCATTGGGAACAAATGGTTATGGAGGTTAATGCAGGAATCAAAGAGCAAGGACCGAAACAAAATGTTGCAAAAATCCAATGACCCACCAAGAATGGTCAATGTTGGTGAAATGCCAAATACTACCAATGCCGTAACATAAAAACAGAAAATGATAGGGATACTCAGCAGGTCAGGCAGCATATGTGGAGACAGAAACAAAATCAACATTTCAGGTTGATCAACTTTCGTCAGTTCCTAGCAGCACTTGACAAAGATATTCAGGGATGGCCATTAATTGCTGACCTTGCCAACAATGCCCTCATCCAATAAATTAATGAAAACATTTCCCCTCCTCTCACCTTTTATCATTTACCCTCTGATTTATAGATTATAAATGCCTTATGTATGGATCTATACTTTCCCCAGTTATGGCATCAGTTCAGGTACCTAATTAAACCTGGCCAAATTGTGGAGAAATAGCAAAAAGACACCATCAATCAACCTCATGGTCACAGCCATCTGTTCAGCTACACACTAGTGCTCTGGTGGTGAGGTGCTGGGCATGAGTGCTATGACCCTTGACAGAGGGCAAGGATGGAGAAGGACCTGACTCATTAGAGGGTGAGGTTGTACCTGGGTTCTGCTGCAGAGGACACAAGAGGACACAGAAGACTGTGTTGGGGCTGTGATGGAAGAGGGCTGATTGCTCTGCACAGTGGAATGCTTGGTAACTTGGGAAGGCTTTCAGAAAACTTGCATTCAGTGTGAAGGAGTATGGTGGAACTTGGGACCAGCTTGGTAAAGAGCTTGAAGTCCATGCTCTTTATGGTAAAGAGTGTGACTAACTCTCTCTGTATACTTTGAAGCATAGGTAAGACCTCCCAGTAATTGACTACTCCAAACTACTGTCCTGTAAGCTCACTGCTGGTGTCATAAGTTTGGAAAATACTGCCCAAAGGCTTCCAAACCATCACAGAAGTCCAGCAATTAGTACTCCAAAAGATGACGAGGTTCTCTACTAGAGATTGGCAGTGGCTCCTAGGCACATGAACTTGCTGTGCTCTCTCAGTGTGAAAACTTTCTTGCTTTTATCACTAGTGCTTTCCCTATTTTTTCTTGGCCACTAATTCATAATTCTGCTGCTGGTGCCAATATGTTCCAAGTCGACTCTACTAAAGGTTGTCTGCCAAGGCCATTTGCTGTCTCCTCCATTGAAAGTTAGTAGCCAGGTATCAATCATAGCATACTCACTGGAGTATTTTGTCCTTGAGCATGAGGTTAGACCAAGGCACTGGTGGGACTTTCTAGAGCAATACTTTGTGTATTTGGTTTAGGATGTTTATTTTGTAGTGTCTTTTATTCTGGCCAAGCAGTACTGTGATGGTTGGGAAGGCAAGGTGTGATACTGTTGGTGACTGAGAAATTGAACTGCAGTTTCTGGTAACACATTCAGACGAGTTCTTCATTGAGAACTTAACATAATGAAGCTGCCTAGCTTGCCCTTTCCCTTCTTCTTTGTCATTTGTCACCTTTTAATTAAAACCTGCATTTATATAGTACAATGATGGTTCACAGTGAGGTACCAAACAAAATTTGACACTGAGCCACATAAAAGGGTATTAGGACAGCTGGTCAAAAGTTTGGAGAAAGTGAATGCTTTAAGCAAGCTATTAAGCAGATAAAGAGGTTTAGGAAGGGGATTTCAGACACTAGGACCTTGGGACAGTGGCCAATAGTGGAGCAATTATATTTGAAATGATCATGAGGCTAGAAGTAGAGAAGCAAAGATATCTTAAGGAGCTGTAGGCCTGAAGGTCATTTGAAATTGAGGCTGAGAATTTTTCAAAAAAACCTGTTGCTGTTTCCTTTTCCCTAGAGTGTTGAATAATTGTTGGCATCATATGCTTTTGTTATTACTTCAGTCTATCTTGCCCCTTGGAGGAATTATGTATTTTCTGAATTTAGCTTAGCCTGTCCTGCTTACATAAGCAGGAAGATTTACTTAGCAACAGCACTAAACATAAGTTGTAACTCGGCTGTTCCTGCTACATGCTTAAAAAATGAAACAAATTTTAATAGATTTAATAAAGAAAAGACAAAAAGAAACAATTTCTGTCATGTCTCATGAGAACAAGATTTTGTTGAATTCTTGCCAAATTCGATCCCAGAGTATTGCAATGACCTAGGTTTTACAACTACCATTACTTCAACAGTGACTGTTTATGTTTGCTATTAACTCTTTATAATTCTGATCAGAAAATCTAGATGAATACTTTGAACATCTTGGAAGGACTACTGAGATTTAAAGACTATTTTAGGAACAAGAAATAAGAATTTGTCCTAAGTAATGGATTCTCTTTCAACTAAAGTGCTTCCCTACTATATTCCTCAACATGTTGGGGAAGGAGAGGATCAGTTTTGGGTCGCTTCGTCTGCTTTGGTAGCCCATGCATATTTGTTATCTAGGCCATTCTATGGAAAATGTCTGATTTGACAAGTTATTAGAGAATTGCTGCCTCAGAGAATAAATGAGGGAAATAAGTAGAAGGAAACCCTAATCTTGTGTTTGTGAGCAAACCACAGAAATTCAGCTTATACCAAGTTGGGTATAATGTACTTTTTGATTTTGCTTTTTATGTTTAATTGATTTTTTAAAATATAATTCAAGAATGTCTACCATCCATAAAGCTGTCATCCAAAATCCTATTTCCTGTGTCTTGACATAAACTGAGTTCCTTCCACCCAACATTCCTGTGCTCACTGAATCACTTTAAGTAAGACTTCATTTTAAAATCCACACCCCTGCTATTCATGATCCCTGTAATTGCCTCCAGCCCCACAAACTTTTCTTAATACAGCAAAACTCCAATAATCTGGCACCCTTGGCACATTGGTGGTGCTTTCAGTATCCCAGGCCCCTAGATCTCTTGGACTTTCTACCTCGCCTTCCATTTTTAAGATATTTCTTAAAACTCCCTCTCTGACTAAGCTTTTGGTCTTAAGTCCTGATATCTCCTTATAAGGTTTGGCATCAAATTTTTTACTAGATAAATATAAGATTGCCACTGATCATGAAAAATGAATTTTGATGATTAATAACATGAATGTTTCTGCTCCATAATTTCATTAGATGCATTTAATAGTTATATTTCAGATGAATTCAATGAACTAGTAAATTTTCCAGACTATTGGATGTTACTCCTAATAATACCCCAATACACATTTATTTTACTTTTTTACATGTTACACAGTAGTATAATAAACTTTCCGATGAATCTGGTGAGTTTAAAGGGAGTGGGAAATACATAAACACTCCTGACCCTGGCTCCGGCTGCAAATCTACTCAAGTTTCTGAATCCCAACTCCAGCTATCCATCTGTCACATAGTCCAGACTCTAGCCCCAGCTGCATTTCTCTGTTTGAAATCTGGACTCATGGTTCAGCTTCCAGAATAATAAGCAAACCAGATTATCAGAGTTTTACCGTAGTTGCTCTTCCTGATCATCCATGAATTTAATCACTCATTGATTAGTGAATGCTTTCAGTATCCCAGGCCCCTAAATCTCTTGGACTTTCTACCACACCTTCCATTTTTAAGATATTTCTTAAAACTCCCTCTCTGACTAAGCCTTTGGTCTTAAGTCGTGATATCTCCTTATAAGGTTTGGCGTCAAATTTTTTACTAGATAAATATAAGCTTGCCACTGATCATGAAAAATGAATTTTGATGATTAATAACATGAATGTTTCTGCTCCATAACTTCATTAGATGCATTTAATAGTTATATGTCAGATGAATTCAATGATCTATCAAAACACAGTGGTTAAAATAACCAATATAAAATTAGTTATATGACTCCCCAGTGGCTCTGTGTGTTAATCCAGTGAGCCAGACCCAAATGATTTAATACTGGATCTATACTGTTAGCTCAGAGCTCAGGCAGCTGTGCAGATAGGGACTATAATTAGCCTTAGCATTCTACAATGGGGAGGAGAACACCAGCAAAGCTTTTCGCTCTTGATTATAGCAAACAACTGGATTTGAACATGAGTGAATGTTGGTTGACTGTAAAACTTCGTAGTTGACCAACCTGCTAATATGTGGTGTCAATCCTCATAGATGAGTACAGAAGAGAGACCATCTAATAACTGTCCAATCAGATATTTTCCATAGAATGGCTCAGATAATAAATATGCACATGCTGCCAAAGCAGACTAAGCCATCCAAGACTGATCCGATCCTTCTCCAATGTTACTGAAGACAACATATTGAGGAATATAGTGGGGAAGCAGGTTCAGTCAGAAGATAATCCATTATTTAGGACAATTCCTTTTATTGTTGCTAAAGGCATCAAATATTCATGTGATTGATTTCCAGAAAATATTTAACACATGGAAGGCAGAGAAGATGTGAAAACCAGTACAAAAAGACATTAACAATTCACTTTTACTTCTCTGAAAAATGTATATTATTTTCAAATCTCTTTAATTGTCTATTAATACTCCTTGCCAGATTGAAAGACAGGATAGTTTGATCTAAGAGTTTGCCCAATGTTACTCTTTGAAGTTACGATAAAGTTATGAGGTGATCCATGACAGGTCACCGAAGTGACATATTTTACCTTATGGCTAATTACTTGGCCAGTGCTTCCTTTGATAATATTGTGTTGATACCATGTTGAGGAATGGAAGTTGTCTATGAGTAAGTTCTTTTAACATGAGGTAGCTATTGCATAACATCTATCACATAGATTTGAGAGAGTATGGCTTTGATGCAGTGTCAAGGGGGACCCAGATTATTGGAGACCAGACTCTGCTGTATGGATATTAATGGCTACACATTGGTGAACGTAGTGTAGGCACCTCTCATCAAATGTCCTGCCCTAAATATGGCAAAATCTATGGGTCTCACATTGGCCTCATCGTTCACCTCAAAACTCATACAACTAGACTGGAATAAAAACAGACAATGCTAGAAAAACTCAGCAAGTCAGGCAGTGCCTGTGGAAAGAGAAACATTTTCATGTCTAGGACCCTTCATTGGAACTGAGAAAAAGCTGGAGTGAAACTGGAGCAACTGGAGTGGAAGAATATTATCCTTAAGAGACTAAAGAAAAAAAGTTCAGTTGTCAGTGTCACTGGGAGAATGTACTTTTTGTTAATTTCATGGACAAATTCCAACTTCCTAACCATTCAAGAACACTGACATTTAAAGTAAGCTTTCAGTATTGTACCACAGTAATTAATTTATAAAAGTTATCAATTGCCAAGCTAACAAATTCCTTCCTGTTAATTACTTCAAGCTACAACCACCACAGCAACCTTCTCCAAATGAATAATAGGATGGTACAACATCTGCTCTTGTTTTAATTGTAAAGTATTTGTAAACTAAAGAGATTAATTAACAATACTATAATACACACAGATAGACATATTTTAATATTTGCAGTTGATATCCTTCTAAGTGTCTCCTTGAAATAAAAACAAAACAAGACTGCAAGCTGATACTAAGCTATTCTTCTGTTGAACATTCTTCTGCATATGTTAGTACTCTGTTCTTCTTATATTTCATTTTGACAATGGACATACTTAAATCACTTTTTGGAGAATTTAAAACTAGCTTCCTCAGTTTCACTAAGTCCATGATTTTGTATCCACCAATCAGCAAGTCGACTGATCCACTGGCAGCAGTATGATCCCGACAGCGTCCAGTTTGGCGGCTTGGACCAAGAGGCTGTTGTCAACTGCTTCCAGGGCACTGGTCTGTGCTTCCATGAGGGTAGAATTGTTTGACTAGTACTTGGCTGCTTCCAATGTAGGGATATATTATGGATTTCATTGAAGGTGCCACACACTCCCTTGATGTCTGTAACAAAGCAAAATGTTTCTTGATGGTACCATAAATAAAGTCACTGCCAGCCTTCCTTGAAAACCTACAAATTCTTATCATAGATAATGAAGTTTGGAAAAATACTTGTGAAACTATTCTGATTTGGTTAATTTAGAAATAATTTATCTAGGATCTTTCGTAAGGCCTTACGAATTTACATTATTCAGTTTTGTTACTTAAACTAAAGATTTAATTATGGTTCACAGTTCGGTTTTAATTGCATTTTCATTATCTTTAGAAGAACCTTGCTAAGAAGCTAAAAGTAGACAAATCGTCATAATGGGAAACAGCAGCACAGAACAAAGTATTTATTTCCATCCCAATGTCTTACCCTTCAGTTGACAAGATGCATGCTGTTCAAGGTTAATAATTATCATGACTTTTCATCTATCCACTTATTGCCTTAAATAATGTGTTTTTAAATAATATTGTATAATAGAGCTGGTTAGTTCTTCCTGCTCTATAGAGCTGTATCAGAATATACTTAAGAGGTTATAAAGGCAGTTTACTTTGGAACATGGGATTTGGTGAACCTGCCAAGCAAGTGGCCAAGTTTTACATGCATGACAAGCATTTATCCATAAAAATAATGGCATTCTACATGTTTAAAAGGAGCAAAGTTAAAATGCAGCAAGTAAGTCTTTCTGGGAGTCTGAAATTAAATATTAAATATAAGATCACAATTCAATTTATTTTTTTATATATTGATGTTTTGCATACATTACTAATATTGATTCACTGGTGTTGAATCTTGGGCCGCAGGAATGACAAAAAGTGCATTTTCTACTAATGAACCCAGTACATTACACTTCAGGGCACTTAAAGCAAGAACCCATCATATTACTGAGAGCTACTCTACTCTGGCGCCAGTGTAATGGGTCCACTGTTTGCTTCATTACTCAGTTGAAAAGAAAATAGAACCCGAGCTAGATTGATTTGGTAAAGGTGCCTTATTTACAGTTATAAAAGGCTTATTGAAGTGGGTTAAAGCTGTATGACACCTTTCCTTAGTGAGCACAAGATCATATCACAAAATCATACAGAATGTAGTCTTTGGTGCTCTAAACTAACAAACTCTCATGCTTATGTTATATTCAAAAAGACTGAAAATATCACTGACCTTAAAGTTCAACCACTGCAGATGGATTCCTCCATGGTGGGAGACATGCAAAAATGCAAGGTAATGGGAACAGTGGACATTCTTTTAGGTCTAAAAGTATACTAGACTCCTGTTGAACCTACTGTAAGAGAGTGGTGTAAACCGAGCAGATTTTCCCCCCTGTGTTATAACTTCACAGACCAGATTGCGAAAAGTTGTGTTGGTTCTAATGGTCTGAACCGTTTCATTTACAATATGATTCATTCCATGTGATATCAAGAAATGACCAAGAGTATGAGGTAAAGCAAAGGCTAGGGGACCAGACAACATCCAGCCATGGTACTGAAAGCCTACACTCCAGAAATAGGTGCAGCCAGCCAAACTGTTCCAGTGCAATTATAACCCTGGCATCTACACGATAATATGGAAAATTGCCTAGATACATCGCATTCACAAAAAGCAGGACAAATCCAATCCAGCTACTTACTGCCAGCAGTTAATTGTTATCAAAGTGATGGAAGCTATCATCGACAATACTATCAGCAGCACTTCACCAATAACTTGCTCACCGATGCCCAGTTTGGATTTTGCCAGGACCACTCCAATCCAGGCTTCATCACAGTCAGTGTCCAAACATGGACCAAAGAGCTGGATGTCAGAGGTGAGGTGCAAGGGAATGGCTCTTCAAATCAAGGCAACATTTGAGTGAGTGTGACATCAAGAAACCTAAGTGGATCAATGGGCATCAGGGAGGAAATGCTACAGTGGAGTCATACTTCACACAAAGGAGATTATCCCAGTCCCAGCACATAACTTCAGGGAGATCTTCAAGACAGTGTCCTGAATATAAATATCTTCAGCTGCTTCATTAATGACTTTACTTCCATCAAAAGTGGGGATGTTTGCTAATGACTGCACTTTGTTCAATTCCATTCAGATCTCCACAGCAAGTGAACTAGTCCATGTCTGCATGTGGCAAGAAGTAGACCACATCTCCACCAATTTTCATGTCATCTGCATACTTACTAATCATTGTTTTGAACTATGACTTTACAACTCTTTCGGAACTAAATATAAATTTCAAGGAGGGGTCTGATCAGAACACTTAATCAATTTGAGCTCAAGTTCCACTAAGAACTGTTATAGAGAACAGGTTGAAAACGCTCTATGTCTGAGGAATCAAAAGATCAAGAAGTCATTAAGTGCATTGAAATTCCCTTCCCATTCATTGCCTGACAAGCTGATGTGCAGATGCTCCACATTACAGTTTGTTTAAAATTAATGAGGTTTAGGTATAGTTTCTACTGTACTTACCGACTATACTGAAGGAAAGTTATGAATCTTATCAGGACCAGCTTGCTCATCTCTGTGTATAGCAGCATAGTGGCACTACAGTGGTGTGGCTATTTCATATCTCCAGCAACCTGGGTTTGATTCTGGCTTTTGGTGCCATTTTACAGATTTGCACACTCTCCCTGTAACTGAGTGGGTTTATCTAGGATGCTGTAGTTTCCTCCCATATCCTAGACTTGCTGGTTGATAGGTTGATTGCTGTAAATTACACCTGGTGTAGGTGGAAGAAATGTGGGCTATTAATGGGCATGTGTGGGAGAATAGGTGGGGGAATGAAATTTTTGGAATTGCTCAGAGAGCTGGAATGAAATTGATGGGCCAAATGGCCCCCTTTTATGTCATAAAGAACTATGAGAAATATTTCAAATCCAGTTAAGTATCAGCTTATTCTGTGGTACCTAATTTCTTTTGCAGAAGCTCACCATGTAGTGTCAGCTTTTCTATGGAACAAGAGTGATATGTTTTGTTATACAATCCTACATACCTGGCATTGACTGCAGCTCTGCAACAGAGTTATCAATCAAAGAAAGTAGGGACTTTTCATGATAGCTTTTCATAAGCCCTGCGTTTGTCAACTCATACCTGAATGTAAAACTAGCTGGAATCCTTCCATTGCTGAAGAAAATTAATCATTATGTCTACACAGTCAATACGGTGATATCTTCAAAACAGCTTGAATCAGAGATAATTAAATTGTGAGGATGTTATGGAACACATTGCCTCTCACACCTAGAAACAGATTGTGTTTGTGGCATCAGATTTAAAAATAATGTACGTTTCAAATTTCCTTCCACAGGTAGGCAATGTTTACCACCCTACATTTGCTTATGATCAATTGCTTAAATTTAACTGATTGGTATATTTGACTTCTGAAAAATATTTCATAGAAAACTTTTGAGAACTGAAAGGAATTCATTCTTGAAAGGTTTTGCAATGTATAATTTATCAATGAAAAACTGTTTGCCAGTGGAAGATTTTTTGTTCAATATTTCAAAGTTCTGTTGTTGTGGAAACACATCAAGCAGAACAACTTGAACCAACACCTAAACACTATATATGAGGGCTGTGTGTGAGCTAGTGGTTTGGATTGCATTCATTCTTGCAGAGATGTTAGGAAAATATCTTATGGACGTAATAATTGACAGTCAAGTAACAGAGGAAAAAAATTCGATGTTTTTTGCTGGAACAGACTCGGCTGATAATACAAAAGTTCATTTGACTTCAGAATATCAATTCAATAGTAATTGTCAATTTTGGTTATTGAGTCTTATATTTAAGCTTGGTACGTTACACATAGAGAGTAAGAAATAGCAGTGATAAATGACGATTCAATGAGGATTGAAATTCAATGAGGATTTAAGGTGGCTTCAAATGAGAACTATCAATTTGGTCTCAAATTGAGACTATTACCTTATTTGGGGACATGGAACTTTATGCCAATAGTCCTTTTCAATGTTAGTAAATGGTGAGCTGCAGTTGATAGCAAATGATAGTTGATGAAATCTGTCATTAGTGACTCAATCAATGCAATTCTGTGGATTAATAAACCAAATGGATTCAATGGAATAACTATCAATGTCAGGAGACTCCCAGGTTGTAACTATGACTGCACTTTGAGACTATTTCATTATCTGCACAGTACATTTAAGGATGTCCTGAGGTCATGAAAAGCATCAATTAAATGTAACCCATTCTTTCTTTAGTGTAGTGAATAACTTTACTACTTTATGCAATTCTAAAATGATTTACCATATCAATTTAATTGAAGTAAACTATTTTTCAAAATTTAACCAATTGAACAGAATTGTTGAATAGAAATTATCAATTTGCAACATCATATTTAACTCAAAAGTCTAACAAGTTAATTATTTTTAATACTTTAGCACTTTAGTTTTAGAAGATCTTAGTGTTTATATAAATAAATGCATTGATGCAAATTTCCAGAACTTCTAAAAAAACATATGAGGTAATCACACTAAAAATCTAAGCCCACAAGTGTGCAGCCACAATAACACATAAAACAATTATTTTGTTTTAATTTTGCACTTCCTGTTTCTCTTCTGTTAATGTGTGTGATGGGATTCTGTTCAATATCTGTGTTGTTTATGCTTCAATATCCCTTTGTTTCAAATAAAACAATTTATAATCTGCAGTTTTGTGAAATCTTATGCAATATTGTGTCAAAGTCAATTGTACAGGCCAAGAACATTATGCTATTTTAGCACATGGTATTATTTGGTGAAAACAACAATGTTCAGAACCAAAGAATTTTGTTCTAAGTAAAGAATGTAAGACTTTTTCAAAAGACAGGTTAGAGGGTGACTCCACTTTGTGAACAGTGTCAGCGAAGGCAGATTTGAACATCATTTATAGCCCCCATTTATATTTCCAGTCATTTTGATGGCTAGTCTTGTGGTTGGCTCACCATAGCTGAGTCTACTGGCTGAGGAGGCAAGGGAGTGTCAATCAAACTACATTCTCTGTTCTTACGGAGAAAATGAGGCTATGATAAGACAGGCTCAGATGATGGAAATACAAATAAAACCAAAAGCAACTTAAAGAATATGCAGTTCCACAGCAATTTGGCTTAAAAGTTAAGAATTAAGGCAGTATTTGACCTTCCTCTCATGTACACTGGGTTTCATTACTGATGTTTTATTGTTCTGACCGTTGTCTTTTGCAAATTAATCCATACAACAGTGATGGGATCTGGAGCTGGAGAACCAGTACAGGGCCCCTTGGCTGCTTGCTGCTGTGATAGTGGATGATGTCCAAAAGGCCTTTGAGAGGGAAAGATCAAGGAGGACATCACTGAACTAAGTGAGAAGAAAGACTGCATGTTGTTGTGGTAAGTTGAGGGTGTTAGTTAGATGCCATATTGCTCGTTTCAATAATAAATGATGCATTCTTGTCACAAAAATAGAATTAGCCTTGCATTCTCTTCTCCAGTATTGCACAAACTTAATTGATTAAATTAATTAGAATTCATTTTTGGCTATTAAAATAGATAAACAATGATGTAATTCTTTGCTTTTGGCTAACTCTGTCTTTCTAAAAAGCTCAGTTAATTCAAGTATAGTATATTGTACCAAAATGAGTTTTGAGAAAGCTTTTAAGGAAATAGAGGAATGGTACAAGCTACCTCATTCATTTGGCAAATAAAATCAGAAACTGTTTTGCGCTGCAGAAGTGTTATGTATATGTGAGATAGAAAATTCAGTGCATTACAAAATAGATATAAAGAATCTAAACCATTTGAGAGTACAACGAATAATGCTGGCAAGGGTACAAGAAAGTAAATTGCTTGTCAGTGTTTTGAAGTCAGAGATGGGGAATGTGTCATGTAAAACAACACTAGAACATTCAATTGATGAAGAGGCTCGAGATTATATTTCCAATAGTCCAATTCAAGTCAAAGTTGTCAGAAAATCAGTACTCATATATCTCTCTCCAGTGCTGCAGAGGAATTGCAAGTAATTATGGGTTTTACCATGCTGAGTGGATCTGCTAATTATGAATTGGATTTTGAAAATACAGCAGGACAGGAATACTTCAGCCCATTAATCATTAAGACAAGATTGAACGAAATATTGCAGAGGATGGCCAGAATGCTTAATAATTTAAAGACGGAATAGTAAAATATAAGACTGAACTTCAATGTATAAAGCATCTTCTTCCTTCATAATCAGAAGAATAACATAAACTTTTTGAATCTCGAATTTCTTTGCAATGTTTAAAATATACCTACACAGTATGGCTAACATTCATTTCTTCAGGAATTGTAAGTGCTAGATTTGCTACACCATTACAAAGTACCAAAGAGCCAGCCAGATTACGTAAAGAGTTATTTTTATTCACACAGATGCCTAACATTTTTATCCTCTGGGATCTTCATTTGAAGCTGTTGAGAAATTTCCTAACACTTCTCGCTTTTTTGTCTGTGCAAACTCTCCCCTGACAGGGATGCATCTCAGTTAACTAAGTCCTGATAATGTAGGTCTGTATAAGTATTGTAAGGCTTATGACTACTTCATGTTTACCACATCTAAGTTGAATGCCACATGTGAGGTTTACTCATGATCAACAGTTGAATTTGGATCCTCCTTTTGCTACAAGGCTGATTTCTTCTCTACAGATCTTAGTCACTATATATGCTGGTGCAATAGTTAAGTAATTGTACTTGTAATCTGAAACATAACTTCAAATTTCCACCAGCTCAGTAGGGAACTTCAATTTAAATAATTAAATTTGGAATACAAAAATCTAGTGTCAATAATATAACAATGAAACTATTTGATGGCAGTAAAAAACTAACATTCTTTTGGGAAGGTCACCTGCTATCCTTCACTGGTCTGGACCCCAGCCACACAGTAATGTCATTGACTCTTAACTGGCTTCTGAAGCAAGCCACTCAGTTTAAGGGCAGTTAGGTATGGACGTAAAAGCTGCACATGACAGTGATGCTCACATGCCATGAATGAATTTAAATAAAATGTCTGTGTAGGCTGGATCAGCCCTTACCACCCAACTCCATACTCTGCTGCCTTCTCCAGAAGCATTTTACCTTAGATCCATCTCACACCATAGTCATGAGAAAGATACATTATGGATATCATAACCATTAACTTCTTTAAAAGAGAGTAATATATGATAGCATTCTGTGTGCTAATCTGTTTTAGCACAGTTCACCATTTTCTGCTTCATTTTTATTTCCTCTTAGATCTTTAATGACTGCAGGGAATTCAATTCTGACCATTTTGCCCTTTGTTCCACAAGCTTAATTAGCCTTGAGACTTTTTATCAGAAGGAAGGCTGAAGAGTTTCTTGTTCAATCTTGGAAAACTGCGTCCAGCCCAAGCTGTTAAACTTAAACTGATAGGACCTCTAGTCACCAATATTAGAAAGTGGGACTGATGCCTGTCTGCAAGCTCACAATATTACACGCAGGGCTAATCACAGCATATCAAAGCACTGTGATTTACTGTCATGTTGGATTCTTTAATTTTGAGGGTTCATAATGGCTTAAAATAAGCTTCATTCATGAATCAGGAGTTAGCCAAATCCATGTATTGATTTGAAAGCTTGAGAAAGATAGATTAGGTAGTTAGACCCTGCAGTCAGTAAAGGTCTAACAGGAAATAAGAATGAAGCAGAAAACTGTGCTAAAACAGATTAGCATGCAGAATGGTAGCATATATTATTCTTTTTTAAAAAAAGTTAATGGTTATGATATCCATAGCTATTATGGACTTCCTTGACTAATAGCTAAAGAGTCAGAGAGCAATACGTCACAGATACAGGCCCTTCGACCCAAGTCCATGCCGACCATGGTGCCCACCCATTCGTCCCAATTTCTTGTGTTTGGCCTACATCCCTCCAAGCCCTGCCCTTCCATGTACCTATCCAAGTGGTTCTTGAATGATGCTATTGTACCTGCCTCAACCACTTCCTCTGGCAGCTTGTAACATATACTCACCACTCTCTGCGTAAAAAAGTTGCCCCTCAGATCCCTTTTAAGTCTTTCCCCTCTCACTCCAAATCTATGCCCGCTAGTTTTGGACTCCCCTACCCTGAGGGAAAGACTGTTACCATCTACCTTATCTATGCCTCTCATAATTTTAAACATTTCTATAAAATCGCCCCTCATTCCCCTACATTCCAAGGAATAAAGACCTAGCCTGGCCAACCTCTCTCTGGAACTCAGGCTCTCTAATCTCGGCAACATCCTTGTAAATCTTTCTGCACTCTTTCCAGTTTAACCACGTCTTTCCTATAACAGGGTGACTAAAACTGTGCACAGTACTCCCAGTGTGGCTTCACCAACAACTTATACAACTGCAACATAAAGTTCCAACTCCTAAACTCAGCGCCCTTACTGATGAAGGCCAGTGTGCTAAATGCCTTTTTCACCACCCTGTCTACCTGTGATCCCACTTTCAACAAACTATGCATTTGTACTCCTGGTTCCCTCTGTTCCATTGCACTCCCTAGTGCCCTACTATTATGAGTCCTACGCCAGTTTAACTTTCCAAAATGCATCACCTCACACTTATTTGTATTGAAATTCATTTGCGTCTCCTTGGCCCACTTCCCTAACTGATCAAGATCCCCCTGTAATCTACGATAACCTTCTTCACTATCAACAACACCTCCTAATTTCATGCTATCTGCAAACTTACTGATCAAGCCTTGTGCATTCGCATCCAAATCATTTATATAAATAACGAATAACAAGGGTCCCAAAACCAACTCCTGCAGCACATCACTAGTCACCTGCCTCCATTCCGAGAAACAACCTTCAACGGCCACCCTCTGCTTCCTACCTCTGAGCCAATTTTGAATCCACTTAACTAGCCCTCCCTGGATTCCATGGGACCTAACCTTCCAGACCAGCCTACCATGTGGGACCTTGTCGAAGGCCTTGCTAAAGTCCAAACAGACAACATCCACTGCCCTACTCTCATGTACCTTTTTGTTTACCACTTCAAAAAACTCTAAAAGGTTTGTCAAGCATGACTTTCCACACACAAAGCCATGCTAACTCCTCCTTATCAGAATCTATCTATCCAAATGCTGGTAGATCCTGTCCCTCAGAATTCCCTCCAATGACTTCCCCAATACTGATGCCGGGCTGTCCTTACTACCCTTCTACAACAATGGAATGATATTAACCACCTTCCAGTCTTCGGGAACTTCACCAATGGCTAACGATGAAGTAACTATCTCCGCAAGGGCCTCCACAAAGTCCGAGGATGCATTTGTTCATGCCCTGGGGATTTATCCACCTTAATGTGCTGTAAGGCTGCAAATACCTCTTCCCGGGTAATATAAATTTCCTCCAAAACATCTCCACTTGTTTCCCTTATCTCTTGAGCAACCATGATTTTTTTCCTCAGTAAACACCAAGGAGAAATGTTCGTTAAAAATCCCGCCCAGCTCCTGCGGCTTGAGATATAGGCGGGCCTGCTGATCTTTAAGGGAACCTACTCTCTCCCTAGCCACCCCTTTACTCTTTATATAGCCATAGAACCTCTTGGGATTTTCCTTAATCTTACCTGCCAAATCCATCTCATATCCTCTCTTTACCCTCCTGATTTCCCTCTTAAGGGTATTCTTAATCTTTTATAGTCATCCAGTGATTCATTTGTCCCCAACCCCCTAAACCCAATGTATGCTTCCTTTTTTTCTTGACCAAAGCCTCAATATTCCTCATCAGCCAAGATTCCCTAAACTTGCCAAGTTTACCCTTCACCCTAACAGGAATATGCTACTCCTGGACTCCTGATATCACACTCTTAAAAGCCTCCCACTTGCTATTTGTTTCTTCCCTTCAAACAGGCTCTCCCAGTCGACCTCTGCTAGATCCTGCCTAATTCCCCAAAAGTTAGCCCTGCTCCAGTTTAGGATCCTAACCTGTAGACCTGTCCTATCCTTTTCCATCACTATCTTAAAACTAAGAGAATGCTGGTCACTAGAGCCAAAGTGCTCCCTGACTGCCACTTCTGTTACTTGCCCTACCTTGTTCCCTAACAGGAGGCCCAGTATTGCACCCTCTCGAATAGAGTCCGCTAAATAGTGACTCAGAAAACTTTCCTGGACACACTTCACAAAGTCCACCCCTTCTTGGCCCTTAATACTCTGGGTAGTCCAGTCAATACCAGGGAAATTAAAATCTCCCACTAATACAACCCTATTATTCTTACAACTATGAGCAATTTCTCTACACATTTGCTCCTCAAGTTGCCGCTGACTATCGGGGGGTCTATAATGCAGCCCCACTAGAGTGACCCTTCCCTTCTTATTTCTAAGTTCTACCCATATGGCCTCACTGGACGATTACCCAGTAATGTCATCTCTAAGTATTGCTGTTATGTCCTCCCTTATCAAAAAGGCAACATCCCTTCCTCGCTTACCTGTACCTCTGTCACATCCGCAGCATCTGTATCCTGGAATATTGAGCTGCCAGTCCTGCCCTTCTCTCAGCCATGTTTCTGTTGTGTCTGTAACAGTCCTCAGTCCCCAGTCGTCAGAGCCAATCCACACTCTGAGTTCACCCATTTTACCTGTTAATCCTTGTGCATTGAAGTAAATGCAGTTTAACTGGATATTCCTTTCCCTGCCTTTACTGCACCCCTGGCTATCCTGATTACTAAGCTTGCTCTCGCTGGCTACTACTTTATCCCATGACTTGCTCCTGCTTAGAGTCCCACCGCGCCCCCCCCCCCCCCACCAATCTAGTTTAAACCCTTCCATGTAGCATTAGCAAATTGGTCCCTCTCTAGTTCAAGTGCAACCTGATGAAGTGCAATCTAACATCATCCTTTATTTCTCAAGTGCAACCCATTCCTCTTGTACAGTTTGCCTCAACCCCAGAAGAGATCTCAATGGTCCTAGAACCTGAATCCTTGCCCCTGCATCGGGTCCTCAGCTGTGAATTCATCTGTTTCTGACCTTGCTAGCATGTGGCACCGGGAGTAATCCAGAGATCACTACCCTTGAGGTCCTGCTTCTTAACTTCTTACCTAACTCCCTGTACTCATTCTGCAGGACCTCATCCCTTGTTCTACCTATATCATTTGTACCAACATATACAATGACCTCTGGCTGTTTGCCCTCCCTGTCAAGTATTTTCTGCAGCTGCTCAGAGACATCCTTGACCCTGGCACCCAGGAGGCAATACACCATCCTGGTGTCTCTTATGTGGCCACAGTCTGTTGAGTATTTTTTCACCGAGATGGTGATGAATCTTTGAAGGTTCAGCTGCAAAGTATATTGAAAACAGAGATCAATAGAACTTTAGAAACCAAGGGATTCAAAGGATACAGGGATACTGCAGGAAAGTGGCACTGAGGTAATAGATTAGACATGATTTTATGGAGTGGTGGAGCAGCTGCAAGGAGCCACGGGGCCTTCTCCTGCTTTTATTTCTTATGTTCTGATGTCTTATGTTGGAATGCCATGAAGGTTTTGGAAATTGAAAAAATAACCTGTGGTTCAAGTTGCCAAAGAGAATTTAAAGAAAGGTTCACCATTTGCTTGTCTACCTGACTGATCAAAGCCCAGATGTTTGAGTAAGTGAAGGTGCTCCAGGAACCAAGAGGTTTTAAATTGCCACATGAAAGTGAACAAAATCACATTAGTTAAAGCATCTGGGATGAGGCAGGCTTTCCTGAATATATAGC
Source organism: Pristis pectinata (assembly GCF_009764475.1). Classification (NCBI taxonomy): domain Eukaryota; kingdom Metazoa; phylum Chordata; class Chondrichthyes; order Rhinopristiformes; family Pristidae; genus Pristis; species Pristis pectinata. The sequence continues at coordinate 19,689,597 of NC_067425.1, read as the reverse complement.
ATTGCCTTCCTCCTTGATAGTATTGAACAAGATATTTTTGGATTTATAGCTATGTTCAGTTTCAGGTTTATCTGCTCCTTGAATGCTTTTTAATGTGTTCCTCATTATCATTTTATCCCATTGTGTATGCAGCAGTTAATTAAACTTCCAAGTTGTCTAGTTGTCTCCCTTTCAAGTACTTTACATCTTTTTTGGTATTTCTAATCCTTAACCTAATCAAACTGGATCATTCTATTGGATTGATCATCCAAGAATGTTATGTCTTTCATTCTGTAGAGGGAAATGGATAGTTGAAGTTTCAGATCGAGGCCCTTCATCTGGACCAGATGAAGGGTCTTGTCCTGAAACACTGACAGTCCATTTCCTCTACAGATGCTGCCTGACCCACTGAGTTCCTCCAGCACTTTTGTTTTTTTGCTCCACATTCCAGAATCTGCGGTCTCTTGTGTCCTCATGTCTTTCATTCTGGTTTACATCCCACAACAAATCAAGATGTGAGCAGACTCTTCTAGCTCTCCTGATGTGGCACATCATATTTACTAAGCAGCCCCACTTGGGTGCTCAATTTAAATTTATAACATACATTGAAGTTCTTCATTAAAATAGCCTGTTTATTTTGATACTTCCTTCTTCGCTCATCATGGAGTAATCTGTCAAGCTTCTTAATTTAACCTACTAGTCGATAGCATTACACTAATGTTAGCTTTTCGTATAGTTTTCCACTGCACAAGGGATAACGTTCTTTTAATTTTTCATGTATTCCTGACAAATAAGGCAGCACTATCTCCTTCCCCCATCTGCTCAATATTTTTTTATGCAAAGAAAATTTGCTGACAGCAGTGGTCTGGATACTCCATCTTTTGTAGATTTGCCAATGTCACCTTACTGACCAAAACTATCTCAATCTTCATTAGCAAGTCCTACATAGCAGCAGGACCTTGTGCTGTCTTATAGGGGAACCAGATCAACCCTATCCACAAAACAGCTGAAAAATCTTTGGTAGCCAGCTTAGCCATGACGTCTGGCTCAACCAACTGTCAAACTTGCCAAAATCTCGCATTCAAAATATTCAAAAGCTGATAAACATCAACAATAAAAATGCCAATTCAAATTTCAAGTAAAACAAAAACTAAGTCACTTAAATAAGTACACTTAAAATAATAAAAACATTTAACTAAGATCAGTGAATTGAAAAAAAACGTAATTTACCTAATATTGCTGTCTACTGCAGCTGTTTCTCTTCATGCAAGTAAATGGAGATACTGTTCCTGTGTTGTCTACATTAGTGGAGGTTTTTGGGGTGGATTCCCCAGAAATAAAGTGCTGGGAAATTGCTGTAATTTTGCTCTTTGCCACTAGACTTTGAAGTGCAGTCAAGAAAAGTCAGGCAAAAAAAAGCCAGCACGTTCAGGACTTGGGCATTTGTTCCCCCACACACTGGGAATGCCAAATGGTGTCAATCATGCAGGGAAATATAACGGATCTACAAATATCATCAATTCCCTGCAAAATCCAAGTCAGTTTCTTTGCATGCTACTTTGCTATTTCTGGGGTCAAATCATTACTACTTCTTTTATTATGTTATGAAAAGATATGGACCTAAGATGGGTAAATGGATGAGGAACTATTCAACCATTACCTAAATGAGTAGTGGAACAGCCCCAAGGGGCTGCAAGGCCTACTCCTGTTGCAACATTGGCCACATTTCCTATATCCTTCCTGCATTGCAATTTTATCGTGCCATTACACCATTACACACCCCAGGGAGTTCAAACTACCTTAAAGCATAAAATGTAAATAGAAGCTGAGGGGACGATGGAATATGTAAACTCTGCAAGATTATACAGTATCTTACACCAGATTTATTCTAGTAATTGTTCTTCTTAGGCAGTCCCTCAAGATTAAGGATGACTTACTTCTGCTCCAGTTTTGAGTGATCTGAGGTGGTCGACGAGGCCATTGTGGGAACCACAAACCTCCACAGATGGGGCAGGTGGTGACTGATGGGGTGGACATGTGGCTTATTTGGAATCAGGCCAGGCATAATTCATATGTGTGTGAAAACAAATTAATTCTCTGAATTAATTTAAATGCAAAGTACTGTGAATGGTAACAACATAAAATTAAACCAGAAAATGCTAGAAATACTCAACAAGTCAGGCAGCATCTGTGGAGTGGGAAGTGGAGTTAATGGCCTAGATTTTGCTGAGAGTGGGCTAATCTGGGGGCAGGGCTTTGCCATCTGTCAAAGGCTTCCAGTGGGGTTTCCTGGGTGGCCTGTCCATGTCACTTAATTATGTCATTCATTGCCTCATCACTTGACTCTGTGACTGCTTGGATTCCTGAATTCTTCTAAGGTAAGGTGACTGCAGATGCTGGGGAAAAAAAGGTAGTAAGTTCTGGGCTAATCGTTCAACTTGATGACCTTTCATCTGATATGACAATTGTTTGCTTATGCAACTGTCAGTGGAATCAAAGATGCCAGAGTAAAATGTCACAAAATCAGAGATTTGATCTGGTGAAAGGATTAAGAAAATGGCTATGGAATGAACATAGAACCTTTTTAAATGTGACTTACATAGTGAGTTGCTGTTGCTAAGCAACCCATTAAAGGATAAAAATGTGATTATCATACTGACATAAATTCTCCTTAGAGCATTTATTGGATTCCTTGTTAAAAATGGCTCTGATTAATTTTTGAAATCCTATTTGGATCAATTTATCATATTTAACAAATGCTAAATTTATTCTATACTGTATATACAAAACATTAACTGGCTTTGTTACATTCTGAAAGAAATAAATGTTTTATTATCACTGTTCTAGTATAATGTAATATCTTTTTGCAGGAGAGAAAAATCATAATATAAAACCATTAAAAATTTGAACAGCAAGGTATTTATGTTCATTTTGACATATAACATTTTTTAAATCATAAAGGTAAGGTTAAATCTAAGATTAAAAAACATAAATGATGATAGAATAGCAATTATGCATTAAATTACTCCAGATTGCTGCTCTGTATCAGTGACAACTGTTTTATCTATGAGTCAGAGGGTTCTGGGTTCAAGGCCTGCTCCTGTAACCTGACTACATAATCTATTTTGACACTTCTGGCATTTGAGGGAGAAACCTACTGTTAGAAATGTGATCTTCTGAATGAGATGTGAAATCAAAGCGCACTATTCCAAAATATATCGGTGTCCTGGCCACTAATTATTACTCATGCAACATCAGAAATCACCATCCCCTCATTCCCCCACTCACCACCAGCACCCACCCCCCTCCAAATTATCTGAACATTACCTCATTGCTGCTTGATTCACTATCTAAATTAAAGGATGTGTATCTTTATGTTATAACAGTGTCTACATTTTTGACTCTGGGCATCATCCTTAAACAGCTCATTACAGATTCAGCTACTTTTCTCTCATGGTTTTCATTTACGTTGACTTGGGACTTAATGAATATTGTTTGTTTAAAACTTTGTACAACTACATTCCTGAGGTATTTTACTGTGCTAACGGCACAAGACATCCAATTATCACCCAATGTTGAAAACATCCCCAATTGTTTGTGAATCACTTAGGAATATAATGAGTTCATGAGACGTGGTCTACAAATGCGCCTGCTCACGCCATTACCGGTTGGGCCACAACCAGAGTATTGCATCCAACTTTGGTCACAGCACTTTAGGAAAGCTATGAAGGTCCAAGAAAGCGTGCAAGGACAAAGGGTTTCAGCAATAAGGTTATACTGATGAAGTCATGGTTGTTTTTCATGGAGCAAAGAAGGTTGAGGGGAGATTTGATTGATATGTGGAAGATCATGACTGCCCCAGATGGAGCAAATGAAGCTATTTGCACTAGTACATGACCAAGAGCAGAGATTTTAAATTTTAGGCAAAAGATACAAGAGGGATGTAAGGAACATTTTTTATTATTACATAGAGGGTAGTTATGGAATGGAAATCATTGGTTAGGTGATGGAAAACTTCAGAGAAGGAATTGGTTAGGTCTATGGTGAAGAAGCAGGAGAGGTGGGCAGATGGGTTTACTTGACAAGCAGCTGGCATGGATTGATAGGGCTGAATGACCTCCTTTGCTGTGACAATTCCATGATTCTAAGAAAAAGGCACAACTTTATAAAACTATTTATTTCTTATTTATATTAACTTTCACATCATATGATGAAAACTATCAGTGGGCATATTATTCAGTTTGTGATACCAACTGGAAACTAGGTAGGCCTGATCCACAGCAGGTCTCTGCCCGCTCTCTGTCCACAGAAGGTCTCAAAAGTGCTTTTCACCTATTCGTAGATACACAACAGCAGAGTTTGCAGGCCATAATCCCTTTGTCACTGTATAAGTCCTACCCTGGTTTGACTTCCCAAAATGCAATACTTCACACTTGCTGAACTGAAAGCCATTTGCCAATCTTCAGCCCACTTACCAAGCAGATCAAGATCTCCTTGTAATTTTTGATAACCTTCTTCACTACCTACAATACTACCTATTTTAGTATCATCTGCAAACTTACTAATCACGTCTCGAACATTCACATCCAAATTGTTTATATAGATAATAAACAAAAAAGATCCCAGCACCGACCCCTGTGACATACCACTAGTCTCAGGCCTCCAGTCCGAGAAACAACCTTTGACCATCACACTACCATCAAGCCAATTATGAATCCAATTAGCTATCTCTCCCTGGATCCCATGCAATCTAACCTTCCAGAGTAGCATGCCATATGGGACCTTGTCAAAGGCCTTGCTAAAGTCCATATAGACAACCTCCACTGCCCTACTCTCATCTATCCTCTTGCTTACCTCTTTGAAAATTTCTAAGAGATTTGTCAGACTGATCGAAGGAATGAAAATATTTTTAGAAAATGCTTTTCAGTTCGTTTTAATTGTTTGACACCTTCTGTGGCCACTCTTAAGATTTACCACCTTACACACTATAAACACACAACACCAATACGGCCTCTATTGTGTTTCTTTGATGACATTGTAGGTTTGAGGGGGAACCAGAATGGATGACTGCAGAAGTTGCAGCATCAGTTCTCTTTGCAATGCTGTAGGTGCTGGGCACCCCACAAAATATTCTGTGCTTATGTGAAAATGTAATGGTACCACGGAGAAACATAAAATTAAATTCGCCAGAGGCTCTCTCCTTTAATTGAGTTGGCTGCTTGAGGTAAAATGGTTTATAGCATCCAGATGTTAGAATATTGGCAGAAAACCTAGATAGTCAGTCCAGTGGCAATAGCACATCCCAGAAACGGTGTCACAAGTGTTTCTTTTTACTTTTATGCATTTCACCAAGCATTTCATTTGAGGTGCAAAATTAATATCCTGCAGTTTTTCTATAAAGGAAAAGGGGAGTTCGATTAGAAGCTTTTTTGTGCAGAATGACCTCCTCTCCTGATTAGCACTAGTTTTCTATGAAGTACCCCACTGTGCACTCAGCACAGGAAGAATTAGCCATTAAAAATGATTAGAGATAAATAAAGGAGCTGAAAACTCAGTCCAATGAAGTAAACTGAGTGGAGATATGTACAACTGGTGGCCAATACAGTCATGCCAGTTCAGTCTTGCAACTAAAGTCAAACTTCTCCTCTTAATGAAACTTTGATAATAATTGAAGTACAGCAAGACTAATTGGACAAATATGAGTGTAGTTACTTCTTTTTATGTTTAGAAGCATCATACAACAATCGTGAGTAAGAAATCTTGCAGCATATTTGTCGGAGACTGGACTGAGCTTGACCCGGCCCACTGCCAGAATTGGCCATTCGCAGTTCCCACAGGCCATACTTACCTGGCCTAGGTGCGGAGGTCCTTTCTCACTGTTCCTCCACAGCCTGAACTTTCTCAAGGAGGTCCAGAGGGAACCCCCAACTGCCAGAATTCCTCTGATGATTTTTGAGGCATCTTGAAAGTTTTGAAATGTCTCTGATATTCATTGATGTTGAAAAAACTATTAAAATTGAAATAAACAATTTAAAATATTTTCTAAAGTTAAAAGATAAATTTAAGCAAAACTATTTTAACCAATTCAAAACACTGAACTAAAGAAAAAATTAGACACTAATTTCTTAATCTGTAGGCCTAGGACCACCCCCGCCCCTTGTAATCAATAGTGTCTTAGATCCTATGCCAGGTCTGACGGTGCAAAATCTGAAAGGCAGCTCCCTGCATAATGCTGGAGATCTCCAGCAGGCCTAAACCCAGTTGTAGGAATCCATATGGAATCCATTGGCAGGGTGCAGTGAGAGGAGCATTGCCCTCTGTCAATCAGTAAGTCCAGATTTCTGCACTGGAAAATGCATTCATAGAATGCTGGGACGTTTGGCTGAGGGCCGATTGGAACCACCAGCAAAACTTGGTGAGATCTGGCCTGTTAAAGATTTTATAGATGCTCTTGTATATAAATTGAAACTACTTAAGGCAGCAAGAAAATGAATAAATAAAAAAGCATTACATCCAATATAATCTGCTCAGCAAAAGCCTTATTTTGAAGTAGTAGCAATCAAAGCAAATAGGCTAAACACCACTGAGATAATAGCACATATTTGTTGGAGCCTGCACTTCACATTTTAACAAAAATATTAATATTGATGGTGAGTCTTCTAGATGGTCTGTGGGAAGGAGTCTGATACATCAAGTGTCTCACCTTTTTACAAACATTATTCACGTAAGGGCTTTCAAACAATCTATATTTGTTGCATAAGATGGTCTGAAAAAGTGTAACTTGATGCAGTGGCCAGATAACTGAACAAAGCATTATTGTCTGGTTCTTCTGCAGCTGATGAGCTTAACAACATCTCTTTGAAGATTAGAAGTGAAGTGTTTTCAAAATTCTGCATCTATCGTTGAATTTAGCACTTTATCTTCACTGCCTGCTTCACAAATCAGTTACAAGAATACTAATTGATGGGTCTAAGAATCCCTTTTTCTTCTCTATGTTATGAGGTTACTTAGTACGCTTGCATGTCCAAATAATCAGAGGGAGCTGGGCTGAAAGCGGAAGTTTGGTCACAAACCTGAAGAAATTGTGTTCATTTGGGTACAGTGGTGAAATCCAATTATCCACCACGATCATCACACACACGAATACTTACTCGACAAAGTCTTGCATGAGACTGTCATCAATACCAGTTCTGTTCTATGTATTGTACCTTGCTTTTATTCCCGTGCTAGGTGTATTGCATCCAAACTTTGAGGAGTCAAAAACCTGCCAGATTTGTTCATCTACCAGGAACTTTCATTCTTCCTGGCAAATAATACAAGGCACTATTGTAATAAGTACTGTAGTAATTTCAGATATTTGGGGAGGGAACACTTTCAGATCTCATTTAGGCCCTGTTGACCCATTCCAGAGACATTCAATACCATTCTATTAGAACATTGGGAATGCTGCCTTTTGGATGAGATAATAAATACTGAAGTTAAATTTCATGGAAACAATCATCAAACATGTAATAGCTTCCACGTGGAGTTTACTTTATCAGTTATCCCGACTGTCATACTTAATTTTCTTCATCATTGAATTTTATGTCTGAGTCCCTGGAATAGGATTTGAATCACAATCTTCTGTTGCCGAAGTGAACATGTGGTAACAGACAGCAAAGTAAGATCTCTTGTGTGTAAAATTCTATTCTTAATGATCACTATAAGTTCTTTGTAACATTCTGAGATACTTTGAGAATGTACATGTGGGACTTTACATAATTTTGGCAAAATTATATTTTTCCTGAAGCCACCTTTATTAGCAGTGTTTGGCAGAACCAGAAGTGGTGCCAGTAACATCTCTGCCCAATTAAATACATATCAGATTGTTCTTGGTTGATCCTATAATTGTATGTCAGAAAAAGTGGCATTTGATTAGTTATGTTTTGCCTGGTTTCATGTGTTCACAAGGTTATCATTTGCTTTTTTGCATGCACTGTGCAATCACTATGTGTGTGTGTAGATTTTGTCAGAATACAAATGATTGGCTAGATTGAATTGTGGGGCATTTGTATCAACACCAGTCTATTTAAGAGATGAAATCAAAACATTAAGCTCTCTTAGTATTGGAAATACTGACTGACCTGTTGTGCATTTATGTTGCTTTCTGTGTTTATTGCTCTTTTGCAGCATTGTACCCTTTAGGCTTCTTAATAATGCATCAGATTTTGGTGTAGCTTCAGGCATTATTTGTTGAATCACCTTCTAGTTTTACAATTCCTAGAGCAGACAGAAAGAAAAAAAATCAAAGCATAAAGATGCCAGATTTTCAAAAATTCAAGTAGATTAAAATAGCATATTTAGAAATATATTAAAACATTGTCAGCATTGAAACATGCTGCTGAGCCCAATGCATTAATTGATAAAACAATGCTGTAGCTGAAGTTCAACATTTATTATGGTTCATCTTTTACACATTTTGGGAAGTGAATTTTATTTCTTTGTACCACAACACTGTCAGCAAAAGTCAACTTTGATTTATGTACATCTGTTATCGATATTTTCAGATTTTTGAAAATTAGATGTCTTCTGAGATTAAGCATGATCTCGTACCATTTTCTCATCAAATAGTGGAAACGATGATATGTGCTTACTCTGAAATCAACTATTCAAAACAACAAACTGCTTGGAACCTCACAGTGTTTTTCAGGTGCAACATAATTAAGGTTACGAAAATAGATGTTGTTGTGGTCAAATGCCAGCCTGAAGACAGGAGCTGTTTACTGCAGGAGTTTCTTGTCCACAGTGCATCAACAATTTTTGAAAAGGCACAAAGTCATTATCTTATGTTAAACACTTGAGTGCAATTTGACACAGCAGGTACAAAAACAAGTTGACTGCATATGTACATGACATTTAGTCCTGACATTTAGTACCCACAGCACAAGCACAAGCTGTTTGTGCAAGGACATGAAAACACATAGATTAAAAAACTCAATGACCTGAACTATGACTTCCCTTCTACCTTGGTTTACAAAGCACTTAACCTCATCTCATCTATTTCCCACACCTCTGCCTTCACTCCCTTGTCTCCTGAACAGAGTTCCCCTATTCTTCACCTTCCACCCCACCAACCAAGGAGAGGACAAAATGGATTACAATGATATAGTAACAGAAATTTACGCTGAAAACATCAGTGTAATATAATGTATATTAAAGCAGAAAATGCTGGAACTGCTCAGCAGGTCAGGCAGAGCTCACCTCTTAGTTTTATCCTTCCTTAGTGACAAAGGTAAGCGAGGTACATGTTTCGGCTTTTCTTACATCTTTTCTAGAATGATCAATAGTGAAGTGGTCTCTTAGTTCTAACTTTAACGCACATAGGCATCACTTGAATGTATCATAGAAACAAAATTCATGTTGGAGGGTTGAACCTCTCTTGCAGAACAGGTTTATTTAAACAGCCAGAGAATCAGATAGAGCAACAAACGATCTGCTGGAGGAACTCAGTGGGTTGGGCAGCATCTGTGGGAAGAAAGGAATTGTCGACATTTCGGGTCGAAACCCTATATCAGGACTGAGGGTGAGAGGAAAGAGAGAATCAGATAGATCCTGTTACTGGTTTAATATCCACCCTCTGCTCCTCAAATTCTCCCAGCATTTTAATAAAAAACAGAAAATGCTGGAAATGCTCAGTAGGTCAGGCAGCATCTATGGTAATAGAGTTAATATTTCAAGTCAAAGACCATCTGTCAGAACTGGAAAAGAGAGATAAGAAGTTCATTTTAAGTTATAGTCAGGAAGGGGATGGATGGATAGGACAAAGAGAATATTGTAATTGGGTGAGGTCAATGTCGTTGTGGGGATTAGCTGTTGATAAAGCCATCTGGTGGATAGATTAATGAGAGAAGTTAGGGAGGGGGAGGGGGAGAGATGAAAGATGAACAAAGGAACATAGATGGAATGAAATGGGCACAATAAGAGAGAGAACACAAATGAAGGAACATAAAAGCTGCAAAATGCAGAGCTGTAGAAAATGTCCAGCAAGTCAGGCTTGCTAGTGTAGAGGAAATAAAAGCCAATATTACAGATGGGTGACCTAAGGCAAAACTTTCCAGTTCTGTTCCAGGGAAAATGAGTTACCTTAAGTTCTAGAATTTGATATTAAGTTTAGAAAACAACATTCCCAAATAGAAGAGGTGGTGTTGTTCCTCAAGCTTACATTAGGAGTCATTATAGTAGTGAGCAGCCACAGATAGATAGGTCAGAGTGGGAGTGATATGGAGAAATAAAGTAGCAGGCAACAAGAAGTTCTGAGTCACATCTGCTGAATGAATGTTGTACTCTGCAAATTGGTTACTCATACTGCGTTTGTTTTTTTCCAGTGCAGAGAAGGCACAATGCAATCCATTAGGTTGGAAATGCAAATGAATCACTGCTTCACTTGGAAAAACTGTTTGGGTTCCTGGATGGTGGGAAGGGAAGAGATGAACCAATGGGTGCTGCATCTCCTGTAGTTGCACGGGAAAGTGCTGTGAGAAGGGGAGTGATTGGTGGAGGTAGAAGAGTTAACTAAGGAGTTGTGAAGGGAACAGTTGCTTCAGAATGCTGAAAGGGGAGGGGAATCTTGTTGAAAGTGGAGGAAATTGTGAGGATGATACATTGAGTGTGAAGGCTGCTTGGATGGTAGGTGAGGACAAAGGGATCCTTGCTCTAGCTGTGAGGAGAGACTGTGAGAGCAGAAATGTAGGGATTTTTTTCTCTCTCTACTGTCCTCTCTCTGCTTACACCGCTTTTAGACATATTAGCTACCTTTAACAAGTCTTCAGTATCCTCTCCTTGTCAATACCTATCTGTCTCATCAAATTTTTCTTGGTTTTTACCCATTCGGATATTTGCTTTGTTCTCTCTATGTCATGGCTGTAGAGGAGGCTTGACCCTAAAGCAGAGCAGTGGAGACAATTTAGCAGTGAATGATGACTTTAATAATAGACCACAAAATAACAAGCCACAGGGGGCCCCAAAACAGGAGAAAGCATAAACTAAACACCACAGGCAACAAGGTAACCTTAGTCAGGGAGAGTAAAGCTAGGAGCAACTGGTTGGTTCGATGAGCGAACAAGGACAGTGAATGAAAACTGGGGTTAAATAGGCTGCAGGAGATGAGTCTGGAATGAATGGCAGGTGAATCCTATTAGCTGGGTGGAGACTGAGAGATGTCTGCATGTCCAGGCTGGGAGGTATCCATGGGAGTAGGCCTGACACTCCATCCATCCCACAGAAAACACGTTTTGTTTTCTGATTTTTCCCATTTCTGACCCAAAATGTTAACTCTCTTTCTCTCTCCAGAGATTCCACATGACCTATTGAGTGTTTCTGATTTTATTTCCAGTTTCCAGCATCTTTAGGTCTTTTCCTTTTATTTGTGATTACTCGAGTGTAATTGGATGTCTCTGACATTCAGAAATATTCCAAAACTATAAAATAATCAAATCAGTAATTATTAAACAGCTGGCATTTCCCCTTCAAAATCTGGGCCAAGTTAACTCTGAAGTAATATAAGTTGAGAAACATTATGAGAAACAAGATGCTGGAATCCAGACGAAAAACACTGTGATGCTGGAGAAACTCAGCAGGCCAGGCAGCATCCGTGGAGAAAAGCAGGCAGTCAACATTTCGCGTAAGGACCCTTCTTCAGGACTAAAGATAGGAAAAGGGGAAGCACAACGTATAGGAGGGAAAAGCAGAGCAGTGATAGGTGGGCAAAAGAGGGGAGGTGGGGTGGGCACAGGGTGGTGATAGGTAGATGCAGTAAGAGATAGTGATAGGCAGGTGTGGGGGAGGAGGGGAGAGCAGATCCACCGGGGGATGGGTCAAAGGTAAGAAGAGCGAGGACAAAAAGGAGAGGAAAGGGAAGAAGAGAAGAAGCGTGGGGGGGGGGGGGGGATGTTGTGGGAAAGGGGGATGGGAATTACCTAAAGTGGGAGAATTCAATGTTCATGCTGTTAGACTGCAAGGTTCCAGGACGGAAAATGAGGTGCTGTTCCTCCAATTTGTGCTTGGAATTGTCCTGGCAGTGGAGGAGGCCGGGGACTGACATATCAGTGATAGTGTGGGAGGGGGAGTTGAAGTGATTGGCGTAACAGCATGAATATTGAATTCTCCCACTTTAGGTGATTCCCACCCCCCTTCCCCACATACCCCACCCCCCACCACTACCATGCTTCTTCTCTTCTTCCCTTTCCTAGCCTTTTTTTCCTCTTTCTTACCTTTGACCCATCCCCTGGTGGATCTGCTCTCCCCTCCTCCCCTGCATCTGCCTATCACTATCTCCTACCTGCATTTACCTATCACCACCCTGCCTCCCCTCTTTTGTCCACCTATCACTGCTCTGCTTTTCCCTCCTATATATTAGGCTTCTCCTTTTCCTATCTTCAGTCCTGAAGAAGGGTCCTGACCTGAAATGTCGACTGCCTGCTTTTCTCCATGGCTTGGCCTGCTGAGTTCCTCCAGCCTTATAGTGTCTTCATCAGTAACATAAGTTGCTAGGCTTCAAAGTGCTCACTTATCATTGCAAGATGCTACTGTTTTGTTCCCTTCTGAGTAATGTTGTAATTAAATGCACAGCAAGAATTGCATTCCATTTTGGTAGAGAAATGGTGTAATTGAAAACCTCGACCTTGGACCAACTGTGACACAGCTCAGTGCTTCATCAGCCACAAGCTTCAGATTCTGAAGACGTTGGGATAAAAGGCTGCAAACTCTATAAAATTGGTTTTCTATAAGTTGACCAAATTCCCAGAATACTGTCTGTAGTGAACTGAATTCTAAAATGAACATTGTTGTTTGTTCTATACACACAATGTCTGCAGCATGACTGCATTCCAGTTTCAACTCTGGCAGCAGAACTACACTCATAATTAGGATTTTTTGCAATGGAAGAGTCACTGAGATAGATCTTGATTGTGGTTGTGTATATTGGATGACAGTGAGTCAGCAGCCCAGTTTCCTGAACTTTATTTCCATTAATTTTCCTGCAATTGCACAAATTTTGGAATTTTTAATTCAAAGTTATGGTATGACATGCGAAACTTGTGGGATTTCCCTTGAGAAATTGTACTTTGTCACATCACTTGTACTTCTGCCATTTGTTAAATGTTAAGAAATAAGATTTCACCAAAGGTCAGAGACAACAGAGCAGAATGAAAGTAATAATTTCCTCCATTAGCTTATCCCTTTTTGACATATTGTACTGTTGTCAATATTTGTTAAAATAAATCAAGACAATGGCAAATTACCAGTCCAAAGATGTAGCATTCCTGGAATTGCACACAATGTGTAATTAATTCTTCTGTTATACACTGTTAACTTGTTTTAAAAAATCCCATTTTTCATACTGCAAGCTGTGCTGCCCAAAGCTCATCAAAGAGACACTTGTCATTTGGGATTTCCTACCAAGTAAAAAACTTCTCAGCAGACTAAGTGTGAACTGCTCTATTGTAAGTGAACATGATCTAGGCAGGTGGCTACAAAACACAGCTATCAGGTGCTAGTTCAAAAATGCAATCTATGTTTCTTTGATGGGGGAATCATATCAGAAAATTAATTATTTTTGAAATATGGGGAAGAATGATATAAAAGTTATGATTATTTTTAAACTAATTTACTATTTCCATGGCTTAATCCCTTGCATATTTTCTATGGGAGTATCAGTGTTGTGGTAGTTAAATTGCTGTGCTAGTAACTCACTAGTGAGTAACTAGTGAGGCCAAATCCCATATGCTACATAAATGCAAATAATCACCTGCAATTTAAAAATAATAATCTAAATTGTGAAGCAAAACAGAAAATATTGGAAGAACTCAGCAGGTCAGGTAGCATCTGTGGAAAGAGAAACAGTTAACATTTCAGGTCTGCAACCCTTCTTCAGAACACTGCCCTTGGATAAAGAGTTGCAGAATCAAATTGTTAACTGTTTCACTTTCCACAGATGCTGACTGATCTAATGAGTTTTTCCAATATCTTCTACCTTTGTTTCAGATTTCTGGCATCTGCAGTTTTTTTTTTGATTTTCATAGTCTGAATTGGAAATGGACAATGAGACGTTTAAAGTGGAGATGTTACAGCAACTGTCTGGGTACACACCAGTGAGGGAGGGAGAAAGGAAAATGAAGTCAGAGCTCCCTGAATGACCAAAAAGAAAGAATTAAAAAGAGCATATGATAGATATTAGATTGTTAACGCAAGTGAGAACCAGACAGATTGCAAAAAGTTCATAGGAGAAGTAAAAGGAAGGTAAGAGAGAGCACAAGAAAAAAACTGGCAACAAAAATATTCTAAAGGCAAATGAACAGAAGAAGGGTGGTAAAAGGAGAGGTAGGCTCATGAGAGATCTAAAAGAAATTTTACTCACAGAGTCAAAGTACGGTTGAGATACTAAATTAGCTCTTTGCTAAGGAAGAAAATGCTGCTGGAGTCTCAGCAAATGTGGAAGGTTTAATGCTGAGAAATGTGAAGTATTACATTTTAATGGGAAGAATGAGAAAAGGCAATGTAAACTAGATGGCTGAGATTATGGATGTGCTAAAATTGATTAAGAAGAGGTATTAGAAAGGCTAACTGCACTTAAAGTGGATAAATCACCTGGTCTAGATGGGATGCACCCTAGATTGCTGAGGGAAGTAAGTGTAGAAGGTCTGGTCATAATTTTTCTATTAATTAAAGGGTGATACCTGGGAATTGGAAAATTGCAGATGTAACATTCCTAAAATGGTTAAACTGAAGACTAGTTAGTTAAACATCCGTGGAAAATGGTAATCAGGAACAGAATTAGCAGTCACTTAGACTGACGTGGATTGACTTGAGAAAACCACCATGGGTTGTGAATGGCAAATTTTGTCTGAACAACTTGAAAGAGTTTTTTTAATGAAGCAACAGAGAGGGTTGTTAAGGGAAATGCAGTTAATGGGGTATATATGGGCTTCCAAAAAGGTACTTTTTCCAAAAAGGTCCAAAAAGGTGCCACATGGTTGTTGTTATAATTGAAGATTGAAACTGGGCTAAGTAACAGGGAAGGGATTAGTAGGAAAAGGTTGTTTTAAGGACTGAAGGGATATGTACAATGGAGTTCCCCGGTAGATGGTACCAGGAGCAATGAACATAGTACAGTACAGCTCACGATGTCTGTGGCGACCATGAAGCCAATTTAAACTGCACATCTGCACATGACCTATATCCCTCCACTCGCTGCCTGTTCTTGTGTCAGTCTAAATGCCTCTCTACCATATCTGCTTCCACCACCTCCCCGGCAGCACATTCCAGGCACCTACGACTCCCTATGTAAAAAAAACTTGCCACGTAAATCTTCTTTGAATTTTGTCCCTCTCATCTTACAGCTATGCCTAGTATTGGACAATTCCACCCTGGGGAAAAGACTCTGACTACCTATCCTACCTATGCCCTCATGTTGCCCCTCAGCCTCCAATGCGCCAGAGAAAATAATCTAAGTTTGTCCAACATCTCTTTATAGTTAATACACTGTATTCCAGGCCTCATTCTGGTGAACTTCTTTTGCACCCAGCCCAAAGCCTCCACATCCCTCCTGGAATGTGGTGACCAGAACTGCACACAATTCTCCAAATGTGGCTGAACCAAAGCTTTATACAGCTGCAGAAAAGACTTTCCGACCTTCATACTCAGTGCCCCAACTGATGAGGACAATGTCTTCTTTATCACCCTATCTACTTGTGTTTACACTTTCTGGGAGCTATGGACTTGCACCCCAAGATCCCTCTGTACATCAATGTTTCTCTTCATGTACAAGCTACAAATTCCAAAACTGTGGATGATACAAAACCTGTCGGTGCAGTGAAGAGTGAGCATAGTGATAAGTTTCAAAGGGATACAGACAGACTGGTAAAATGGGCAGACTGGTGGCAGATGAGGTTTAGTGCTGAGAAATGTGAGTCATTACATTTCGATCAAAAGAATATGAAAAGGCAAAATAAACGAGGCCACAGTTCTAAGAAGGTAAGAGAACAGAGGGAACTGGAGCATATATGTGTTGTATGTTGAAAGTGGCAATGGGCAGATTGAGAAAGAGTTTAAAACAAAAACATCCATCATCTGGGGACTTATAAACAGAAGCATAATGTAGCATAGCAGGAAAGGCAAGATGAATCTTAATAAACACTGGCTTGGCCATAATTGGAGTGTTATGTTCAGATCTTTAGGAAAGCTGTAAAGGTTTTAGAGCGAGTGCAGAAGACATTTACCAAAATGATTCCAGAAATGAGGGAATTTAGTTATGTGGATAGACTGAAGAAGGACAGTCTTCATAGATAGGCAAGGTTTATAGGGATATGGGCCAAACACAGGGAAATGGGACCAACTCAGGTAGGCAACTTTGTCAGCATGGACAAGCTGGGCTGAAGGGCCTGCTTCCATGCTGTATAACTGTATGACTCTAATCTGTTGTACTCCTTGGAACTGAAGTGGGTGCATTGACGTCTGATAGAGGTACTTAAAATCATTACAGTTATAGACAATAAACTGTTCCCATTGACATAGGATCACAAACAAGGGGATAAAGAATAATGGTAATTGGCAAAAGAACCAGAAGTGACATGTGGAAGAATTTTTTTATATAGTGAGTGGTTAGGGTCTGAATTACACTACCGGGATAGGAGTGGAGCAGTTTTGAAAAGGGAAGTGGGTAAATATCTGAAAGCACAGAATTTATTGGGCCATGGGGAGAGGGCAGGGGAATGGGACAAGCTATATTACACTTACAAAAGTCATTAAGGACTTGATGGGCTGATTATCCTCATTCTGTGAATCTGCCTCAGTAAGCATGGCCACCAAATAGTCATATAAACCCAGCTGGTTTATGAACACAATTTAAATCAGATGGTTTGCTAGTTATTGACCAAGGCTCTGAATTTGAACATGGCAAAGCTGCTCCCACCCCACTTGAGTTTACAAAATGCTCCTCAAAACACCTGGAAACTGGTGTTTAAATTGGGAGAGCTGTTCCACAAACTAATCAAGCCACAGCCTGATATAATTGTCCTCACTGAATTACACCTTACAATGTGCCAGACTCCTCCATCACAATCCTTGAGTATGTCCTACCCTACCAGCAGCACAGACCCACCAGGGGAAATGGCAGAGTGCTACACATTGAGCCTCGAGTCCATGGAGCCTCATCTCATCAAGTCAAACAAGGAAATGTCCTCCTGATTATCACCTAACATTCTCCCTCAGCTGATGAATCAGAGCTCCTCCAATTGAAAGAATCACTGAAAGTAGTGAGGTATTAAACTCTGGGTGGAAGACTTAAATGTTCATCGCCAAAAGTGGCTTGGTGGCACCACCACTGACTAAGCTGGTTGGGTTCTGAAATTCACTGTTGCCATATAAAGTCTGCAGCAAATACCGAGAGGACCAATACAAGGGAAAAACCTAGTTGACCTCATCCTCACCAATCCATCTTTGTTAGCACAGTTCTTATGGAAACAAAGTCTCATCCTCACAATGAGGACACCCTCTATCATCAATCGTGCTCAGTGGGAGAGACTAAGAATAAATCTGGCAGCTCAGCTTTTGTCAATGACCTCTCATCGAGTTGAACCTTTAATTTCTGATGCCCCTTCCAGGCCAGGTAGGATGCTATTTGTGGAAGTTTGACAGTTAGCTCCTGCATGTAACAGGTATTGTCAAAGATGTGAAGTTTTGATCAGAGACTTAGGTCTATTTATATCAGTTCACCTCAGGTATAGACAATTTTGCCACTCACTTTGGAGAATTTAGAAACAATTGTGCACCTAGTACGATAAGATGGACTCTTGACCTTGCAATCTACCTCATTATAACCTTGCACCTCACTGTCTACCTGTACTGCACTTTCTCTGGAACTGTGACACTTTATTCTGCATTCCATATTATTTTGCCATGTACTACCTCAATGCACTGTGTAATGAATTGATCTATATGAACAAGATGCAAGACAAGTTTTTCACTGTACCTTGGTACAACTGACTAATTCAGTTCCAATCTGTATTCAATTTGTGGCAAATAAACTAAATTGTGAAAAACAATACTACAGCCCTTGCTGCTATATAGCTTTAAGGAGACTGCTGATCCTTGTATCCCAGTTTCCCTCTCATTAAGCTGTTGCCTTATTCTGCTCTACCACGATCCTTAAATCCCTTTTGCACTCTCATGAAACCTTCACTCCCCTTTAGTCTGTTTTCTTCACAGGCTGTCTGACCAGCTTGTTTCAGAAATGTTGGCTTTCCTCCCGTTTGGTACTGTGATTTTCCTTGGTTTGTAGGCAGATGTATGCAAGTGAGGCCAAAATTAAATCATGACTTAAAATAGAACCATAGAACAATACGGCACAATAAGGCCCTTCGGCCCACCATGTTGTGCCGCCCTTCAAACGACACCTAAGACTATCTAACCCCTTCCTCCCACATATCCCTCTAACTTAAATTCCTCCATCTGCTTATCTAACAATCCCTTGAACTTGTCCAATGTATCAGCCTCCACCACCACCCCAGGCAGCGCATTCCATCATCAACCACTCACATGCATCAACCACTCTCTGGGTGAAAAACCTCCCTCTGACATCTCCCTTGAACTTCCCACCCAATAGCTTAAAGCCATGTCCTCTTGTTTTGAGCATTGGCGCCCTGGGAAAGAGGCGCTGGTTGTCCACTCTATCTATTCCTCTCAATATCTTGTATGCCTCTATTATGTCTCCCCTCATCCTCCTTCTCTCCAATGAGAACAGCCCTAGCTCCTTTAGTCTCTCCTCATAATCCATACTCTCCAATCCAGGCAGCATCCTGGTAAATCTCCTCTGCACCCTTTCCAACGCCTCCACATCCTCCCTATAATGAGGTGACCAGAACTGGACACAGTACTCTAAGTGTGGCCTAACCAGAGTTTTGTAAAGCTGCATCATCACTTCATGGCTCTTAAACTTGATCCCACGACTTATGAAAGCTAACATCCCATAAGCTTTCTTAACTACCCTATCCACCTGCGAGGCGACTTTCAGCGATCTGTGGATATGAACCCCCAGATCCCTCTGCTCCTCCACACTGCCCAGAATCCTGCCATTTACCTTGTACTCCGCCTTGACATTTGTCCTTCCAAAGTGTACCACCTCACACTTCTCTGGATTGAACTCCATCTGCCACTTGTCAGCCCAGCTCTGCATCCTATCAATATCCCTCTGCAAGTTTCTACAGCCCTCCACACTATCCACAACACCACCGATCTTTGTGTCATCTGCAAACTTGCTAACCCAGCCTTCTACCCCCTCATCTAAGTCGTTAATAATTATCACAAAAAGTAGAGGTCCCAGAACCGATAGCTGCAGGACACAACTAGCCACAGCCCTCCAATCCGAATGCACTCCCTCCACCATAACCCTCTGCTTTCTACAGGCAAGCCAATTTTGAATCCACACGGCGAAGCTTCCCCGGATCGCTTGGCCTCTGACTTTCTGAAGAAGCCTACCATGTGGAACCTTGTCAAATGCCTTACTAAAATCCATGTAGACCACATCCACTGCACTACCCTCATCAATCTTCCTGGTCACCTCCTCAAAGAATCCTATCAGGCTTGTGAGGCAAGATCTTCCCTTCACAAAGCCATGCTGGCTGTCCCTAATCAGTCCATGTTTCTCCAAATGCTCATAGATCCTATCTCTTAGAATCTTTTCCAACAGCTTACCCACCACAGACATAAGGCTCCCTGGTCTGTAATTCCCTGGACTATCCCTACTACCTTTTTTGAATAAGGGGACAACATTTGCCCCCCTCCAATCCTCCGGTACCATCCCCGTTGACAACGAGGACTCAAAGATCCTAACCAACGGTTCAGCAATCTCCTCACTCGCCTCACGAAGCAGCCTGGGGAATATTCCGTCAGGCCCCGGGGACTTATCTGTCCTAATATTTTCTAACAACTCCAGCACATCCTCTCTCTTAATATCTACATACTCTAGAACATTACCCTCACCTACACTGTTCTCAGCGTCATCAGGACCCTTCTCCTTGGTGAATACTGAAGACTTCATAGATATTTCTGCCTAATTGGCCCCATTTCTCTTATTCACTTATATAAACTGGGCACTTATACTTGCCAGGAATTGAGATGAAAACAAGAGTAAGTTTAAGGACTTCAGTAAGTAAAATGGCAAATTATAAGGTAATTGTTTTTTGTCTCTCCCTGATGCTTAGGTTTTCAGGGGTCATTGTAGCAACTGTCACACCACTACAGAGTGACTTAATTTTTCCACATGCTCCAAACAAACTCACAGCCAAGCTACTCCACAGATAGCCCTTCCAATGATAGTCACACCTGAACATTTCAAAGAGATTGACCTGCTGTCAACTGCTATGTTTTGGAGTAATTTTAGGGACTTAAGAGGCAATATCAGCAATAGAGACTAATCAACCATCCATGGATAGGTCAAAGAAGTGGCTGTTACATTGTACGGTTGAGAAAACAATTTATTTCCCATGGAAATCCTACAACAGGATTAGAAATCTAGGATTTACCCATGCCACACAAGGTTCCACGTTGTACAATAATATCTAGTATGACACAATGCACTTTCAATCTGCAACTAGTGTGTGTCCACGTACCCAATTATATTACTTGGGCAGCCAGCATCAAGGTGACAATTTAAGGCAATTTGCTATGCCACCATTACTTGATCCACAAAGGTGAGTCTCAGGATAATGATGAGTGCTCAAGGCCAGACCTCGGGAGCTGTGGTTCATGACTCCTGTATAATATATTTGTAATCTATAACTCCCATAATATCAGCTGAGCACTGGAATAATGACTGAAATCCTGCAGCAGTATGTGATTTTCCTGCCCCCACTACGTGACCCCAATATTTGACTAAAATGAACAAGACTTCACAAACTCTGAGCTCTGCTTTAAGTTGCCTGTCCCCAGAAATTCACGCAAAGTCAAGGTAGGAAAGGTGAGTGTTGCTCAGTCTGTGAAATGCCCACTTTTGAGTCAGACCTACACTTGATCAGTTATTCCACGACAGTGAGTCATGCTGTGGTTAAAGTTCTAGCTGCACTGAGATGCACGCTAACTATACTGATACACAAACAGGCACACTTTTGCCCTCAATATCTTCCCCAATCCCCTTTTCCTAGTCCCTTTCCTCACTGAGTACCACTTCCCTGAGCCTTTCCCTATCTCCTTCAACCTTCCTCCTCCCCAATCTCTCTTCCCTCTTCTCAGCTCCCTCCCTCTCAGACCATCACTGCTTTGCTCTCCCTTCCCCTCTTCAACTTCCCTCTCTACCCCACTGCTCTTCCTCTCCAAAGCCTCACTCTTGTTCTCTCCCCACTCATGACTAGCCATTGCTCTCTCTCTCAGTGAGGAGACACATAGTCACCATTGAATCAGAATCTGGATCAGGTTTATTATCACTGACATATGTCGTGAAATTTGTTGTTTTGCAGCAGCAGTACAGTGGAAGACATACTGTAAAGACATAAAAATTACTATAAGTTACAAAAATAAATAAATAGTGCAAAAGAGGAATAACAAGGTGGTGTTCACGGGTTCATGGACCGTTCAGAAATCCGATGGTGGAGGGGAAGAAGCTGTTCCTGAAACATTGAGCGTGGGTCTTCAGGCATCTGTACCTCCTCCCCGATGGAAGTAATGTGAAGGGGGCATGTCCCAGATGGTGAGGGTACTTAATGATGGATGCTGCCTTCTTGAGGCACCACCTCTCAAAGATGTCCTCAATGGCAGGGAGGGTTGTGCCCATGATGGAGCTGGCTAAGTCTACAACCCTCAGCAACTTCTTTCGATCCTGCACATTGGAGTCTCCATGCCAGGCGGTGATGCAACCAGTCAGAATCGCACCATTGGTAGTCCTCCCCCAGAGGGTCTGGCAGCCACTCTGCTGATGCCTGCTGCTTAATAAGGACATTGTCCCTGCTCCACCTCCCCCCCCAAATTTTATCCCAGTAGACCTTGCAAAAGCCCTGGCTGTCCACCCATTACTACATGACGTCAAATTCTTTGTGCCACCAAATATTCTGTGAGTGAGTGATGGGTCCAGGGCAATGAGGGGAGTGGTATTGTTTGCCTCATTCAGCCACTTCTACGAATGTGAGTAGGTGTCTGTGTGTGTCTAAGGCTGGGCAGCACAGCTCAGTCTTGTATTGTCATGGACCTCCTTATCATTTGAACCAAGACTTTGGTCTGCCAAGACTGTGCAGTAGCTGATGTGTCAATCCACATGAAAAGAAATCATGCAGAGGCATCTTCCTTTCCTTGATATTAAGTTTTATACCTGGAATAAAACTTCATATAAAATGAACAACTCCGTAGCAATAGGGATGAATGTCACTTCACTATAAAAACCTGGGAGCTCAGATGTTTTGACAATGACATCACTGTCCTGAGAGAGACAAGGTGAGCAGAAGGAGAGCTCGAAGGACAAGGTGACAGACAAACTTAAGGAAGATTGTCCTTTCCATGGGGTTGGTTTTCATTAGTTTGGCATCTTTGTGACTTGCCCACCAAGTAACTGCTTCCTGACACTTGGGCCACACTAACACAAAATCAAGACTCTGTGGTCCAGGGGCAGCACGGTGGTGCAGTATAGGTGCTACTGCCACACAGATCCAGCAACCAGAGTTTGATCTTGACCTTGGATGCTGTCTGTGCAGAGCTATCTCGATTACAGCTCCTCTCACCCCGTCTCTTGCAAGGATGCGATCCCTTTTTCTCAATTTCTCTGCTTCCGTCGCATCTGCTCCCATGATGAAGCTTTCCACCCCAGGACATCTGAGATGTTCAACGTCTATTCTAACGGGCTTCTCCCCGACTGTGGTTGAGAGAACTTGTACCCATATCTCTGCCATTTCCCGCACCTCTGCTCTCACCCCCACCCCTCCCACACACAACAGGGATAGGGGCCCCTTGTCCTCACATTTCATCCCACCATCCTACGTATCCAACACATCATTCTCTGCCACTTCCACCATCTCCAATGAGACCCCACTACTAAGCATATCTTCCCCTCCCCATCCCTTTCTGCCTTTCGCAGGGACCACTCTCTCCATGACTCCCTAGTTCACTCCTCCCCCCCACCCTGGAAAATTTCCACTGCCCCCACCATAGGTGGAACACCTGCCCCTACACCACCTCCATCGCCTCCATCCAGGGACCCAAACAGTCCTTTCAGGTGAGACAGAGATTCACCTGCACCTCCATTAATATCATCTACTGCATTCGGTGCTCTGCTCTCCCCACCTCCCCCACACCTGCTTATCACTATCTCTTACCTGCATCTACCTATCACCACCTTGTGCCCACCCTGCTTCCCCTCTTTTGTTCACCTATCACTTATGATTTTATAAACCTCTATAAGGTGACACCCCTCAGCCTCCTTCACCCCAGGGAAAACAGTGCCAGTCAAATCAGTCTCTCCTTATGACTCAAGCCCTCTAGTCCTGGTGACATATTATGAAAACCTTTGACTGTTAAGCAAGTGGGATTATGGAGGATCATTCTCAAGTTTGCCTGTCCTCAGAAATTCACAAATTCATTATTTCCCCTCTTCTGCTGTCCAATGAGGTGCAAATCATCATCCTTGTCAACAGGTCCACCAGCGACCCAGCCTGGGATCAAGCAAGGCAGTGTTAATGAATAGGTTTTCTTAATCTTCCTTGCTGCAACACTTCACCTCACCTCCAGCACACTCCCCATAGAAGTAATCTACAGGACGAGTGGGAAACTGATCAACCTTTGTTACCTCTACTTTAGAACCAAAACCATTCTAACTGCAGTCATCAAGTTACAGGATGCAGCCAATGCTTGTGTATGTACCAAACCACTGTTGACTCCTTGCCAAAACGTACTAGAGAATGAGCTTTACACAGAGCATCTGGAGGAGAAAGATCTTTGACCAAATTGTCTGAGCTGCACAATGTTGCCTTGATAGGCAAGGTCCACAATGAACCTGGTCAACCTCTCAGTGAGGACAGACTTTGGAGAAGTTCACCACTGGCTTCAGTGTATCAACACACCCTTTAACCACCATAGGATTAAAACCTCAAACACAGCACCACATTCATAGTCAGTCCTGCAAAATCCTCCAAATATACTGGCAGGATAGGTGACCAATGCCAGTGTACTCTCACAGAATTCCAACATCGAAGCTTTGATCAGCTCAATCAGCTCCAATGGGCTATCTGACACCAGTCTCCTGAAACAAGAGCTTTATCACAACAACAAAACATCTGGTAGAGGAACTCAGTAGGTGAAGCAGATCTATGGGAGGAGGGGGGGTGGGGGAAGGAATTGTTGATGTATGGGTCGAAATCCTGCATCAGGACTCTATCACATGCTGTCACGGCAACTGATTTGCAGAAGGACAAAGCGAAAGTTTCAAATACATCCCCAAAACTTTTTTGAGCAAGACCACTGAGATTGGTGGAGAAGTGCATAGAAGAAAACTGAGCACTGTGTGTCTCCCTGACAAGAACAAGTGGATGCAAAGTGCAAAGGAAGGAGCACATAACAATTTGAACAGCCTGTCTCCTTACTCCATCAAGCTTCACATGCCCCATCTGTGACAGTCTGCTGATACTGCATTGGATCCATTCAAGAACAAGAACATAAAAATAGAAGTGGGAGTCAGCTTTGCTGGCCCTTGTGCCTGGTACATCTTTAAATATGATGTTGGTTGATCTTTTATGTTAGCACCACTTTCCTGCACTAACCATATAACCATTCTCTTGATATCTAAAATTCTATCAACCTCTGTCTGGAAATACTCTGCAACTGAGTTTCCACAACCCTCCTGGGTAGCAAATTCCAAAGATCCATTACCCTCTGAATGAAGATATTTCTTCTCATTTCTTATCCCTTCTTTTGAAACTGTGATGCTTGTGCTCTAAACACTAAGCATGTTGGTGTTAAATTTTGTTTAATAATGCTCCTATGAGGAGCTTTAAACATTTTACTAAGCATAAACTGCTACATAAATAAATATTGTAGTTATAATTATAGCTAAAGCACCTTAGAGAATGAGTCAAATTGAGGAGGAAAATCATTGTCTGTTCCTAAGTAACTCTCTTCATTTAACACAAAATTC
Source organism: Pristis pectinata (assembly GCF_009764475.1). Classification (NCBI taxonomy): domain Eukaryota; kingdom Metazoa; phylum Chordata; class Chondrichthyes; order Rhinopristiformes; family Pristidae; genus Pristis; species Pristis pectinata. The sequence goes on along the minus strand of NC_067425.1, from coordinate 19,664,477 downwards.
AGCATCACGAGGATAGTTTCAAGTGCAGGCAGGCAATGATAACAACCATTATTCAAGTCTCTTCACGTTGTATAAAAGTGATTCATTCAGGTACAGATCCAGAGATAATATTAATGAAAAATGGGATGCATAAATCGTATACTGATGAATTCCTCATGTTTGAAAGATGATTAACATTGCTAAAATATTGCTTTTTATACATAATATACAGAGATACTGTGAAAAATCTAGAGATAATTTTGTGCATAAATGGTTGCACAATTTATTGAAACTCAATATTTAGGGGGTTTATAAAATAAAGGTACAGTTCACTATAATATTGCACTTTAGTTCTTAGATTTAATTTTCCTCAAAATTTGTACTGTTATATGTTGAGTGTGGAAATGCAACTCAAGAAGATTTAAATATCTTAAGGTACAACGTGCTGTGACTTGGTATGAGTTCTCCCCTGAAATTCTCTTATGGCAACTTGCACTCTAAAGCAAATAAGATAAAGGGATTTGAAGGCTTTCCCCAGTTGGGACAGTAGAAACTGAAGAATTAAATTAGCTCATTGATGCAGACAGGATCTTGGAGGGAAGTGTAGCAGGACAAACGAACATGGTAAGAATAGTGACTATTGCATTCATTCAGGGATCTTGAAAATACTTTGATCCTCACAACTTCAAAGAACAGTCACTGATATTATCTTTTTTCCTTGCCAAACCTTTGTAAAAGCAACACGAGTTGTGAGAGTTATTTTATTCCTAATATTCCAGAGTATAGGTCCTTGGTATCTGAAGGCACTGCCACCAATAGTGGATCAATTTAAACAGAAGATGTGCAACAGGCCAAAATTAAGTATTAGAGGGATGTTCAGATGATAGAGGTCACAGAGGAAGGAAAAGTACATTTTAAAAGTATGTTTGTAAATAATTTTGTCATAATTTTTTTTATTGCAGTTATCATTACATACTAATTTCATCTTGAGGATATTTAACAATTGAGCGGGCTGTTCCATAAAGAGTGAACACTGTGCAGGATCAAAATTAAACATTTTTAATTTTATGACAATGAACTTTTTCAGACAAATGGGAATCTATTCATTTATTTATGTAGTCTGCTCATGGTTGGCAGGGCCAGTGTTTATTGGGCATCCCTAAATTCCACTGAAAAGTTAACAATGAGTTGACATTTTGAACCACTGCAATCCTGTGGTGAAGGGACTTGCACAGCGTTGTTCTGCAGGAAGTTCCAGGATTTAGACCCAGCTATGATGAGGAACCAGTGATATATATCCAAGTCAGGAAGGTGTGTTATTTGCAGGGGAACCTACAGGTGGTGGTGTGCTCATGCACCTGCTGCCCTTGTCCTTCTTGGTGACAGAGGTCACAAGTTTGGGATGTGCCATCAGAGAGGCCTGGGTGAGTAACTGCATTATATTTTGCAAATGCTACACATGGCAGCCACTGTGTGCTGGTGGTGGAGGAAATGAATGTTTGGGATGTTTGATAGTTTACTATTCAAGGACGCTGCTTTGTCCTCCATGGTGTTGAGCTCCTTAAGAGTTGTTGAAGATGCACTCATTGAGGGAAATGGAATGTATTCCATCATGTTCCTGACTTGTGCTTTGTAAATGACGAAAAGGCTTTGGGGTGTCAGGAGGTGAGTCACTTGCCACAAGATACACAGCACTTGACTTACTCTTGTAGTCACAATGTTTAAGTAGCTGTTTTCTGATCAATACAGACTCCAGGTTGGTGATAGTAGGGGACCTCAGTGATGGTAATTTCTTATTCATTCAAGGGATGTGGGCTTCGCAGGCTGAACCAGCATTTAATTGTCCATCCCTAAATGTCCTTGAGGAGGTGGTGGTGAGCTGCTTTCTTGAACCACAGCAGTCCCCTTGAATGTCAATAGAAAGTGGTTAGATTCTCCCTTGTTGGAGGTGAACACTGCCTGGCACTTCTGTGACACAATTGTTTCTGGGCCTTGATCAGCCCATAGATGAATGTTGCCTAGGTCTTGCAGCATAAGGAATGGGGAGTTGCTGAGGAGTTGAATATTGTGCATCCCCATTTCTTACCTTGTGATCAAAGGAAGCTCATTGATGAAGCAGACAATGTTCTGAGGAACTACTGCAGTGATGTCCTAGGGTTGGGATGATTGAGCTCCAACAACCATAACCATCTTCCTTTGTGTGAGGAACAACTCCAACCATTCACTGCTCCCCCTCTGTGTTTTCTTCCTCTCTTCAATGGGAGATTCATGAGTCCCTCTCTCACTGCTCCCTCTCTGTGATCCACCTATCACTGCTCTGCTTTTCCCTCCTATATATTGGGCTTCCCCTTTTCCTATCTTCAGTCCTGAAGAAGGGTCCTGACCCGAAACATTGACTGCCTGCTTTTCTCCGCGGATGCTGCCTGGCCTGCTGAGTTCCTCCAGCATCATCGTGTTTTTCATTCAAGTGCTTTCCCTGTGATATCCATTGATTTCAGGTTCACCAGGACTCCTTGATGCCACACTTAGACAAATGCTGCCTTGATGTTGAGGGAAATCACTTCCATGTCTGTACTGGCATTCATCTCTTTGGTCCAGGCTGTCCTGGCAAGACCCAAACTGGACATTTGTGAGCAGCTTATTGGTAAGAAAGTTGCTTGAAAGCACCGTTGAAGCTTTCTGTCACTTTACTGATGATTGAGAGTGGACAGATGGGATTGTAATTAGCCAGATTAAATTTGTCCTGCTATTTGTGACTGGGACATACCAGACAATTTTGCACATTGTTGTGTAGATGCCAGTATTGTAACTGCACTGGAATAGTTTGACTAGAGGTGCAGTTCTGGAGTGCAGTCTTCAGGAATACGTTTGAGGTGTTGTCTGGACCCACAGCCTTTGTGGTATCCTACTTCTGCATATCAAGTGGAGTGAATCAAATTGGCTGATACTGTTTCCCTGACTGAGGAGATTGCAGGAGGAAGCCAAAATGGATCTATTTGGCGCTTCTGCCTGTAGTGGTTGCCTTAGTCCAGTCACTCGTACTCAAATTCCGGGCTCTGCCATCAGTGGATCCTCTTCCTCCCATTAGCTGTTTAATTGTCCATCCGAATTTATGACTAGAGACGGTAGGACTGCATAGCTTTGATCTGATGTCAGTAGTGAGATTGGTTAGCTCTGTCTATTGCATGTTGTTTATGTTGTTTAGCATAAATGTAGTCCTGTGGTCAGCTTCATCAGGATGGCACCTAATACCCTTCTCATTGAATCAGTGTTGATACCTGGTTGATAATAATGGTAGAGTAAGAATATGCTGGAGGTTACAGCTTTCAGTGACGTACATATCTACTGCTGTTGATGGTCCGGAGCTCCTCGTGTACAGTCTAGCCCACTTAGCATGATAACACAATTACCCCAGTTCTGTGGTTCAGTTTAATATACAAACGATGTCTGGAAATATTTTCTTGATAATTAACTTTATACAATCAATGATGCAGTCAAAAGGAAATTTGGATCAGTGGAAACAAAGACATTGAACATTAGACGCTGCATTGTGTTAATGTAGGTGGCCAGCAATTCTGTGCAAGATTGGTGTTGGACTCTTTGATGCTTCTCTACATTGTACACAGACTCTCCAGGTGGTGAGGCAATGCACCAGTCATTTTCATTTCATTTCATGATCATCAGCCTACTTCTGCAGGCTGTGCAATTAATATTGTCATTTGAGTCACGTGTTGTCTTGCCTTTTGTGGGAATGACAGCTGTGCTACCCTTTTCCCCGACAGGGTGGTTGGGAATTTTAAATCAAGTAATGGTGTGTCCTCTTATTCACTCTCCTACTGATTTTCAATCATCTGATGGCCACATAGACTCCCTAGACTGTCTGAAAGAAGATATGAAGATAGGGGGGAAATAGGGGGAAAATACATTTTAACACCATCTTCGGCTTGGAAATCAAAAGATGAAGAATGAAGGTTTGAGGAAATGGAATGTGAGAAGGAAGATTATGTCTGAGGACCCTCATGTATGGTTTCAAACTCACTGCTGTTGTTCATGGTCAGAACAACGGCCACTCTTAATCACAGTGGGAATTATCTCCTTCATGGGGGTGAGATGATTCCAGTTAGCCATGGATGCCTTATCTACCATCTTATGCTATAGGAGAGAGGGAAGTGAGTTAATGATTGCCAATGTGTTTTGTTTTAGTGATATGGGCATCATGGCTGAATAGCTGGCAGTGAACAAGAGCTGTAAATATGATGTTCGCAACTGTGCTAAGTATGTGAGGGTATGGTGGAGAATACAACTGGTGCATACACTGCCTTTTTAAAAGAGATTGTGGTCATTGAATGATGCGGGAATGGAGTCTGAGCTCAGTGATGCAGCTAGTGGGATATGGCATTTGGGGATCTGATAGGGTTTGACGGCGTAAATGTAGGGATGACGTTTCCTTTATTTGAGGCGTCTAAAACTGGGGTCGCCATCTCCAAATAAGGTTATCAGCCACTCAGATGAGAGGGAATTTCTTTACCCAGAAAATGGTGCATCATTGGAGGCTCAGTCGCTGAGTATATTTGCGTATTTGTTCATCTTTCCTTATGGCATAGAAGGAGCCCATTTGGCTTATTTAGCCTATTCTGGATCTCAGACCAATCCCGTCAATCCCATTTCCCCACTTAATTTCCTGCAACCTATCCTCTCTCCATTTAAGTCCTTTCTGAATCTACACCAGGAGCAATTTACAGGGAGCCAATTAACCTACCAACCTGAACCTCTTTGGGATGTGGGCAGAAACTGGAGCATCCAAGGGAACCAATGTGGTGTCAGGGGAAACTTTCAAACTCTATACAGACAGCATCGGAGGCCGGGACCAAACCTGGGTCACTGGAGCTGTGAGGCAGCAGCATTACCTACTATGCCACTGTGCTCCCCAGGAAAGAAACTGATAATTTTTTTAATACTAAGGGACTCAAGGGATATGAATTCACTACAGGGATGTAGAACAGAAGTGAAAAAAAACACGTATGATTTTATTGAATGGCAGACCAGGCACAAGACCAATTGGCCTTCTCTTGCTTCTCACATTCTATAGATGCACTCGTTGATCTTGACAGTTCATGAGTTTACTGAACTTGCTATGGCACTGCACCTTAACCCTGGGAATGATAGCTCTCATTAACTGCCACAGGCATCTTTTCCCACTGCCATTACCAAGAGGACATCCGAACCCCTAATGCAGGTAGGTGATCTCTTTTACTTTGCAATACTCTACCAGAGCCTCCAGTGGAGCATCAAAAACAAAACATGGGCTCACACTTTCCCATGTTGTACCACTCTTCAATGTCTCCCATTCTGAACAAATCCCAGCAAAATTACCTGCATGTGCTGTTGTCACAATGAATCTCCCCTTTGAGAAGTACAGGCCTTATCCATTCACCTTCCTGTAGCCTTTACTAAAGCAAATATCCAATGAACAGCACCATTTGCAATGGATGTACCAAGCAATCATGTAAATGAGCAGGCAGCATGGATCTAAAATGGGGTATGAGTTAATTGCACATAGCATTCCCTCACTAATTTTCAGGGTAGAATCCAATTTGAATCCATAGATGATTTTACGAAAGTGCTGACTAACATTGGACATAACTTGTAGCCCCTCTACTAAAGATGAAATATCATAATGGCATTATGAACAGAGAAATATGAAGAGCTGACAATAAGAGAAAGCACTACCAATTTATACTCATGCCCTCAGGAAATCTCAATATATTTCTTGGACAAGCAATTTTCAAGGTGCAGCCACAACTGCAGACAAGTGCAGTGGATTATTGTATCCCATAAAGCACAAATGTGATAACTGCCCAGATAATTTGTTTTGGTTGTTAAGGGATAAGTGTTGAGTGAGACGTTAAAAAGCCTCCTGCTTTCTAAATAGCACGACTGAAAAGAAAAATAAACACATATTTTGAAATATGTGGGAGAGTATTTTTAATATATCCAGTAGGTCAGCTCACAATTTGGCACATCATTTTTTAAAATACCCTAAAATGTTATTTTGCATTCAGATCAAACATAAGAAATCGATTCCAGAAAGCCCCTTGAGCTTGTTCCATCAAACACTATGACCATGGTTGATCATCTGTCTCTAGTTCACTTTCCTGCACCATCCCCATACGCTCTGATTCACAAATCCTTGATCCAAAAATCTATTGATTTAATTTGTTGAATGTACTTACTGTTGGAGCATCCACTCCCCTCTCTCACAGAGAATGCCAAAGACTTAGAGCACTCTGGGGGAAGAAATTTCTCCTCATTTCAGTGCTAAGTTGCTAGCCCCTTATCCTGAGAAAATCCTTGAAGGTAAATTACCATTCCAAATGAACAATTGTGAACAAATTTGTATTAAAGCAATGACAGAACTATAATACAATATCAACTTCCACACCTATTTGTATATATTAGGACGTAATTGAATTTTTAATGCTATTCTTGATTTTTTGCAGTGATTCTCCGAAACATCTGCTGAACTGCTTTGCTGCAAAAGATCAACTTGTGGAAATTTCCTGCATTTACACTAGTTTTCTATGTGTGCAGATTTAAGCCAAAACATTTCAATGAATCAGGATCCAAACTCACTATTTATGGAGCTTTAAAGTGGTTTAAAAAAAAACTTCCTCTCTGAGACATGACTTGTATTTTCCACATGTTCAAATGCTTTTCTTATTATATCACAGAATATGTTAAAAACGGAAAACTCTCTATCATTGCAAGTCCTTGAACATGTAATGATAGATGATTTAATGACTTCCAACTTTAACTTTGACAGATCAGGAATGTAAAGATGGAATATGGCATAAGTTCTGCACTTTCCTTTGGTCCTGATAATTTACCCTGTTTTTACCATTTTTTTCCACTCCTGATGAATGAGGAAAATCTTGCCACGTGTACTTCTTGGCAATTTTGACATAAATACCTAAATGTACAGTGGTATTTAATTTAAACAGATCCTGGGAATAATCTGTGAGTGCCAACAATGAGAATTCATTTATATATCCATCCTAGCCATGGTAGACAGAAGCAATAAATATGTCCTTTGTCAAAGAAGATGATCTTCTGTACTGTTTAATGGTTTTGAATCATTCTGCAAACATTGAACATAAAAGCTAACTTGTGTTTTCAACATTTACTTTTGCAGGGAGATGGGAGTCAAATTTTCTACAGCTGTAATAAAACTGATTGGTGTGAGGCTGTCAATGCTGACTTTCCACATAGCATCCAGGGGCACAGAAGCATGCCAAATTTGGGAATGTTAATACTGAGGAACAGTCAGGATGGGATACAATTTGCAATACAAATGTGGCCCTGACATTTACTAGTTTCTATCATCATCTGCAGTACATTATGTCTTAACCATTCCCCACTGCACCCAATCCCTCCTCTAATATCATTACTAACATTTGATAAAAAATGTTACTATGGTAATACTTTACCCTAATTATTATTACCATCTTTTCACAACTGCTATTCATTAATTCCTCCCCCTCAATGTACAAACACAAAGTAAATGTTACTCGTTCTCAAGAACCCTTTTCCTGTTCTCCATTCTTGCACCTTACTTGTAGTCTTCCTGTGCTTTCATAACTAATCATTCCAATGCATACTTCAGCACAAAAAAGTGAGAATGCTGTCTGATGCGAAATAACCCATTCAAATGTTAGCTCAGCAGTCTTCTTTGAACAAAAAATGGTTGACCTATTTGCACATTTGAGCAATCTGCTGTCTTCAGATTCAATGTAACTATCATTTCCACACAACAAGATAACACCACCACCACAATACATTTATACTGTGCCTTTAACAGGGAGTTTCATCACAACATAATCAAACAAACTTTTATCGTGAGCCATATGAGAAGCTACTGGGGCAGATGGTAAAAGAATTAGGTTTTAAGGAGCTTAAAGGAGTAAGGGGAAATAGGTTTAAGATGGAATTACAGAGTTTAGACTTGGCAATTGAAACATGACTATTATTATTGTAATATATTACTCTAATTATATGAGTGAGTCCTGGCAGGCATATTTTTATCCTTGCTGTGTCTGCATTTTGAAGACAGCTCTTATCTCAAAAATCTAATGTAGTTGGAACCTTTTATGTAATGGTGAAGAGATTTAAATTGTTCAGTGCTCAAGATGCCAAAATGGAGGAGTCCAGAGATCTGTGATTATTGAAAGCTTGAGAAATAAGGGTTGAAATGCAAGGACATCAATTTTAAAATTCAAGAATGGTTAACTGGATACAATATAGGTGGGGTGTGAGTGACTGATGAATATGATTTAATGCAATTTATGACACAGAATGCAAATGTTTGGATGTCCCTCAACTCTACAGATAGTGCAAGTAGGGCCCAGCCAAGAGTGCATTGGAATAAATAAATACAGATACAACAAGGATATATCAGGGTGAAGAAGTTGGCAGTAGGTGAGTTGGGGCTGGGTCTGATTTTGCCAATATCATAAAATAGATGGCCCCAGTGACACCATGGATATGTGGGCTGAAGCTTGTCTCATGGTCAATAATATCATCAAGCTTGCAAGTGGTCTGGTTCAGCATCAGGCAGAATCATTTACCTAGTGGTTTGAAACATGCAGATAACAATAAAAATAACTGTTTTCCTTCCTGATAAACTGCAATCTATATTCAATCATATGAAGAGCAAGATTTAGGATGCATATTTTTATTTTCTGCATTTTAATCATTCTTACTTCTACAACCTATTGGGGCTGGAAACTTTAGTCCATTAATAAAAATCCAATAAGTGAGGGATCAGCATGCCGATGTTTAAGTGGTTTTGCACCAATGAAGACAGCATAAAACAGCATAAAAGGCTTGATTACTCCAGTCAGTCTCTTTATTGTTTGCTACAATAACTGCTGAATTCTCCACACTACTGAGAATTCAGTTTTGAAACTCGTACACAGCAAATTGTTTTCAATACATCAGGACTTTCTTTGAAATGCCAGTTTGAAATATTAGTTTACACTTGGAGAAGTAGTGTGTCTGTGGTTCCTTGGATATATTTTACTTTGTCCAGTGATTTCAGAAAAGCTATTAGTAGATATAAAGATATGATCACTCTTGCTGAAATTAGGAAATGGAATAAAAAGGCAAGAAAAATTTGAAGAAGTTACGACATAGACAAAGATCCTCTGGTCAATCTCGGCAGCCCTACACAACTCTGATATCCGGTGCTTCAGAAAAAAACATTCCACACCCCACCCAAATTCATGTGATCTTGTGGGAGAGGTTTACAGAAAACAGATGGAAAGCCAAGCCAACATGGAAAAAAAATCCAGCCAATTCCTTCACAGTCCCCACCTTAGGCAAGGAAATGTCATCTGTAAGATCAGTCTGGCTCTGAACAATATAACACTGGCCTGCATTGTGTGGGTAGCAACAGTTCAATAAAGTTGTCAAGTCAGCAACTTTTTAATCTGAAAGATGTATGACTGGTGTCAGGTCTTTGGGTGGGATTCCTGACCTGAACATAAAAGAGACAACAGAACAGTGAATTTAACTGGGCTGGTCTTTCAGGATTTTCAGTCCTTTCAGACTAATGAATTAAAGGCTTCTGACTCAGACTGTGTCTATTCCTAGAAGGTCACTGACCATGGGGAGCCTGGTTATAAAGCACAGACTGAGCTGCAATTTAAACAGCCTCCTCTTTGGAATAGGGGAAGAAACATGGTTGGACAAAGATACATATGCCTTCAGAAGGAAATACCATTGAGAGAAGCACAGCAAAAGAGAAATCATCACCATTGCATGTCCAGTCATTAACAGAGCAATAATAACAGATTTCAGCCTTTATGCTAATACTGATTTAAGACTATCCAGTCTGTAGTCCCTGTTTTCTCTCTCCCTCTTTTCTTAAACACTGGGTTTACATTTGCTACCTTCTAATCTGTGGGAACTATTCCAGAATCAATGGAATTTTGGAAGATGACAATGAGTGCATCCCCTATTTCCATAACTTGACAATATAGCATGGGGACCAGAGGATTTACAGGTCCTCCCGAGTTTACGATTTACAGGCCCATTTACAGGCCCAACTTATGTACAGCCAGTACATATGAATGAGCATCCGGGAGACCAGAAGGATGGATTTGCCGGCTGCTGTGGGGCTGCAGGCTTCAATCCATTAAGCTTTTTATTTTCATTTTCATGTATCTACAGAAGCTTTTACAGTCTGTATGTTTCTCATTAATCTACTCGTGTATTCTACTTTCCCTTTCCTTATCAATGCCATGGTACTCTTTTGCTGAATTTTGGAGAGCTCTTAATCCCCAGGACTATTGCATTTTCAGCATTTTTTCCTTTGATCTCATACTTGCTACAATTTCTCTTGAAAGCCACAGTTGAAGCAATGTTCCTGTTGGGTTAATTTTCCTTAAAGGAGTATATATTATTTGCAAACTATATGTTATTACTTTAAATGTTAGCCATAGCTTGTTCATTGTCATATCTTTTATCTAGTATACCATAGCCACCTCATATCTCATCCATTCACAGCTTCTTTTATTCAGATTTAAGACCTTGGTTTTAAATTGAACTAAATCACATTCTACCTTTATATATAATTCTATGATATTATGATGACTGCTCTTTAAAGGCCTATTAAAACATCTGTTTTCTAGATGGCACACAAACAAGATGGCATTATGTACTGCACATGTACTACAGTGTACCCAAGCAAAATAGTACATTGGCACAAAGTGCACATGTATAAATGCCCAGAGTTATTACAGTCTAAATAGAATCCAAGTGCTTTAGTGCAAGATTTGCGCAACAACATTCATTTATATGAATACCTTTGGCTCAACAAAAAAACATCCCAAGGTGCTTTACAGGAGTGTATTAAACAAAGAAAATGATGCTGAGCCATATCCATCCCAGTCCAAGCCAAATACTGATAACAACAAAAAACAAGCTTTATCAGAACATCTTCCATCTATTATTTATTATGCATAAAATTATTAATTTGGTTTAAAAGCAAAACAGAAATAGTCCAAACTGCAATCAAACTCTGCCCAGTAGTAGAGTTTTGAACAATATTTATGAGGAACAATTGTAAACACTTTAGTGAATTCATTTTGTGCTCTCACCTTGAATTATCCTATGACTACTGAGAAAATATCCCAGAAGCTCCCTTCTTCTCCCTCCTGATCATGTCAAAAATTGCCACTAATACCAGAGAGAAAGAATGTTGAGCCAACAGAGTTGTCTTACATAATTAGTTTTCCGAGCGATATTTAGAACGAGCTGAAACTACTCATTAGATGGTTGGTAATGAGACATTTGAGATGGTAATGACAAGATGATGGTATTACACTTACAAGTTCATAAATCATGGTGTTTTAAATATATATAGTTATTAAGTCTACCAGTATTTGTCTAATGGGTTCAGATTTTTAACACAATGTTATCATTTCCTCTCCTGAAGGTGATCTATTATCAACAGAAAAACCCAAAACAAACTAAAAGAATACTGTAATTGCTGAAGATATGAAACAAAACATAAAATGTTATAAATATTTAGTAGGCCTAGCAGCATCTGTGGAGTGAGAAATGCAGTTATTTTTTCAGGTCAATGAGTTTTTGTCAAAACCAGGAAAAGCTAGAGTAAAACAGGCTTTCATGTTATACTATATGCTTTATGACATAGAAGGTTATTATTTGGTCCATCAAGTCAATGTTGGTTCTCAGAACAATGCTATCAATGCCAATCCCCCACTTAATTCCCTGCAATCTATTCTCTCACAAATGCTCATCAATTCTCCCCTGATTCTCCTCCCATCCACTGACACTATGGGCAATCTATAGCAGACAAAGTATCTAACAACCAGCACATCTTTGGGATGTGGAACACTGGGGGAAACCCACATAATCTCAGGAAGAACATGCAAACTCCACACAGACAGACGAGAGATCAGAATCAAAGCTGGGTTGTTGGAGCTGTGAGATAACTGCATTACCTGTATGCCACTATGTTGCAGAGAAAGAGAGGGTGCAGAGAGAATTAAAGGATAGGTCTGTGAGAGACAGAGTGAGCTTGAATGACACAGGTGGAGCAGGGAAAGAGGATGGCAAAGGCTATGGAATAACCAAAGGCATGTCTGGAAAAGTCATAAATAGGAAAAGATGAATGAAATCTGATATTACAGGGCATTAAAATGGATGATCAGCTGTGGTCATATCAAAAGGTGGAGCAGGTCTGAAGGGCCAAATAGCATACTCTTTTTCCTATTTTCTTTCTGTGACACCAGAAGAGAAAAACAAACATGAATGTTGGAAATGTGAGATATATCGGGAAAGCTTGATTATCTGAAATTTTATCAATATATTTAACATATCAGCATGTTCACGGGAGTGTTCTTAAACAAAATCTGACTCTAAGCGTAAGGAGTTACTTGGACAGATGGTCAAAAGGTTTGTTAATATTCTGGTTACAAGGAGCATGTTACAGAAAGAGTAAGAACTAAAGAGGTTTAGTGGGGCAATGACAGAGCTGGAGGGGTTCCTAGCAGTGCTGGCCCAATTAAATTAGGGGATGATCATGAAGCTAGAACTGGAGGAGTGCAAATAGCTTGGAGGGTTGTTGAACTTACAGAGATTGAAGGATATGAAAGCAAAGGTAAGAATTTTAAAACTGAGGTGTTGCTTAATCAGGGATCATTGTAAATCAGCAAGCACTGATTTAGAACATGTACTTGCATGATTTAGAACATGGAGAGCTGAGCTTTGGCAGTCTTGCCTTGGTAGGTTACAGCAAGGAAGGTCAGCCAGGCATGCATTGGAACAGTGAAATCTAAAAGCAGAAAAGGAGTGGGTGTTTGCTTCAGATCAGCTGAGATAGGGCCAATATTGGGCAATATCATGGAAGAGAAAATGTGGTCTTAGTATAGAACTGTGGTTTCAAGTATAGGCATCACTCACTGTTGCAAGTGGTTTGGTTCCATTTCAGATAGGTGCCGGGAAGAAGGATGGAATTGTTTCCGAGGGAACGGAGTATGTGACATGGACCAAAGATGATGGTCCCTGTCACATCTTCCCAAAACCTCTCCTGAGGAAATTTCTGTTCATTCAGTGCTGTATGTCAGTTAACTGGTATGACATTTGGAGACTGTGGAGGGATCATTTTGGCAACTTAGATTTGGGTATCATCGGCATACATGCGGAAATGGACATTTTGTTTTCAGATGCTGAGAGACCATATGTGGATGAGAAATAAGAGGGAGCAAGGATAGTTCTTTGGATGACAAAAGATTTCATTATAGGAAGGATGTGGAAGCTTTAGAGAGGGTGCAGAGGAGATTTACCAGGATGCTGCCTGGATAAGAGAACATGTCTTATGAGGAAAGGTTGAACAAGCTAGGGCTTTTCTCTTTGGAGTGACGCAGGATGAGAGGCAACTTCATAGAGGTGTATAAGATTATGAAGGGCATAGATAGAGTCGACAGCCAGCACCTTTTCCCCAGGGTGGCAATGGCCAATACCAGAGGACATCCGTTTAAGGTCAGAGGAGGAATGTTCAGGGGAGATGTCAGAGGTAGGTTCTTTACACAGAGAGTGGTGGGTGCCTGGAACACACTGCCGGGGGTGGTTGTAGAGGCTGATACAATAGGGACATTTAAAAGGATCTTACATAGGCACGTGGAAGTAAGAAAAATGGAAGGTTATGGGCTGTGCAGGAGGGAAGGGTTAGATTGACCATGGAGAAGGTGTTTATATAGTTCGGTACAACATTGTGGGCCGAACGGCCCATACTGTGCTGTACTGTTCTATGTTCTGTAAGAAGTAGTGATGTGGCTATAGGAAAAGATGCCAATGCAAGAGATTTGCTGGCTGTAACTGGATAAAAATGTTTGGAACCAGGCAAGTTGAATTCCATTCAGCTGGACAATAATGGAGATGCACTGGAAGTGAATGGTATGGTTAACTGCATTAAAGGATAGAGATATGTTAAGAGGGACAAGGAGGGATAGGTTTTTTTTGCATGATCTGAGAGGGTGTTATTAGTGACTTAGAAAGGAGCCGATTTGATTCGGTGGCAAGGTCAGAAATCTGATTGGAGTGAATTTGTCAGAGAGTTTTGGGAAACAAATCTGTCCATCAAATTGCTTTTACATGCACAATATTTTTTGTAATTGATCACATTCAAATTGATAGACAAATTAAGCTGCAGTTAATTTTTAGCTGTCAGTTTGTTCGTTTACCTTAAAATGTTTAAACATATTGTGTGTGGGTGTGGGTGGGATGGGTTAGCTTTTCTCATTAGACCCGATAATACTGCTCACTAGTCAGCAGTTCCATAGATAACACATTGCATAAATGTCCTTAAATCAGCAACTGCTATGATAAATAACTGTTTGGTAATGTATTGGTAGCATAAATAATAATGCTCTGGTGTACTGTTAACATTTTAAAATGATCTATAGAATCAATGATCCAACCTGGCCCTGATTTCCACATTTTCCATCTGAGTATTGCTTAAGCAGAGTATACAACCTATGATCTGGTGGGGAGTATCACACAGCAGTTATGCAATCTGCCTGCCTTTCCTTCCAGGCAATGTTCAACACCAGAAGACAAGGATGAAATATGAACATTGAATTATTAAGATTCGGGTCCTAAATAAGATTATTCTTCACCACAATCTCTTCTTTGCATGCTAACTTTTATAATGTACTTAGGGACAGATCAGTGAAAAGCTGTGCATTTACAATTACAACTTGCAAGTTACAAAACTAATGTTATTATTCTCTTTCATGTCCTATTCTACAGTGGTTTTAAACATGCTCATAAATTTTTAAAGATACTGAAGCAAAACTGTGATTTTTTTTATGCATTTAGAGCATGAGGTAAACTATACTAAATTGGAAGAGGTACAAGTAGCTTTATCAGCTGAAAAGAGTGTTTAGAGCGAGGTTACTGGAAGGGAGGAGGTAAAAGGGCTGCTGTTGCATCTGCTGTGCTTGTAAGGGCAGGTGTCATTGATAGATGATGGATGGGTGGACCGGGTATCATGGAAGAAACATACACTCTGGAAAATTGAAGTGGGAGAGAAGTAAATGGAAAGGTTCGTTGGTTACATTATCATTTATTTTAAATATTTCAGTTCCTCTTGACAGCATACTGGCAACAAATGAGGATAAACTATGTAGAAATTAACCCTCAAAACAGTAAATGAAAAGGACGAAATAGAAAACTGCCTATTGTATTATGAACAGTAAAAGTACTTGTCTCAGATACTGTTGAAAAGTTGTAATGAAATCACAGTGTTCAGGTGATTTCCTCCAAAGGTTGAACTTCGCTCTTCTGGTTTACTTTGTAATCTCAACCTCTCAATAGTAACTACAGCTATATCACATCCTCTGACCCAGCTTATATTTTAGATAAAGAGGGAGACTAATGAGAAGTCAGATGAGAAATCTATTATGTTTTATGACTATACAAAGCACATATAAAACATATAAAGAATGAAGGAATATCCTTAGCAGAGATGCACACTTCATTAAAAGGATGGCAGACATCTTATATTTTCTCAAGTCTTGGCTCATGTTCATAAAGAAAGGGCCAGGCCTGCAAACCTGTGTCTATTTGCAAAGGACCAACACCAAATACAAACAAAGACAGGAGAAATTATATTGGGGAATAAGAAAATGGCAGTGAAATAAAACAAAGATTTTGTGTCTGTATTAGGGAAGAAGATACAGAAAACATGTTTTGCATGGAGATAATTAATTAGGACTGTGAAATGTGTGTTTCTGTATGTGTTCCAAAGGGGGTCTAGGGTGAATGAGGAGCTCAAAGAAACTAACATTAGTTAAACATTAGTGGGGAAAATTAATGGGACTCAATGGCAATAAATCCTCTAGACCTGATGACCTGTATTCTAGGGTTTTGAAAGAGGTAGCTAAGGAGATAGTAGTTGGAAGACAACAGTGTCATTCTTCTGGTCTGGGTAACCTGCTGCAAGGAAATAATTTCATCATCACTGAGGATGGTGGAGGGCCATCTTCTCGAAAAATGCTTCACTGCAGCTCATCAATATGTATGCCTGGTTTTAGGAAATGTCACAGGAGTAAAGGGAAGTTGAACATGAACCTAGGAAACAACAAGGAACTCAAGAAGGATTATGCAGGCTGGACAACCATGAAACTTTTCTTTGATTCCTCGATGCACTGGTGGGAAGCAATCAAGGTAAACATCAAAAGGTTCTTCATCATCAAAGATATTTAGTAAAGATAAGAGAGTCAAAGGGGAACACAGCAGCTCCAGGAAAGAGTGAAGAATTTACTCCTGCAGTTGATGGGAATGAAAGTTGAGGAGGATATCCAAGAGGTAAAGTGTTGCCAAGTCTATCTCTTTGCCTTAGAGTTTCCCCAACATCATCATTAGTCCAGAATCTGCTCTGTGGACCAAGATAAGATGTGCTTGTGCTTCTTCTTCCAAAAGATTCACAGAAGGAACTCTATAATCAGAAGTCTTCAGGAAGAGGATGCATCAACCATACAATCTGACATATTAAGGATCCGTAAGTTCTTCCATGCCGGGTTATATGATCTAAAGGCCACAGATGACAACACCGCCTCCCAAAACCTTGTTGTCAGATGAAAGAAAGTGAGAGAGTCTGGATCAACTGTAGGCCCTGGATAAGCTAATGAGGTCAATCTATTCCTTGAAAAGACATCTGGAAGCAACAGCTTTTTGGCTGAATTGCAGTTGGCTCTTTGGGACTAGATCAGCCCAGTATGGTGTTATGCCTCAAATTAGCAGCATGCCAGAATCCAAGAGGGAGGGAATCATTACCCTTCTCCATAAGCAGAAGGAGGAGAGGGAGTAGAGAAACAAAGGACTGCAGATGCTGGAATCTAGATGAAAAACACTATGATGCTGGAGGAACTCAGCAGGCCAGGCAGCATCCATGGAGAAAAGCTTGTGGTCAACATTTCGGGTCAGGACCTTTCTTCAGGACTGAAGATAGGAAAAGGGGAAGACCAATATATAGGAGGGCTATCACTATCACTGCTCTGCTTTTCCCTCCTCTGTATTGGGTATCCTCTTTTCCTATCTTCAGTCCTGAAGAGGGGTCCTGAACCGAAATGTTGACTGCCTACTTTTCCCCACGGATGCTGCCTGGCCTGCTGAGTTCCTCCAGCATCATAGTGTTTTTCATCGAGGAGAGGGAGTAAATCATTAATGGGCTACCCACCTCACTGCTTAATGTGTATTACAAGATGTGTTGGAAGTCACCGGAAATTGAGTCAAGTCTGCTTTGGGGCTGGTAATTCACCGGGATCAGATGTGTGCTGTAACCGGCAGAAAGATCTCTGACAACCTTGCATTCCTAAGATTGCCTAAGTACAGGATAGGGTGGCAGACATTTGTCTGCCCAGCTTCATCCAGGAGAAGGCTTTTAACAATGGATGTGCTGTCCAAAATGGAGTTTGGAGAGGGAATCTGTACTTGGATATTACTGTTCTGCACAAACGTCAGTAGCACAGTCCTAATCAATGGGTAGGAAACAGAAAGCTTCCCGATCAAATCTGGAGATAGGCGATGCTGGCCTCTTCTCTGTTTTATTTATCTGTTGCATAGAGTCTTTTGTGGAGTCCAGCAGGAAGGCTACAGGCGTATAAAGAGTGATAATCCCAAAGAGCAGAGGCACTCAGATCAAGCCTCTCTGTACATGGGAAACATCACCGCTTTCTGCTCAGAATTACTGTTGATCCACAGATTGATGGGCACCTGTAACCAGTTTGAACTGAGGAAATTTCAGTAAAAGCAAGGCTGCGTGCTTTGGCAGGTAATATGATTGATTGTATGTTCCCTTCATTATCAGGTCCAATTGCCCGAAGGTGAATATGGTTTGGAGAAGCATGGTATATAAGAAATGGTGAAGCAAATAGATAAGGTAAAGAAATAAACTGGAATCCTGGTAATAATGCTCCCTTTCACTGGTGAGAAAGAACTTGATCATCAGGTGTAGGGTGCTCCTGGTGTTGCTGCATTTGGTGCAGGTTTGACACCCCCCCCCCCCCCCCCCCCCACCACTTCTGCACCTCAGCTGTCACCTGAGCCCTTGTCAAGTTTATCTGGAGCTCAAAAATGGAAACACAATATACAAATCTCCATGGAAAGGGGGAAAATGTATCCAATGTGGTTCTCAATCTGAAGGTTACCTTTGAATGTGGCTGTGTCACCTTGTGTGTAGACCCTAGGTACCCAAACATCTGCTGAAGTTCTATCAGTCCTTCATGTTGCAAAGGATGAGTCTGGCCATGTGGTTGTGAAACATTCCTTGTTTCGATTGTGCCGCACTACCTGTCCCACATAGAATACTTTATCCAAAAGAATAGTTTCAATCACAATTCAGTCAGGCAGAGGTCCAAACAAAACGTCAACAGAGCCTTGCACCGAAAGGAGATGATGGCTCCAGTTGGGTGTTTTCCTGAGCAGACTATCAACGTCATTTGGCAGAATGCTTCATCATTTCTGAACAAGTACCAAGATGTTGCTTGGCTTAAGGTGAGAAGAGATCCTGTCAAACCTTTCATGTACAGCCAGCATTTCTGTGAAACACATTGCTCTCAAGCCCTCTGCATTGGAGATGATGATCCATCTTCTAGAATGTGCTTTTTCCAAGAAGCTCTGGGAAAGGAAACATTCTGAATAGTTGTGTATTACAGGACTCTTCCCAGGGACTATTCCCAGGGATACACAAATGAAAACTGACATCATTCCAGTGTTTAACATTGGATGAACACAACTTGCACTGAAAATGTTAACTTGGATTATATTCATTTTTAATTTTTATGAATTAAGTTTTATTTTTGAAAAAAAGTCACTGGTCTGCTACTCGGCTCAATGGTGGATCCAGTAGCAGAGTGAGAGGTCAGATCTGTCGACATCTGACCTCCAGTTCGTCTCAGACCTTTGGTGAGCATGAGTGAAAGTCTGACACGAACTGAGCCACAAGTGACTAACAGCTACCTCTTCTCTGTAAAACCAATGGATGTCAGTCAGCTCGATTTGGCCCGAAAATTTCAAAAGAAGGCACTATCATTGACCTTGGTATTCCTGAGTTAGGGAAGAAAATATGACTCAGGCTATGAAATCTATTCTCCACAAGTTGATCACTGCTGAACAAAGCATACTTCTAGACATCAAATGAACAGACTTGACTGTGAACACACCATTCCAACTCGCAGTAAAATAGTTCACTGTCAAACACAATCTGGGTTCAAAGATTAATTTCATCCTTAGAGATAAAGGTGAAAAAAAACCTTTGAAATATAAAACAAACTAAAGAAAGTTTTGGAAAAACCCAGAAGGTACAAATGTACATAAACATCTGAAGTAAAAAAAAGGGAAGTTTAATATGCCTGATAGAGACTGACCTTTGGAACACATGCAGAAAGACAAATGTCACAGTCCTAACGAAGTGTCTCAATGCAAAACATTAATATGATCACTTTTTCAACAGTTCACAACACTGCTGTGTTTTTCCAGTATTCTCTGTCAACATTTGTACATTCTTGTTTGTTTTAGCCATTTTTGACTGATATCTTGTTGGTATCTATGTACTCTAAATGAGGTACCATTCCATGAAAGTCACAACCTCTTGGAACTTCCCTTAAATAACAGAAAGAAGAAACATTTCTGGCACAGTCTCCTTATGTTATCTTGGCCATCTGCCACCAGACTATTTGAACTCTGCCTAGTATTGGTATTCCATACTGTCCTACGTTTTCTCTCCTGTGAAGATAGATTTGGTATAAAGGAATAAAGATAGAATGGGATATTGTAGATAAGAGTTTTGAATTTCTAATCAAGATTGGCATCCCCTGAACAAACGTAACAGTTTGCAGGTGAACTTTCATGTTTACCATTAGTAAAGTGGGAGAAAGGAAAGTACTTTGCAAACTTAAACTAGCAATTGTACGGTGGCCATTGTACATGAACTAATTGATAGTTGACAAAGGAGGATTATCCACTACTCATTCCTTATATTAACAAACCTTATGTCAACATCAGGTGCTGTCATTAATCAAAATGGGATTAGTACAACATCAAACAGAGTGTCAATGGGTATTTTCATTTGGAGAAGTACATAAAATACAAATATGAGGCAAAAGAAATGGAGTTGATAATCTCTCACCTCTATCAAAATATTTTGTTCTTTATTAATAAACCAAAAATTAACTAAGCAGCCTTACTAAATTAATAGCTCCGCTCAACCCTCCATGACTTGTGCCTCCATAATCCTGTAACCTCCTGTAACCAGCCCTCCATCACTACAAATATTTGCACTATTCTAATTCTGGCCTCTTGATCATTCCCCTAATTTAATCACTGTACTACTGGCAACTAAGACTTCAATTGACAAAGACTTGAGGTCTGAACTAAAAACAGAAAATGCTGGAAACATGCAGCAGGTCAGGCAGAATCTGTGGAAAGAAAAACAGAGTTAACATTTCTAATGAAGGGTCCCTGACCTGAAACATTGACTCTGTTTCCCTTTTCACAGATGCTGCCTGAATTGCTAAGTGTTTCCTGCATTTTCTGTTTTTATTTCAGCTTTTAGGTATTTCCAGCATCCGCAGTTTTTTTGTTGATGTTCATTAATTCAAGATCTGAAATTGGCTCCTCAAATCCTTCCAACCCTCCAATCCTTCCAACCCTTCCAAAATAAAAACCAAGTTCTTATGGTTACTGCCAGTTTGTTATTTCTTCTTGTATTGAGATTGAGTGAAACAAAAATAGTAAAAAGTAGTTCTTATAATTTTCTTTAGAAAAAGAGATTTTGAACAAAGCCAATCCGCTGACCATATTGGATACTTTACACACCATGGACATTTCCAAACCTACTGACATTTTTGCCTTTTGTGTGCCGCATGCAGAACTTTCAATTTCAATCACAGAAAAGCAATCAAGGCTATCTTATTCATCACACTGAAGCAAATTTACAATGGTTTGGTTATCCTAGGCTACCTTGGTTACTAAGTTGCAAAATGAGAGCTCTGGTTGATTACTAGGCACACATGTGATTAGATAAATACAGAAGCATATTTTCTCCACAACTGTTTTGAGGTTTGCTTCCCACACAATAAAATTACACTGAAACATGCAGCATTTAATAAACTTCTTATATAATAGAAGCAGAACTGATGAACATTTTTCATGCTCATTTTTAATGACTGGACTGGATCCAAAAAATTTAATCACCAGGGATCCTAACTCACCTCCAAAAAGTTGAATTTTTACACATGTTCAAGGTGATGTTATTGCAGAACTTTGAAATTAGATTTTAAAAAATTGCTGAATCAGTGCTCTTGAATCAACTAGACTCAGTGTTCATTCTTTCCATCATAAGTTCACCATGACTACAGAGTGCACAGCATAAGCCATTTTCTTCTTAGACATCCCAACAAGATCAAGGATGACCTCTGTGGGTTCTGAAGTGGTTGAAAAATCTTAAATGAGATCCACAGAATCTGCCATAGGTGGGGCAGGTAGTGCTTGATGGGGCGGGTGCACAGGTTGGTTTGGATGTTGTGTAACCCTTCTGCTGTTTGTGCTGCTGTGTGCACCTGATGTAAAAACCGCTCAGTGCCTTCCTGGATGTTCCTTCTCCATTTTCCCTGAGACAATTTCCCTGAGTCGGTGAGGACATTACATTTTCTCAAGGAGATTTTCAGAACAAGCTTAAAGCACTTTCTCTGCTTTCCTGTAAGTTTCTTCCCATGATGTAGCTTAGAGTAGAGTGCTCTTCATGAGTACTTTGACAACACTTAAGTCCACTGCATCATCCTAGGCCAGGAAGGACAAGACTATTGATATCATTGGGACAGCTGTAAGCCCCTCTCCATGCCACACACCATCCTGACATGGACACATAATTGCTATTCCATCAATGTTACTGAGTTATAGCCCTTGACCCACTGAATTTTGTCACATCACCAGTATCATGAGATTACTCACCATTATCAAGGTAATAGAAATACCTAATATGTATGTCTTGCTAGTATTATCCACATCTCAAAGAATGGATAAAATAAGGATAGCTTTGCTCTGAGTTATATATTCTGTTCCACGTCCAACTCAGTGGCTGATGCAGCATCAACAATAAATGGTCAATAAAAATAAATTATCATCGTCACTCAGTTGGTAGCACTCATAACATCCTTTAAATCAAAGCATACCATCAACTATCTAGAAGTACTGAGGAAGTGCTGTAATTTAGATTAGACAATAAATTCCATTTGCCAATTTATATGGATGGAACATAGATGACAGTATATTCCTTCTAGACAGCCTTCCCTCATTCATACACCCTTCTTGGGCAGGGAATCAATGGTGGTGGTTGTTTGAGGAGGTGAAAGATGAGGATGTTGTCATCACTGCTCTGCAATCAGTTTTTAAAATTTTTAAATTTTACTTACAGCGTGGTAACAGGCCCTTCCGGCCCAACAAGTCCGCGCCACCCATTTTTTAAACCCAAATTAACCTACCCGTACGTCTTTGGAATGTGGGAGGAAACCAGAGCACCTGGAGGAAACCCACGCAGACACGGGAGAATGTACAAACTCCTTACAGACAGCGATGGGAATCGAACCCCGATCACTGGCACTGTAATAGTGTCGCGCTAACCGCTACGCTACCGTGCCACCCCTTTCATCAGAAACAAGAACCTGCAGGAAGTACAGAAAAAGCTCCAAGCAAAATCAGTTATTGTCCATTTCAAAAGACTAGAAAATATTTACCTCCTGTTGAAAGCAGATCCTGCTCAACTTGAGAGTGCAACTTGAACAGTGTGTTGACAAGACCTTTTGTTTCTCTTAAATTTAATTCCTGAGAAACAAGCAAAAAATTTCAGGAGAGAGTTGAAGGCTCTTATTTGCTTGCTGGGATGTATCTAAAGACCTAAAAGTTTGACTTCTTTTTTCTTCCCATAGATGTGGTCTGACCTGCTGAGTAGTTCCAGCATTTTCTGTTTTTGTTTTTTAGATGTCAAGCAACTGTATTTTTTTAAATTTTCACTTCATTACTACAAGATTTGTAGTACTTACAGTGAATTAGTCCCAAAAGACATATGTTACCTCAAGCAATTGCTACTCAATTTTATACTAAAATAAAGTGATAAAAATGATAAGAATAAGCTTCGGGGTCCCTCAGTTGACCATCATAACTCTGATGGACAAGCCAAAAGAGGACCCTTCAATTCAAGTTTTTGAAAACCTTCCAACAATAAAAACACATCTAATTGTATGAAATTCTGTGGAAATTTCCCCCCCAAAAATTCCCAGACTGAGGCCTGAGTGTTCTATTAAACAGGTTACATCACTATTCTGCTAATAATTCTACTAGCCAGAATTCTTTCTTACCAAATAGTTAATGATTACAAGATCTGTAATTGAACATTCTCTTAGTGAAAAAGCAGTACTTGGCCTGTTTTGATAACAATGTCATATGTTAGGAATGAAGTATAATTATGATGTATTATTGGCATTTGCAATTAATATTCAAAGAGCTTTTAAATCATGAAATTTATGAATAGTTGATTATATCTGATGATAATGTTTAATGCGTCACTGTTACATTTCTATGGAGAAAAGAGGTTATTAAATCAGGTCACATTTCTACCCCTAACATGGGGTAGATTTTCAGCTGTTCAATTTGAAAGGGCAAGAGGTGATTGCTACAATTTCAGTGCTCATTTAATGGAATCTGTCCAAGGAATGACCTACTATTACTTCAACAAGCTTGCCACATGTTATCAATTGAGGAGAGCTGAAAACCTAACAAGGAGCTCAGGCAATGCAGGAAAAGAGTGAAGTGGCCTGGAGATGACGGTGTATGATGAAAGTCAAGTTCTGTGGAGTGGGAAGAGCACTGAGACTTCTCCAGACCCTATTAATGCCATTCATAATGTTTCAGCTATCAAATTTGGAGCAGCCAGCATGCATTCTTTTAAGATGAGGCTGCTGACTACTGTCTCTGAAAATTGCAACATGATCCAACCAATGTCATGGATTTACATGGGCTAATGAGTTGTCCATTTTTCTCTGATGTCTAGGCCCTCTTTTCAAGGAGGTCCCAAACAAGGAGGCTCACTATTGAGATCCCAATGGAAATCAGTGCGAAACTTGTGCTTGAATTTTCCTTTTGCTGCCATTGATCCCCACATGGAAAGAAGAATGAGCACTGGCCTCATATTCTGTTATTGGTGTAGAATATTCCAAAATATACACTTAAAAACTGAGCAATCAATTATTGAGTAATAATACATATTATCAATTTCGCAAGCAATTTTCGTGACAGAAAGAGTAGAGATAAGTAAGGGTCTGAGATCTATAAGTTGGATGTTACTTCATTGCATATTTATGTGAGATGGGATACAACCTTAGTTAAAAAATGGAAAATCGGGACTCATTACTGAGATGCATATATCTGTGATTTTCTTTCTGGTTCCTCCTTGAGTCTGACATGCTAATAGGGAGAGCTATCTGGATCAAAAGAGTGACATTCAACAGCATGCAATATATGTAAGGACATCACCTCTGCTATTTTTGACCATGCTTTAATGTGAGTCACACATGAAGCTTGTTTCAGGATGATTTAAAGAACATTATTTAAAGAAACTTGTCTGAACAAGTGTCAACCACTTCAGGGAGGTTCTCTCTCAGGAATGTACCTATCTGGGTCCCCTAAACTAATGGTAAAATTATCCACCCCTCCCCTTTGATCACTCCAGCTTCCAATACTCATCTGATATCAGCCTTCATTCTCATCCCCAACTACAATCTGCTGACCCAAACCACCCCTCTATTCCCCACCAGCTGACACATCTAACAAATGGCTTGCCCAACTCAATTCATTTGCTGTCCCAGTTATTTGCAGCCTATTTGCCTGACATCCCTTCCAATCCCTAACCATAACCCTCTCACCAGTCCCAATTCCTCCCCTTGTTTACCAGCTTTGTTCCCCCATGATCTCTCACACATTGGACTAGGTCCTTGACTTAACTGACTTCCTTTGCGAGAGAATAGTATGGGTAAAGGAACATACATGGTCAAGGACCTTAAGTGGAGTAGAATCCACAATTGAGGAAAGAGAAGAAATATTGAAATCACATACTGAGTGTGGTATTGTGAGAACTGATCCAGGGGAGACCAAGAAATTGCACAAGTAAAGTGGAGTCCTTACAAGAAACAGGGTAAAATAAAGTGTAGTCAAGATTACCCTGGGTGTTGATGGGCTTGAATTAGTTAGCATTCTGTCACCATACTGACCTGGGCTGGAGGCTTATGTACTGCTATGAACATACAAAAAAAAAGCAGAAGTAGGCCATTCAGCCCTTCACACCTGCTCTGCCATTCAATGATCATGGCTGAATTGTTACCTCAGTGCCACCCTCTTGCTTTATCTCTTGATTCCCTTATATCGTCCTACAACAAAGAAGGACGTCATTTGGTTCATTGAGTCTATGCTGGATTTCAGAGCAATCCCACCAATCCCATTCTCCCACTTATTTCTCTGCAACCCTATTCTCTCACACCTTTAAGATATAGATATTTATTTAGTAGTCACATGTGTACAGTGAAATGCATCTTTTTGTGTTACTGACAATGTGCTGGCAGTAACCCGTAAGTGTCACCACTCTTCTGGCGCCAACATAGCATGCCCACAGCTCCTAACCTGTACATCTTTGGAATGTGGGAGGAAACCGGAGCACCCAGAGGAAACCCACACAGACACAGGGAGAATGTACAAACTCCTTACAGACAGCGGTGGGAATTGAACCTGGGTCGCTGGTGCTGTAATAGCATTACGCTAACTGCTACATGACTGTGACCCTAAAACCTCTCTGATTTGCCTCCCACCCACTTAAGCCAGCAGCAGTTTACAGGAGCAAATTAACCCAATGACCAGCACCAGTTTGGAATGTGGAAGGAAACCGGAACACCTGGGAGAAACCCATGCAGTCACGGGAAGAATGTGCAAACTTCACACAGACAGCACCAGAAGTTAGAATTGAACCTGCATCACTGGAACTAGGAGACAGCTGGGCTACCTGTAGCACCGCTGTGTCACTGTTGTCATAAAAGACAAAATCTATTGATGTCTGTCTCTTGAATATATTCAGTCACTGAGAGAACACAGAAAGTCTTGGATGGAGAATTCTTTTACACCCAGATAAAGAAATTCCTTATCCCTTTACTGAATGCCCAACCTCTAGACAAAAGTGACAGCTGGTTCTAGAGACCCTGGACAGGGAAAATTTCATCCCCGCATCTAACTTGGTAAGCCCTGTAATAACTGTAGATGTTTCAATGTGATCATTTCTCATTCTACTAAACTCCAGACCCTGTTTAAGAATGAACTAGCACAAAATGGTAAGAGTGAAGGGACAAAGTGAAAGAATCCACTGGCTTTCCTCCAAATGAGCTGTGTCTCCTTGTTCATTGATCACTGATCACTGAATAGCACAGACAATATTTGTATGATATGAACTGGAAGCATCATCATGCAAATACTTAACACATAAAATATTGTTATCCATTATTTTAACAGAGTTTCAAATAACATGACAAAGAAAACCAAAAGGCTTGAAACAAGCAAGTTAAGGGTATGTTAAAACGTCTAAGAGTTATTACCAGAACAAACTGATCTTTAATACAAGGCACATCAACACAGTAGAAAAGCATCCCACATTCTACATATTAAAGATTAATGCACTGAATCTGCTCAGCATGAGTGTGTCTCAGTAAAGAAGCAGAATTTGAAGCATCCTGCACTACAGCCTGTCCAGTTGTGCCCAGTGTTCTCTTTCTGGATAAATACATCTAAAATAATGTAATGTATGGCACAGAAAGCTAATGGGAAATTAAACTGTAATGGTGAAAATCAAACACAATTTAGCAATGAATTATAATATTAAAGCAAATAATCTATTGAGCAACGAAACTGTTAGTTTGAGAATGAGATTTATTTAAAAAGTGACTTTTCCTGAGAATCAAAAGGTTCTATTACTCTTTATTGGCCATATTTGGTTCTATCTTCCCAATTTATTGCCAGGTACATTTTGTACTGCTAGACAGATGCTCTTCATATTGTTATAATTCCTACTCTGTGTGGCACCCAGACCCACTAGAAGAGTGGATAATGACATCAGTCGGCATTGGAGACTGATTTGACTACACATTTGCCATATTTGAGCTTCATACTCCAGCCAACACCCTCATGACCTCACACAGTCATTCATCATATGAAAGACACCATTGGTGCTGTTTATAGAGATACTTGCAGATTGTAGGTAACCACATTGTAGAACATCTCCACTTGGTCAGCACACATGACCCTGAGGTTCCACTGAATTGTCACTTTTTAAGTCTCAAACTCACTCCCGCTCTGACCTTTCTGTCCTCTGTGGCCTGCAAGGTTGCAAAGAAAATCAAATGAAAGTTTGAGGTACAGCTCAATTTGGCACATTGCAACTTTCTGGACAGTGTTTCAACAGAATCAGATAAACAGTCACCACTGTCATTTACACCTCTTCATAGCCACCTTGTAACATCATCCATTTAATCCCTTTTGTCAAAAAGGCAATCACAGGTGCTTTCCCGTTTCTTTTCTCTCTTCTCCCTTCTTGTCTCTCTTTACCCTTACCATCTATTTAATACTTGTTCCGTTTTCCAGTTCTGATGATAGTTCGCTGACCTGAAATGTTATCTCTGCTTCTCAGTCTACAGATGCTA
This sequence comes from Pristis pectinata, assembly GCF_009764475.1. Taxonomy (NCBI): domain Eukaryota; kingdom Metazoa; phylum Chordata; class Chondrichthyes; order Rhinopristiformes; family Pristidae; genus Pristis; species Pristis pectinata. The sequence continues at coordinate 19,636,680 of NC_067425.1, read as the reverse complement.
CCTGAAGAGTTGAGTATTATTTTTTACTTGAAGCTCAGGCTTTGAGTGATTCCTCCAATTTGTGACAAAAATTCTACAAGGATTTTTGCTTTCTAGAATTGCTTAAATCATTGTGTGTACTGGATGCTGGAGACTTTGTCAATTCCACACTAACCTATTGCTCCCAGATACAAATTCCTTAAGAGATAATCTCTTCAGAGTGTAGCATGTCAGGTAGAATGAGTAATTGGTACTTAGAGCACAAAAAAAATGCAAGGAGTGGGAGGAGAAGGAAGAAGAGAGAACCTTACACAATATACAGGAGCTTGAAAGCCCAGACGTCTAGACTTAAGAACAGCTTCTTCCGCACTGCTGTCAGACTTCTAAACCAATCACCCCTTTCACACCCATTCCCCAGTGGTGTTGCCACATTCTTGTCCTCTTAATTCTACCTCTCTTGATTATCGTACTCTTATCACCTCAGCATTTCTTTCTGCACTACTTCAGATTGCACTACAGCTTTGCACCATTCTGCTATGTTGCACTCATCGTATATATTGTTACCATGTATACAGTTTACTCTGTGAGCGCCATGTAAGCAAGGAATTTCATTGCACCATGGTGTATATGACAATAAACTAAACTGAATCTGAATCTGAACCTGAATCTTTTCCTTGCTTGGAGTATTTTTCTTGCAGACCTTTGCCCCTCTCAAAATGGCCACTCTGCTTGACCATGGCTTCTTTTTATTGGCTGCTGTTCGTTAGCCAATCAACTATCAGTAATTTGCAAATTCGTCTCTTATAGCCTCCTGCAAGATGAAACTCAAAAGCATAAGCACAGAGACTCATCTCTTTTCAAAGCTCCCACTCCAAATGTCACTCCAAGTCCCGACTCTGCAAGGTGAAACCAACAGGCAGAGTAGTAGCAGGAAGGTAGTGCAGGAGTCCCCTGCAGTCATCTCCCTCCAAAACAGATAGACTGCTTTGGATACTGTTGGGGGAGATGGCTCATCAGGGGAAGGCAGCAGTAGCCAGGATCATGGCACCGTGAGTGGCTCTGCTGCACAGGAGGGCAGGAAAAAGAGTGGCAGAGCAAGCAGCCATGACCATATAACTCTTCCCTTCCACCAATGTTTATGATGATAAAATTATATTGTCCCCTCCTGTCAGAAATTACAGACTGCTTGAAAATCCTTCTCTTTTAAAAACACTGTATCTGCAGAGTATAAAGCCAATCTTAGTTATTCTGCACAAATATGAATAATGATTATAATCCATTAACAGTCTGTCTTCCAGCAAAAAGCTTAGAATTTTAATACGTATCAGCTAGATTCTGTCAAAGAATGGCAAAACTTGTAGCTTAATGTATGTATTCCACATACTTTGAACATTAAGATACATACCTGCTTCAGTATGCATGGTGAAAGCCAAATACTGCTTCAACGAGAACCTTAGCTCAAAAGCAAGCAAATAAATTTAACTATCATCAGCACCACTTGTTCAATTCTTAAATACTGGGTTCCTTACCAAGATGGGTGTTCAGTTTTTCTAGCTTACTATGGTTACATAGAGCAGTTAGCAATGTGTTAAACGTGGAGCAGACAGGAATGAATTATCTATTTTTATTGATTTTATATTCTACTGTGTACTTTAACAAAGCTTCTTTCTTGATACTGTATATCTTATATTCACTTCTGCTGTTTATTGGAAAAGGGAGTACTTTTGCTATGTTATAAGTTCATCCATTTGATGCTTTCTGTATGTTACCACTAACATTAATGAGTAAGCTTTAAAGCATAAATAAGAAAGAAAATGCTGGAAACAACAGGTCAAGCAGCTTCTGTGGAAGGAGAAACAGTTAACATTTCAGGTCCAGGACCCTTTGTCAGAACTGGGAAAGAGAGAAAACAAGTTAGGTATCAGTGAGATAGAAGGTAGGGGAGGGATGCAGAGAACAAAAGGAATATCTTTGATAGGGTGAGACCAAATGGGGGGCAGTTATAAGCAAATTATTTCTTTATCTGTGGAATGTGTTATAAATGCTGAGGCTGTGGTACATGCACAGCAGGTCAGTCCTCGACAATAGAATAAGAAAAACTGAGCCAAAATAATGAAAGGCAGAAAATGGCCAGTTCTGATACAGACAGAATGAAAGAATAAGTTACCAAAAGTTGGACCTTAAACATTAACTGTTTTTCTTTCTACTGATGTTGCCTGACCAGCTGAGGTTTCCAGCATTTTTTGTTTTATTTCAGATTTTCAGCATCTACAGTTTTTTGATTTTCAAACTTAAAACAGAGCTGACAATATATATAAACACGCTAAATAAGATTTATGAACTGTTAATATAGTGTTTAGAAATATTTTAGCAGCTAAAGCTATGGGTAGCAAGTTATGGCTGTGCATCCATATCCTGAATAAGTCTTTGACTGAAAGGTTTGGGAAAGGATACTGTTTTCCTTATTATTTATTCTAGCTTTCAAGTCTCTCCCAGAAGTGATGTTTACCTTTCTTTGTTGCCTAGGATACTTCTATGAGGACATGCTTCCCCTTTCAATAAGTAGGATATCCATTCTTAATATCTTCAAGCCATTAAAATATATTAGAAGCTCACCAACTAGAAAATTAAATAGAGATCATTTCTGAGCAAGACGTGTTCAAGGTATGCCTTCAATGACCTTGCTCAAGTGCTATGTTAGATTTGTAAAGAATATGTGTAACATCATGAGATTTATAAACTTGAGCTGTCAAAAGTTAGGTCTGTTTGAGTTTTTATAAAATGTAAACTTTTTTAAAAATGGACTTTCCACAGAAAGAGGAAGTTTTCTATTTATATGACACCTTTCACTTTCCTTTCAGAACATTCCAAATTCATCTATAGTCAATGAAATACTTTTGAGGTGTAATCAGTCTTGTAGGAAACTTGGCAGCCAATTTTCACACAGCAAGCTCCCATAAACAGCAATGGGAAATTGACGAGGCCATCTGTTTTAGGAATGTTAATTGAGGATTGAGTATTGGTCAAGATACTTGTCAATACAGTGCTTTGAAAATGTAGCTGGAATTTGAGTTTGACATCTCGTCCAAAATGCAGCAACTATAACAGTACAGCACTCTCTCAGAGTTCCATGGGTGAGTATCTCTGGAGTAGGTCAGTTTTTGAAGAGAGTGAGCTACCAACTAAGCCATGTATGATATAGTAAGATTCAGACAACTTAATGAAAACATATTTCTTCTTGAGACCACATTCTAGAAAGGTTCTGTGTGCTCCTTAATACATTTCTTGTTATAATACTTTCTGGTTCTGGCTATGAAGGAAATTTTTATCTTTTGATATGATTATAATCTTGTCAATTTTAATTAAATCTTCTGAGAAGCTGCTTAATTCTTTTTGTTAAAAATCAATGGCAGTTTCCTTAAATAGATGAAAAATCAAAGAGCTTCACAAAGTGGGCTGATTTGCTGCAATATTCAATGTATGCTTCTATTACAATTTATGTGGCCTTTGTCACCATTACAGAAGTCTCTAGCTACATTCTGTTGTTGCCAAGCAGCGGATTAAAAAATACAGTCTTACTCCTCAATGTAGGTTTAGTATTTCTACATAAGCATCTCCATAGGCAACTGTGACAGCAGGAGACAATGAAATAGGATAAAGTGCAAAGTGCTTATAGCAATTCCTTTCAATCAAATTTGTGTCTCTACGTGCAATCCTACTCCTGAGTGAATTGCAGTTTTGTTTAAAAAGACCATACTCATTGGTTTGTATTGACAGCTATCCCTTACCATATTTTTCTTCTAGCTTTGTATATCAGTTCATCAAAATGCCATTCGTCATTTCTCATGATATGTCTTTGTCTAGTAGAATATTAATTTCCATGGCTGTTTGCATGAAAAGCTAAGCCACACACCCATCAGAAATGGTGATCATCAGTTTATAAAGTGAATCAGTTGAACATATGATCCAAGACCAGCGAGGAGAAAGCATGATTAGGCTTTCTCTTTAAAAGTATTAGGAGGAGAATCTGCCCAGAAGCCTTGGGGAAATTGCATGACTGCCTATTTTTATCTGTGTATGTTATTTTTCCCAGGGTTCTGCAAATTCTCTGCTCAAGTGTTTCAAAAGAACCAGAAAGGAAGTTCAAGGGAAGAGCATCATTGTCTGTAAGTTTTTGGTTTTGGTGACTAACCCTTTAAATCCCATCATTAGAAAAGGACTTTAAGCAATGTATTTGTATCCAGGCACTTTCCCCAAACTTAATCTGGAATGCACGACAATGCTCAACTTTGAATCAGACTTTGAACCCAGCTTTTGCCTGCATCTCACAAAAAATTACTGAAGTACAGGCATAAATTGGGAATAATTAAATGTAAGCACTGTTTTGTAATTGGCTTAATTTACAGGTGAGTATAGCTTCTACTTAAATTTGAGTGGTTTGTTGTGCAAAATTAAAGAAAACTCAAACCGCACTCTATTAGTACCCAGCTTAATGTGCAGTCAGCTGGACACTAGTAAAGACGTAAATGTTTGTTTCCTAGACAGCTATTGCAGAAACCCAGACTTCACAGGAAGGAATAATGGTGAAACTGTTAGAACTGACCTTTGTTAATGAATAAATCAAATCGCATATTCTGGTCGTTTGACATACAAGTGTGGAACCTTTTAAAGTTGTGTCTATTTTGCTCTGTTCCCTGAATAGTATTGGAATGGCTTCACCTAAAACTGAGACTTAGGACTCTCCAACAAATCCCTGCAAGATCAAGGTTTTCTTCTGCATGCATAGCTAATAACAGCAGGATATGAACTGGTCTCAGAATAATTAGATCCATGCAGTTCCCTGAGCCACAACTAAGTACACCGACAGAATATTGAAGGCTGTGCCAGCAACAACAAACTGGAGGGAGACAGGTATAGTTACATTCTCACAACTCACTAACCCCAATGCACCCACCCCCACCCCCCCATCAACTGCTCCACCCCAGAGAAAAGAGGACTAACCATTATCACAGTAGCAGTCACTGCATCTGTGGCCGTCAGTGCCACAAAGATCATTAATGATATGCTGATACTTGACCCTCCTCACATCCTACTTGTCCCTCATCCTACACACTCTCTATTTACAAGCTGCAGATAAAGTGAGCATTTAACTTTCAACCCAAATCTACCCCATCTCCCCTCACTATACCCTTGTCCCTTCCTTCTATCATATTATCAAGAACTCCACCTGGCCAGGCAGCTGTTCAGCAGCAAGGAAGTGAAGTAGTTACACTGTCACTCAATTTGATACTCGCAGCCACCAGCTCAGATACTGGCATTTTCAATACTTCAGTGGTTGGAGTAGAAGAGGGAACTACATTTGGCTCATTACCAGGCATGAGAAGCATGACCCCAGCGCAAGGGGAAAAATTAGCCCAGGTGCCACCAACACTCTGCAGGTTGAAGTTGCAAATAGGTTCTGCTGCAGAGGTTTTGGTGGGGCAGCCAACAGAAGAAGGACGATGGGTTTACACAATGATAAGTTTTTGATCTTTGACAAAAAGCCTACATGCAAAATTAAGAAGCACAGGCAGTGAGGGGATGGGTGGTGGTGAGGGGGGAAGGCGGTGGTGTTCACTGACAGTTTGAAGGCTTTGAAAAGCCTTTGCATCACTTCTGGAGCCAACCATCTGGTGGTTGTGGTGTCAGTTTCCACTGCTGCACAAGTGGACACCATCCAAGTCCAAGTGTTTCAGTGAAAGCTCAGACTGCTCTCATGCAAGGTCAGTTTGCTGCCATGAAAGCTCAAGCGGCTGCTATCATGGCTCTGAATACTGATATTCAATGTGGCTCTGGGGATGTGATGCTACTGCAGCAATCTAACCTCCACTGTGTGACTGGGATTGCAAGAGTGCAACTCAGGGGATTGTCAGTTGTTTCTTTGAGCGTAAACCCGCTTTACTCTCAAGAGGATGGCATTTGTGATCTCAACACTGCTATTCTGTCAGTGCCTTCGCTGTTGCCTATCATGCAGACTGCTGGTGCTCATGGGGAGAGGGTGGAGACTGAAAGACCAGCCTTCTATGCCTGGAGCTGCTCTACCATCCTCCAAGGGCAACCTCTTCCATTGTAAGTCAGCAGCTTTCTACTGGCCATTCTGCAGTCACTGGGTGTACACTGGAATGGGTAAAGCAATGCAAAAGAGTGGAACCAAAGGAATATTTATGAATGATTACTTAATATTTATATGGTGTTTGTTTGCCATGGTAGAAAATATAAATGTAGTTTGGCATTGCCTTTTATCATGTACAGTGATCAATTGGATACTATGGTGGATAGTGAGAAAATAAAGGAATTATTGTAGAAAAGGAAATTGGGATTGCAATAGTCAATGGTGCAGTCATACCTACTGGTAATGAACCTACTCTTTAAGTGAATGAGCAACAAATCTACAATAAGTGATGATCTCACTGACTCATACAGACAGCTGGGTAGAGGTCTCTCCTGCAGCAGGATCATACATCCAGTCTTAACACCATGGTGGCACATCATTTGTCCAGTCGGTAGCACCAGATTCAAATCAGTGTTGCACACTGATTGACATCATGACATCTACATATTCAGGGTTTGTGATCATCAGATGTGCTAGTGTCTCTCTCAATAAGCTAAATAAATGCAAAAGTGCATTTGCATATTGGGCATCATATTAGAAATAATTATATAACCATAACCCCCAAACAAAGGCCACTGAAGAACTGAATTTCCTATCCAGTGCATCTGAGAATGCTGTTTTATATTATATGGTCTGATCTTGTATGATCATCACATATATAGTCAAGGTCAATACATCTTCAGGTGCCATTTCCCACTAACTGTACTTCAAACATTAGGCACAGCTCAATTCACCGTACCCCTATCTCTCACATACCAAAACTCTATCAAACCACATTTCTAGCTGACATTCACATGCTCTGATGCACCCTCACACACTTAACATAGCTGCAAACTTTACTTACACATCTCACATCTTATATACATTGCCAGTAAATCAACTATAAAAGGCACACCATAAAAATGTATGCAGCCACGGAGAAGCTCCTAATCCTGTAAAACCATAGTTACTTCCCCTCTAGCAAGTAGGATAAAAGATGTTTAGTTCTCCAGAAATAAAGGAAGAAAAGTAACTAGCTTTCTGAAGATGCAATGAATCAATGATCTCACTTATATAATAATGAATGTCAAACTTCAGGTGTTTCCATTTCCAGCTTTGAAGGAAACTGATGTATTTTTGCCATTTTTGCCCTGTGTAAGGTTGGTTGGAGTATATAGCAGATTTCAGTGATAGCATGCTTACTTAAGCACAGAATCTCACCTACTGTTTCAGTCAAAGTCAAAGTCATGCTGGTTGTCTAAGTATGGGTTTGGTGAATACTGGGCTTCAGTGAGGAGGGTGAGCAACACTAAGATAAAGTAGGTTCTTATTCTTCTTTTGTCTCTTTATTTTTCCCTCAAAGCTTTTAGTCATGGCAGGTGAGCTCAGACCCATGTCTTTGCTCCTCCTGCGCAATATGGGAACTCAGGGAGGCTGCCAGTGCCCCTGATGACTACGTGTACAGGAAGTGCGTCCAGCTGCAGCTCCTGACATACTGCACGATGGCACTGAAGCTGCGCATGGAGTCACTTTGGAGCATCCACGATGCTGAGAATGTTGTGGATAGCACATTTAGTGAGTTGGTCACACTGCACTTTAAGGGCCTAGGGAAGGATAGGGAATGGGTGACCAATAGGCAAAGCAGTAGCAGGAAGGTAGTGCAGGAGTCCCCTGTGGTCATCTCCCTCCAATACAGATATACTGCTTTGGATACTGTTGGGGGAGATGGCACATCAGGGGAATGCAGCTGTAGCCAGGATCATGGCACTGTGAGTGGCTCTGCTGCACAGGAGGACAGGAAAAAGAGTGGCAGATCTGTAGTGGTAGGGGATTCCATGGTAAGGGGAATAGATAGGAGCTTCTGTGGCCGCAAACGGAACTCCCAGTTGGTGTGTTGCCTCCTGGATGCAAGGGTCAGGGATGTCTCAGAGTGGCTGCAGGGTATTCTGGAAGGGGAGGGTGAACAGCCAGTGGTTGTGGTGCATGTAGTTACTAAGGATATAGGAAAAAAGCGGGATGAGGTCCTATGAGCCGAATTTAGGGAGCTAGGAGCTAGATTAAAAAGTAGGACCTCAAAGGCAATAATCTCAGGATTACTACCTGTGCCATGTGCTAGTCAGAGTAGGAACAGCAGCATAGTTAGGATGAATATGTGGATTGAGCAGTGGTGCAGGAGGGAGGGTTTTAGATTCCTGAGGCATTGGAACTGGTTCTGGGGGAGGTGGGACCAGTACAAACTGGATGGTCTACATGTGGGCAGGACTGGGATCAATGTCCAAGGGGGATTGTTTGCTGGTGCTGTTGGGGAGGGTTTAAACTAATATGGCAGGGGGATGGGAATCCATGCAGAAAGACAAAGGGAAGCAAAGCAGAGACCAAAGCAAAAGCTAGAAAAGAGAAAAGTAAGAGTGGAGTATAGAAAAGTCGAATGCAAAAGACACAAAGGTTACTAGGTTCTAAAAGGACAATGAGTGTAAGGGCACTTTATGTGAATGCCCGTAGTATTTGAAACTAGGTCAATGAACTTGTGGCACAAATCAGTATGAAAGGGTATGATTTAGTGGCTATTACAGAAACATGGTTGCAGGGTGGAGATGATTGGGAATTAAATATCCAAGGGTATCAGGTAATACGGAAGGATAGGCAGGAAGGTAAGGGAGGTGGGATAGCACTCTTAATTGAGAATGAGTTCAGGGCGATAGTGAGAGACGATACAAGATCTAAGGAGCAGAATATTAAATCCATCTGGGTAGAGATTAAGTATAGTAAAGGGAAAAAACCACTGGTGGGAGTTGTCTGTAGGCCACTGAATAATAACATTACAGTGGCACAGGCAATAAAGCAAGAAATATTTGATCCATGTAATAATGGAACAGTAGTTGTCATGGGGGACTTGAAATTCCATATAGTTTGGGTGAATCAAGTTGGTTGAGGCAGTCTTGAGGTGGACTTCATAGAATGCATCCATGATAGCTTTCTTGAACAGCATGTTAGTGAACCTACCAGGGAAAATGATATCTTAGATCTGGTCCTGTGAAATGAAACGGGTAAAATTAACGATCTTGTAGTTAGGGATCCTCTCAGAAAGATTGACCATACTATGGTTGAATTTCTCATATAAATGGAGGGTGCAATAGTTTGATCTAAAACCAGTGTATTGTACCTAAACAAAGGACACTACAACAGGATGAGGAAGGAGTTGGCTAGTGTAGACTGGGAACACAGGCTATGTGGTGGGACAGTTGAGGACTTCCAAAGAGATTTTTCATGGTACTCAACAAAAGTATATTCCAATCAAAAGCAAGGACAGTAAGGGTGGGGAGAGCCAGCCTTGGATAACTAAAGAAATAAAAGTGTCGCTAAGAGTAGTGGGAAACTGGAATATTGGGAAAACTTTAAAAAGCAACAAAGAACCACTAAGCAAGCAATAAGGAAAGGGAGGATAGATTATTAAAGTAAGTTAGCACAAAATATTAGAATAGTGAAAGTTTTTATAATTATATAAAGCAGAAAAGAGTGACTAAAGTGAACATAGGTTCCTTGGAAGATGAAAATGGGAAATTAATATTGGGTAATGTGGAAATGGCCAAAGCATTGAACAATTATTTTGTGTCAGTCTTCATAGTGTAGGGCATGTCTAACATGCCAAATAGAGATGTTATGGAGCTGAGGACCTCGATGCAATCGCTGTCACTAAAGTGGTAGTGATGAGTAAACAAATGGGCCAAAAGGTAGACAAGTCCCCTGGTCCTGATGGGATGCATCACAGGGTACTGAAAGAAATGGCAGAGGTTATAGTAGACGCACTTGTGATAATCTATCAAAATTCTCTGGACTCTGGGCAGATCCTGGCAGATTGGAAGACAGAGAATGTCACACCACTGTTTAAAAAAGGATGTAGGAAAAACGCAGGTAACTATAGGCCAGTTAACTTAATGTCTGTAGTCAGGAAAAATGCTTGAAGCTATCATTAAGGAAGAAATAGCAAGACATCTGGATAGAAATGGTTCCATCAGGCAGACACATCATGGATTCAGGAAGGGCAGATCCTGTTTGACAAACTTACTGGAGTTCTTTAATGATATAATGAGTGCAGTGGATAGAGGGGAACAGGTAGATGTTGTATACTTGGATTTCCAGAAGGCATCCGATAAGGTGCTGCATAAAAGATTTATGGATAAGGATGCGTGGAGTTGGGGGTAATGTATTAGCATGGATAGAGGATTGGTTAACCAATAGAAAGGCAGAGAGTTGGGATAAATGGGTGTTTCCCTAGTTGGCAATCAGTGGTGAGTGGGTGCCGCAGGAGTCGGTGCTGGGCCCGCAACTGCTCATGACATACATTCTTGATTTGTAAGAGGGAACTGAGTGTAGAGTATTTAAATTTGCTGATGACACTAAATTGAGTGAATAACCAAATTGTGCAGAGGATGTGGAGAGTCTGCAGAGATATATAGATAGGTTAAGTGAGTGGGCAAGGGTCTGGCAGATGGAGTACAATGTTGGTAAATGTGAGGTAATTCACTTTGGAAGGAAAAATAGAAGATCAGATTATTATTTAAATGGTGAAAGATTGCAGCATGCTGTTGTGCAGCAGGACTTGGGAGTGGTTGCATATGAATTGCAAAAGGTTACTTTGCAGGTGCAACAGGATATCAAGAAGGCAAATGGAATGTTGGCCTTCACTGCTGGAGGGATTGAATTTAAGAGCAGGGAGGTTATGCTGCAAATGTACAGGGTACTGGTGAGGCCACACCTGGAGTAGTGCGTGCAGTTCTGGTCTCCTTACTTGAGGAAAGATTTACTGGCTTTGGAGGCATTGCAGAGGAGGTTCACCAGGTTGATTCCGGAGATGAGGGGGTTAGCCTATGAGGAGAGATTGAGTTATCTGGGACTATACTCACTGGAATTCAGAAGAATGAGAGGGGATCTTATGGAAACATATAAAATTATGAAAGGGATAGACAAGATAGAGGCAGGAAGGTTGTTTCCACTGGTAGGTGAGACTAGAATTAGGGGACATGGCCCTAAGATACAGGGGAGTAGATTTTGGACAGATGAGGAGAAATTGCCTTTCCCAGAGAGTAGTGAATCTGTGGAATTCTCTGCCCAGGGAAATAGTGGAGGCTGCCTCATTAAATATATTCAAGACTCAGATAGATTTTTGCATAGTAGGGGAATTAAGGGTTATGGGGAAAAGGCAGGTAGGGGGATCTGAGTCCATGGACAGATCAGCCATGATCTTATTGAATGGCAGAGCAGGCTTGACAGGCCAGGAGGCCTACTCCTGCTCCTATTTCTCATGTTCTTGCAAGGATCCAAATCTTCAGTGTCATTGAAATTCAACTATAAAGTATTATAGTCATTGCTTTACTGTGATGTCTCATTAGCCACTTCAGAAGTGGCATGGAAGCAAATTATCCTTGATCCTGAGGGGCTGCCTAAGAAGTAGTGGAGATGAGTGGAAAAATATGTTTAAAGTGACTATTAACAGTGTTCCTAGTGCACAAAACATCTCTTGACAAAAAATTCAACTACCTTCTAATAATGAATTGAACCAAGGAATTGTTCAGGCAAGTGTTTAACAAGTAAGTATAGGAAAACCAAGATGTATGATAACGAGTTTAGAGAATCTAAGTGTGAACACCACTCCCATGTTTACTCGCCAAGGTGAACATAAAAGATCCGATGGCACTGGATCACAGAACGGCAAGGTGGTTCTGGTTGATATTTATCTCTCAGCCAACACCTAAATACAGATTATCTGGTCATAATACATTTTGTGGAGGCTTGGAGTGTGTAAATTACTGCCGATATTACAAAAGAAACTATGAGTCAGATTATCTGATTGGACATCTGTCCATGATTCCCCAGTGGTCTGTGGCCACATTGATGAGAATGCCAAACCCTCAGCTGAGTTCAGCAGGCTGACCTCATGGCATTGACCATGCCACTCAGGTCTCATAGGTGTGTGTTAAGTGACCAGTCTTCGTGCACTGAAGATGTCACTTCCTTCATTTCCTAGTGATTGGTATGGTAACCCCTGCTGAGATCTCTAAGCTCTGTTCTTTTAGGGGTTGTTTGTGGCCTCGTATCTAACTGAACAATCCAAAACAAGGACACAGGTAAGAAATGTTTCAACACTAATCATTTGGGAGGAAGTAGCAGCTTGAAAAAATTTAAAAATAATTTTCAAAAATTGTCAAAAATCAGGACAGATTCTGTTATCATTTAGCTGTTTGTCCCAGCTATCTTCACCTCATGTGCTGCTGGTTTTAGCAAACAATGACATGGTCAATATTCATGAAATTCACTCAATTGCACCCCCATGCCCACCCCAGGAGCCAGAGAACCTAGGAAAGGCAGCACTGATGTTGGCTCACTTATCCCTCCAGTGACTTTGGAGAATTTTGCAGATAGTGTTGGTGGTATTTTTCTTGTGTTTTGAAATGCCTGTTGTAGGTACCTCGTGTATCAGTATCATATGGAAGGGCAGGGATCTCTGCTGTCGAGTAGACCATAAGTCTGTAGCCAGATCTAAGGTCTTGCTCTTCAAAAGCCCTTTTCTTCAATCAACCAAAGGCAACGAAGGCAGTGGTAACTTTCATTATCAATGTCTGCCTTCAGCAAGAGGTACCTCCCAAGATGTGGGATGTGGTCCACAGTTCCAGATCTCACTGTGAATCTTTATTGTTGGAGAGTAGTGTGGTGCAGTAGGAGCCCGTTGATGCAGAATCTTTGTCTTTCAGATGCAAGGCTCATCTTTTCTACACTTCAGCAAAAGCATTGATGTGTTGGAGTTCCAATTCTGAGTGGGCACAAATGTAAGAGTCACCAGCATACTGCATCTCAGCCTCTGGGTAACCTTGGTTCTGAAATGTAGTCACCACAGGTTGGACAGCTTCCTATTAAATCTGATTATTATCTCCAGTCCTGGTGGAAGCTTGTTGATGTGAGAAGTTAATCGTGGCATGCAAAATTCAAAATGTGTTGGGCATTGACGCAGCCTTGTTTGATATAGGTTTTTGCTGAGAATGGTTTGCATGCAGCTATGGAACAAGCTTAAGATGGAGATGGATTTCTGTGGGCAGCTGAATTTGAGGAGTCCCTCCTGAATGATAAAGTCACAGGATTTGGTGAGGTCTTAACAGGGGATGAATTGTAGCTGCTGCTGCTCCCTGCACTTTTCCTGGAGTTGCTGCTCTACTTTTGCTCAAGGGGAAAGAAACAGAAGGCAAATGGAGAAAGTGCAGGAGACTCATCAACTAACCAACAACCGTGATATATGCTGTAAAAGCCACCACAGCTTTAACACCTATGCCCCCATGCCACTGATCCAGGATTAAACTCATCTGAGACAGATGTCAACACCCCCTGGAATGAATACTTTGAAGACCTCATCAAATGTGACTCTGCCCTTGAAGTGAGCTGACTTGATTCCATCCCATTGTAGCCCAAGTCCTGACTGACAAGAAGTTGAGATATCCCAAACCAAAAATATTAAGGCCTTAGGAGCAGATAGTATCCCTACTGAAATCCTAAATCGTAGAGTCACCAGCATACTGCAGCTCAGCCTCTGGGTAACCTTGGTTCTGAAATGTAGTCACCACAGGTTGGACAGCTTCCCATTAATTCTGATTATTACCTCCAGTCCTGGTGGAAGCTTGTTGACGTGAGAAGTTAATTGTGGCATGCAAAATTCACATGCTTCAGTCACAGATCTATAGATTCATTGCCCACTTCTTGGAAAGGGAGAATATTACAGGGGACCTCAGATGTTGTAATCATGGCCATCTTCAAGAAAGGAGATAATTCCAATGGTGGTAATTATAGAAGAGTATCCACTACCATTCTACTACCATTTACATAATATTCTTACCAAAGTGGATAACTCCACATTTTTCCAGATTATACTACATCTACCGTGTATTTGCCCACTGACTCAACTTGTCTAAATTGCCTTGATGCCTCTTTGCATCCTTCTTACAACTCTCAATCCCTCCTAGCTTCATGTTGCTGTCAATCTTAGAAGTAGTCAATTTGGTTCATTTGTCCAAATTATTGATGTATATTGTGAATAGTTAGGGCCCAAGCACTGACCCCTGCATTACTCCAATAGTCACTGCCTGTCATTCTGATAGAGATCTATTTGTTCATATTTTCTGTTCCCTCTGTGAAACAATTTTTAATCCAGCCAGTTTAATAACCCCAACCCTAAGCGTTTTAATTTTGTACACTAACCTCTTTTGTGGGACTTTGACAAAGATCTTCTGAATACACCACATCCACTGCTTCTCCCTTATCTACTCCACCTGTTATATCTTCAAAAAAACTCCAGTAGGTTTGTCAGACACAATTTCCCTTTCATAATCTATGTTGATTTTGTCTAATCCTGTTACTGTCCTGTTATCATATCCTTTACAATAGACTTCAGCAGTTTTCCTACTACTGATGTTAGGTTAACCAGTCAGTAGTTCCCTGCTTTTGCTTTCCCTCCTGTTTTAAATAGTGGAGTTATGTTTGCTACCATCCAATATACAGGAACTGTTACATAATCCATGGAAGATGACAACCAATGCATCCACTATTTCCATGGTTACTCCTTTTAGTACTCTGGGATTCAGATTATCAGGTCCTGTGTATTTATTGACTTTAAGTCCCATTGATTTTTCCAGCACTTTTTTCACTAATACTAATCTCCTTTTCTTCTCATTTCTGGGAAGTTACTACTGTACTTGAGAAAATCTTTTGTGAAGACACAACCAAAATACTTGTTTAATTAGTCTGGCTATTGAGCTTGTTACCATAGAGAAATCTCTGGGCCAGAGAGAGCAATGTAGCCAAACAAAGAGGTAGAGACAACAGCTTCCATCACATCCAAGAAGAGAAGACAAGAGAGCATAGGATCTTGGCGGTCTGACAACACATGAAGCAGATGCTGACAGTGCCCGGCATTGCTCTGCACTCACTGTGCTGGCCTGGGTGTAGCCCTGAATCCCACATCTCAGCACTGAGCAGCTGCACCACTTGCCCCAGCTCACCCAGCATTAGCCCTCAGTGGCAGCCTCTCCACTGTGGGACAACTCATTGCTGCATTTGTGCCAACTTCCTAGCTCAGCAGTGGGAAGGCTGGTAGAGGGCAGGAGTTTATGCCAGATTCCTAACACAGCAGTGCTGTCAGTTATGCATCTCTCTATTTTTAATGCTGTAACAATTCCTTTTAGTGGTGTTTCCATTAACTCTCTCATTCCTGAAATGAATCCTGGGTGCTATGCAATGTACCAAAACTTTTCCCTAACTCCTTTTGTTAATCATGGTTGGAGAGCAAAACAACTAATTTTCAATGTACTTTGTGTTCTTATCCAATCGTTCTTGTGCTGTCTGCAATGGCTTGAACAGCCAGCACTGAGCTAGTGACTCTCCTGTTCCTGGCCTTCTTACATGTTTACTTTGGTCAAGTGTCCAGTAGGCTTTGCCAGGTTAGTTTCACAGCCTTTAAACATTGTACAATATATTTTTAAACTGTAGCTTATACAGTAGATTTATATAACTGCAACTCATACAATGAGTGATTCTACACAGTCAACTCATTGTACGCAAACATGATTAACATTAAATAAGAATACTAGAGGCTGGTGCTTATGGTTGGTATATTTCTAACTTTCTAACTATTTCCCACTAACTTACACCAAAGAGCTAGATGTTACACTAATACACATGTTTCCAAATCAATGGTCCAAGTGGCACAGGGGCACAGCTGGTCGTGCTGTTGCCACAGAGCTCCAGTGACCCAGGATCAATCCTGATCTTGGGTGCTGTCTGAGTTTTTAACATTCTGCCTGTAACTGTATGGGTTTTTCCCAGGTACGCCAGTTTCCTCTCACATCCCAAGATGTACAGTTTGTTAGGCTAATTGGCTGTTGTAAGTTGCCATTGGTGTGTAGGTGACTGTTAGAATCTGGGTAAGAGTTGATGGGAATGTGGGGAGAGCAAGTTACAGGAAAAATTAGTGGGAATGGGATTGGTCTATAAGTGACTGGGAAAAAGACTGTAATCATCCACTTTAACTATGCCCCTCATGGTTTTATAAACCTCTATGATCAGGGATGCTCTGATCCTGTATTTGTCTTAACCAATTTCCATAATCTTTGGTCATGCACCTCACTCCCTCCCCAGCTCAGCTTTCAAAGCAGAAGCCCCTCCAATTTTGAGGAAAGGTCCCTGACCCGAAATGTTACCCAGTTTCTCAATGCACAGATGCTGCTTGACTGTCTGAATTCTTTCAGCACTCCTGCTTCTATTACAATTTCTAGGCTGGCATTCCTACCTCTTAAAAAAAAATCAAGAGCTAATGAAAGATTTATTATTGCAGAAAGATCGAACAACGAAGTGCAGAAAGAGGCTATTCAGCCCATTGCATTCATGTCAATTCTTTAAAAGGACAGTCTATTAGTCCCAAGAGCTCTTTCCTCCTCATATTCAAAACATTTTCTCATGCATTTATCCAATTTCCTATTGAATGTTACTACTTAACCACCTTCTAACTTCACACAGTGCATTACATTTCATAGCAACTTTCTGCATAATTATTTTACCTTACATCACCTCTGATTCCTCCAATTACCTCCAATTACACTGGGATGAACTGTGTCCATCAACTGCACTCCCCCCTTGCAATTTTCCCATAACTGCACTTACCGTGAAGAGAAGTAAGTTGCAAATGGTGACCAGACCTCTTTGTGAACTCTTTGATAGCTCATTATTGTCAAGTTCTTTGAACTATTCTTAAATGTTTGAAATAAATGCTAGGGCACCAGACAGTATTGAAGAACAGAAGGACCTTGTGTACAAGTCCAAGGAGATATAACACAGGCAGATAAGTTGGTTAAGAGGGCATGCAGAATACTTGCCTTCATTACCCAGGGCACAGAATATAGAAATAGTGAGGTTATGTTCAGCAGGAGTACACGTGCACTTCAGGTGCCCATACATTAGGAAAACATAACTTCACTGAAGACAGTTCAGAGGATATTCATGAGGGTGTTTGCTGAGATAGAGTATTTCAATTATGAGGAGAGACTGGATAGTCTGGGTTTGTTTTCCTTGGAGCAGAGAAAGCAAAATGATACCCTGATTGAGATGTACAAAGTTGTGATAGGGTAGATAGCAAGAAACTTACCATATTTTCAGGACACGTGTTATATATTCCAGCAAGTTTAACTGAATCTGGACTTTTACCCAATTTTCAAATACAAAGACTTGTACATAAAGTTAATGCAACACATCTGTTTATTCATGGCCTTCCCTAGTATTCCTAATAACCCATCCTTTATAATATTCCAGAAATTTCATCCATGTGGACAAAATTCTGGCAAAATTCTGACAGGGATAGAATTCCATCCATTTTGCAGAAAAGGGAGAATTCTGACTAGGTTTTGAGTAATTAGGGGTTGATGGGAGACACTTCTATCAACACCGAGCAGTAGATTTTGGTTTTGTTCTCAGCCATGTTGGGAAACTTAATCTGAAATGCAACTGATAAGCAGTGGGATGCATGTTTTCTGAGAACAAGCAAATCTGCTGGGTCCACTGTGAATCTCAGAAGTAGTCACTGCTGGGTTTGGACAAAAAAAGCTTTTCCCTCTCCTCTTTAACTCGTGTGGTTTCTTGCTTCCCTTAAAAAAAACAGCAGGAACCCATTCTGAGATTCCACTGGTAATGATGTTCACACATTTCCATTGCCCCCAGGACTCGAGATGGTGTCAGCAGCAAGTAAAAGCCACATGGTGGGGCTCCACCTCATCGCATATTTGATGATACCACTGGGGCATAGGATTTCTGGACTCAGGTCTGGCCTTGAATACTTCCTATATATCGTAAGAATATAAAAAGGGCTGGAATAACAAAAACAATGTGGCAAATTAATCCTGCACACATTGTGCACATTCTGCATGAATATCCCTTGTTGCCCAGAAGAAATCAAAATATATCTACACTATTCAATCTGGTCCTGCATCCCACCACAGATCATACTCAGCAGGACAGCAATCATTATGTTCTGTGGAGCATTTCATCATGTCAGTCAAAACACATTCTATAATTGCCAGATCTGATACCATCAGAAACAAGATTAGTGCAAGGCTGAAAAATACACATCATACAGTCTCTCAGCTACTTTTCTTTTAGCCATTTCCTCCTAACCACCAATCCTCTTGCTGCACCCTTATCCCTGCTAATGTTTATTTTTAATATTCTTAACTAGTATTAATATGACCAGCAGTTGTCAGTAAGCTATGTTATTAATATATTAAATAATTCTTATTTACATTAATACTTTCACTTGCAAACAGAAATCTGCAATAAGCTATTCACTATGCTTTTGGTCATTCCTGAAGAACTATCAGTTGATGCCAAAAGCCTGTTCCTTTTATGCCAAAAGCCTGTTCCTAATCTGATTAGATGCAAATTGTACTCCTTATCAGTTTGCAATCTCCCACAAAGCTCTTCATTTACCTGCCAAATCAATTCCCAGAAGCATGCAACACTTCAGTATTTCAACATAGAGTTAGGTAATCAATTTTTTCTCAAACAAAAGAGCAGAACATGCTGGAAGTGCTCATCAGGTCGACCAGAATCTGTGGAAAGTAAAGCAGAGTTGCCATTTCGGGCTTTATCAGAACTAGGAAAGAGAGAAAATGCTAGTTTTAAATTGCAGAGAGAGTGGGGGAGAGATGGAAAAGATAAAGGAACCATCTCTGATAGGATAAGGTCAGGGTTACTGTGGTGATGAACAGCTGATGAAGCCATCTGCTTGATAGATTAATAAACCATAGAACCATAGAACCATAGAACAATACAGCACAATACAGGCCCTGCGGCCCACCACGTTGTGCCGACCTTCAAACCACACCTAAGACTATCTAACCCCTTCCTCCATATGCTTATCTAACAATCTCTTGAACTTGACCAACGCATCAGCCTCCACCACCACCCCAGGCAGCGCATTCCATGCACCAACCACTCTCTGGGTGAAAAACCTCCCTCTGACATCTCCCTTGAACTTCCCACCCATTACCTTAAAGCCATGCCCTCTTGTATTGAGCATTGGTGCCCTGGGAAAGAGGCGCTGGCTGTCCACTCCATCTATTCCTCTTAATATTTTGTATACCTCCATCATGTCTCCCCTCATCCCCCTTCTCTCCAATGAGTAAAGCCCTAGCTACTTTAGTCTCTCCTCATAATCCATACTCCCTAATCCAGGCAGCATCCTGGTAAATCTCCTCTGCACCCTTTCCAACGCCTCCACATCCTTCCTATAATGAGGCGACCAGAACTGGACACAGTACTCTAAGTGTAGTCTAACCAGAGTTTTGTAAAGCTGCGTCATTACTTCGCGGCTCTTAAACTCAATCCCAAGATTTATGAAAGCTAACATTCCATAAGCTTTCTTAACTACCCTATCCACCTGTGAGGCAACTTTCAGTGATCTGTGGATATGAACCCCTAGATCCCTCTCCTCCTCCACCCTCCCCAGAATCCTGCCATTAACCTTGTACTCCGCCTTGGAGTTTGTCCTTCCAAAATGAAGGCAGTTAGAAAGAGAGAAAATAAACAAAAGAAAATGTAAAAGCTGTGAAATGCAGGACAGAGAGAAAAAGAAATACCTATCTTACTCTCCTGTCAGTACAGAGAGAAAAATAATATTGCAGGTTGATGACCTGAAAAGGAAACTGGCTGGTTCTGATACCTGAAATTGTTGATTTTGATATTGAGTCTGGAAGGACTTAATACATCCAGATGGAAAATGAGGTGCTGTTCCTTGCACAGAGAGCACATACATGTGGCGATTCATGGCATTAAGTGTGGATCTAAGGATTCAATGAGAACACAGTCTCAAGAAACGCTGGATAGTTTAAACAGACTTGTAGGCCTGGGTGGATGCAAATTGTAAAGGGTGGAATTTCAGTTGAAATGCACATAAAATTAGATGGAGCTGGAGACTTTTGTTAAGGAATAGAAATGACCTTTGGTCAAAACCTTGTCAAGGACAAGAGGGAAACAGAAACCATGAAGGGAGAATCTGGCAAAAGAGACAGTGAGGAGAGTTCTTCAAGATTGGCATCCAGTTATTATATATGTTGTTCTCCTTGAGTTTCCTGATCTTTTGTTAAAGCTTTTGGACAAACAATATGATAACTGATTCTAACTTGACCATTTACAATGGCTCATTGGCTTCGTTTCACAAAATTCACAATATTTGTAATAGGATGTTAGAATAGTTTTATTACTCCTGTTCCTCCGACCTTCATATCTGCCTACAGTCTGTACCAATTCTCCTGCAACAATGGTCCACCCAGCTAAATAATCTATTCTTGAACCCTAGTTGCTCCTGCAAAGGCATTCTTTTGTTTGCAATACTTGCTCTCAGCTCTTCGTTTTTAATGAAAATTGTTGTAGTATCATTAGCTTCATCTACCAGAAAATCCAGACTCTATTGAGGGTTCTTGAGATTATTAGTCTATTGCCCGTACCTCAATCACATCAATGCTGCAGCCATCATCGATTTCTCCTTCACCTGTGGGCAATAGTTCCACTCCCCTAGCTTTTCCACTTTTCCAAGCTCCTTTCTGTAGACACATTCAGTTGTCCCAAGACTCTGCTTCCTATGTCTTTACCATGAATGCCATTCATATCTGGCCTTGTGATCTGCAATGACTTCTTGTCCTCTAATAAACTGAATTCAAAATCCTTCCCCCTCGTTTTCAAGTCAGCTTGTATTAGCAGTTTCCTAAAGCTTCAGGTAGGTGTTCTCCTTCTCCTGGCTGCTACCTTCTGCAAAATCCCTCAACATCTTTGGAGACAGAATCTTGAGGAATCTCTGACTTGCACTCAGGAACCTGATGTTATTAGTTCTGTCCTTACTGGCAAAGCTTCCTCAAGAACTCCATCATGGATCAGTTCCCTTAACTCCATTATTAACACAAAACATCTGTTTTCCTTCTCATTTGTTAAATGTCTCAGAACATTTATTAAGTTAATGGTGCAAATTGTTGTTACAATGTTTAATGACCTTTAAATTCTTAAGAGGCTCCTTTGGTGTTCTGCCACAAACCGCCAAGGAACCAGTGAAGCCTTTATGAAAACAGTGCAAACAGCCAAGTAACAAAAGCACGTATGCTAGAAGTAACAAAAACACATATGGGAGTTCTAGCAACTGAGATAAGGGAGTTGGAAGGAGACCCTGTGGAATGTCAGGATATGGCAGGATATCAGAACAATCCCTGCAGAATATACATAATTTGATATGTAGCAAAGTTCAACCATTTAGGGATGTAAATTGATAGCTAAAGCTCAGACTTGAACTCAGCTTAAATCTGTAGGCCAATTGGTGGAGCTATTGGACTGATATTATTACATATATCGTTTGGTGTTAGGTAATAGTGTTCTCCTGCGACAGTGTTCATACTGTTGTAAATGTGCCTTTGGTTCTAGCCAGAGTAAAATTAGGCTGTACCCAGGCACAACATGCAGTTGTATACTTGGCTATTCCTATTTCAGCAGCTGAGGACTTTGTGTTTGCACAATGCACAAGAAGTAATTGGGAAAGGAGTAGGTCAGACACTGTACAAGTGTCCATGACTTTGTCTACTGGAAGAAAAGGCAAATTGCTTTCACACCATCAGGAAGCTGATTTGGTGTGCCTGATGGAGGACTCTCTGTTGCTCTTGAGAAATTGATTTAGTGTTCCAAGGGAATCAGTTCTGGGAACTTGTTTAGAAACAGTTTGAAACAAGGAACTAAAAATTTAAATAGTATCCTAATCATCCTGATTTGTAGATCACAGTAGAAATGACTAGGCTGCTTTAACCATAACTTTGAATCTTCAGCCTAACTAAAACTAATGCAGGAAGAGAATGTGGGTCAGACTGGCGTAGGGGTACACATACACTTCCTGCATGTCAATCATATCTTGACTAATACCATCAAAGGGAAACCATTTCTACTTTATACAGTGACTAACTTTGCAAAAATATTGCAATACAGAAGAACTGGTGTACCTCAGGTTTATTATTAACCTTCTTCTGGACCATTTCCCTGGCCCCATTCATAAATGAATCATCAAATAATGTTTTTACCTTTAAGCAGCTTCAGTGCAACTAAAACATGTCAGAAGGTAAACGAAGACCTATTAAGGACAGAAATGTTTCTCCATTCTCTAAATATATATTCCACAAAAACCATCTCCAGTCAGTGGTGCTAAATGCACAATATAATTGAGTCAGCACATTATACCCTTTCTCTGAAATTTATTCAATTGACTTCCTATACATTACAGAAATAGAAGTCTGCAAAGCAAACAGCATTACACAGCCCTTCTGATATTAAACCATGTTAGTATATGAAAAGGTTAAATAGTTTTCTCCCCACTTCAAGTGGTAAAATAAAGTAATTAAATGTTACCAAATAGATTGTTTAACACATTTTTACAGTGTATAAGCTCACAATCCTCTGGATAAAAAAAAACTCCCTATTCATTGCAGTACAATTGACACATTCCCAGAATTTGGCTGAAATGTTGAATTAAAGTCATGGAATGAGATTACGTAATTGCTTTAACAGATGAAAGAATATAAAATAAGTATGAGATTACACAGAAGTTTGACATATGATTTCTGTCTTGGATTGCAAAAATATACTAAATAGCTCAACTTGCCAACCTCTCAGGACCCTGACTGACCACTGTAGATGGAAGTGCTCATTAATTCACTGTTCTTAACCGAATGGACTTGCTCATAAACTCTCAGTGACCTCCGATCTTTGTAAAATTAAACATAAACCTCAAACTACATCACTTAAGTGTAAAACAAATATTGGTTTGTTGTTTTCTCTTTTTGCAGCTCAAAGATCATGCACATTGGAATCGAACAGATTGACAGAATTATTTTTTTAACATGTTAGTGGATACCTGGAATCAACAACTTCTTGGTGATGTTATAAAATGTTTCAAGGTCACACACAGCAGCTCCAATAGACAAAATTTTCAATTCAGCTGTGAGGTTTCAAGCAGCATCTTAAAGGAAGAAAGGTATGGAGCCAAAAGGGTTGAAATATAGAATTCTAGAGCTCAGGGCCTGGAGGCTGGTCCAGAATATTAAATCACATGGGATCCATGGTGAATGGGTAAATTGGATCCAAAATTACAGATGGAGTTAAATCCAGACAAGTGTGAAATAATGCATTTTGGGAGGTCAAATGCAAGGGGAAAGTATATAGTAAATGGCAGGACCCTTGGGAGCACTGATGTACAGAGGGATCTTGGGGTGCAAGTCCAAGGCTCCCTGAATGTGGCAACACAAGTTGATGGAATAGTAAAGAGGGTGTATGGCATGCCTGTCTTCATCAGTTAGGGAGTTGAGTACTGTTTGTAGTTCTGGCCTACACTACAGGAAGGAAATGGAGACATTGAGGAGGTTGAGAAGAGTTTCACCAGATTGTTGCCTGGATCAGAGTGTATTAGCTATAAGGAGAGGTTGGACAAACTTAGATTGTTTTCTATGGAGCACCGGAGGCTGAAGGGCAACCTGATAGAAGTATATAAAATTATGAGAGGCAGAGATAGGGTAAATAGTCAGTCTTTTTCCCAGAGTGGAAATGTCAAATTCTAAAAGGAAATTTGTGAGGCAAGTTTTTTTTAAATTGGCAGACGTTGGAACATGCTGCCAGGGGAGGTGGTAGAAGTAGACACATGAACTAGCATGGAATAGAGAGATATGGACCATGTGCAGGCAGATGGGATTAATTTAGATTGGCATCATGGTCAGTGCAGACATGGTGGGCCGAAGGGCCTTTTCCTGTGCTATACTGTTCTATGACTGAAGGCACAAATCTCATTAGTGAGGTGAAGAAAATAGGGAAGCTATGCTGAACACAATAGTATTGTGACAATTAGAACTTTAAAATCTACCTGAATAAATACTTGTTTATAAAAGGGAATGGAGAATTCACAAAATATTATTATTTCTGAGGTGGTGGAACTGTGCAAATATCATTTTTCTACTTATTCATTTTATGGATGTGAGCTTCACTGGCAAGACCAGCTTTCATTGTCCATCCCTACTGCCCATGAGAGTTGTCTTCCTGAACATTTGCAGATCTTCTAATGAAGGTACTTCCACAATATTGTTGGACAGGAGTTCCAACATGATGAAGAAATGACAATTATACTTTTGTGTTGGGATGGTGAGTGGCTTGAAGGGGTGCTGGGATTCTCATGCGCCTGCTGCCCTTGTAATTCTCAATAGTAGATGTCACTGGTTTGGGAGGTGCTGTCAAGTAACTAAAGGTAGCAAAGTGTACCATTTTGTAGATGGTATACACTCAAATCATAGTGCACTGGTGGTGGAAGGGATGAATCTTTAGTTTGGTGGAGACAGCGGCTTAATCCAGGATGAAGTGGAGTTTCTTGTCTCTAGTTGGAACTGTACGCACTCAGCCAAGGGAAAGTGTTCCAGCACACTCTCATAGTAAAACCAGCTTCTGACCTGCTCTTGAAGCCACAATATTTATGTAGCTGCTTTAGTTGAGTTTTTGGTCAATAGTTAATCAAGGATGTTGATGGTGGGAGACTGAGGATATCACCATTAAATGTCTAAGGCAGACGTTTAGCCTGTTGCTTGTAGGATACAGTCAATCCCTGGCACCTGTGTGGCATGAATGTAACTTTGTAACTTGCCACTAATCTTCCCATGCCCAAAAGTTGCCGAAGTCTTACTGCATGATGTGACTGTCAAGAAGTATCTCAACTTCTGACTTATTGACATCAGGGAATCCTGCAATGTTCTAGAGGTGATTGACCACCAATGTTCTCAACCATCTTCCTTTATGCAAAGTATGAATTCAACCATTGGAGCATTTCCCCTTGATGCCCATTTTACAAGGACTGTTTGAGGCCACATTTGGTCAAATGCTACCATGATGTCAAGGATAGTCATTGTCACCTCACCTCTAGAATTCAGCCCTTTGATCCATATTTGTACCAAGGATGTAATGAGTGCTTGTGCCATGTGGTCCATCATTGGTGAGCAGGTTTATCAGGATGTAATTGGTGCTTACTAGCACTGTAAATCATCACTTTGCTGATGATTAAGTAGAGAGATTGGATAGTAATTATCTGGATTGAATTTATTCTGCTTTTTTGAACAGGATGCAACCAGGTAAATTTCCACATTGTTGGGTAGGTGCCTGTGTTATGACTATAGGGGAATATGTTGATTATAGTCGTGACTAGTTCATAACCGAAAATATTCTGCTCTAAATCTGAGATGTTGCCTGGGTCATTAACTGAAAGGTATGATTCCATGATACAAGGTAATTAGGTTGATACTTGATTTGTCTGTGGACAGCTCTCCTAATCTAGACATCAGTTCCTAGATGTTCACGAAGAACAGTTTGCCTTGCACGAATGCAGTGATTAGGTCAATGCCATGTAGCCCATTCAACTTAATGCTTATTGTGTTTTAACTGAATGACTTGCTAGGCCATTTCCAAGAGCAGTTAAGAATCAATGACATTGCTGTGTGTTTGGAGTCAAATATAGGCCTGACTAATAATGTCCAGCAGGTATCCTTCCCTCAGTAATGCCTATGGAAAAGGTGGATTTTTATGTTAATTTTATAGCCTCATGGAAACCATTACTGAAACTACTTTGTTTTAAAGAAATGTAGATTATTTAATTCATTAAATTAAATTTTGCATTTGTCATAGTGGAACATAAACTCATGTTATCCAGGATTGTTGGATTATTACTACCAGCTTCTGGTTTACAAGTCCAGTATTTTAATTACTGCACTGCTGTTCCCATCATGCCAGGGAGGGCAACTGGTCCAAGACTGCTAACATACAACGTAATATTAGATTGCTTGGCATTTTGGTTCTTAGATATATTAGTCAGAGGGAGCAGGAAGAAACAATGGCAAACCTTTCCTCAAGAGATTAAGAGTGGGTAGAGACCATAAGAGCATAAAGATTCATGGAATGAAATGAATGACTTTTATTTAATTTAATATTCTCTTATCTTTTAACACAGACTTTAAACTGCTGCTGTTTCTATAAATTCTACATAGCAGAAAATTACAAAGCTGATTGTGAGGATACTTTTCATGGTGTTGATACCAGTTTAAACCAGCAGTAAATATGTACCCTTTCTGAAATAATACTTGTCCCAATGTTTGTACACATAACATCAGCCATGTAAGATTTTGTTATAGACCCATAGACTCATGCAACTCTACTGTAAAAAATACTTCTGTATAGTTCATTAGGTTGAATCTAATCATACAGTTAAAACTTTGATGGCAGATACTGTGACCAACAATCATCTTTCTTCCACAGCTGAAGTCATAAATAAGCTGGCACTGTAGCATGCTGGCTACTTATTCACCAAGGGAAATTTTGCTATGGAAACCGATAAAGGAGAAAGAGTTGTTGAGTGAAAACAATGGATCTGAAGTGATCAGGGGATGCTGCAAATGGAACTCATAATGCAGTATGTCATGCAGCCAGGATGATCATTAGAGAGATGAAACAAGATCAATACATTCTGTTTTTCATTTACAAGGACATGCAGTTATATAGATCCTCGGGCAATTTTCTCTTGGCTAAAGTCTGCTATCAAGGATGTTCAATGGGTGTCTTTGCATGAGAACCAATGATTGACAAGTTTGATGATCTTTAGCACGGCCCTGAGGAATCTCTGAGATCAAGAAAGGTACTACACTGAATTGCTATCTAACCTAATGGATCACTGTAAGGAGTCATCTGCACAAAGGTTGTAAAAACTAGTGCCATGTATTGTGCCAATCAGTGTGGGAGTAGAGTTTACATTTTGGGTGCAATCAGGAAATTGCATCCTAAATAGTCTTGAAACTTTGCTATTTGGGTTACAGTTCATTTGTGTAATCATTGATATACAATATAATCTAAAATGAACCAGTGTAAATGGGCAGTACAATACAAGCTAACTGTTTTCTTTTCAATTAAATAATATCCCTTAGCACATTTAAGAGAAGTAACCTGGTACAGTTTTGATGACAAATTAGAATATGCTTTTCTCTAAAAATAAGTATCTAATTAGCATGGTCCTCTGCTTCTGGGTAACTTAATGTAAAATCTGTGCAAATAATGCTCACAATTGTACTGGATATCAGCATCCAGTAATCAGTTTCTCAGTCAATTATATATTTTAAATCATTGGATCATGGAATTGTTGAGTCAGCAGTGACCATTTGTAGAGCAATCTGTACAGAGCCATTCCAAGCTTCTCTGCAAATGATTATCCCTCAAGTACTTAATCATTCCCTTTGAAAGATCTGACTGGTTCCATTACCATTGGAGACAATAGTACCACAATATAACCACCCTCTGGGTAAAGAAGCTTTCCCTTACATTACCTCTGTACTTTTGCCTATAACTTTACATTTCTGTCTCAGACTTTGAATTGTGCATCTTTGCAAACAGCTTCTCTTTTAGTCCAGCTGAACCCATCATGAACTCTTGCTTCTCTATCAAATCTGCTTTCAACCTTTACGGCTTTAAAAGACACAGCCCCAGTTTCTCCAGTCTAATCTTATAGCTAAATATCCATTAAGACAAAAATCTACTTCATTCCTTCCACTCTCTGTTACTCATTGAAAAATTCAATCAGGTTAGTCAAACACAATTTGCCTTTAACGAATCCTTACTAGTTCTCTTTTATTGACTCAAACTTCCCCAACAACCTAACAAATTTTCTCCTGGCCATCATTTCTCTAAGCTTTCCCACTGAGGTTAAACTGATCAGCCTGTAGTTACCAGGCAATGTATTTACACCCATTTTTGATCAAGAACATCATTTTTTAAAATGTAAAACTGTTAAAACCTGCCTAAACATTTATGTGCACCTGAGAAATTAGAGCAATTTAAAAATATTTCCTTAGCATCTTGCAACATCAAGGGAATATGGCCAGTTTAGGGCAAGACCAAATCCATGCAAATTTATTCTTGTACAAACCCAAAAGATCACAGAAAATGAGAATGGAACTGACCTTCGAGTGTAACCCACTTAATCTCTAACATTTCTTTTGTGTTGTTTCAATTGATTCTATTTGGAGTGATTTTATATTCTTGCATAGGCAAATGGAAGCTCTACCCATTGTCCTGAGACATGCAGACATATAACTTGCAGACATATAACATATGCAGACATATTTCTTGAGTTTCAGAAAGGCAAAGAGCTAATGCTGAAGATCTGATCTCAAATTGGTAAGATGTGTGCACAATAGAATTAAAAAGATGATAGAAGTGCTTCTGTGACTTTATTCTAATCTCTCCTCCTCAGTGAACCATTCATGAACAGCTGCTAATTTATTGTTTGCACTCATTGAGGGCTCAAGCTCTATTGTACATAAACCAACTGATGGAAACTTCTGCAAAGGAACATTGGTGAGCTGGATTTCTTTGGGTCTGTAGTCTTTCCAAAATGTCTTGGAAGCTGACAAAAAGGCTACTTGGAAAGTAGAAAGGCAGATTTGGATTTGCATCAGAGCTTCAGTTAACCCTGTTGGACACTCAAGTAGATAGATTACCATCGATTTGTATTGGCTTAGTCTAGCTGCACTCAGGTTAGTTAAGTGATTCAATATTTCAAAGACCCTTCTTCTTATACAAATATTAAGAAATACAATTCATTTCCAATATAATGATCTATTCATCTCCTCATCCATTTTCTTCTTGACAAACTTGCATAAGAAGGGAAAGGAGGAATTGGATCAAATAAGTCACATAATTTTAGCCAAAAAAACTTCATAAATGGATCACTTTCCAAACCCAAAGCTGTCAGTGTGCCCATTGCATGATAAGGAATACATATTTCAGTATTTAATTTTGTTTGAAATTACTTTGTAATTTCCATGGAACTTGAGAACCCTTAAGCTCTTTCAGTTCACTTGTTTAAGGTGAATCTTTTTTATTGCACCATATAAGCAGTGACTTATTAGCTTCATTGCTCAATCAACCCAATGAAATGGGCAAAAGAACAGAACAACTAAATTGAATTGTCTCCTTGTAACACATAGTAGTTTTCAGACTTGCATGTAATTAATAGGAGTATTTGAAAGTATACAAAAGTGTATGCAAATATATTAAATTACATGCAAATAAACATTGTAAAGTTATGCAGTGATTGTATATATTGGATCAATAGAACTGATTTGCTACCGGGGAATCAACAGTAATCAAACATAAAATTTGACAAAGTGTTATGTTACTATGATTGGATGCTATTGTATTGATAATAGGGTACTGAACTGGATTATTATTAACCCAGAGAACCAATTCTATCTTGGCCACTTAGATTAAAAAATTCTGTTTGTTGGTTATGATAGCGTTAAGTCAAATGTGTTCAGGAAGTCGTATTCCAATTATGATAGAAAAGTGGGCCTTTCAGAAATCTGTATTTTAGTCTGATAAATTTCTAGGTGAATAAAAATCGGGGCCCACCTTTCCTTCCTGGTAGTTCCATTATTCAACAATAATGGAACTGTTGATAATTCATAGCAACCAGTCACTATCAATTAGTCTACAAGACTTGTGTATGAGATGAGGAAAACCTCTTGCTGGAAAACTTTGTGAACAGTGTCAAATGTCATCTACTCCTTCCAAGCATGACTGAGCTACTGTTTGACAGATTAATCATTATGCTCTGTTCTCTCTTCATTGCCACTATAGTCATGGAGTCATAGTTGTACAGCACATAAATGGGCCCTTTGGTCCATCATTTCCATGCCAACTTTTTTGGCCATCTATACTAATCCCATCTGACCACAATGGGACCCTATCCTTCAATGCCTTGCCTATTTAAGTGTCTAAGTGCCTCTTATAAGTAGGAATTATATCTTATATGACCACCACCTCTGATAGTGTGTTCCAGATATCAACCATTTTCTGTGTAAAAAAAACTTACCCCTCAGTTCCCTTTAAAACTCCTTTCTCTCACCTAAAAGATATGCCCTCTTGTTTTTGATACCTGTACCATGGGGAAAAGATTTTAACTATCTATCTGTGCCTCTCATAATGTTATATACTTCTCTCAGGTCATCCATCAGCCTCCTTCACTCCAAGGAAAAGAAGCCCAGCTTATCACAAGATCACAAGATCACAAGACAAGGGAGCAGAAGCAGGCCATTTGGCCCATCGAGTCTGCTCCAAAGAAAAGGGAAAAAAGAAATGAGAAATGGGGAATGGAGGGGGGAAACAAAAAAAACCTATTCTAATCCCAGTTTCCGGCCTCATCCCCATATCCCTTGATACCCTGACTATTTAGATATCTATCTATCTCCTCCTTGAACACCCCCACTGATCTGGCCTCCACTGCTGTATGTGGCAAGGAATTCCACAAATTCACCACCCTCTGGCTAAAGAAATTTCTCCTCATCTCTGTTTTGAAACTGTACCCTCTAATTCTAAGATTGTGCCCTCTGGTCCTGGACTCACCCACCAAGGGAAACAGCCTAGCCACATCTACTCTGTCCTTTCCTATCAACATTTTAAATGTTGCTATGAGGTCCCCTCTCATTCTTCTGTACTCCAGTGAGTACAGTCCAAGAGCCGACAAACGCTTCTCATACGTAAGCCCTTTCATTCCTGGAATCATCCTCGTAAATCTCCTCTGAACCCTCTCCAAAGTCAGCACATCCTTCCTAAGATGTGGGGCCCAAAACTGCGCACAATATTCCAAATGAGGCCTCACTAGTGCCCCGTAGAGCCTCATCAACACTTCCTTACTTTTATACGCTATACCTCTCGAAATGAATGCCAACATAGCATTCGCTTTCTTTACCACCGATCCGACCTGGAGGTTAACCTTTAAGGTATCCTGCACGAGTACCCCCAGGTCCCTTTGTACTTCCGTACTTTGAATTTTCCCTCCTTCTAGATAATAATCTGCCCGCTTATTTCTGCTTCCAAAGTGTACAACGGCACATTTCTCAATATTGAATCTCATCTGCCATTTCCTTGCCCATTCTCCTAAACTGTCTAGGTCTCTCTGCAACCTTCCTATCTCCTCAATACTCCCTAGTCCTCCACCTATCTTGGTGTCATCCGCAAACTTAGCCATAAAACCATTTATTCCATTATCCAAATCGTTAATGTACAAGGTAAAAAGGAGCGGCCCCAACACCGACCCCTGCGGCACACCACTAGTAACCGGTAGCCAACCAGAACGAGATACTTTTATTTCCACTCTTTGCTTCCTGCCAACCAGCCAATGCTCCACCCATTCTGTTATCCTACCCGTAATTCCATGACCTCTCATCTTATTAATCAGTCTCTTATCCAATCTCTCCCCATAATTAATGTCCTTCAATCAAGCCCTGTAACGTTCTCTGATACACAATTAATATTATATATTATTATAAGGCTCAAAGCTGCTCCTATTGCAATGCTGTAACTATGAGAGCTGTTCTACAGAAAACCCATTTAGGAGCAGAGTTTTCCACCCCACCTTTGCTAAATTAGAGTTACAACGTGATCTGTATGCCTATGCACATGAACCACAGGTTGGCTAAGTGCCACCATTTTCACTGTTGAAACAGGAGATTAAAGTATTGAGTACAGTGGTATCCCACTTAGCACTCAGGATGTGTTCCCATACCATTATATATAGAGATGTATTACCGACACGGCTACTGTGCCAGGGACCTGGCAAGAGCCCTGTCCTCCCCACTGCTACTGTGCCAGCAACCTGGTGTGAATCACCCCTGGTCCTGGGTGGAGAACTTGCCAGTAAGGGTTGGTTTTGGGTAAGTGAGGCATGCAGTGTGACTCAAGTCTGAACCTTGGTTGGCATTGTAATTACAAAGGCCCACAGTGCAGGCCATTGCTGGGGACTGGCAGTGGCTGCTCCATATGTGGAAAGACCACCCAGATTCTAAATCTCTTTTATCACTTCCTCTCAGATGAAGGAGATTTAGGTGTCTCCGCCTCTCTGTGTGTGGCTGCATAGTTCTGCCCAACCCAGAGATTCCCTATGGTAACATGCTCAACAGATAAGAAAATCTATCTAGGTAAATGGTGTGTTATAATAATGAAATGTTTGAGAATAAAATAAAGGTGCTGCATTTGTTCTCCTGAAAATCCTAGTTGTAAACAGGTTGCTCGGATATTCTATCCTTGAAGTTTCAATGGACTTTGTTTCCAAGAAATATGGGTTAGAATGAGGCACTCGGTGCACATCATTAACCTCGACATGAAATTGTCATGCTAAGTGATTGAAGATTATTTTAATAAACTGTCAGAATGATATGTTTCCATCTGACTGCTAATAAGGACAAGTACAATGAAAGTCACTGCCAGAAATACACAAAAACATAAGAGTATAGGAGCAGTAGTAGGCCATTTAGCCATAGAGCCTGCTCCACCATTCACCAATTCATTGCTGATCTTCTACCTTAACACTATTTTCCTGTATTATCCTCATATCCCTCAGTACCCTTAATATCCAGAAATCTTTTGATCTTTATTTCAAGTGAACTCAATAATTAAACTCCACAACCTCCTGGATTCACAACCCTCCACGTCAAGAAATTTCCCTGCATTCAGTCTGTTGAACTCTGTGAAAACTTTGTAAATTTCAACAAGATCTCCTCTCACTCAAGAGAACACAGGCTTGGTCTATCAAACTATCTTCATATAGCAAACTCACCAATATTAGAAAAAGTTGGTGAATCTTCACTGGACTCGCTTTATGGTAAGTATATCCTTTTTTAGGTTAGGTGACCTATATTGTACACAATACTCCAAGTGCACTCTTACCAATGCCCCAGATAACTAACCAAGACATCTTCACTCCTGTACTAAAATCCTCTTATAATAAAGGCAACTATATCATTTGTCTGCTTGCTACACTTGTATGACTTGTGTACAAGGACACCTGGGTCCTTTTCAACATCAATGCGACACAATCTTTCAAACTTAATAAAATACTCTGCCTGTCTGTTACGTGCACCAAAGTGGATGACTTCATATTTTACCACATTATATTCCATCTACCATTGCCCATTTACTTCATTTTTCTTGAAGCTTTTCTACCTTCTCTGTATTCACAATCCTACCTATATCATCAAAAAGCTTGGAAATATGGTATTTGGTCCCCTCAGGCAAACTGTTGATATAGATCATGAATAAGTGGGATCCCTTTGGTTCTCCATTAGTCACAGCCTCCCAGCCGTATTCCCAGTCTTTGCTTTGAGTCCTAAAACCAATTCTCAATCAGTTAATTACTCCCAATTCTGTGTGCTCTAACCTTCCTCACCAGCCTCCTGTGCAGGATCTCAACAAAAGCCTTCTACAAATCCAAATACACCATACTGACTGGCTCCCTCTTATGTGCTCTCATAGTCACATCCTCAAAAACTCTACTAGTAGATTACTCAAACATGATTTTCCTTTCATAAATCCCCTGCTGCCTCTGTTCAATCCTATTATTCTTTTCAAAGTGTCCTGTTATTTCATCCTTCATTATATATTTCATTTTCTGTACTACAGACATAACACTAACATGAGGTCTGTCAGGCCTTTCCAGAATTTTAAAATCAAGAAGGTTTGCAGCTAATTTGGAAATGCCAAAAAACTTGTAGGAGCATTTGTGATCCATCCCCACCAACATAAAACCTAAAAAAAATTTACACATTGAGTCAGTAGCCCACATTATGTGAGGTCCATACTCATTGCTTGAGATATTATGACAAAAGGTTTATTTTGTATGATGCATGCTGAGTGCAAATTTTAATTTATTCTTAGGGGTGTATGTCTATACCAGGCCATCATTAATATAGGAACATATTGACAATGATTCCATTCATTACTGAAAATGTTATCTCCTTTTATCTGTTGGAAGGATATTGACCCGAAAGTTTGCTCCATTTCTCCATCCACAGACACTGCCTGCCTGACCTGTTGAGTTTCCCAACCTTTTTTTGATTTTAATTCAAATTTACAGCATACACAATGTTTTGGTTTTGATTTTTAACCATTGCGTGTTTATTTTAGTTTGCACCGTTCATAGCATGTTTCAGAAATATTTTGTTTTTCCAGTTGGTTTTGGATGACTCCCTATGACTTCACTAAATCTGCCATAGCCCAGTCTCTCACTAGCTCCAAGTGCACATCAAACAGTGACTACCTAGAAATTATTTGAATTATCTAAAATATATTTTCATTAAAAGTATTCAAATAATATATATCAAGTATCAGCATACGGGAAAATATTCCATAATGAACAAATATCAAAACTGTTTATATGGTTATGTTGAAACATGGTCATGATTTTACCCACCCAACCTGTCACTCTGTCTGAGATCCATTTAATGCTGATATTGGCCACTTTGTGCAGCAATCCCTGTGGAATCAGCACTGACTCTGTTAAGTGGTGGAACAAGCTCAAGGAGTTCACATGGCCTAATCCTGCTCCTAATTTGAATGTACATATGAATCATTTTTTAGATTTAAACTTTTTCTATCAACAACTTAGCTTCATAAAACCTGGTAAATTTGGTTACTGCTTTGAAAAAGTTTTTTTTAGGTTTTGTTTTTGGTGCATATTGGGGGTTCTTTAGAGCTTTTGCTGGTTTTTGACGAAATCATGTATTTTGTGTTACTTGAGTTCACTCGAGTTGCAGCATCCTGAGATTGCTATAAAGCACAAATAAATTGAAATCAGCAATCATGACAATGAACAGACTAGTACAGATTTTATCTTAGTTACTGCTTTGACACAACCTTTATTTTCTTTCATGTAATTGCTAACAGCTGTCACCTTTCACCTTATTTCTGCTGTTTAGTCTTCCAGCTTTGCTCCCCACCAGCACACCACTGACTAGCTTTTCCCTCTAACAAGTGGGAATGATCGGTATTCTATGTCCAATATGTGTACGTTGAAAGCCTTGTGTAGCAATCTTAAAGCAATGCAAATAAAAACGTAAATTCTATATGGTTGACACTTCCCACTGACACAATATTTAATTCGTATAAAAAACTTATTTTCTAGCTAAGCTTTGAAGACCTTTTTCTATTGTTATTGGCTAAAAAACAGCCACTAACTATAATCTTAACATGATTTCACAATAGTTATTTAAAACTTTCAATCAATGTGCCTTTATTTAAGAAGGGTTACAAGGACAAGACAGGGAACTCTAGGGCAGTGAGCCCCACATCAGCGGTGGGAAACTTACTGGAAGGAATTCTGAGTGACAGGATATATTTGCATTTGGATGGCCAGCATTGCTTTGTTCATAGGAGATCATGTCTCACAAATCTGACTGAGTTTTTTGAGGAGGTGTCCAAGAGGACTGATGAGGGCAAGGCAGTGGATGTTGTCTTTATGGACTTTAGGTTCCACATGGTTGGCTGGTCAAGAAGATTACAGTACATTGGATCCAGGGTAAAATAGCAAATTGGATACAAAATTGACTTTGTGGAAGGAGTCAGAGGGTGGTAGTGGAGGGTTCTTTGTCACAATGGAAGCCTGTGACCAGTGGTGTGCCACAGGGATTGGTGCTGAGTCCCATGTTGTTCATCATATGTATTAATGATTTGGAAGATAATGTAGGTGGCATGATTAGTAAGTTTGCAGATAACACCAAAATTGGTGGTATAGCAGACAGTGATGAAGTTTGTTTAAGGTTACAACAGGTTCTAGATCAACTGGATGGATGGAATTTAACTCAGAGAAGAGAGAAGGGAAGCATTGTGGGAAGTTAAACTAGAGCAGGGCATACTCAGTCAATGATAGGGCCCTGGAAAATGTTATTGAATCGCAAGACCTAGGGATACAAGTACATAGTTCCCTGATAGTGGCAACACAGGAGTACAGAATGGTGAAGAAGACATATATGGTATGCTTGCCTTCATCAGCTGAGCCATTGACTTGGGATGTCATATTACAGTTGTACAAATCATTGGTTGGGCCAGACTTGGAGTATTGTGTGACATTCTGGTCACCACGCTAGAGGAAGGATGCGATTAGGCTAGAGAGGGTGCAGAAAAGATTTACAAGAATGTTGCTGGGACTGGAGGGCTTGAGTTATCAGGAGTGATTGGATAGGCTGGGACTGTTTTCCCTGGAACGAAGGAGGCTGAGGGGTGACAAGCTTATAAAATTATGAGAATCATAGATAGGATAGATAGGATAGATAGTCACAGTCTTTCTCCCTGGGTAGGGGATTCTGAAACTAGAGGGCATAGGTTTAAGTTGAGGGGGAAAGATTTAAAGAGGATCTGAGGGACAATTTTTACACACACAGGGTGGTGGGTGAATGTAACAAGCTGCCAGAGGAAGTGGGAGAGAGGGGTACAATTACAACATATAAAAGATATTTGGACAGTTACATTGATAGTAAACGTTTAGAGGAATATGAGTCAAAAGCAGTCAAGTGGGATTAGCGTAGATAAGCATCTTTGTTGCCACTGACAAATTGGGCTAAAGGGCCTGTTTCTGTGCTGCATAACTCTATGAATCTATGAATACAAATTTATCACCACTTTGTGCAATCATTGGCATTGTCTGGCTTTTATAGAAACATTTTAGTTTTAAAACAAATGAATAGTTGAGGGGAACTAACCTCAGAGTTCGAACAATATCCATTAATCATCCAAGCTTTGTTGTTGTTATGTATAGCAAGATAATTTCAGTTAAATAAGGCTTAAAAATTTTAAAAAATATTCTCATTTTTGGAAGCGAAGTGTATTGACACTGAAAATGCTACTGTAAAATTTACTCATTGTCAATCAATTTCCTGCTATGAAATGCTCACAGTCAAAAATAGAAAAAGAAACAACTGTCTCTGCTTGTAACTGCCTTCTTTTTATTTCCTATACTCTACCTCCACCTCCCTCCACTGTCTTTCTGTTGGTATGACAGCTTTTTCTTGTTTCTTTCACATGTTTTTCCTCACTGTAAATTTCTATGATTCTCTTCCAACATTTCAATAGCATATTGATCATCTTTTTCACAGAGAGTCCTTCTCAGCCATTTTAATGATTTAGGGACTGTGATGAATTATAGAATTGTTACAGCATAGAAGGAAGGCACTTTGCCCACTAGGTCCGTGCTGGTTCTTATTACAGCAATTCCATCAATTCAATTCCCATTCTTTCTCCATAACACTGCAAATCATTTTTTTAAGTGCCTATTAAGTTCACTTTTGCAGGCACCAATTGATTCTGTTTTCACAGGCATTGAATCGCAGATCATTATATTTCCCCTCGCATCCCTTGTATTCTTTGCCCAAGAATATTAATCTGTGTCTTCTGGTCCTCGTAGCTGTATGGTAGCATAGCATTTAATTTTTTGGACTATCAGCCAGAGTTCTGGACCATTGGTACAGTGACACATATTTAAATCCCCCAGTGGCTGCTGGGGAATTTAAATCCAAGTAATTAGGAAAATCTAGAGTAAGAGTTAGTCTTAGTTACAGTAACCTTGAACCGATTGCATTGTTGTAGATACATCTCTGGTTTACTACTTCACTTCAGGGAGGAAAATTGTCATCTTTACCTGACCTGGCCTTTAAGCAACTCTAGACCTACTAATGTGGTTAATCTTAAATGCCTCTTCAGCTCATGGGTAATTAGGGATTAACAATAAATGCTAAAAGTGTTTATATCCTCTGTATGGATAAATAAGAAATTTATCTCCTTCCCCCCAATTATGCTATCTAAATTAGTCATAATCTTGTACAGCTCCAACAAATCCCCTCTCAACCATCTTTGTTCCAAGGCGAACATTTCTGGAAGCATTCTAACAAACTTTTTCTATTCCCTCTCCAGGACTTTCACATTCCTCCTAAAATACATTGAGCTCAACAGGGTGCAACATTCCAATTGTGGCTCAACCAGAAGGGATGGTGATGAGTGCAAGGATTAAATGGAGCAGTGGTCTGTTAGATGAAGAGCAAAGGGAACATGTGGTGGGCTTTTGGAAGAATTTGGATAGACGAAAAGTGGGAAAATCTTTGTGGAGCAAAGGGGATGGGAAAGGATTTGGAGTATTGGGTAACTGAGAAGAGCAGACAGCCAAGGAGCAGCTTCAGTGTTGCAAGACAGATGAGAATCAGGAGTGAGGGTAAATGGTGCTGAGAGAGAAATCTGCAGAGGCAGTCACTGGAGGAGCTTTCCTGATCTTCCAAATGAAACTCAAGTTTTATAATAATTTGGACACAGAGAACTATTACAATGAGAAGTGGTTTTGCCAGAATTAATGATGAATAGCTAAATTACTTGTAAATCAACTTCACTTGCTTCCTCAATAGACTTGTTACCATGAGAGTATTGTAACACTGGAGGAGCAAAAGGTGGGAGGTCACCTTGGACCTGTTGGTAACAGGGACATCAAATATAAGGAATGGGGCATAAAAAGAGAACGAAATACTCAGGAGATCAGTTTTAATGAAAAGTCATCTTCTAACTAACTGTTTTGATTTTGGATTTCCAGCATACATAGTGTTTTTGTTTTGGTATACATGGGGGTTAGTTGTATAGTAAATCACTTGAAACACTTAGCATGCCAAGATAGAAGGAAATGGGGAGGGGCTGGTGAGAGGAGGGGTTGGAAACGAGGGTGGATTATTATAGGCAGCATTAAAAGGATCTCCCAGATGTTGTGACCATGGAGGTAGTGATAACTTGTATGATCTCACAATCCTGAGAATGTTTTCAGTTTGAGGGGTGGGGAGAAGAGTTTACATGTGTTGGAAAATAGAGCCAGAAAGGGGAGTAGAGAATGAGCTCAATTTTACTCTGAACCTTACCTACAGTACTTAAACTGCACATGTGTTTATATATCACCTGCACTGTATCTGGGCAGTTCATAAATCAAATCAGATTCCAAACCAAGTTATTTCCCCACATTTATTTGTATCTCCGGATATATTCATAGGGCTATCCAGTATCTTTACACTGTACAAAAAAGGTCACATTTTTAAATAAACTGTTCTTCAAACAGGATTTCTTTCCAATAATTTGCTGTTCCTGTTAAACTGATGAACCTGGGATAAAAGCGACTGAAACTTCTACAGACTGAAGCACCCAGCTACACCTTACAGCCTGAGAAAAAGGAAACCATTGACCACAAACAAATAGCCACAGGAAGGGGATTGTACATTAACTTAAACCCTATAAACTTGACCTAACGTTTTCTTTTAGGCAGTTTGTGAAGATGCATTTCTATGGACATTTTTTTCCATTCTCAAGTAAAACTCCTGACGTTACCTGTGTAACAGAACAACTCCTCCCCTCCACCTCCCCCTCTACCAGCCTGGACTTCATAAGCCACTCTCGGGGAGAGCCACTGTGTTGAGCTCTCGTACGAGGCTGCACTTTCCAACACAACTCTGATCACAAGCTGGCAGTCGGGGGAAGAGTGAATGTTTGCAGAGCAGCGCTGGTATAAACAAATCGCCGGAGCTCAGCCAAAGGAAGAATTCAAACAGGAACCTGTTCAGAAGGGTGGTGCGAAGCAGCGAAGAGACAGACTTTAAGTTGCAGTGAAACCAGCAGAGCGGCGAGGGACAGCCAAACGTCACACAACTCGGTGGATCTTGACTCTCACTTGGAAAGATGTGTGTGTGTATGTGTAGTTGCCTGCACTGTGCAAAGCGATGAGCCGCAGGTCCTGGGGACTGCGAGTGTAAAGGTTTGGTTTAACGACCAGAGAAGTTAATTTGTTTTATGTGGAGGGACGAGACGTTGAGCATCAAATAGGGAAACAGTGCGAACGCAGCAACTTCCTCTCTTATTTAGTGCCTGCGTGCAAGAAGGGTTTTATTTTTGCTTTTCAGTCTGTGGTCTTTGAGCAGCACTGATGCATTTTGCAAACAGTGCATTGATGTCTCTCAGTTCATGAAGGTATATATATATATATATATACATGTAAGTGTGTGTGTCATCTGATTTCGGAAGCTTGGAGAGACGCTGTTCACTTTAATGGTTCTGTTGGATTCCAACTCAAGCAAACGAAAGGAAGGAAAATCCAGGGAAGGGACTGACTAAGGTTGCTTTATCTGCTTGAGAGTAATCTGGGCATTTTGCAATGCTGTTGTGGGCTCCTGCGGTTTGCATAGTGTCTCTGGCTGTGCTCGGTCTGTTTGCGAGATTGTATTTCGGTCAATATTTCAAAGACCGATTCGACTGGAACGGTCGATGCCACCGGGACCATGGCGGCAATGACGCCCCGAAGCTGATCTGCAAACCTTCGGCCTTGGCCAAATACCTGCTCAAGACCTGCCTGACTGTCAGCGCGGGATCGCAAGCCCGGTGGATCTGGAGGAAGTTTCCTCACCTGCAAACGGTCTGGAATGGAATCTGGCCCCTGGGTTCGGCGGTGCAGTTTACCCGGGATTACCTGCAGTTGTCGGACGAGGGTGTGGTGGCGCTGGACTGGGCAGTACCAGCCGCCGGCGGCAGGAGAAGAGCCTCCAGCAACTCGCCAGCACCCATCGTCCTCGTCATTCCTAATTCCTTCGGCAAGATCACCAGGAATGTAATCAAGGTGAGACCCAGGTTCTAAAGCCATGCCTGCGCTACCCCCAAGTACAGGTAGGCAAGTACAGAAATGGTGATAACCGTGTAGCCGAGCAGAACTGTGGAAAATAGTTCTTTCAGAGAGCAAGCACTGGGGCGCTGGGCTGAAGAGCCTCCTGTCGCGCTGAATGGCTGTGTGTGTGTGTGAGATGCTTCATGTTGTTGCTCGCTCTGTAAATCCCCAGTGGGTTAACCTTGAATCGCGCCAGACAACACTTTCACCCATCTGTAGACCGCGATCGGCTCCACTGTGGGGTCTTTGCAAAACTTCACCTGTCGCCCGGACTTTGCATTGAACTTACAGGGAAGGGGTGTCTATTCACCCCAGTGATGAAGAATCTAGTTGAAACCACCCCTCCCAAACGGCCCCACCGCCCGTTCCGCCCT
This sequence comes from Pristis pectinata, assembly GCF_009764475.1. Lineage (NCBI taxonomy): Eukaryota > Metazoa > Chordata > Chondrichthyes > Rhinopristiformes > Pristidae > Pristis > Pristis pectinata. Next base: position 19,595,570 of record NC_067425.1, on the reverse strand, counting down.
GTAACACCAATTACGTAAATTTACGAGGAACTCGTTCTAATGACACCGGGATCAGAAATAGGAGTTAAGAGCACTTATGTTGAAAACAAGCCCATCAAAATTCGACGCTAGAGCCCAAATCAAAAATGAATGAAATAAAGGTAGTTAAAAGGGACTTTTGCCTTGATGCCCCGGCTTCAGACGCTGGAGAGCTGACCGGTCTTCTCAGTTGGAAAGCTGGATCTTTCTGTCAGTGCTATTTAATGCAATGTTCTGGTTTAAGTCAAGATTGCTGCCCGTGTGTAAGCGACTGGTGTTTCTTCATCCCAGACTTGTAAAACCATCATTCCAAGGCGTTGCACGGTATTGACATGCCGAGTTCTCAGAATCAAAATGAAACGGAAGGCAGCTCCTGACCAACAGTACTGTCCCATCCATCGGATCCACTCAGTTGGGCATCAGTAAATGAATAGATCCAAACAGCAGCTCCCAATTCCGGAGGAAATCATTCTGCTCCAGGCAGAAGGGCGCTTGAACACAGCGCACGTATTTTGCCATCCAAGGTGCTGAGAACAGCTTGGCTGGGATTTCCAATTTAACCACTTCTGCTTATCAGGGAATTTGACGCAATTATTTTCCTGACCTTTAAGAAAAGTGCTGTCAGGAAGTATGGAGATTCCCAGTGTTCCCAGCCCGAAACCATTAAGCGCTGCATTTACTGTCAAACGATTCATCGGAGAAGCAACTTTGCCGCCTTCCGAGTAGGTCACTGAGATGTGAGCATGAGAAGTAGGGGGAATAGACCATTTGGCTTTTCCTGCCCGCGCTGCCATTCAGTAACTTCCTGGATAATCTTCAGCCTCAGCACCCCTTGCCAGCACTAACCCCATAAACCTTGCTATCCAAAAATCGATTAAGCTCAGTCGTGAATATACTTAGTGTTTTATCATTGACAATCCTCTTTGGTAGAAGATTACAAGTAGTAACTATCCTCTGGGTGAAGAAAAGTCTTCACATTGCTGTCCACTCTGTTTCCTGTTCACAAAACAATCTGTTATCCATGCCAGTTCATTACCCCCAATTTCATGGGTCTAACTTTGCTCACAACCTCTTGTTTGGCACCTTATCTAAGGCCTTCTGAAAGTCCAAATTCACCATACCCATTGGCTTCCCTTATCTATTTTTTAAAAATATGACCTTGAAAACCTCCAACAGATTTGTCAAATGTGATTTCTCTTGCATAAAACCGTATTAACTCTCCCTGATCCTATAATTTTCTAACTGCCCGGTTATCTTTTCCTTTATAATAGATGCTAATATTTTCCCTACATTGAGACCTACTGGCCTGTAGCTCCCAGTTGCTCGCTCCTTCCTTTCTTAAAATTGTGGGAACTGTTTAGAATCTAGAAGCTGGAACACCTCCTGTGGAAACCACAACAGTGGTTCAGGCTAACAACAGACAGTGTCAGCAAGTTCTTCCTCCCTCAACCTGAGGAATGGCCTCCCTCCAAGCCCAGCAGCACAACACCCTACTCCTTGTCAAACCTAGCCATCCAGCCCTTGAGCCTGTGAAGACTGAATGTTGTGATCATTAGTAGCCCAAATTAGAACTGGTCTTACATTGATACTACTGATATTATGGTTGAGGCACAGAACATCATGCCAATTTGATATATAAATCACAAGTTTTGACTTTTTTTAAATTTTCTTTTGTGTGTGGGGGGGGGGGGGGTGGAGTTTGGACATTCCTGGCAAAGCCAGAATGTTTTGCCCATTCGTGAAGCCCTTGAGAAGATGGGGATGAGCTACATATTGAACCACTACAGTTCTTCTGGTGAAGATGCTCCCACAGCGCTGGTTGTTAGATCCAGCAGATGAAGGAACAGTTATATGTTTTCTGGACAATTGTGCAATAACCATTAAATAGTTAAGGTTCATATTAACACTGCTTCAAACTTCCACCTTGCATAGTTCAAAAAATATTCCCATTGGCATACATTCTGCTCCTCATTGCAGGTGGTATAAAATATAACATGAGATGCCATCACATCCGTCATACCAGCTAGGAGACAGGTGGCAGGAAGGCAGGAGCATTTTAATGTCTTACTTTCTCAAGTTTAAAAAGATAAAAAAAAGGAAAAGTAGATTAAATTCACATTAAAAATTTTTGAGTAAAACAGTAATTTCTTATTTCCTTATGAGATGCTGCCGAGATTGATAGTTCTGTATTGCTACTTGTGATTTAGCCACTGAATCGAAAGATTATGATTTCAAGTCGCTCTTCAGTGATCTGAGCTCAGACATCTAGGCTTACACTTTAGTGCATCAAGGAGGGGATCTAACACTGTCAGAGTGCTGTCTTTTGCATGAGATGTTAAACTGGGGCTTGTCTGCTCTATCAGATGGATGCAAAAGATCCTTTGGCACTATTTCAAAAAGCAGTGGAGATAACCCTTACTCAACATCAAGAAAACAGATTATTTGATCATTATTGCATTGCTTTTTTACAGGAGTTTACTGGGAATAAATTGTCTGTGAGGTTTCCTTCCTTTCAATAATTAACAAGTGGTGGCTGGTTTGAGCAGCAACAGGGAAAGTAAAAGATAGCTCTTCCTCATACTGATCATTCTCTGTGGGAAGAAGAAGTGGCTGTTGTTGATCCATCATGAGAAACAAGGTGTGTTTTAGCTACTCAATGATCTTAGGTGAAGCAAATGTAAATCTTTCTTACAGACTCAGTGCATTGTGTGTCAGTGCTTTGAAATATCCTGAGGTCATGAAAAACGCTACATAAATGGAAGCCTTTCTTCTGCTCTTCAGCATGCTTGTGAAGTCTGCTCTTGAAAACAATTCTTCTTTAAACTGAATCTGTTTTACTACCTGCTTTCAGTAGAATCAAGGATTATGGATCAAAGTGAAAAAAAAACTTGCATAATGATTCATATTTGCGAAGCTATGGGCAACCATATACATTTCTTTCTTTTTTTTATACATGGGAACCTTAAAAAATAGGATTATGGTTCGGTGCCCTGGGTGAAGAAGAGAAAGCAGACAGCTTCCAAATCTCATTTGTTACCACGAGAGTGGTGCTGGAAATTTGCATGTGTATTAGACATCTGACCTGAACCAGGCTCAGCTAATGTTCCTTAATAGTTTGTTGATACTTATACTTGGCATGAAAAGTGGTCTTCTTAGATACAAGATTGTATCAGTAATATATTACATATCAATTCCCTCAGGAGTATCAGAGGGAAGTTTGGGGAAGAAATGACCATAGTCTTGATTCCACCCAGCATCACAATCTCCATAACAGATGTGTTTCTCTTTTAAATATTTTTCTCAATATAAGCAATGGTGGCAAGACTAGCATTTAACACTCATCCCCAAATGCCCTGAAGATGTAGGTGGTGAGCCACCCTTTTACAACTGCTTCCATTATTGTGAAGATACACACAGAGTGCTGTTTGATAAAGGGCCAGACTTTGTTTGGTGCTGTGGAAAAATCCAAGACAATTTTTTGGTAGATGGTAAACACTGGAAACATTGTGTGCCAGCGGTTTAAGGAATGGATGTTTCTGGTCATTGGTTACACAGTTCATATGTGTGTTGCCATGGTGAGGTTTGAATTATAATGATTGGTTTGAATTATAATGGTTTTTCCTGCTTGCTGAATAAACTCAACACAAATGAATATCTTTGTAACATAGGAATGGGAGTAGGTTGGGTTATGTACTGGCTTGTCTTGTCATTTAGGAAGATCATGGGTGATCTGTGACCGAACCTCTTGTGCTGGTCGGTAAAAATCTATTAATCTGAGATTTACAGTTAACAATTGACACAGGAAGAATTCTTTATTGCAAAAGAGTTTCAAACTTCCACCACCCTCTTCATACAGGTGTTTCATAAGTTCACGCTTAAAAGGCCTGATTCTAATTTTTAGACTTTGCTCTCCTTCCCTCCCCTGCTTCCAACCAGTCCTAGATTGCACAAGCAGAGAAAATAGTTTCTCTCTACCTGCACTATTAGTTCTCTAAATATCTTGTAAACTTTGATTAAATCAACTTTCTGACTAATACACCATGTACTGCCTGGATTGTGTAATATGGTCAAGTTCTGAACTTCAACCAGATTAAGCTGTAGCCCTGATCAAATAGGATAATTATAAAACTAGTTTCCTTTACTAAAGGTAGAAACAATGTCCATAATAATTCTACTACCCTATTTGGTTATGTAAGTAGTTTGGCCTAGAATTTAAGTTAAGCAGGCTTTTGGACATAATCAGTGGGCATGGTGGGGCTGAAGTGAAGACGAACAATCCTGAGACCTGAGTTTAAATCCCAACAGGAGAAATTCATAATAGATTGAACTAATAATCTGGAATGCTAAAAGAAATAGCAGTCTTTATAAAGATGAGCACAAAACTATTAGATTGCCATAAAACTCCCCACCAGAGTCACAAATATACTTCAGGGAGGAAATCTGTCACCCAATCTGACTCCAAACCCATGCGGTCGACTCTGAAATACCCTATCAAGAAACTGTTCAAGGGCAACAATACTGGTCTTGTCAGGGATGCCCACTTTCTGGAAAGTGATTAAATAAAAAATAAATAGCATTAGTGAACTTTTTTTTCAAAGCCCTGCTCACTTCTGCCCTTGCCAGAATTTTTTGCTTAATATGACAAATATTATACACCTGCAAAAATTTAGGTGGTTGCACTGCAACCAATTTCCAGTGACATAAATACATCATAGCTCATACATTCATCAATACTTAAGCAGTGCAGGTCACAATAGCCATGTGGTTCCACTCATCTTTCCCAGGTTATGCCGTTTCTAATGTCCTCCTGGTAATACTGCCACAGCCTTTCACAAAGTGACGCAGTCACGGCACGGCAACTGGGCCAAAGACAATGCAAATTATGGACAGTTGGCCCAGTGGTCTTTGCCGGAAAAGGCTTTTTCCAATATTTTTCAATGTCTCAAATGATTAGGGCCATACTAATGGGCCAGCCATGGTTGGAGCAATGCTGGGGGTGGTGGGCAGATATAAAGTATTTCTGTCCCCTTGGCTCATTTAATTATGGAACATCCCGAGACACAATGGACAGTGCAAGGGAGGAGCAAGAGGTTAAATGTGGTCAGATCTAGCCTTAAGCATGTTCCAGATATACGTACTATAGAACTGTTGATTAGCCACCATGCTGTCTAGCCCAATGAACAAGATGGTGAATCTAACTGTTGCCCAATACATTTCTGTGGAGGCAAATCTAGTTGGTTTTATGGATTTGATTTGAAGCACTGCAAATTACAACTGCTGTAACACTACATATTTGATCTACAGAGCTCCAAGTATGACTTACTTGACAATGGGATTTGCAACAGTTCAACACTTAACAACTGGTGGCTGGTTTGAGTAACATAGGGGAAAGTAAAAGAAGGCTGTTCCTCATGCTGATTACTCTCTGTGGGAGGAAGAACCAGCTGTCACCTACCTATCGTTATACACAAGGTGTGAATTAGCTGTTCAATGACCTTAGGTTAAATGAGTGTAAATCTTTCTTCCAGATTCAATGCACAGTTAGTACAGAATTACTCAGTGCTGCACAGTGCATCACCTATCAGTGCTTTAGAACATTCTAAGGTCTTAAAAGATGTCACATAAATTGAAGCTTCTCTTCTATTCCTCAGCATACTTAGGAAGGCTGCTCATAAAAAAAATTCCTTCTTTAAACTGAATCTACCTAAATCAGATTAACATTATATTATGAATCTCAATAGAAAAGATCAGCTGATTCACTAATATATCCTTTGGGGTAGGTGGTGTTCTATACTTTATTCAGTGCTTAAGTGACTTGGCATAAAGCATCAACCCAAATAGGCTAATCAGAAATTGTTGAAAATAACAAGCAAGATTGCATTTGTGCAGAGAGAAGCATTTTCATTAGAACCAACCAGAAATGCTGTGTTTCTCTCTACACAATGTTTAGACAGTTTCAGTTATTATTTCAGATACCCAGCTTATAATTTACTTCATCTTTTATCAGATATAAAGATAATTCCTCTCAAGTTGAATGTCCTGAATAATTGATATTAAAGTAGGAATGGCATTCCTTTAATCTTTCAGGTTGGGGCTGTTTTAGTGAGCATTTAAATTATTTCACATTGTATTTTCAGCTCTCCAGAAATTAATCATTTGTACGTTTGCACTTCTAGATGTAGTGTGAATGATGCCCAAATCAATTAAAGGTAAAATTAAAAAAGCAAATAGATTTAATCCAACACAGATATGAATTAAAATCTAAACTCCCCATTATAAATAGTCTGAATTAACTGTTGAATAATAATAGATTAAACAAGTATACATCTTTTTTCTGGATTCATACCTGCATTAATGATGTATATTACATCATACATGCTACATTCACATTCATTTACCATCTGGCTTAAACAATGAAAGTGCTTTATTTAGTGGCAGACTTTTCTTCACCTAAAAATATTAGGGAAATTTCCCCATTAAAATTAAATTCTGCCCACTGGTGGTCAGGAGAGAAAATTACAGAATAGTTTCCTGGACTTATTTGTGTATAGCCCACGTCAAGTTGATACAAAGTTACGCTGGTGCTTGGAACTATGAAACAGTTTTTTTAAATAACTGAAGCAATAGACTGCTAGATGAAATGGAATACTGCTTGGCATATTTACATGAGTTGTACATCTTCACTGACCATTTTCACTAAGTTTTCAAGAATGTGCAAGCAGAATTCTCAGCAGAAAGTTATCAAGCAGGCAGCAGGTACTGGGACCCAGGCACAGAAGAGCACTTCTTTCACTTAGATCTCCAAGATTTCCTTGGTGAAATTGCAATGAAGAGGTTTAGAAGACTGTATGTTGTGAGAGCCAAATTGCAAGGATGTCACTTGTGCCACCTGGTGGGAGATGGTGGTGGCACTAATTGCAGCATTGTAACTCCAGGATTGCTGACCAGTGCCACAAGAAGTTAAACAGTGGCAACTTGCTCAATGTCATCATTGACACACACTTGCGCAGCTAACCCTCAGGAGAACAGCACATGCCAGGCCAGGCCTTTGATCTTCACCTTTGGAGTACCAAGCCAGACACATTTCCAACCAAATCAAAAGCACACTGTAGAGATGAGGCCATGAACAGCTTTCCACTTGGAGACAGCTGCCCTGAGATAAAGGTTACCTCAATTTCTAGACCTCTTTGTAGAATATAAGTAGCCAACCACCTCATGATCCTGACCCTCAGGTTGCACTTTGGTGTGACATGGGAATAAGTGAATGAAAGACACATGCAAGAACTCAAGACAGGAATGTTGTGAAGAGTTGATGGCCTTAGGAATGGCATTTCTTGAATCTTTCAGGTAGCGGCTGTTTTAGAGAACTTCATTCTAGGCTCTGTTTTTAAAGGTAATATTAAATGAAGTAGTGCACAACTTTGCCAAAGAAAAAGTAATAGGATCAAGGGGATTTTCAAATTCAGCAAAGGATGATGACTAAATTGATAGAGAAAATATAGTAGAATAAGTGAGCAAAGTACATAAAAGCAGAATGTAAAGGCTTCTGTAGTTAAGTAAAATGCAAGTGATTGGTGAGAGTAAAACTGCATTGCTTACAGGCAGAGAGAAGAGAAATCACAAAGGGAAATAAGGAAATGGCAGGCATTCAGCAAATATGCTGCATCTGTCGTCACAGCAGAAGGCACTGAAAGCATTCCATAAATAGTGGAAAAGCTAAAGGTCTAATAAGAGTGAGGACCTTAAAGATATTAATAGTAACAAATAAAATATTCTTCTTCTCAGGCAGTCCCTTAGATCGAGGATGATTTGCTTCCACTCTGGTTTTTACAGTTCTTAGGTACCTAATGTGGAAACCGCAGAACTGACAAGGTTGTCAGGACAGGTGGGTGGTTAGTTTGTGACATGGTCCACTCCTTTCACCGCTTAAGCAGGGCTCCTGTTTGCTCCTGAAGCATGGCCTCTAGGATCTCAATAACATCTCGAATGGTCCTTCTCCATTTTGAATGGTCATGGGCCAGAGGTTCTCCAGAGTTGGTGGAGATGTTGCATTTCCTCAAGGAAACTTTAAGTATGCCCTTGAATCTTTTTCTCTATCTGCCTGGTAATCCAAATCAGAGCTTGGAAAAGTCTGCATTTCAGAGTCTGGTGTTGAGTTTGTGAGTGACATGGTCTGCCCAATGTAGCTGACTGAGAGCAATTAGGGCAAAAACAGAAAATTCTGGAAATACTCAGCATGTCTGGCCACATCTGTGTGAAGAGAAACAGAGCCAATGTTTCAGGACGAAGACCTTTTGTCAAAACTGGGAAGGAGGCAATAGAAGATCGTTAAACTGCAGGTAGGGCGAGGGAATGGAAACGTCTCTGTAAGGGTAAAACTGGGATGACCATGGGGATAAGCTGTAAACAAGGTTTTCTGGTAAGTGAATGAATGGGAGCAGTTAGAGAGTGTTAACATAGAGAAAAGAACACAGAGGTTGTAAAATGCAGAGCAGGAAAACATGCCTGGCCGTTCAGGCTCAGCATGTCTTCCACTTTCAGAGTGAATAGAAAGGAAAACAAAATCAACAAGCTGAGGCATATCACAGATTTTCACTCAGTGCTGAGAATATTGGCCTCGGAGAGGACACTTACATTAGTTTGTTTATTCTTCCAGTCAATTTATAAGATTTTGTGGACACAGCAATGGTGATATTTTTCCAGGGTCATAAGATTCTTGCTGCAGGTAGTCTGGATCTCTAAAGCATATAGGAAGGCAGGGATCTCTGTTGCCCACTAGACCATGAGTTCTGTGTTATGTCTGAAGTCTTGATCTTCAAATATTCTTTTTGGTGAAATTCACCACCGCCTCCCATGTCTGTCTTCACTGAGAGGTGTTTCCAGAGATATGAGAAGTGGTTTTCGAGGGTTTCACCACGAATCTTTATTGTTGGACGATACTGTTGTGCCAGAGGGCAAGGTTGGAGGAGGACCTTAGTTTCGCAAATGTTGACTGTAAGGCCCATACTCTTGGTAAATAAGTCAATGATATTTTGGAGCTCAGCCTCTGAGTGTGGGCAAATGCAAGTGTTATCTACATATTGCAGCTGAAGTACAAGGCTTAACCCCATGTTGAAAGAAACCATTCACAGGCAACTTCCACTCCACAATATACATTTTGGGATCTGGAATGTCAAGACTCTCATGGACAATCTCAACAACAACAGACCTGAACGCTGCTCTGCAGTCATAGCTCAGAAACTTGATTGCTTTGACATTGACATTGCTGCAGTGGGTGAGGCACATCAGGCAGGAGAGGAACAGTTTAAAGAACAAGGTAGTGTCAAAGTCGAGTTTATTGTCATATGAACAAGCACACATGTATGCACAGGTGCAGTGAAAAACCTACTTGCAGCAACATCACAGGCACATAGCATAGAGACATGACTTTCACAAGGAAAACATAAATTAAACACAAATTATACAAAATTATGCCAGAAAGAACACAACTAGAGCAAAAAAACACAAAGTCCATTGCAATGCAAAGTGGCAAAAGTGGTCATAGTGTTGATATACTCAGGTAATGATTAGGGTTGTGCAGGTTTGTTCAAGAACTCAATGGTTGAAGGGAAGTAGCTGTTCTTGAACTTGGTGGTGTGAGACTTCAGGCTTCTGTACCTCCTGCCCAATGGTAGCTGTGAGAAGAATGCATGGCCCGATTGGTGGGGATCTTTGATGCTAGATGTTGCCTTCTTGAGGCAGCACCTCATGTAGATACTACCACTGGTTGGGGAGGGGGGGGATGTGCCCGTGATGTACTGGGCTGAGTCCACTACTCTCTGCAGCTTCTTATGTTCCTGTGCATTCAAATTACTATACCGGACTATAACGCAACCAGCCAGGATACTTACAACAGTACATGTGTAGAAGTTTATTAAAGTGTTCAATGACATGCCGAACCTCCTTAACCTTCTAAGAAAGTAAAGACACCGGTGTACCTTCCTTGTGATTGCATTCATGTGCTGGGCCCAGGACAGGTCATCCGATATGTTAATGCCCAGGAATTTAAAGCTGCTGACCCTCTCCTCCGCTGATCAACCAATATAAACTGGTGCACGTTTGCCCTCCTTACCCTTCCTGAAGTCAACAATCAGCTCTTTAGTTTTATTGATGTTGAGCGAGAGGTTGCTGTTGCAGCACTACTTAACGAGGTGCTCCATCTTGCTCCTGTACACTGACTCATCACCAGCTGTGATTCGTCCAACAACAGTGGTGTTGTCGGCAAACTTCTATATGGCACTGGAGTTGTGGTTAGCCACAAAGTTATGTGTGTATAGGGAGTAAAGCAGGGCGCTAAGCACACATGCTGTTACCAGTCCCCATTGATTGAGGTCTGCTGATGAGTAAGTCAAGAATCCAGTTGCAGAGGGAGATACAGAAGCCCAGGTCTTGAAGCTTGACATTAAGTTTGGAGAGGATAATGGTGTTGAATGCTGTAGTTAATGAACAGCAGTCTGTTGTCCAGATGGTCCAGAGCAGAGTGAAGAGCCAGAGACATCATATCTGCTGTTGACCTGTTGTGGCAGTAGGCAAATTGAAGCGGATTCAGGTCACCTCTGAGGCAGGAGTTGATTTGCACAAAAACCATCCTCTTGAAGCATTTCATTACAGTTGATGTAGGTGCTACCAGACTACAGTCATTGAGGCAGGTCATCATGCTCTTCTTGGGCACTGGTACTGTAGATGCCTTTTTTGAAGCAGGTGGGAACCTCAGACTGCAGAAGCAAGATGTTGAATATGTTAGCTAGCTGGTCCACACAGAACGCCGGTACTAAGCCAGGTATGCCGTCTGGACCAAACACGTTTTGTGAGTTCACCCTCTTGAAGCATGCCCAGACATCAGCCTTAGAGACTGAGATTACAGGGCCATCCAGAGAAATAGTGGCTCATGGGGGGGCTCATAGTTCTCAATATCAAAGCATGCATAAAAGGCATTGAGCTCATCTGGGTTGTCGTCACTTATGCTAATCAATCTTGTCTTGTTGTAAGTAATATTGTGCAAGCCCTGCCACTCCTGTTGAGCACCTGTCTGTGATTCCAGTTTAGTCAAAAATTGCCTCTTTGCGCTCGCAATGGCCTTCCGGAGGTCGTATCTGGGTCGCCAACCCTGAATGCCACAGATCTAGCCCTCAGCAAATTATGAATCTCTTGGTTCAGCCAGGGCTTCTGATTGGGGAAGACATGGAATGTTTTTGTGGGTGAACACTTGTCCACGCATATCCTTATGAAGTCAGTGACAGCTGTGGCATATTCATTTAGGTCGCTGACGAATCCTTGAATGTGGTTCAGACCACCAACTCAAAGCAATCCCAAATTCGCTCCTGCACCTCTCCCATCCAGCTCTTTGTAGTCCTCTTCACCAGTGCCATGCTCTTCAGTATCTGTCTGCACACAGGAAAAAGAAGTGGGGGAGGAGGTGAGAGCCGATCCACCGGGGGATGGGTCAATGGTAAGGAGAGAGAGGAAAGAAAGTTAGAAAAAAAGAAGCTAGGAAAGGGAAGAAGAGAAGGAGCATGGTGGTGGGGGTTGTGGGGAAGGGCAGGTGGGGATTACATAAAGTGGGAGAATTCAGTATTCATGCTGTTAGGCTGCAAGGTTCCAAGACAAAAAATGAGGTGCTGTTCCTCCAGTTTGCACTTGGAATTCTCCTGGCAATGGAGGAGGCTGAGGACTGTCATATCAGTGATAGTGTGATAGTGTGGGAGGGGGAGTTGAAGTGACTGGCAATGGGGACAGAGAGCAAGTGTTCTGCAAAACGGTCACCTATTCTGTGTTTGGTCTCACCAATTTAGAGGAGGCCACACTTGGAGCACCGAATGCAGTAAACAATATTAAGGGAGGTGCAGGTGAATCTCTGTCACACCTGAAAGGACTGTTTGGGTCCCTGGATGGAGGTGTAGGGGCTGGTGTTGCACCTATGGCGGGGGCAGTGGAAAGTTCCTGGGGTGGGAGCAGGATGGGTGGGGGAGGAGGGAAGGAGTGAACTAGGGAGTCGCAGAGAGAGCGGTCCCTGCGAAAGGCAGAAAGGGGTGGGGAGGGGAAGATATGTTTTGTGGTGGGGTCCCATTGGAGATGGCGGAATTGGCGGAGAATGACATGTTGGATACATAGGCTGGTGGGATGAAGTGTGAGGACAAGGGGGACCCTATCCCTGTTGGGTTTGTGAGGGGTGGAGGTGAGAGCGGAGGTGCGGGAAATGGCAGAGATGTACACAGTCCTCAACATGCTTGCTGATAAAGTCTGTGATGGTGGTGACATACTCATCTAGGCTGGCAGCTGAATTTAGAAGAATGAGAAATGATCTCCTGAAAATAAATTTAATTACGTGTGTCATGGCTGATGTCAGCAGGATGGTTAGGATCTCAGAACAAAAGATCTGCCACTAAGGACTGAATTCGGTGAATTGTGTTTCTTTGAGATTCTCTATCCTGTAGACTATGGATGTTTGAAAAGCACAAAACAAAACAGTTGTTGAAAATCTAAAATAAAAATGGAAAATGCTGCAGATACTCAGCAGGTCAGGCAACATCTGTCGTAAGAGGAAAAGAGTAAACTTTCAGGTCGAGGGCCCTTTGTCAGAACTGGAAAACTAGCTGATTTTAAGTTGCAGAGAGGGGATGTGGGGAATGGAGAGAACATAGGGAATGTCTGTGATAAGATGGAGATCAAGGTAGATGCTTGGTGGTTACATATGTTAGAGATAGCGATTGATACATTTTGGCAAACTAATGGAATTAAAGGAGGTCTGAAAAGTGCAGGATGCTGTTGAGGTAGATCAGAGAAGATCTTACTGAAAGTTGGACAAGCTGGAAGAACCTGATGGCCTGCAGCTGTTCCTACTCCCTACTGCTTTTATTAATTCTTTCATGTGATACGGGTCTTACTAACAAGGCCAGCATTTAATACCTATTCCTAACACTGCAGTTCTCATGCTGCAGTTACTCCCCATGTTTTGATGGATGGGGAGCTCCAGGATTTTAACCCAGAGACAATGAAGGAACATCTGAGATACTTCCAAGTCAGGATGATGTGTGACATGGAGGAAAAAATGTGCACGTGATGGTGTTCCCATGTCTCAGTGCCTTTGTCACAGAGTCATAGAGTTATACAGCTAGGAAACAGGCCTCTTGGCCTAACTCATCCTTGCCACCCAAGCTGTCTGTCCAAGCTAGTCCTATTTGTCCCTGTTTGGCCAATATCTCTCTAAACCTTTTCTATCCATGTACCTGTCTAAATGTCCTTGACTTTCAGGTTGTTAGAAATCACAGATTTGTGAAGAACTGTTAAACAAGGCTTGGCGAGATGTACACTGCTCTTTGTAGGTGTGCACATTAAAGCCACTGTGGACAGGTGGTGGAGGGAGTGTATGTTCAACAAAGTGGATGGGGTGTCAAACTGGCTGGCTGCATTCGGTTGACACTTCTTGAGGTTATTGGAGGTTTTCTATCACATGTATCCCTATAGAAAGGCTTTTGGGAATCAGGAGATAGGTTGCGTCACAGAATACCTAGCCTCTGACTTGCTTCTCGCAGTCAGAATATCATATATATGTATATATATATATATATATATATATAATAGCTGGCCTACTTGAGGTTCTCTTTAATGTGACCATCCCAGGATATCAAAGGTATAGGATTTAGCAATGATATTACTTTTGAAAGTCAAGGAAAAATGACTGAATTTTCTTTTACTGAGGTGGTCATTGCCTGGCACAATGTTACTGTATCATTCAGTGTTGGATGTCGTTTAGATCTTGTTTAATTTGGGCACGGAATACTCGTCATTTATGAGTCGTTCTGAATGGAACCAATACATTGCACAATCTTCTGCAAATATCCCACTTCGGTCCTAACGATGTTGGAAAGATCATTGATGAAGCAGCTGAAGGTTTAGAGGAAGTCATGCTTTGAGATCCTGGAGCTAAGATAGATGTGCACCACTATCACAAACACCTTCCTTTGGGAATTGGTATAATTATAGACAGCAGAGAGATTTTCCCTTGATTTAAACTGATATGTATTTAGCATGGCTCCTTTGTGCCACCTTCAGTGAAATGGCTGACTTGATGACAATGACAGCTATTTTCAGCTTGCTTTTGGAATTCAGCTCATCTTTGTCCATGTTTAGACCTGGGCTGTAACGAGGTTTGGAGCTGGGCATTCCTGGCAGAATCTAAAATGAGAACCAGTGAACGGGCTATTGGTACTGAAGTTCTGATTTAGTGCTATTGACAAATCCATCCATTGCTTTGGTGATGATTGACAGTTGACTGCTGAGGCAGAAAGGACTTTCCTTCTTCTAAATTGTGTCCTTATGTACAAAGTATAGTCTAAGTTATCCTGAGTCTGTCATAGATAAAGTCATGCAGCATGCAAACAGGCTCTTGGCTCACTGAGTCTGCATTGTCTGTCAAGCACCCATTTACATTAATCCTACACAAATGTTATTTTTATTCTGAGATTCCCATGATCTCTACCCAGATTCTACACTCTCCCACATACTCAGGGCAATTTACAAATAGCAATTAACCTACCAACCCACAACCTTTGGAATGTGGGAGGAAACTAGACTCCATGGGGGGGAAGCTGGAACTGAGGTAGCAGTTCTACAAGCTGCACCACTGTGCCATCCTGATATCAAGAGTGTACAAACCGGGAGGCTCAAGGGACTTCACTGCAACAGATCCAAATAACACCAGTAGAGATTTGGAAGGGTCAGAAAGTATGGGAAAACTTGAGGGGATACATTATTGGGAATGTGTCTGAGTTTTCCATGCATGAAAGTGTCCAGTGTAATATTATGATGCTATCATTGGACACTGGACTATTTCATGCCTCTCAGTGAGAAGAATTAAATTTGCCATCTATTACAAAGTTCAGGTCACTCATCTGTTCTCCAAGTAATGCAATTATATGATTTAGAGAAGGAGAAAATATTTAAATAAAATCAAGAGCAACCTTGAAGTTCCTTCCCCTGCAAAAATAAATGATCAAAAACCATTTTGGCCCAGAAATTCTTTGGTCATCAGAGTGCACAGGTGGTCCCGGTTTTCCCAAGGAATTCATTGCCAAAGCATGTATAAATGTTGCATAACATGATAGAATATCTATGCTTTTCACTTTATATTGTCGTACAGTACAACATCTTAAAACCTAATGCTGTACCCTGAGGATGGGGCTCCAACTACCTTTCCACTGTGTGCTAATATATAATTGACAAGTTTTATAGAAATGTTAAGAATGTAAAAATGAAGTACAAAAAGGCAGCACAACTGATTCAAATCTATTCAATATTTCGTATTGCTGTAATTTTTCATTAAAGGCATGATTAAAATTAATTCAGCCTCTTTTACATTCCTGAACATAAAATGCCTCTGCTCTGCTTAGTTCCTAAGATACTGGAGGAGATGATGAAACATTAAAAGGCCTATGCAACCTTTCATACTCCAAGAGTTAACCATTGTTTCATTGTGCATTTCACACTTTGTTCAGCACAAAACAGGTGAAGTGAGAAACAGTTTTTCGTTACTGATCAACTTACTTTTTTTATTAATTACAATGGCAGATATTCATGATAAAATTCACCATTGCCCTCAGAGCATCTGCACAGCTTTTGGGCATCTGAGGAAAATACAGTTTAAAGATAAAGACCTCAAACATGGCAGAAACCTCATGGTCCATGGGGCAGCAGTGACTTCTGCCCTCGTGAATGCTCCTGAGACATAGACTAAGTACACCAGGCACTTCAAAGCACTGGAATGTTCTCTCTGCAAAACCCTCCAAATGCACAGACAGAATAGGCCAACCAATGCTTGTGTCCTCACCCATGCTAACACCCCCACCATCGGGACCCTGGTTACACTCAGACGGCTCCAATGAGTATGCCATGTTGTTCACAAGTCCAACACCAAACTCCTGAAACAAACAATCTATTCCATGTTCTCTCATGGCAAGTTGATTATTGGATAGACAGAAGAAACAATTCAAAGATGTTTTCAAAGACTCCTTGTAAAAAAGAAAATCCTGGCAGGCTCATGGGAATCCCTGACCATGACCATTCAGACTGGAGGAGGAGCATTTGGATGGCACAGAGAACTTTGAATTCATTTAGCAGGAGCATACAGAAGTCCAGTGTAAATTTCAAATAGAGCACTACCTCCCAAGTAACACACCAGCCCAGCAACACCTCTCGCACCATCTATGGCAATCTGCAGGTCCCACATCGGCTTCCTCAGCCAATGCAGAATCCACGGAAATGGAATGGAAGTGAATCATCCTTGACCCAGAGGGATTGCCTAAGAAGGAGGAGGAGGATGAAGAAATGAGTATAAATAGCCTGATAGTGCTTGAAGGCAGGTCCCAGAAGTGGCCAATGGTGACCTGGATAAATGTTTGAGCATTGTCATCCATTATAGATTGGTGAAATAACGCCATTAAATGTTACATTTTGACAGAATGGTGGTTATCACAGGAAGTAACGTTCATCAGCAGTGACAGCCAGACAAATACTTGTAAAACCAGACCACATGAAAGCTGATAGAAGCATCATACAATTCAGATGACAGGAAGTAAAAAAAAGTTTCTTATCTCTCTCAGCCCGTTCAATTCTGCAACTTGGGCCTGAAGCTATATCACGTTTTACCTTTAGTTTGAGAAGACTATCTGGAAGATCCACATCCATGACACAATTGCATAAACCATTTCAACTTGAGAAACCACCAGCATGATCACAGCAGTCATACCTAGTGCTTGTTCCATAGATAATTAACACTAAATATTTTCTTCACATTATGATCAAAATTACAACCCCAAGCAGGTATTTTGAAAATCCACTAATTTAACATTCCAGAAATAGTAGTTTACCACTAAAACATTTGACAGGATTTTTGAAAATATTACAACTCACAGGATCAGTGGAAGTACAATATCGGTTTGATGTGTGGTGTCGTCCATTATTGATTAGTGAAATAACTGCATTAGATGTTAAATTTTGAAGAATGATGGTTATCAGAGGATGTATAGTACATCAGTAGTGACAGCCAGACAAATACTTGCAGAACTTGACCACATGAAAGCTGAATGTAAGCGTCATTCAATTCAGATGACAGGAAGCGACCAAACTGAACCTTATGACTTTTATTGTGGTGCATTTCCATTTTATTAGGAATTTGTCATTTGATGCATTTGATTAGATTAAATATTTTTTATGTCTTATTGTTTGCAACATGAATGTTATCTTGAAATAGTTTCATTTTAATGGAGCTGTGATATCCTTTTGTGTGGTCTCATTTGTGGTCCAGTTTAAAACTACAGCCTTCCCCAATGGCAGACCTTAATTATTATCAAGAAGCAGTTTCCTGTAGCCATATTCGAGACTAACATCCTATTGGATGATTTGTCCAGTTTTGTAGGTGGTTTTCTCTTACATCGATCCTCTGAATTCAGCCTGAATCTGTGGCAGGTGGGAAAATCTAGTCAAGGCTCACAGAGCAGATGCAACCAGAACTTTAAAAAATTTATAAAACTGAGGAAATGGCACAAATAAAATGATATAAATACAAACACTACAAATAATGTTCGTATGAGCTGTTATATAAAATTACTGAAGATATGATGTAAAACATGACAATTGTTGTATGTTAGTATGTCCTCCGTATTCTGTACCTTCCACAGCTTTGACCCTTAATTATTATCTATGGCACATACTTCTCTCTGACCTTGTACAGGTGATTAATCCTGTCCAGTGTTTTAAGGTGACCTATTCTTTATTTTTAAGCACTATTCACTCCTTAAGATCACAGCTGATCAACTTGCATCTCTCTTGCAAGATGCTGAAGTTTGTCCTGAACTCTCCTTCACTTGTAATCCAAATATCACACTGCGACAGTTTGATTGGCTTAAGCTTTTCTTTTGATTGTCCTACCTTCATCTTGTTTGCCTGCTATAAGGACTACTTGATGTCCAACCATTAGCACAACAAAGGTACTTCGATAGAGAAAAGTTTGAGCTTATCATTACTCTTAAAGGTTGTTAGCTCAATCTAATGATGTTTACCATTTTCAAACACTGCTGGGGACAGATACAGATGCACCACAGCCATCTTACTATTTATAACCTGTAAATTTTGGTAATATCAACACAGAAGAAAAGCTTGTGCTTTTGAGACAAATACTCCAAGATTTCATTTCAGTGTATTGCCTGTTTGAAAAGTCCAGCACTGACAATGAGTTTCCCAGAGTAGAGAACATAGAACATAGAACAGTGCTTCAGCCCATGATGTTGTGTTGAGCCTACTCCATGATCAATCTAACCCTTCCCACCTACATTGCCCATACCCCTCCATTTTTCTTACATCCATGTGCCTATCAATGAGTCTTTTGAATGTTCCTATTATACCAACCTCTACCACCACCCCCAGCGGTGCATTCCAGGCACCCAACACTCTCTGTGTAAAAAACCTACCTCTGACATCTCCCCTCAACTTTCCTCCACTCTAGACATCTCTGACATCTCCCCTAAACTTTCTCCATTAGAAACCAATATCCTCTGGTATTGGCCATTGCTCCCCCTTGGAAAAAGGTGCCGGTTGTCCACTCTATCTATGCCTCTCATAATCTTATACACCTCTATCAAGTCACCTTACATTCTCCATTGCTCTAAAGAGTAAAGCTCTAGCTCGCTCAACCTCTCCTCATAGTACATGTTCTCTAATCAGGCCAGCATTCTGGTAAAATCTCCTCTGCACTCTCTCTAAAAGTTCCATATCCTTCCTATAAGAGGTGACACCCAGAACTGAACACAATACTTGGAGTATTAAGTATGTCTAACCAGGGTTTTATAGAGCTGCATCATTACCTCGTGGCTCTTGAACTCAATACCCCCAACTATTAAAGGCAGCACAGCATACACCTTCTTAACCACCCTATCAACTTGCATGGCAACTTTGAGGGGTCTATGGACTTGGCACCCCAAGATCCTTCTCGTTCCTCCACACTGCTAATAATCCTGCCATTAACCTTGTACTCTGCCTTCATGTTCAACTCTTCCAAAATGTATCAATTCACCACTTTTCCGGATTGAACTCCACCTGCCACTTCTCTGCCCCAACTTTGCATCTTGTCCATATTCCCTTTGTAACCCATGACAACCTTCCACACTATCCACAACATCTCCAACCTTTGTGTTGTCTGCAAACTTACTAACCTACCCCTCCACTTCCTCATCCAAGTCTTATTTATAAAATCACAAAGAGCAGAGGTCCCAGAACAGATCCCTGCAGAACACCACTAGTCACCGACCTCCAGGCAGAATGCTCTCCATCTACTATACCACCCTTTGCCTTCTATGGACAAGCCAGTTCTGAATTCATACAGCCAAGTCTCCATGGATCCCATGCCTCATCACTTTCTGGATTAGCCTACCTTGGAGAACCTTATCAAGTAACTTGCTAAAGTCCATATACACCACATCCACCACTCTACCTTCATCAATTTGTTTTGTCACCAAGTATCTTAGGATAGAAATTTAATTTTAGTTCACCATGGAGTATAAACATTCCTGCTGAAGTCATCATGACTACAGTTTCTCCAGCAATTTTACAAATGGCACAGCATGATATCCAGATCTCAGAAGTAAAGCCAATGCTAATATAATTACCCTGATACTCTGCAAATTAAGATTTCTTTATTAGTCACATGTACATCTGAAACACAGTGAAATGCATCTCTGCGTAAGAATGTTCTGGGGCAGCCTGCAAGTGTCACCACACTTCTGACACCAACACTAGCATGCCCACAACTTCCTAACCTGTACGTCTTTGGAATGTGGGAGGAAACCGGAGCACCTGGAGGAAACCCACGCAGTCAGGGGAAGAAAGTACAAACTCCTTACAGACCATGGCCAGAATTGAACCAGGGTTGCTGGCGCTGTAATAGCATTACGCTAACCGCTGCAACTGTTTTGGGTTTATTCTGACTTATTCTCTCACACATAGTTCATAACTTAGTTAAGTGCATGTATCACATCTTTGGCCCTCTATATCTGTATTGCACATTAGAATAGAGAATGCTTCAGCTTTTTGTAGTTTAAACTGCTGAGAGCATCTCTTTTGAAGTTAAGTAAGGGGGAAATAGAGTTAGAATGCTGATGATCAACATTTGCTGACCAAATAAACTATGATCCATTTCCTTGCTAATATTTCAGAAGCTACCAAATTAATTATTCCATTGCTATTCTGGTCCAAGGCTAACATTTGTCATTACTTGAGATTATAAGTTTTCAGTCTGAAAGCAGCAAAAAGACAATAAATGTTGCACTGTTCTGCTGTGCAGAAATGAGTATCCAATATTGTGAGCCCACATTATCCTGTTGTGTCTGATGCTTACCCTACTCATAACTCTGATTTAGTAGGTTATGGATTTAAGCAGAGACTGGAAGTCAAGGCCAGATACTAAGGGAGCTATTCTGATGAGAGGTTAAAACTGAGGTCTCATCTGATGTGTAGAGTGCAGCTAATAGATCCCCTAATATTACCTCAAGAAAAGCAGGGGATTCAGCCAGTAGACTTCAGAATTGTGATATGTTTATTTTTATGCTGTTCCTTGTGATGTGAAGCTGACAGCTGATAGCCGAAGTGCAGGAAAGGATTTTGGGAGGATGCTTCAGCTCATGACATTCAACCAGTTCACATATTCCCCACTGACCCTGCCAAATTCACAAGGGAAGGGACTTGTCCCTTTAATTGAATAGGCCTGTGTGTCCCAGGCACAAACAGGACCAAAGCTGCTACAAAGCTATGGAGGGAATAGCTGGCAAAGGTTGGCGTGAATGTCCCATTGCATCCCCTTCCCCTCAACAGGAGCAACTTCGACTTCCTTCCTCAGAAGGCTAATGATTTATTGGGTCAAGGCCATGTTTGTAACTTATGCTTGAGACTTATAGAACTATTCACCAGCTTAGAGTGAACCAGATACACCAACACCAATGGACATGCCAGAGCCAAGGACATTGGAACTCTGATAATGTAAAGCGATCTCAACTATCCAAACCAAATTGGCAATTGCTGACAGGGTATGATTGACCACCGGAAGAAACCCACTGGGTTCAGGCAGCAACAATGGGAGAGAACCTCATTGCAATTCTTGACCAGTCTGCACCAGAGAACGCATTTCAGCATTTCCCATCCAAGTGTACTAGATTTACAGAATTATTAGCAAGACTGAAATTTGAATGCATCAAAGCAACCTGGCAATGTTAGTTTTCGAATAAACCAGTCAGAGTTTCTACTGCATTCTGCCAGAAGGCTACATTACATATCAAGGCTGCAAATAAACTTAAATATCACATTGAAAGAGAATAATCTACACTTTGCTAATCACAGGCCATCTATTATAATGTTACTGTAAAATCTAATTCTTTGAGCTATACTTACTAAAACAACATGTAAGCTTATAATGAGAGGTGTGTGGCATTCAATTCACATGTTCACCGAAGGAATTAAATTGGTGATACTATATCACTTCCTTTGCCACGCTATGATTCATAAAATAATCAGTAAAAGAATACAAAATGCTATGATGTTCCTTCAAAGGCTCCTGAATGTGTCTGCGTTAGTAGTGACTCATTTCCTATCTGCTTTTGTAAACTCTCTTTGATTTGAGATGTTGTAATGTGGTGTCTTTTAAGACATTTAATTAACATAAAGCTCGACTACCAGTTAGATGGATATTGAGTACAGTCCTTTTTCATATTATTCATTTTTCAGGACCTTGGTATCATTGCCCAGGTCAGCTTTCATTGCCCTTCCCCTAATTGCCCATGAGGAGGCAGTGGTGAGCTGTCTTCTTGAGCTGCTACAGTTTCTCTGGTGAGGTTATTTTCCCAATACTATGAATAGAGAGTTCCAGTGATAATCGAAGAAAAGCTATAAATCTTACAAATCTCATTCCCTGAAAGTAGAGTCACAGGTAGACAGGGTTGTAAAAAAGGCTTTTGGCATCCTGGCATTTATAAATCAAAGTATTGAGTTATAGGAGTTGGAATTGTTTTGGTGAGGTGTATAAGTCATTGGTGAGACCAAATTTAGAATATTGTGTGCAGTTCTTGGTTGCCGAACTACAGGAAGGAGGTCAGTAAGATTTGAAAGAGTGGCAGAGGAGATTTACCAGAATGTTGCCAGGTCTTCAGGAGTTGAGTTACAGGGAAAGACTGAGCAGTTTAGGACTTTATTTCCTTGGAGCGGAGAAGAATGAGGGGAGATATGATAGAGGCTTACAAAATGATGCGGGGGCATAGACATGAGTTAATTGCAAGTAGGCTCTTTCCACCTAGATTAGGAGAGATAAGTACGATGAGGACATGGCTTTAGGGTGAGGACCGGAAAGGTTTAGGGGGAACATTAGAGGGAACTTCTTCACTCAAAGAGTGGTGGGAGTGTGGAATGGGCTGCCATCTGATGTGGTAAATGCGGGCTCGCTCTTAACTTTTAAGAGTAAATTGGATAGATACATGGACGAGAGAGGTCTGGAGGGGTATGGGCTGGGGGCAGGTAAATGGGAATAGCAGAATAATGTTTCAGCACAGACTAGAAGGGCCGAATGGCCTGTTTTCTGTGCTGTAGTCTTCTATGGTTCTATGGTTCTAATTCATAAAGGTGTACGAATTAGAGTGGTATCGCCATATACCTGAAACCCTTGTTATTCTTACTGGTAGTGGTTGACAGTTTGAGAAGTGTTGTAAGAGTAGCTTCAGCAAGTAACTGCAGTGGAATTTGTGGATGATTCCCAGTCTAAACAGTTTCTGCCAGTGGAAGAGGGAATGAATGTTCAGTGTGGCAGATATCAGTCAAGTAGGCTGCTTTGTTCTCGACGATGTCAAGCATCTTGAGTTTTATTGTAACTACACTATTTCCAAGTGGAGAGTAATCACCTTGTAGACTTGCAGAAAGGCTTTGGGGTGTCAGGACGTGAGTTTACTCCCTTAAAGGATGTCTTACCATCTCTTGTAGCCGTCGGTATCATGTGGCTGGTCAGTCTGAGTTTCTGGTTAATATCCTTAGGGTGTTGATAATTGCGGTAATGCCACTGTCAAGGTTGGTGGTTAGGCTCTCTGTTGGAGAAGGTGTGACACTTCTGTGGCACAAATGTTACTTGCCATTTATTAAGCCCATGTGAGATCTTGCTGCTACTGTAGTGTGTGAATCTTGTACAGCTGTGCCATTCACTAAGACATGATTCATTCCTGCCCTTACACTACACTTTCTCACCCAATCCCAATGTCCCTTGAGGGAATATAAAAAAATCAGCAGCAACCTCGATTGTTTCTCAGTGACAAAGCATTCACAACTATCTTTTGAAGAAAATGAAGATTTACAATCTTATGAGTCACAAAGTAATCCCTCTTCTTTGATTTTTAAGGTCTACCCCTTAGCCTGAGACCATGTAATCTAATTTTAGTCATAGCAGCCAAGGAAAAACAGCCTCTCAGAATTTACCTTGTCAAAGCCTCTGAAAATATTATATTTCAGTGAGATTATCTCTCATTCTTCCAAATTACAAGACTCTAGGCCAGTATCACTCAATATCTCTCTGTAGGACAAGTCTTTCAACCCTGGTGTATGGAGTACTTACACTAGACGTTAGAGCCATAAAGCTAAGCGGGACAGATATGAAGTAATATCCAGTCCTTCTTTGCTGCACAACAGAGATCTATCCTGCACTCAGTGGAGGCTCCAATAGGACAGATGGAAGGTCAAACATACTGGAAACTAATCTCCAGTGCATGCAGGAGAACTACTTTGCAATGTGGAGATTGCAGAAATCAGGAATGTACTGCTAGCCAGCCATTCCCAATGCGAAATGACCACCTGCAGTTCAATACCATCTGGGTCATTATCCAGATTGTAAAAAGCTCTGTTCCCATTGTTGAACCTATAAATTTAAAAAAGGACAGAATATGGGTTCTAAATAATCCATATATAAGGTTTTCAGGAAAAGACAGGGAAGGGAACAAAGGAGAGGGGGAGGGTGGTGGTGGCATAATGATTGAGGAGGACTATCGCAATGCTGGAGAGGGAGGATTTCATGGAATGATCAAGGACAGAAGCTATCTGTTTAGAATAGAAGCATGAATGTTGTAGGGAGAATTCTACAGGCTCCAAACAGTGGGAAGAATATCAAGGAATGAATTTGCATGCAATTAGAGAGATGTGCAAAAGCCATTGAGTAGTGATAATGCAGCCTTCAACTCTGGCCATACTCAATGACAGAATAGAGATCTGATGGCAAATTCATTGTTAGATTTGGTACAATATAGCAGTTGATGCAATACTATAGCAGTAGGCAAAGGGGGAAACTGTTTTATTGAAGTTTTTAAATGTGCTATTCTGCTTAAATGTCTATATTGAAACACACCATTTTTCTTCAACTATAATCAGATTATATTTCAGACCAATCAACATAGAAAAAGACTGTTCTGAAAATCAAAATAATAACCAACATTCCAGAAAGTTCTCCGATGAGTTTTTTTGTAAGCTTCTAAATATTTAACTGACTAAAATCACTTATTTAAATGCAACATACACCTTTTTGTTCATTTTCACTGAATTGGCGATGCTTAAACTTATGTCTGTTAGAAACTAGTTTGTAGCAAATTACTAAATAACATTAATTTTTATAATATTCTATTCATAGCAAACTTTATTCACTCTCTATTGTAGGAGATGAGACTATGGAAGGTTTGGAAACAAGGATAAGAATTTTAAAATTGAGGCATTGCTTCATTTTAACACAAAATCTTACCCTACTTTGGCTGTGAATTTTCTAATTCTCCAGAAATCTGTTGTATGCTTCTTGAAACAATGAGAGGGATTGGTCCTCATTATTACCTGTAAAATGCCATTCCATTGATCAATTGTGTTTTATAGAAAATTAACTTTCTACTCATTAACCCCTAACCCTGCTTTCTCTATTTAAATAAATAGTCCATAATTTGGGATTGAATTGTCAATGGATAATTTAAAACACTAATAAATGAAAATGATTAGCATGCCAAAACATACCTATTGTATACTTTGCTCTAATACAATTTCAAGATGTCAATTATGCCTTCACAATGACCAAGGGGCATTCTTCCCTTCTTGCTTTGCCATGTCAGCTTTGTTAAATGCAGGTACATTTTGATATAGCACCAGTTAGTGTAGAAGAAAAGTTTGTGACAGATAATGGACAAACACTTCAGAGACCTACACTAATGATCCAGACACCTGAGTCAGCATCCCACCCATGTCAGCTGGAAAATTAACATCAATTACTTAAATAAATTATAAAATATATAAAAAACAATATCTGTAATTATTAAATTGCCATATATAGTATAACTCCGATAATCTGGCACAGAGTTTGTTGGTACCCAGACTAACCAATTTTCTGGATTATTGGATGTTATTCCTATTAATACCCCAGCACACTATAAATTCACTTTTCTCAGATGTTACACCCTAATATATACTTTCCAGTGAACCCAGTAAATGTGACAAACAGGACCCAAATTGCCTAGAAAGACACTCAATTATTAAGAAGGTGATACATCGCTTTTTATCAAGGACATTCAAAGATGGTCATTATATGATGTCCTTCATAGCATTGCCCATGTTTGTGAATGAATAATAAGAAAAGCAGTGAGTAAAAAATACGGGATGTGAGGAAAGTGTTGGAAAGCTCACTTCAAGTAACATGTTCGTGAATGCAATTACAAAGCTGTCAATTTTGTTAAACCCCCTGAAATATCTAATTTTTAGAAATTATTAAATTTAAAATTTTCTAAATGAAAGGAACATGTTGTTCCTGACAACACCTAGTTGTTAATGTATTTTCTAACACATGATCAGCTGCCTTTTAGGAGGCCCATCCTGATGAAATTATCTGATCGCACAACATGAATACTGAACTGTGGTTCTTAGTGGTCTCTAACATTGTGTTCATCAAATTGAACTTCTTGACAGTCTATCCCATAATATTAGAGACTATGAGCCAAGGCAACCCACAGCTCCAACTGCATACTCTTTCATGCTCTTTGGAAATGTCTTGTTCAACTAAATTATATTGTAAATTGTGCTAATTCGTATTTTGTCTTTGAAGCTTTGTGCCTCAGCCCTGGATTGTGGTTATCGCCCAGTAATATTTAATAGAAGATGCCAGAATGGGTGCCTTTTAACTACACTGAAGCTGCAGCAGTTTGGTGATCCATCTGATCTGAGAGAAGCAGTCAGATACATTCGATACAAACATCCAAATGCCAGGCTGTTTACTGTAAGTGAGAGCACCGGAGCTGGGCTGTTACTCTCCTATCTTGGCGAGTGTGGATCCTCCAGCTATGTCACATCCGCTGCCTGCATCTCACCCATCTTCAGATGCCAGGAATGGTTTGAGACAGGACCTCCCTGGCTTTATCATTGGTTTTTGCTCCTTTATCAAAAAACATGGCTGAGCAGGTGAGTGTAACCTGATTTGAAAAGTATTTGTTATTTCACAGAGAACTGTGCAGGTGTAAAGTAGATGGTACTAAATTATCAATATTCTTTGTGGAATTTTCTCCCATGCTGTGGAAGCCACTTTTCCTGTTCTGCTGAAAGGTCAGTTCTTAACATACTGCAGGCTTTCTTGATGATTATAGAACATACTCTGTGAATTACCTTGCTATTCTGCATATATTGATCTTCATGTATAGATGGAGGACCTGGACACCCTGAAACATTTGCCTTTTTTTTTCATTTGCTGAAAGCAGGAATAGCAATGGCTGTGAGTATTGTTGCTTTATCATGCATTACATTCTGTGGTTTATTATCTGGCACTATTTCCTTTGTGGATGTGAGGCACGCACCAAGGAAAATATGACGTCAGCAGTGCATGAAAGGATGTTTTCAGGTGGGTGTGGTCACAGTGAAAACAATTTTAGTCTTCTGCAAAGGTTACTTACTTTTTCCCTCTGGTTTAGATGCATTAAAACTTTTTTTCCAGCACTGCATCCAGAAATGGATGATACCCTGACTGGATGACATGTCAGATGTTGTAGCCTCTAAGACCTTCCAGCAGCTGCTCAACAACTCTGTGCTTGAAACATAATTCCCTAAAATAATCTACCCTCTTGATTCCACACTACTTTTCCTACTGTTTTACATAACAGACAAACATAAAAAACAGGAGCAGGAGTAGGCCATCTGGCTCATCGAGCCTGCTCTGCCATTCATTAAGGTTATGGCTGATCTGGCCATGGACTCAGCTCCACCTACCTGCTTATTCCCCAGAACCCTTAATTCCCCAACTATGCAAAAATCCATCTTTGACTTTGTCATTGCCAATTGTAAAATTTCTACTGGCATATGTAAATACACAGAATTATCCCAGAATATTGCTCTGCAATTTGTAGGCTGGATATATTTTCACTCTGACTCGGGACTCACTATTTTCTCCAATGGTTCCAAAGATTCTGGGAAATGCTTAATCTTTAAACACTCTGCTACTTTTGCAGCCAGTTGTTACACTTTTACATCCTAAGTCATCATCATGCCATTCAAGAGAAGATATAAATCCATCGCTCCCTGTGATGTTTATGAGATGCAAATGAGGTCTGAGACAAAATCCCTGCATATTATATGGACATCAAACACAACACTATCTGGTTCAGTTAAGATATTGTTGATGGCAATTTGACAATGGTACTGCCACTTAAAATCAAGTAGAGAACTGGTTAGACATCCTCTTGTTGGAGATGAACATTGCCTGGCACTTGTGTGGCAGAAATGTTTCTTGACATTTATCAGTTCAAGTTTGAATGTTGTTTAGGTCTTGTTATATGCTGTCACAATCTGCTTCATTACCTGAAGAACGGCAAATTGAACTGAACTCCATGTGATCACATTATAGCACAGAAGAATATTACAGAAGTAGGGAGGAATTCGGTCACAAAGGAAGAGAATTTTTTATCTGAGTTCTGAGAATGAATCCTATTTTAGGTTAGTGATCAGTTGGACATTGACTGCTCAGAACTTGGTTCAGATTTGGGTAACTGAGTTTTGAATGAGTTGTGGTTTGTGGAAGGTGGAGGATGTGAGCCTCACTTTCAGAGCATTGGACTAGATGGCTCGTAAAGTCAAAAAATCACATTTATTTCCTTTAGAGGCAGATGAGCTGATGCAGAGAATCAAATTGGAAATTTTAGAGGTGAGAATTGTCTCTTTGTGATGAAATGGATATGTGTTTGGGGTTAAATAGAATGCCAAGATTATAAACAGTCTGGTTCAACCTGAGAGAGTGGTTAGGGATGTACATAGAATCTATAGCAGCCACCAAAAATGAAAGGATCTCAGGAACCTCTAGAGGCAACAAAGTGAGGATGGGAAGAGAAACCATGGCTGGAGATAATGTGGCCCTGACAGGAAGGGCAGGAGAGGAACCAAGCAAAGGGTGTCGGAGATGTGACACAGAAAGACGGGGATATGCTTTATTATGTCAAAGGCTACAGAGGAGTGAAGAGGACAAATAATGCTCTTTGATCACTATCAAATAAATGTAATTTGTGTTACATTAGAGCAAATTATGTGTTTAGACAAGGGAGAAATCCTGATCAAAGAAATTCAAGCACAAGGTTGTGAGAAACTAGATAACAGAATTGGGAGGTCACAATATATTCAAGGATTTTACAAGGAGGTTGCATAACTGGGCAGGAGTTTTTTTTCAACTGTTTACTCGATACATATTAATGATCAGGGTAGTAAGAGATAATTGTGGATTTGATTTAAGATTACTTCAACATAGATAAAAATCCAATTGTCATGTGTAAAATTGATTGCTGGATCTTAGAGTAGTTACTGGAGAACTTTTCATGACTCTGCGAAGTAATGAAGTTTAAATTAACTGTGGTATTAAAGGCCTAATTGTTAATTTCCTTGCCATCTCCAGGTATACTACAGTGCTGGGAGAGATCATTGACATGGATAAGTTGTTTGCCACTCAGACTTTGAAGGAATTTGAAGAGGTGCTCTTCTGTCAAACAAAGAAGAGCAACTTGTGCTGGGACACGTACTGGGAGAAGAATGATCCTTTACGGGATGTAGATGAGGTTGCAGTGCCGGTGCTGTGTATTTGCAGCCAGGATGACCCCTGCCGAGGGGACCCAGACACAACCCTGCCATTTGAGCTCTTTGAAACCAACCCACATTTTTTTCTACTGTTGACCAAACATGGTGGCCATTGTGGCTTCTTGAAGAGTAGGTCCTCTGTATGGAGCCATGAGGTATTACTGGAGTATTTTAAATCTGTCAGTGAATTCTTTGCGACAGAGGAAAGAACAAAAAGTTTTTCAAAAAGAAGATGTGCAGGGGCTGTAAACTCCATGTCTTATACATGTGGCAGAGGCAACAGCTTCAAAGGAGACTCATTTTGCTCTCACAATATTCATGAAATTTTCAGCTGGCAGAGGTCCTACACAAGGTGATTAAAAGTTAGGACCTGTCAGGTAATGATCTTGCTGACTTTAAAGTTCAAATTAATGCAGCTCTTTTTTATGTGGACCATAAAATGACATTCCATTAGCATGGACATGAAAACAGCAATTTTAACCATTGTTGAGGTTTAAACTTTTTACCTGGCAACTTAATTTCTAGGCAGCTAGGAAAAGAAGAATGCACCCATTCTTTTTGATTGTTAGTGGAAATGCTCTACAAAATTTCAATATTTTAAGCTACAATGTGATTTATATAACTAGGCTAGACTGATTGTAAGCTATAGAACTTGTCAATATGTTTGTGAGTCTTATCCATAGTTTAAGATTTCCTCCAAGAACAGGATACAGTTTGCTATAGCAACAGTTCATTGTAATTAACTTTGACTTTTATATTCCATCCCAGGGTGGAAACACTGGTTGACAATTAACCTATTACCCTTCAATGAAACATTAAACAAGACTGCCAAAACCTAAGGGACAAGTTAGCCTTAGCTTTTATATTACCTGCAATCTATTTATTAAAATAAAAGTACCCATGGGTTACTAATCATTACTTTGCGGTTTAATATGGTTGGAACAAAATCTATGTTTTCAGTGATCTAATTTTGAGATTTAACAAATTTATCAGTAAGTTTAAGGCAATGATATTGTTCTATTAAATAAAGAAGGGGATATTTAAAGGATAAATATGTTTACTTGTTAAAAACAATACATAAGTTTGTACATTTCATGTGTTTTTGAAAAAAAATAGAGCTATCTTGTTTCATACATTTTGTGGTTTTTCAACTCTTTATTGTATCTGTTCAATGTGCTTAAACATTAATCTGTTTCTTGACACAAAATGCTCCCATTTGACCTAAAGTCTCCCTGGAAGGAAGTGTCCATTAACCTTCAATTTTCACCTTTGAAATAAAATATTCAGAGCCACCAACATTCTATTACTGACCACTTAAGGAAAAAAAGTAGAATTCAACTGACAAAAACTGGGTAAAAATACTCACATTAAAAGAGAATTGGTAATATTTTTCATTACATACCATTGATCTGACTTTAACTTCCAATTAAAACTACAATTAGGTATCATTTTTCCAAATAACATAGAAATACATATATATGTTTAATGTTTGGATAAACAATCATCATAACCTTTGCAACTGTAAAAAATTTGCCTTGATTTCAACTAGGACAAGCATCCCTTTCTGACCATCCTGAAACAATAACTCCTGGTTTTAGATTCCCTGGCTGTTGGAAACACCCTTTGCTGCATTGTGCAAGCAGCCCATAACTGAATACAACATTCCAGTTGTGGTCTCACCAAAGGTTTATATGAATATAGCAAGACTTCCTCACATTTCTATTCCTACTCCCAGGCAATAAAGGCTGATATACCACTTGTCTTGTTTACTGTACCAACATGCTAATTTCCTGCAGCAACAAACAATCTGCTGGAGGAACTCAGCAGATTGAGGAGCATCTGGTTGGGGAGGAGGAGGGGGGAAGCAATTGTCGACTTTGAGTCAAAATCCTGCATCAGGATGAAGAGTGGAGAGGGGAGCCACCCAGTATAAAGAGGAGAGGGGGAGTGGTGAGACAGGGGCCAGAGGTGATTGGCGGACTGAGGGGGAAGGGGTGAAGGATGACAGGCAGATCAAGCTAGATGGAGGGAGGTGGAGTTGGGAGACCTGCTCCTGTCTTTTTTTTAAACAATTGATGATTTTATTTTTCTTTTGGGTCACTAATTTGTTTTGTTTTATTGCTTTTCATTTCAGAATAATGCTTTTCAGTGATGTACAAGTGTTACTGGTACAAATGGTTGAAACACATTTCACCTCATTACTTTTCTGTAAGGTTGCATGCAGGGATTCCAGTCCAAAGCAAAGTAAGATGGGGAGGAGGGGGGAGAGACAGAGGGGGAGAAACAGACCCGAACAGAGGGGAAGGTGGGATTTGGAGAGTTTGGTGTTGGGGTTGGGAAATGGAAGGTATAGCAGAAGATGTTGGAATGGAAAAAGTAGAGAAAAGGAGGGAAGGGATAGGATCAGAAGCAGGAGAAAGGCAAGGTGAAGGAGAGAGTGGGAATAGGTTAGTAAGAAACATGCAAGGGAATTATAGACCAGTTGGCCTGGCATCAGTACTAGGGAAAGTGCGAGAGTCTATCATTAAGATGTAATAGCTAGGGATTTAGAAAACATTCAAAGTAAGCATGAATTTATCAAGAAGAAAAGTATCATTGACAAGTTTACAAGAATTTTTTGAACTCATAACCAGTAGAATGCACAGGGGAACAGGTACAATGTATTAGGTTTCCAAAAGGCTTTTGATAAGGTCCTACACAAGAGATTGGTGTGCAAAATTAAAGCGCATGTGATTGGGGTAACCTACTGACGTGGATAGAGAACTGGTTGGCAAACAAGAAACAAACTGCAGGAGTAAATGGGTCTTTTTCTGGATGGCAGGCAGTTAGCAGTTTGATACTGCAAGGTTTAGCACTTGGACCTCAGCTACTCACTGTATATATTAATGATTTAAAGGAGGGTATTAAATGTAATATCTCTAAGTTTATGAATAACACATAGCTGGTGACAGTGTGGGCTGTGAGGAGAATCCAGAGGCTCCATTCTGATTTGGACAGTTTATATGATAGATTAACTGAACAGTGACAGATTTAGAAAGAAGGTGGTGTAATGAGACCTGGACATTATTGGACACCAGTCAATGAAAGTAAGCAGCAAGTGTTATGTTGGACTTTATAACAAGAGGATTTGAATTCAGGACTGGGGATGTCTTATCATGATTGTTTAGACCCTTGGTAAGACCACACTTTGAGCACTGTGTACAATTTTGGTCTCCTTAGCCGAGGAAGGATGTTCTTGCAATGAATAGAGTGCAGTGAAGGTTCACCGAACTGATTCCTGGGATGGCATATGAAGAAAGATTAGAGCGATTGGGCCATTATTTGCTAGAGTTTTGAAGAAAGAGAGGACACTGCATTGAAAGTTATAAAATCCTGACGGGTCTGAGTAGGCGAGATGCAGAAAGGATGTTCCTGCTGGTGGTCATCCAGAACTAGAGATCACAGCCTCAGGATAGTGGGTAGCCCATTTGGGACTGAGATAGGGAAAAGTTTTTCCATTCAAAGAGTGGTTAACCTGTGGAGTTCTCTACACAGAAGGAAGTTGAGGTTAAATCATTAATTAAATTCACGTAGTTAGAGTTCTACTATTCTCATGCACTTATTCAGTTTTAATCCTGTCTAGATTTGATGTCCGCTGTCTAATTTTATGGTTGTTCTCTCAGTAGAAATAGTTTTTCTGTACCTACTTCTTTCATCATATTATAATCATTAAAATATCTAACCCTGAGAACTGACAAGCCATCTTTACAGGGAATCCATTTGGAGATTCACCAGAATAATACCAGGAGCTTAGAGTTAAATTATGAGGACAATTTTTAAATCCAGAATATTAAAATGGAAATGTTGAAATGCCAGGTTAAATTATGAAGCTATAGTAGTTGAAAGGTTCAAAACCAATGCAAGGGCTGGCTATGAAGCAATGGACCATATGAAGAGGAAAGGAGACTACAGGCTGGAAACAGCAGCTTGAAAACAAATCATCATTATTTCCATAAGGTCCTGAAAACTCATCTCCCTAACCTGCACAGACTATGAACTTCACTTTACTATGGCTGACAGAATAACTGTCTAGACGGATGTGAAAGTCATGCCTTTCATTAAATTAGTCAGTGGATAGGTTCTGTTTGTATTCCTTTTAACAATTTGACTTCTGGAATTATTGTTTCTTACTTCTTCCACTCCTAAGTCTCAGAATTAAGTCGCACAGAGGTAGTTCTGAGAACGTGAAATTGGCAGCTATTGTTTAGTGGACTAAACCACTAACTTCCCTTAGGATTATAATCAGAAACAACGCCTACAGTAAATTAGCCTTTAATTATATTAAATTTTGTTTTATGTCCAACAGATGGGCCAAAGTCCAATGCTGACTGTGAGTAAAACTTATAAATGCATCACTTCAATTATTTATTTAGTAAACGCATAACTGCAGAGTCAAATGGAAACCTCCTTATTTGCTGAGCTCAGTGTTGTTTGATTGGCCCTTAGTTTGATGGAAGAGCAATTGAGCAAGAACGTCTTGCCACAGCAACAGAATTGATCATCATGAAGGCCTCAGTGATGAATATTGGATGTACGTAGTCCTAGGCCTGTTCTTAATCTATCCTGCAGTGTCGACAGTGAACAATATGGCCATGAAACTGAATATGATGCAACCACAACAACTTTGATGGTAAACAATGGGTTGGTCGAAAAGGAGAAAACTGATAGTAAATCATACACATCTAAGATGCTTTTTATCATGCATTAGCTCATGGTATTACAAAATTACGATATTACAATGAAGAAGGATGGAGTTGAGAGCAATTCATTAACATTATTCATTAACATCTACAAGGTGAGCAGTTCAGTGTAAAATTATAAATATAACATCAAGATAAAGTGATCACATTTATGAATCAGTGGAAGATAAGACCAGTGTTGCCCCCTGAAAATCAATAAGCAGATGATGATCATTCATAAATGGATGCCACTTGGATAAAGTATTATACAGCTGTGAATAAGAGGGAATGAAATTGGAGAAGTATTTTTTTTGATTTGCACTGCTAGTATTCCTGGTGGAAAGGGTCTTCGAATGATTGTTCATTTTGGCCCCTGTCAAATATTGAAAGATACATTAAGTCCAAGCATTGTTGGGGTAGGCAGAGTGCTTTTGTTTCATTTATATCCACTCATTTCCTCTTTGCAAACTAATGCTTAAACAAAATTGATCTGATTAGTTATTGAGTTTTGGCTCAGTTACTAATTAACCAAATCAAATGCAAATGGGGAAGAGGCTCTTCAATAGGAAAGTAGGTCATAATTTAAATTTTATTAAAATAGCTATCCAAGAGCTTATCAATATCCGTCCTTCACCTTTTCTGCTTTTAAACAGTCGGAAGCAGCCTGGGGCCATGCATTGATTTTTGTTGATGTGACATTATTACGTACTGTCTGTCAATTACACCATTCAAAGAGCAAACAAATCATAAATTGCACCTTTCATTCCATAATAGCCCTCAGCTAAATGAAGTGGAGCATGACCAAAAGACCCTTGATCTTGATGTCAACTAGTAATGACAATAGTTAACCATTCTGCAGCAATACTAACCATAATGCCTCAGCAATAGCAGAAGCAAGGGCTGCGACTTTGGTCATCCAGCATGAAGTGAGTGGGGAAGAGAAAGGAGCTATCAAGAGCAGCTAGCAGGAGTCTCATCGCAATGTTTAGGTCACCTCACATTTGCACAGCAGAAATGAGTTGCCAGCATGCAGCATGCTCCGGATGGGCAGCTTGCCAACAGAGAAATGGAAATCATCTGCTGTGAGTTCTTAAGGGCCAACAGCAACTTAAAGGAGAGTGTGTGTGCTGGTCCTAAAAGGACACTGAATGCCCTTTTACCATGGATGGCAGGTGGTTACAACAGCAAATTGGTGAACAAAGACACAACACATCAGAATTTTCATCACCATTTGGCACCAACAATCAAAATAAATTTAATGATCACTCTAGGAGTGTCAAGGTAATTTATCTCCTCATTCTGCAGCATGAACCGACTTCTGTCTCAGCCCTATTAATTTTCCCTTCACTGCTTGTCATGACATCAGGGATGACTTTAATGCATCCACTTCTTCACACCCTCAAAAACTCATACTTCTTTGTCTTCATTGGCCACATTTTCAGTGTCTATGGTAACCCAGTTAACATATAACAAGGGTTGAAAGCCTTTGCCCAAATCACATATTAACCCACACCCTCTTGAAGGAAAACTTGGAATTTGACAGGAGGAAGAAGAAATCAGCACTGAGGGGGCCTCTCTGTATTATAAAGAACCCAATGCTTCACAACTAATACATATGGAGACCATAAGATCCTCTATCCCCTTATTTCACTCATGGCAGAGTGACAAGAGAAACCTTGAAGAGAATGGGTGCTTACTCACTCTCAATTGCTAAACAGCAGCAGCACATGGCCTAACCAAAACACTGGTTAGTCCATATTTGGAGTGTTGTGTGCAGTTCTAGTTGCCTTACTATAGGAAGGATATGGTTGCACTAGAGTACTGAGGTGATTCATCAGGATCTTGCCTGAATAGGAGGACTTTAGTTATGAGGGGTGATTGGACGGGCTGGGCTTGTTTTCCCTAGAGTGAAGGACATTGAGAGGTGACTTGATAGAGCTATAAGATTATGAGAGGCAAAGATAGGGTAGATGGTCAAAATCTGTTCTCCTGTGGTAGGGGTATCAAAAACAACAGGGCATAGGTTTAAGAAGCTTTCAAGGGGATCTAAGGGGTAAGTTATTTTTATACAGTGAGTGGTTGATATCTGGAACATGCTGCCAGAGGAGGTGGTGGAAACAGATACAGTTACTACGTTTAAGAGGTTTTAGACACTTAAATAGGTGAGCAGAGAAGGATAGGGTCCTAATGTGGGCAAATGGGATCAGTGGAAATGGGCAAAAAGAAGCTCGGCGTAGACATGGTGGGCTGAAGGGCCTGTTTCTGTGCTATGCGACTGTATGACTTTATGACTTTGTCTTAACTTGCAGAAGACAGAGATGTAGAATTCAAAGACTTAGCATTTAAAAAAAAGGATTGTCTTATGTCTCTTGTGTTTTAAAACAAATGTTGAAAAAGGTGTTGAAAAATAGAAATATATATTGACTAGCTGTATGTAAATTCGAGAAACAGTTTCAAAAGAATATTGTTGCATTTAAATAGGATTCAAAGAGTTAACCAAAGGTGTAGGGCTTCCATCTTACTTCCTATTGTGTGATTTTTTGGGGTGCTTATAAGAATTTTCCACTTGTCAGCACTGATTTGATAAGAAAAGTTAAGTTTCTCATTTCTGAGTCATAATCTTGAATCATTCAATTTAATATTTTTCCAGATGCCTGATACAGAACCAGCACTATTACTAAACAGAGTGTGTTCACCATCATTTATTAGTTCATTGGTGGCCAATTTATCACAGAAATTGCTCAGTATTAGGGGTAACCTTTTTCAGTATTTGTTTCAGTTAATTCCAAGCTTGATTCTCACGTCCCCAGAATTCTCTGGTGCAAATTGTAAGCACTAAAACATAAAGAGGAAGCTTAGCTAAGGAAACTGAACTGAAGAAAATCCAGGAGAGTACAAATCCTATCCAGCTGTTGGGAAAAAAAACAGAAGTGGAAGCCGGTGATTTTCTATACTTGCAGAATCAATCTTTTCCATTGAACTGGACAGTCCCAAAGGGTAGAATTTGTACCACGTTACCCGGCTTAATTTCTTAAGCTATGACTAATAAAAATTTGCATGAAAATATGGCTCTGACAATTGTATTTCTGCCTGAAACAGAACTTCAGAATATTGATCTAACATCACAATTTGCGTTATTCAACCTCAACCACTTTTAATGCAGATATTTCACTGGTCTGCCAACTGGATCCAATAGCTCTTACTGTGCAAGCATAAAATGCACACAAAGGCAATTTATGCTGTCTTGAAGGAACCACACTTGCGATGTCATTTGATATGAGACTTGGAAAGCATCAGCTAAAGTGAATGCTGCATCAAAGTGTCCAGGCTAATTTCCTGGAAAAGATCACTGGCATGATCTTTAGATCAGAAATGCATTACAAATATTTCAGAGAAGGTTCACTTGGTTAATCCCTGGAATGAAAGGGTTGTCGTACAAGGCAAGGCTCCACAGGTTAGGGCCTACACTCTTTGGAGTTTAGAAGAAATATTCAAGATTCTGGGAGGATGACAAGGTAGATGCCAAGAGGATAATCCCCCTTAAATTGGAGAATCTGGAACTAGGGGGCATAGTTTCAGGATATAGGAAGATGGAGATGAGAAGGAATTTTATCTGTCACAGAGTCATGAATCTTTGGAATTCTCTACCCCAGGGAGCTGTGATGGATGTATCACTGAATATATTCATGCCTGAGAAAGGCAGATATTTGAACTCCAGGGGAGTCATGGATTTTGGGAAAAGGGAAAGAAAGTGGAGTTGAGGTCAAGATCAGATGATCTATGGTCTTACAGTATGACACAGCAATTCTCTAGGGGTGGCACAGCCTACTCCTGTTCCTATTTCTTGTGTTCTTGTGTCCAAGGGGAAGCCCCTATACCTTTATAATCCCCAGATCTACAACTTGTTAAAGACCTGGAGTTAGAACGTGTTGCTTATATCAACATGTTGAAGAAAGCATAATGATTAAATAGCTCAACAGACATATTAATCAGAAAATGTACCTTTTAAAATAACCTTCCATGAAAACTATCTGACCACACCAAACCGGCTTCTCCAGATTTTAAATATTAATTTCACACATTTTTTATGACCAGTTGTGCCAATGAATTTTAGTCTTTCAAAAGAAAACAATTTTCTAAAACCACGGGAACAATGTCAGATCTCCTCTGTAACTGTGTGACAGGCAGTTGATCTATTTCCACTCTGTCAACCATTAGGCAATTAAAATACAGCCAAATGATGGCAGTTTTCAATATATAAAGTGTGATTAAGATATTTAAAAAAGGTAATATCTATGAGATTATGTTACTGTAGAGAATACAAATCTTATTCTTCACATAATGAGTTTATAGCTAGATACATATTAATCTGACCCATTTCGTTAAATTGCAGAAGTTAAGGAGAGTCTACCTCCAACATATTGATGTCAAATTAGGTATATTAACCTTTCTGTCATCCTTATTTATTCCTCAAAGATATTCTAAACTTGCAGAAGAACTTTTTCTTATTGTTTCCAGAGTCCAAATCATCTAGTAATTTTGCTCCTGTAAATTAGGATTACAAGAAAAATAAAAAATAATAGTACCAAATAATAACACAGTTCTTTGACCCATACCTGAAAATTTATAATGAGTCCTGCAAAGTTGGGGTCAATAACTTTATCCAGGGTATTGGTGTGAAAACAACATGGACATACTCAATACAGCTTTTTTCTTTCTAATGGTATCAGTGGATTCTTCCTGAAGGTCTCACAAAAAAGTCCCAAAAGGACTTACTAGCAGCAATATGAAAAGAAATTGGGTAAGAATGCTGTGTGCAGGAGGCAAAATGCTTTGAGTCACCAATTTCTTTCATGTATTATTTCAATGCTACCAATTGAATGATATTTGAACTATAAATGAGCAATTTATTATGAGTTAAAGGAGAATGACTTGCATTATGCACTACTTTTTTCTAGTGTGTTTTGCTGGGTTGCGATTTTATTGCAATACAAAGATGATTCATTCCATAAGGTAAAGAAATAAATTAACAGTTTTTAAATGCAAAATTTTGTTGATTCTGCACTTTTGTCTCTAAATGTAAATGGCAAGCTTGCACTAAGTGCCTTATGAATAGATTTGAGCTATAAGATCTAGTCATCTCCTCTGAAATAGGTAGGAAATATTCTAGTACTGTGTGGATTCTGCGCATGGACATCCACCAGTAATACTAGATACACTTAGCTATCCTATTAAAGTTCGACTGCTGTGCACTAAGGTTAATTTTGGAGCAGGAATGTGAGGGACTGCAATGCAGTCTTGAGTTCCTCATTAATTATGCACTACCTTGGACCATCTGCAGTGGCATTCACATTCACCATTGTAAATTATATACGGCATCAAACTTCTCCCAGGTTGTTTGCACCAATACCCAGAAGATTAATTCCGGGTGACCTCAGGATAATCCAGGAAGGAAAGGCAAGTAAAGAAGTCCTGACTAACTTTGGGTTGATTTTGCCACCTGTTCAGGTTAAAACGTAAATCACTGGGTTTCTAGTTATTGATTCAAGTAATGTTAATTCGTCACGTGGAACTAAAATAACCCCAGAAGGTTATGGGCATCTTAAGACCTTCAATTCTATTAGCTTTGCTTTTCAAAGCAACTTAAAAAACAGATGTTGAGAGGTATTCTCTGAAACAATTTAATTTCTAAAATAATCACTAATGATGAAATGCCCTTTAAATGGAATTGCTTGGTGCTTTGTATCTGCTTGTGGATAGCAGTCCCTGCATCAAATACACTTGGAAGACAAAGCTGTAATCACCACAGTCCACTAGATGGTGCATTTGATTTGGTCAGCAGGAATAATGGAACTAGCCATGATAATCTTCCAATGCATTCCCTGAAATTCTCTTTTCTATATGGTTTCTTTAGAAGTTGTTGTTTTTACATAAGACAAACAGAACTTATTGTCCTGATATTATCAAAGCAACTGAACAAATCACAGTACAACAATGTAAGTACAATAGCCCCCAATTCTTTCATTTACCTTTCCTTGCAGTGTTTGATTCAATGATTAATAAGCAAACTATTTAATGAGATGTACTATTACCTCATTATTAGACAAGCTGGTAGTAGAGCCAATGCCTTACTGCGCCAGAGATCTGGGTTCAATCCTGAACTATCTGGATGGAGTTGTCTGTATGGGGTTTGCACGTTCTCCCTGTGACTGCGTGGGTTTCCTCCCTGTTCTGCAGTTTCCTACCACATCCCAAAGGCGTGCAGATTGGTAGGTTAATTGCCACTGTAAATTGCTCCAAGTGTGTAGGTGAGTGGTAGAATCTAGGTGCAGTTGATGAGATCATGGGGAGAATAAAAAAGGGATAAATAGGTGGTTGATAGTGTGGACTTGGTGGGCCAAAGGGCCCATTTCTCTGTTGTATGACTCTGTGACTCTATGACTGTTGGCAAAGGTGACTTAAAAAGCACTGAGCATTACTTGTGACCTTCCCAATTTCCCTCTATCTCTTGTGAAAGAAGACCCACTGAGGACAGTGGATCTCCTTTGATTCATTATCTCAGTGGCTGTTCTTCATGTATGACTGCAGCAAGGTATTCCTGCACTCAGCATTACTGGATCCATGTCCATTTCTGATATTTATTTTTAGGTGTGTGAGCTATTCAATGGAAGTTGTAAGTAGGTGGATTTTCCCCCCTCTCCAGACTAATTAAAGCCCCTTATTACTGAGGTCAACTAAATGAGCACAATTCAAAGGTCAATCCCTGGACCTCTCTGGTCTGTATTGTTCTATATATGTTATCTAATTGAGTCAGCAAGTTATTTGTGTTTGTGCTTCCGCCTGGTTGCAAGTTTTTTTTCCCTAAGATTCGTCATTTATGATTTTAATCACTGAGCTTGTTGAATAAGTTCCCCTCAGATATGAAGAAGCGTCTACTTTTCTACACAGTTCCTCCAACATTTCCTGCAGTTTTTACTGAAGCTTTTTCCAGCAGAAATTGTACATCCATGTATCTTGGACTAAGATGTCAAAGGCCCCTAGCTTGTGCTTAGCTTGTTATGGTGCAGCACCCTAGTTGGCGAGTTTAAAAATCATTTCATTGTTATTTCATGTTTCCAAATTACAGTTTCATCTGTTGGAAATCAGAAATAAATCACACCTTGAATATGCATGATAAGTAAGAAAACATAGCAAAAAGATAGCAAATAATTATTATCTGTCTCTGAAAAAAATCTCTGCATACATGAGTTTACCTAGTGAATAACTAAGCTACCCAGATCTGGAAGAGCCCAAGTTTAATCCCAAGTCAATTTTGTATTAAATGATCAAAGCCACAATTGTGATAGGATCTTCACTGCATTAGGATGAAGGAAAGAAAAATGTCCACTTTGGTAGAATAGCGTTCCAACAACCCCACATGAATAATGGCTATATGTGCTTGGTACCACTACCTAATCAATCCCTATGGAGCGGCATTTCAGCAAGAAATCAGTATCTTCAGGAAGTGAGCAAAGATTGCCAATAAAAGAATTGCACAGTGAGACTCCTTTGTAATAAATATTCCAAATGACGAGTCATACTTTCCATACTTATTGTATAAAATGGTAATTTAGTGATGAACTTTTCAACATTATTCACATTGCACCTATGAGTATCAGCCAAAGAACTTAATAATTGTGAGTCATGTAACTACCCCCAATCTGTTGCCCGTGACACATAAATCACAACTAACAATGCATTATTCAGTGTTCTTTGCACTTTATATTTCAGATCTGAGTTAAGCGTTGTTTTCATCTCTGTGAATCCATTGTTCAGTCAGAATTGAATATGGTGCATGGATCAAGGCAGGGAGCATGACTGTGGCTTGATTTCCAATTTCTTCATAGAATCTTAAAATGGCAACAGTAAAGAAGGACATTCAGCCCTTCATGCCCATGCTAGCTCTTTCCATCAGCCTTTTCACACTATCCTACATTTTTTTCTTTCAAATACCACTCCAATGTCCTTTTGAAAGCTACAATTGAACCAGTTTTTATCACCTAATAAAGCAACACATACCAGATGCTAACCAACAACTAAGCAAAATGTTTCATCTAAATTTGCTCTTGATGCTTTGACAATTACCTCAGATCTGTGTGCTTCTGGTTCTCAAACCTTCCACCACTGGAGGCATTTTCTCAGTCCAGACCCATCAATATTTTAACTCCTCAATCAAACCTCCTCTCAGCTTTCTACTGTGAAATAATCAAAGGTTTTCCCCAAAATACAAGTCAATTATTCTTGGAACCATTCTAGTAACTCTTTTCTGCATCCAGTCAAAGAACTTCACACTATTCCTGAAGTGTGATGGTCAGAATTGAAAATAATGAAGTACTGCAATAAGGCACTAACCACTGTTTTGTTGAAGTTCATTGTAACTCTGTTTTATGCTCTATGCTTTGATTCATGAAGCCCAGGAACCCATGTTTTTTTAAACTACTTTCTCAAGCTGCCCAGCCACTTTCAAATATTTATGTACATATATATTCAGGTGCCACTGTTAATGCACTCTTTTTAGAATTGAACCCTCATTATTCTTTCAACAAAAAATGTATCATTTTGCACTCTAATGTGTTAAATTTAACTTATAATGTGGCAGCCCATTCAAGACTGGTCTTTGTTCCCTTGAAGTCTATCACTATCTTCCTCAATGTTCCGATTTTCCAATTTTTGTGACGTGCAAATTTTGTACACCCAAATCTTAATCATAAGTATGTATGAGGAAAAGAAGTGATCCCACAACAGTTCCCAAGGGAACACCACTCTAGAAATTCATCTAGTCTGAGAGACAATCATTCACTATAACTCTGGTTGTTGTCACTTAGCTAATTTCATATTCATGTTAACACTGCCTCATTAACACAGCCAAGGACCTCAACTTTGCGAACACACCTATTACAATAAACTGTGATAACTCAGGAAGGGACAGAGGGGAAGCAGCTTCCGGTAAACTGCTCCCCCTCTCCCTTCTCCCCTCTCCCCTCTCCATCTGCCCATCCTCCCAATGGTTCCCTTCCCCCCTCTCCATCTGCCCTCTCCACCTCCCTCCCTTTATTCTATGCTCCACCTTCCTCTCCTATCAGATTCCATTATCTTCAGCCCTTTGTCACTTCCACCTATCACCTCCCAGCTTCTGGCTTTATTCCCACTCTCCTCTCCCCCATCTGCCTATCACCCCTCTTCACCTGGATCCACCTATCACCTGCTAGCTTTTATTCCACCCCTTCCCTCCAGCTTTTTATACTGGCTATCTCCCCTCTATCTTTCAATCCAGATGAAGAGTCTCATCTTGAAACTTTGACTGTCCATTTCCCTCCAAAGATGCTGCCTGACCTGTTCAGTTCCTCTAGCCTTTTTGTGTGTTTCTTAGGATAAAGTTACCTCCTGTATTGTAAATGGACCACCTTATACTATGTTATATTGTCTCAATCCCATATCAGATCAGCCTTATTGCAGGTTATTCCATTACTCACCCCTATGTGTGTGTTTGTGTTCACCACCCCTTCATCTTCCTTTGAATATTACTCATCTGTAATACCTACCACTCTAAGAGTCCACAATAAAATGTCTGTTTTCTTCACTAATATCTCCCCCTTAACCACCCCCCCATTAAACAGCTTGATCAGCTGAGTGTTTCCAGCAACTTCTGATCTTATTCCAGATTTCAGACTTCTGAATAAATCACATATAGCTCATTTTGATCAGCAACTCCATTTCTATGTTTATTCTATGCAATGCATGCAAATAGTGAAAATAATATTGATATGGGATTAAGAAAACAACTGGAATCTTTTTGCACTCTCATAGCAATTTGGAAAATTAACTTCAATTTGTCTTTACCATATTTACAAATATTAGCTTTTGTGCCTGACATTCCCTTGGAGTCATCAAATGGGAGACTGAAATATGGTATAAATGACCATAGACGTTTGTTTATACTATTTTTAAATCTGTCTTGTCAATTTCTCACTGAGCAGGTTGTTGGTTGAACCCTGTTGAAATTCAGAACTTAATTCCAATGATTAAGTACACCACATCAGTCAATAGGCTGGATCAGACTGATGGCTAACAAGTGATTCCATAGAAAACACTGGCTGGCTGCAATGTGTGTGTTGGTATGTTCCGGACTTCCATTCATGTGCCCTGCACTACAGAACTACAGGAACGTGCTGGAAATCAAGTTCACCCACATCTGATCGCCTACTCTACATCTGGGATTACCACCAGGTCCAGGGCATTCTGTAGCCTTCTGTACCAAGA
Organism: Pristis pectinata; assembly: GCF_009764475.1. Classification (NCBI taxonomy): domain Eukaryota; kingdom Metazoa; phylum Chordata; class Chondrichthyes; order Rhinopristiformes; family Pristidae; genus Pristis; species Pristis pectinata. Next base: position 19,551,360 of record NC_067425.1, on the reverse strand, counting down.
ACATGCTTTGTACCTGGCCCTTCAGATTTACACTAACTGTAACTGATGCATCTAACACACCACAATCACTTGAATGGGGTCACTAAACTTAATTAATAAGATGAGAAGATAAGATTTTTTAATTTATTAATTTATGCTAGCTAAATATGTTCCTAAATTAATTTGCAATTTTTGAAAAAATCTTAAATTTTTATTAACATTTTTATATGCTTGAATCGATTAAACTTTTATGAAATGTTTCTAAATGTCTGTGATCATCAGAGATATTTGGATAGGGAGAATAAAGCCTTTGACAGCACAAGCTGTCAGAAAGCCATCAGAGAAGCGCATGGGTGAGGCTAGTTTTTGTCACCTGATTCCTTGTCACCCCTCATGGAACAAGCTCAGCAGAGATGTCAGCTGTGTGATGGGAGTTGCAGGGCTACAGAAAGTGTAGGGCTAGTGTGGGGCGTGACCACCAAGAAAAGACGTTGCATGTGAAGAATGGCCACATAACTGAGATCCTCAAAACCCGCTGGAACCTTAAAAAAGGGCACGCCTGAACCAGGCAGCAACTTATGTAGGAAGAGAAAGGGGATAAAATGGAAAAGAAAGATTAGCAGCGCTCAGATACATCTGCTTTGTAAGAATTGAAAGCAATTTCACAACTAATTTGTCATGCTCTAAAAATATTTTACAGTAGTCATTTTAAATGGATTTTCATTTTAACTATGACTTTTTCTAATGTGGAGAATGCAAACAATTTTCCTTTAAGCATGAGTTTTGAGTGTTATTGATGTGCAGTATAACAAACATCAAAAAACTGGTCTTTATTAAAATACTTGAAATGGCGTTACTTCTTTTCTTAAAAATAATCATAAAATAGGTTCCACCTTTTTTTGTCCAGCTAAATCTTTTGTTGCCTCACATTTAACTCCACAAGGAACTATTTTAAATTAGAAGGTTGATTTCCCTACTCTGTTGAATAGGCAGTTCTTCACAATACAAACTACAAATGATGAAAAACGTGTCGAGAAAGTAAAAGTTCTTTTGCTTTAGTTTTCTTTTATCATGTCTTTTATTCCCATCTGCTGTTTTGCCGAGGTTAACCAGGACATTAGTACAATGATATGATGTCACTGAATTCTCCTGTTTCTGTGGCTGACGAAAAATAAGTTCATTTGATTTTGATCTTTCAATATATTCACTTCAGTTTTTAAGCTGATGAGTTCCAGTTTCTATTCCAACGATGTTTTCCTGCATTTATTAATATTGTTTAAGTTCTCATTATTCCTCCAGTCCATCATCCTAGCCATTGCAAATGCCTCTCTTAAATCATCCGGAGGGGAGCTGACTCTCATTCTGTTTCTGTTCCCACTCTCCAAGACAGAATTAGTGGGGACTGGGGACGCAGGATTTCACCTCACACAATCTAGGGTTCCAACCTACACTGCCACCCTGCTGTCCTATTGTTGAACAGAATAAAATAAATTGGTTTTCTTTAAATAAAAAAGTACGTTGGTCTTCATTCTACCTCTACATTTCAAACACATTTGATAGAAATACAAAATAAATTATTATACTGGTATTAGTGGAAAGATAATGTACTAGAATATTCTCGGTACATTTGTGGCCTGCCATTTTGAGATATCACCCAAGACTTTCTCTGCGAGTCAGAGTCATACAGCACAGAAACAGGCCCTTTGGCCTACCACATCTATGCTGACCATCTAGTATCTATCGACACTAATCCCATTTACCAGTACTTGGTCCATAGCCTATTATGGCTTGGCAATTTAAGTGTTCGTCCAGGTGCTTCTTAAATGTGCCAGCTTCCACCACCTTCTCAGGCAGTGCAATCCAAATTGCAAACACTCTGTGGGCAAAAAAAACTTACTCAGATCCCCTTTTTTACTCCTCACTTTAAACCAATGCCCCCTGGTCTTAGATGCCTCTGTCATGGTGAAAAATTTCTTACTATCTTGCCCCATCTATGCCTCTCATAATTTTGTATACCCGTAAAAGGTCCCCCTTCATCCCCCTCTGCCCCAAGGAAAACAAATCCAACCTATTGAATCTCTCCTCATTCTGGAACATTCCATCCCAGGCAACATTCTCATGAATCTCATCTTCACCCTCTCCAGTGCAATCACTTCCTTCCTATAGCATGGTGACCAGAACTACACACAATGATTAGTGATGGGGTTGGGGAAAAGCCTGCGATAATGGCATAGGGTCTGGGGATGAGTGGTTAGTTGAAAAGGTGACTAATGGGTGAGATCAGTGGGTGGCTGGCTGATGAGTGGATAGAAGGGGTGACTCTGATAGGTGAAGTGTGATTGGGCAATATATGTGGGTGGAGGTCAGTAGGGGAGAGGTGGTGGTGGGGGGAGGAGTCTGATGGAGAGCTACTAAGCCAATCGTCGTCGTCGTGGCTATCCCTCGAGGTCGAGGATGATGGTCTTCATTCCATTGATCTATTTATGGGCTCTCAAATGATTGAGAGCCCATAAACAAGCCAATAACAGGGACCCTAAAACTGATCTGCAGTTCCCTTTACATCAAGTAAAAGTGGCACATAGGAAGCATGCATCCATGGACAGCTCAGGCCACTCCTACATATATGAAAATTCTAGAAGTGGTATCCAAACGTGTTGCATGTCATGCAATATCAATGTGTTGTATCAGCTGTCCTGAGCCTTCTAGAAGCATTGAGGAACTCAGAATGAAAATCATGGACACCATGAACCATGCTATAAACCCCCAATTTTCACACATGATTTATTTTTCAAAATAATTGAATTGCGTAAAAATGTAGTGTCCTATGCTCTCATTTCTAGGCATATTTCTTAGACCCTCAAAAGTTCCAGGAAACAAATTCACTGCTTTAATGCAATAAAGGAGTGACATGATCTATTGCCCCATTTTGAACAGGCATCTTTATTCTGTGGTCTTGTGCCTGCTAGAAATTGGATGGACCCCAACCAATTTAACTTTACTGACTGCCCTAGGGAAATCTTTGGTAACATATCTCAGTGGTAAATATTAATTATTTCAACTATGTGTGCCATGCAGTTCTCTGGGCAAGATGATTCATAACCTGTTTAATATTTCTGTCTGTGTGATACATTTCTAAAGCAGAATAGACAATAGACAATAGGAGCAGAAGTAGACCATTCGGCCCTTCGAGTCTGCACCGCCATTTTGAGATCATGGCTGATCCTTAACAATCAATATCCTGTTCCTGCCTTGTCCCCATATCCCTTGATTCCCCTATCTATAACAAACCTATCTAGCTCCTTCTTGAAAGTGCTCAGAGAATTGGCCTCCGCTGCCCTCTGAGGCAGTGCATTCCACAAATTCACAACCCTCTGGGAAAAGAAGTTTTTCCTCCCCTCTGTCCTAAATGGCCTAGCCCTTATTCTTAAATCATGCCCCCTGGTCCTGGACTTCCCCAACATCTGGAACATATTTCCTGTCTCTATCTTGTCCAATCCCTTAATAATCCTGTATGTTTCAATCAGATCCCCTCTCAATCTTCTCAATTCCAGCGGGTACAATCCCAGTCTCTCCAACCTCTCAGCATAAGACAGTCCCGACATCCCCGAAATTAACCTCGTAAACCTACGCTGCACGCCCTCTATAGCCAGGATATCCTTCCTTAACCCTGGAGACCAAAACTGTACACAATACTCCAGGAGTGGTCTCACCAGGCCCTGTACAAATGCAAAAGAATCTCTTTGCTTTTGTACTCAACTCCTCTTGTAATACAGGCCAACATTCCATTAGCCTTCATCACTGCCTGCTGCACTTGCTCATTCACTTTCAGTGACTGATGAACAAGGACTCCTAGATCCCTTTGTATTTCCCCCTTACCTAACTCCACACCATTCAGATAATAATCCGCCTTCCTGTTCCTGCTCCCAAAGTGGATAACCTCACACTTATCCACATTAAACTTCATCTGCCAAGTATCTGCCCACTTACCCAACCTATCCAAATCACCTTGAATTTTCCTAACTTCCTCTTCACATGTCGCACTGCCACCCAACTTTGTATCATCAGCAAACTTGCTAATGTTATTCACAATGCCTTCATCTAAATCATCAACATAGATCGTAAACAGCTGCGGTCCCAGCACCGAGCCCTGTGGCACCCCACTAGTCACGGCCTGCCATTCTGAGAAACATCCATTCACCCCTACCCTTTGTTTCCTATCCACCAACCAGTTTTCTATCCATGTTAATACCCGCCCCCCAATTCCATGAGCCCTAATTTTACCCACCAATCTCCTGTGCGGCACTTTATCAAATGCCTTCTGAAAGTCGAGGTATACAACATCCACTGAATCTCCCTTATCTAATTTCCTGGTTACACCCTCAAAAAACTCCAGTAGATTAGTCAAGCATGATTTGCCCTTAGTAAATCCATGTTGACTCGACCCAATCCTATCATTGCTATCCAAATATGCCGTTATTTCATCCTTAATAATGGACTCTAGCATCTTCCCCACCACAGATGTTAGGCTAACTGGATGATAGTTCCCCGTTTTCTCCCTCCCTCCTTTCTTAAAAAGTGGGATAACATTAGCCATTCTCCAATCCTCAGGAACTGACCCCGAATCTAAGGAACATCGGAAAATGATCACCAATGCATCCACAATTTCTAGAGCCACCTCCTTTAGTACCCTGGGATGCAGACCATCTGGACCTGGGGATTTGTCAGTCTTCAGCCCCATTAGTCTACCCATCACCATTTCTTTCCTAATGTCAATCCACTTCAGTTCCTCTGTCACCCTCTGCCTTTTGTCCATCCTTACCTCTGGGAGATTTCTTACGTCTTCCACCGTGAAGGCAGATCCAAAGTACTTATTAAATTCTACTGCCATCTCCCTGTTTCCCGTAATAATTTCACCCGATTCAGTCTTCAAGGGCCCAACATTGTTCCCAACTAACTTCTTTCCCTTCACATACCTAAAAAAGCTTTTGCTATCCTCCTTAATATTCCTGGCTAGCTTGCCTTCGTACCTCATTTTTTCTTCCCGAATTAACTTTTTAGTTAAATTCTGCTGCACCTTAAAAATTTCCCAATCTTCTATCTTCCCACTCAGCTTGGCTCTGCCATACTTCTTCCTTTTTAACACAATGCTATCTCTGACTTCCTTTGTCAGCCACGGTGGCCCCTTTCCCCTCTTTGAGTCGTTCCTTCTCTGGGGAATAAACTGATCCTGCACCTTGTGCATTATTCCCAAGAATACCTGCCATTGTTGTTCCATTGACAATTCTGCTAGGGTGCCTGCCCAGTCAACTTTAGCCAGGTCCTCCCTCATGGCTCCATAGTCTCCTTTGTTCAACTGCAAAATTGACCCTTCTGATTTGCCCTTTTCCCTCTCCAATTGCAGATAAAAACTTATCATGTTATGGTCACTACCTCCCAATGGCTCCTTTACTTCGAGTTCTCTTATCAAATCCTGCTCATTACACAGCACTAAATCCAGAATAGCCCTCTCCCTGGTCGGCTCTCATACCAGCTGCTCCACGAATGCATCCCGGAGGCACTCTATAAACTCCCTTTCCTGGGGTCCAGTACCAGCCTGATTTTCCCAGTCCACTTGCATATTGAAATCCCCCATAACTACTGTGACATTACCCTTGCCACATGCCAACATTAACTCACTATTCAGCTTGCACCCAATATCCATGCCACCGTTTGGAGGCCTGTACATAACACCCATTAGGGTCTTTTTGCCCTTACAGTTCCTCAGTTCTATCCACACTGACTCTACTTCTCCTGATTCAATGTCCCCCCTTGCAAGGGACTGAATCTCATTCCTCACCAACAGGGCCACCCCACCCCCTCTGCCCACCTTCCTGTCCTTACGATAGCATGTATACCCTTGAAAATTCATTTCCCAGGTCTGATCACCCTGCAGCCATGTCTCCGTTATCCCAACAACATCATACTTACCCATTCGTATCTGAGCTTCAAGCTCACCTACCTTATTCCTGACACTCCGTGCATTCAGATATAGGATTTTTAACCCATTTCTCCTCTCTCCATTCATATTAATGTTCCGAAATTGTGTAATTCCTACCTGTCCTCTACCCTCCATCTCACTATCCCCTCTCTCATTCTGGATCCCCTCCCCCTGAAAATTTAGTTTAAACCCCCCTGAGCAGCATTAGCAAACCTTCCAGCAAGAATGTCAGTACCCCTCCAGTTCAGGTGTAAACCGTCCCGTTGGAACAGATCCCATCTTCCCTGGAACAAATCCCAATTATCCATAAACCTGAAGCCCTCCCTCTCGCACCATCCCCTCAGCCACGTATTAATCTGCCTAATCTTCCTATTCCTCTCCTCACTCGCATGTGGCACAGGTAGCAATCCTGAGATTGTTACCCTGGATGTCCTGCCCCTCAACTTAGCACCTAACTCCCTGAACTCCTTACGCAGGACCTCCTCTCTTTTCCTGCCCATGTCGTTAGTCCCTACATGGATCACAACATCTGGGTTCACGCCCTCCCTCCTGAGAATAACCTGAACCCGATCTAAGATATCCCAGACCCTGGCACCAGGGAGGCAACAGACCATCTGGAATTCCCGATCATTCCCACAGAATATCCCATCTATCCCCCTGACTATAGAATAACTGCTTAGATGTAGAATTTCAGTGTAGACTTGAAACAAGCAGCTAGGAAGAGAATTGATGTATTGATTTTAATTTTTCAAACTCCCTAGATTCAAGAAAGGTTTTATTGGATTCAAAAATAGCAAATGTAACTCCTTTATTCAAAAAGGGATTAAGGCAGAAAGCAGGAACTGCAGGTTAGTTTGCTTAACATCTATCAAAAGGAAATTGTTAGACCTTATTATTAAAGAGATTATAGCAGGACATTTAGGAAAATTAAAGGTAATCAAGATTAGTCAACATAGTTTTGTGAAAGGAAAGCCATGTTTGACCAATGAAGAGATAATATGTATTGTGGATAAAAGATAGGATGGCTAACAGGAAACCGGGAGAAGGCATAAGTGGATCTTCTTCTGGCTGGCAAGATGTAATAAGTGATGTGCTACAGGGATTGGTGCTGGGCCTGCAACATTTCACAATCTATATAAATAACCCGGAGGAAGGCATTGAAGGTATGGCACTTAAATTGCTGATGACTCAAAAGTAGATTGAAAAATAAGCTGTGAAGAGGATACATGGAAATTATAAAAGGCTATAAATAGGTTAAGTGAGTGGGCAAAAATCTCACAGGAGTATAATGTGCGAAAATGTGTAAATGGCAGGAAGAACAGAAAAAAAAAGCAGATAATCTAAAGAGTGAAATATTGTAGAGCTGACGTGCAGAAAGATTTGGGTTTCCTAGTGCATAATTCACAAAAGGCTAGTGTTTAGGTAATGCAAGTAGTTCAGAAAGCTTGCGGATTGAGTAGTGGGGAGGTTATCCTTCAGTTATATTGGTTACTTTTGAAGTATTGTATAGTGTAGGTCTCCTAAAACAAGTTAGAATATTATTGCATTAGAAGCAGTTTAAAGAAGGTTTTGTCAGTGCCCTTTCCCAAAGTGTTTCAATCAAGTCCTCTTTGACTCTTGACAATTCCAATAGTTAAAAGCCTAGCTTGTCCAATCTTTCAGCCTAATACAACATGCCAATTGAAGTCTTCTTGTTTAGGTAATCCCTTTGGATAAAGGATGACTTGCTTCCACTTTGGTTTTATGAGCTCTGAGATGACTGATGAGGCAAATGTACGAGCTGCAGACTTCTCCATGAATGAAGTAGGATGTGTTTGACATGTACCACCTCACAAACTATCGATGTGCGATTTCCAATGGGTGTGCATTCAAATACTTTTCCAATTTCTGCAAGACTTCTACAAATGGAACATTTTTTATTTCTTTGGTGCTACCAGATTAGTAAAAATATGATAGGTCTTGGAGGTAACCTCCATCGATGGAACAGCCTTCTTATGCTCTCCTATGGGAGTATTTATTCCTGCAGATTTCCTTTATGGTCTTCTACTTCCAAAATATTATCAGCAGTAAGTATTCTTGTCATGCAAGCTGTGAAGGACTCACACGTTTATCTTTACATTCCAAGTTGCTTTTATATCTTGTGCTTCAGCTGCCATTATTTTCCATTTCTTGCATAAACAGTGGCAGGTCTGCACTCAAGGCTTCTCTGCACTATGTCAAAACCCTACATCAGGACTTGACCTGTATCAAGGCAGTACTGATGGAGGGTTTCAATCCAAACACCAACAATTCCTTTCCTCCTACAGATGCTGCTCAACCCGCTGAGTTCCTCCAGCAGATTGTTTGTTGCTCCAGGAAAACTTTGATGAGCAAGTAAGTTTCTCTTCCCTGACTGTGGAGCTTTGAGGTCTTGTACTCAGTGCTGCCAACTACCTGTGCTCAGGAAATACTTCAGAAAGTTTCTTCAAACTAACATTTCTTTTTCTCAGCTTTATACGACTTGATCCTTTGGCTATCCGTATTGCCAGCTGTAGTGGATTGGGAAGTGGCCTATGAACCACCACTGTAGTGCGGTGAGTACTGTATTATATAAACTTTGGGATGCACTGGAGCTTCAGACATGTTAACACTTTGTTGAAGACCAGCAAGATATTGCACATACACTTAAGTTGGTTACATATATACGTGCAAATATACCACAATACTGCACAAAACATTGGGCGCTGAAATTCTGAAGACAGAGCCCAAACAAAGTATTTGTTTGCCCTCCATGCACTGAAAAGTTAATGCCTATAACATTACTGGCCAAGAATACCTTGTGTTCTTAAAATATATTGAATAATACATATTCTGTTTTCAGGTAATGCTTGCTGAGAAAGAAACAAGGGTCAAGATATCAGGAGAACTCTCTTTGCACTTCTTTTGAATTTGCCACAGGGCCTTTTTTAACCACCTGAGCAGAAACATGAGGCCAAGGTTTCATATTTCCCCCAAGAAAGCATCACCTCCCAAAATGCAACTCTTCTGGCTGAACTGAGATTATGACTGGGGGCAGAAATTTGACCTGCCTTCAATAAGTTTGGTACTGGCCTCATTACCATTTTGCTAAGAGGTGTGGGTACTAAAAAGGTATCCCACCAAACCTTGCTGGTTTCAGGTAGTACAACATCAGGTGAACCAGAAACCAACCTAAACAGCTGGAATTTTGGATGGAAAGCAGACAGAAGATCCAAGTCACCCTCTATATGGGAGTATGGGAGAACAAAAAGAGGAAGCCATTCAGCCCAACAAGTCAACTCCAGCTCTTTTGAAGACCAAACCAGTTAATCCCATTCCTTGTTTCTTCCCCCATCTCTAGAAATCTTTTTTCTTCAAATTGTTATCAAACTTCTTTTGGAAATCTTTAACTGAATACATGTCCCAATCACTCAATTCATGAAAATGTTTTACCTCAGGCCACTAATTGCTCTTTTGCCAATCAATGGCATGGTAGCGTAGCGGTTAGCGTGACACTATTACAGCACCAGCGATCGGGGTTCGATTCCTGTCGCTGCCTGTAAGGAGTTTGTACGTTCTCCCATGTCTACATGGGTTTCTTCCGGGTGCTCTGGTTTCCTCCCACATTGCAAAGACGTACGGTTAGGTTTTTTTGGGTTTAAAATGGGCGGCGCGGACTCGTTGGGCCAAAAGGGCCTGTTACCACGCTGTAAATAAAATTTTTTTAAAAAATTTTTAAAAATAAATGTTACTTCTGAACTGGGAATCATTTCAGTTGGCAAATTTTATATCCTTTCATGGCAGTCATCTTAATGCAATGTAACTGTAATGCTGGAGGTGATACAGCTGTCCATCAATTCCAGGGACGTATGTTCGATCCTGACCTCTGATGCCGTCTATATGGAGTATGCACGTTCTCCCTGTGACTACGAAGGTATCTCTTGGGTGGTCCAGTTCCCTCCCACATCCCAAAGAGATGCCTGTTGTGAAGTTAATGACTGTTGTAAATTACCCCGTGTAGATGGTGACAGAATCAGAGAAATGTTAACAAGCATGTGAGAGACATAATAGGTTAAGGAAAATAAGTGGGGGAATGGAATTGGTGGCATTGTGCTGAGAATCAGCAAGACTTGATGGGCCATATGTTGTGAGGAAAAATGGAAAAATCTATGTTCATAAGATCAGAATTTTATGTTATTACTCATGAAAAGATTGGTATTAAAGAGAAATATTTGCAATAAATCTGGAGTTTTCTCAAAAAGAAATAGCCCTTGAACTTTAAGGACTTAGATTATGGGTTCCCAACCCTTTGGATGTATTATTTCAAAAGCTGTACTGAGTCTTTCCCCTCCCCGTCATCTTTGACTGTCAAATGCATTTACAAGGTGTTCACCTGCATATTGTATCTTTCTTCAGTCATACATAAACTTGCACCATATTCCCATAGCAGCAAAATTGGCTGCAAGTACTAATCTATCTGCTCTCACTCATTCTTTTACTCACGTTCATACTCACTTAGAACCATGAATGACAACAGACACAAGGAGCTGATTTGGCCCGTGATGCCTGAGCTTGCATCCAATAACTAATCTTTTCAATCACAGAATATCATAGAGCCGCCAAGTCTGTTCTTAGAATTAAAATATCCATAATTTTGGTAATTAAACCCAGAAAATTTGAAAATAGAGGTTAATAATCTCCCAATTCCATTATATTTAATCAGAAATACTTGTTTCTGTACATTGAAGAATCCATGAAATGCAATTTGAAGTAATTTCAATTGTCGGGTTAGATTTAGTATTGAGCACAATGGCTGATCAAGTAATAATAAACAGGGAAAATGATGGAAATGCTCAAAAGATCAGGCAACATCTGCAGAGATAAAAACAAAATTAATGATTCCTGTTAATGGCCACTTATCAGAACTGATCAATCCTTTTTACTGTTTATGCTACAAATGATAAAATTAACAAAATACTTTGAAAGTAAAGGTTCAACTCCATGAAGCTGTATTTCCTAGGAGAGCAATGTTTGAGGTTAAGTTCAGTTGTGAATGGAGTGATCTACTATTGTTTCAGGACAAGAGTCCTCCTCTATTTAAAGAAAAACTTTTTTCTAATTTTTTGATTAATAGAATTATCAAAACTAAACTCCTTTATGAAAGGAAAATCATCAGATTTGAAACGTGCTTTGGCTTGTAGTTTGATTCTTCACCCACCATGTGTAGCTTAGAGCAGTACTTGTCCTTGTAGCATTTGTGGAACCTTTTATTTAATTAGCAAGATAACTTTAGGAGTTTTAAGTGATCTATTTCAAATGTACAATTTTAACTGAATTCCTGTCAGTACATTATATGTTTATGAAAAAAAAGCAATGTATGTTTGTGAGTGGTTGTAAAGGACAATGTCATTTATAAGATATTGGATACCACAGTGTCTTACTAAACCAGAATGGTGTCTTGCAGCAAGAATGTTCACAGCACGAAATTATGAAATAGTTAGATAGGTGAAAATGCTATAATTTACTGTTAAAGCAATTAGAAATCAACCATGACATCCTTGCTGAGAGATCAAATTTTACTTTGGTGACTAATTGATGAAGCATGCTAGCTCAATTGCCCATAATCATGGCAAAGAGCCAGTTACAATTTTCAGGCACTAGTTTCATTGACACTGTGCCTGCAGGATGCCAAACAGTCATCATGACCCAGCTTGAATTAAGGCTAACTGCCATAATAGAGGATGGCTGAGGAAAGGAAATGACTCAGACTCATTGGAGTATGGGTGATGTCTCACGGTCAACCAATAGGATTTAATGATCAGGATTTACCTACGCAAATATTCCCATCATCTGTTAGAGCTCTCTTTCAAAACAGCAACAGTGGAATTGAGAGAGTTAAATGGGAGGCTGAATGCATTGTGAGACTGTTGCTGCCCTGTTGTCACCAGCCAAAATGATTAAAATAAGTTGATTCCAAGAAAACTGAGGAAAATAACTTTCCTTTGGTTCTACCATAGAGTTAATTCATCGACAGGTTGTATAAATGGATGAGAGGTAAGAAGTCAGATACATTCATTAAAATATTAAAAATAAGATGAAATTAGAACAAAATCTGTGTGAACCTGGCTAAGAATGACATTAGAGTAGGTTTACCCCAGATGATAGATATTTATAGTGATCTGAACTTTTTGAATTAAGAGGATAATAACCAATATAAAATCTAGAGCACAACGGAGACAATAGCAACACTATGATACAATGACTAAATTAGCTGTAAGAGGGTTGCTATTGTTCACATATTCTTCATCTACTTAAAAAGAAAAATTACTGATTAGCAATACAAATAGATAGTCAAGATATAGTCTGAGTAGACATTTTGAACATTTCTTTTATGCTATACATAATGTATTTTAATACAATACTGTATTAAGAGTCTTTTGATTTACATACGAATTAGAAGCAGGAGGAGGTCACGGCTCCTCAAGTCTGCTCTGGCATTTAATAACATAAATGGTGATCTGATTGTAACTTCAACTCCATGTTCCTGTTTACCTATGTAAATCTTTCATTCCCTTGCTTATCTATTAACCTTTGCCCTAAAAATATTCAAAGACTCTGATTCCACCATCGTTTGAAGAAGAAATTTCCAAAACTTCATAACCCTCTGTGTGAAAATATTTTGCCTCATTGAGGTCTTCATTTTTAAATAGCAGTCCCTAGTTCTAGATTCTCCCACAAAGAAATATCCCCTCCAATCCACCCTACCAAGGCCCCAAGGATCTTATATGTTTCAATCAAGTCACCTCACTCTTCTTAACTCCAGTGGATATACTGTACCTCTAGCCTATCTAAGTTTTCCTCGCAAGACAACACCTATTCCAAATATTAGTCTAGTAAACCTCCTCTGAATTGCTTCCAATGCATTAACATCCTTCCTTAAATAAGGTGACCAATATTGTACACAGTATTCCAGATATGGTCTCACCAGTTCCCTATATAACTAAAACATAACCTCCCTAGTTTACTCAGTACAGAATCGTAGAGCACAGAAACAGGTCCTTTCCACCCACCTCATTCATTTGTATTCAATTCCTCTTGCAATAAAAAATAACATTTTGTTAGCTTTTCTAATTACTTGCATTACCTCTATACCAGCCTTTTGCAAACCATGTTCTTCAACCGCCAGATCTTTCTGCTATCAGAACTTGCCAAACAGAAATCAGTCAGAGAAACAATTGGCAGTTACATTGTTGCATTAAAGGATTTATCCAGACATTGCCCCTTTAGTGAAGTCTTAAACTGTGTGCTGTAATATAGTATTGTGGGTGGCTTAAATAATGAGTAAATAAAAATTGTTAAGCTTACAGTCTTAATTATTATGACATAGAAGAAGAAGAAGAAGAAGAAGAAGAAGAAGAAGAAGAAGAAGAAGAAGAAGAAGAAGAAGAAGAAGAAGAACCATACGGTTCCCAGCAGAGCAATCCATCAGTCCCATTCACCCTCTCCTAACTTCCATTTGGTCATGCAACTGATTTTCTTTTCACATCAATTACCCTTTGATTCTTTAACCCACTTACCTAACCCTAACCCTAAACAAAGAGCTAATTTACAGTGACCAATTAACCGAACATCATGCCTTTTGGGACATGGGAGGAAAAGGAGCACCCAGCAGAAACACACATAGTCACAGGGAAAATATGCAAATTCCACACAAAGAACACCCAGGGTCAAGATTGAACCATGTCCCTGCAGCTGTGAGACAGCAGCAGTAACTACTATACCAACATGCTAACCATTTGACCTGGCTTGCTAAATTGCAGCCTTGATGAAAGTGGCAACCTTGATGGAAATGGCATTGAAAAACACCAAGGAATTTCATCTGTCATTAGGCACACATGTGACTATTGTTTATAGTCAGAAGGTAATGAAAACTCAATTTGCAAAATGTCAGCATTACATGGATGCACATGGCATAAATTCTTGCTACAGATGCAGTGTCAGCCATTTACCAGAGGGCTGTTTCTTTAAGCAGGAAACATATCTAAAGAAGGGCCATACCATAAAAGCTTGTTAATCCAAACCCAGAGCATAAGAGCAATGCAATACCCCTTCACAGAGAGGAAATATGTTCAGCAAGAAAAGACTGAGAGGGAGCCTATGTAGCTTTGAAGTTCATTCAGACAGTGTAGGGTGGCATAGTCACATTGCTAGTAGAGTTGCTGCTTCACAACTCCAATGAATCGGGTTCATTCCTGACCTCTAGTGCTGTCAATGTGGAGTTTGCACATTTTCTCTGTGACTGCATGGGTTTCCTCCCATTGCACCAGTTTCCTGCTACAGCGAAAAGATGTGCTGGTTTGTAGGTTAATTGGCCACTGTAAATTGTCCCTAGTGTATAGGTAAGTGGTAGAATCTGGGAATAACTGGAACAAGAGAACTGAATATGTTACAGAGAGAATTAGTGATGAATTGGATTACTCTGAGCCAGCCTAGCCTGGATGGGTCAAATGGCCTCCCCCTATGTTGTAAGGAAATTATATAGAATAGAAATAAAAACAAAAAATTCTGGAACTACTCAGCAGGTCAGGAGAATGTACAGCAATTTTCTGTTTTCATTTCAGAATTTCAACATCTGCATTTATAAAGCATTTAGGCCACCATTGGGAAAAGGTTGAAACAGCAAGATTTCAAGACAAAAATACAGATAAACCACCATTCAGTAGACATGAATATAAGTACAGCAAAGATTTGTTTTATCATAAGTAGAGATGCCTACAGCAGGAAATTCAGCCCCATTCCTTTGACAGAAAGCACAGTTAGTCTCAAGATAAATTCCAGTGACATACTTAGGTCAAATAAAATGCATGTGCTAACATACCTAGCCATTAAAGTTGCCAATTGTCAATAGCTAACTACATTACTAGACGAGGTTTGGTTAAGAAAACTGAAGATCAACTGAAGAGATGTCATCCAAATGATCACACTGTTCTCACTGTAATCATTTGGATGACATCTCTTCAGTTGATCTTTACATATAACTGATCATATTGCAGCAACATATGATGATGAACTTCTTCCAGCTGTGTAGAGAACCAACCACTTAAGAGGAGACACAAGTCAATAGTGTCACACGTTCTACAGATATGGAAGTAATTAGAAAACAGAGACAGAAACAGTTAAGAAGGTTGAATCATCCAAGAAAGCCAATCAGTAGAATAATCTTTAATTGCTATACATATATGAAACACTCTTTCACATAAGAAAAGCAGTCTGGTACATTCACATGTAAACATGTAAATGAACCACATTTATATGCGACGTAACCACAAGTTTTTGTGGCTACTGTTGGTCTTCAATTGTTAAAACATGTTCTGAAGCTCCTGGTGTCTCCTGAAGTTTATGAAATGTGATACCCATCATCTCTACAATAGTGGTTTGTGAACCAACTCCCATTACAACTACCGAATAGGCCTCACACTAGGAAGGACCTTTCCTTCATTTGCTTCCTTTGGAAGTGAGCAAAGAAAACCAGAAAATTTGGGGGACTGTATCTGAGATGGGATGGAGGGGGTGGAAGAGCTGCAGGTGTTACAGATGAGGGATGCCCAGGAGTGCAAGCGAGGATCAAGGATTGAAGCGAGGAGTTCTGAACTGGGATCAGTGCAGGAGTTGGGTCAGGTGTGGTAGAAGCGTCAGGCCAGGGTTTGGCAGAGGGATCAGTCCTGGGAGGCAGGCTGAGGGGTTGGACCAGGGACTGGTAATCAATCTCAGGAGGCTGTTAGAGCAGTTTGGGCAGGAAGGTGTGCAGAAGGGTCAGTGCAGGGAGATTAATAGAATGTCAATGCTGGGGATTGTGGTGGAAGGGAGGTCATAGTTGATGGGCAGGAATTTTGACTAGTCTTGGAGGGGTGGTATGAATGGGTCAGGCATAGATCTCAAATTGTGGGGGTTGGTTGGGACTCATTGTGGGAAAGGGAGATGGGTGGGTTGATGGAGCTGTTGGGTAAGTATGTACTTAAAACAGGACTTACCCGAGGTGGGTTCCCAGTGTCAATTTCATAGACTGGGATTTGATCAAGCAACTCCCCCTCAAATAATGCTGCAGCTCTCCTCACAGGTCTTCTTCTGCATGTTACCTATGAATTATGTCTGTGTGAATGAAAACCCCAGAAGTACATTTTGCAGTACACACAAGAAAAACTGCAGTCTTCCTACAAATCACGACGTCCCCAGTTTTCCTTTGCATTTTATTTTTCCCTGAAATTGATTAATGGCATACACTCTAATTTTTGGGCAAGTAAAGATGAATTATTTCTAATAATTTAAAAAGTATCAATAACATTTTTATTTGACTTTTTTTAACCTTGACTTTTAAACTGGGAAAATTACATGACAATTATTTGTATAATACCATGTGAAAATTAAATCATGAAGCATTTTAAAGTTATTTAGTTTTTTTTGGGGGGGGGGGGTGGTTCAATCCAAAGCCATTTTTTATGAAACTGTACCACTTTAAAAAGTTTTTACAAACAACAGCAGAATTTTATTTTTCCTACATTTAATGTCATAGGGCAGGATATTTGAATTTCACAGGTAAAATTAGCTGTAAATTTATATAATTAGAAAAGGAACAAGGCAATGTTTGTTGTCATGGTTACCAGGCCTATAGGGTGTCAGCTGCAATGCTTGCTATATTCACAGATTCTTCTCTCTGCTTGTAGCAGTTAGGCTTTTCATTTGATGGCATTCTACAAGTTCCAGCACTGACTTTCTGGCACAGAGCTGATTGGATCTTTTGGATCCTGAGTATGTAAGCAATTTTTGCAGCCTAGTTCACGAACTATACGCAAAGCATGATTGCTGCTCCTTCAGCAGTGCCTCACAAGAAGCTTACCAGCTGCTAATCATCATAACTAGGATTTCAGCCCAGGGTAAGTGGATCTCTGATGAAAGTGTTATTGACTTGAAACATCTGTTATTCTCTCTCCCAACAGATGCTGTCTGACCTACTGAGTGTTTCTTGTATTTGCTGTTTTTATTTCAGATTCCCAGCAGCTGCAGTTTATGCCTTTGCTTTTATAAAATGTTCCAACTGAAATGGCCTGTTTCTTAACACAGTAGCTATATTGTTTAGATATATACTGCACAAAATCAGAATATCATTTTATATAATGGGCATGAATGTACTGATTTTTAGTGAGCAGTACTGTACAGAATCACTCAGTGGCAAACAGCAGAATATGGGTCAAGTCATTTTTGACTTCAGCTCCTGCACGTTGCAATGCAGGAGTCAGAAATGAGCTGGAGGTTAGAAGTAAGTGCCTCTGACTTCCCACACTGATATTGGTCTCAGCACTGAGTCCAGAGATCGAGCTTTAAACCAGGGATGAGTAGCTTATATTGTACAGGCCCATTCACTTGCTAATAATGACAGAGCTGAAGACCATTCAGATAATAATTTCTTTGCCGGTTCCCAGGACAACAATGCCCTTCGTCCCATTCTTCTCATCTTCCTGCGTTTCTGCTATTTATTTTCTCTCACGCTTGCTCAGCAATTCCCCATTGCTCCTTTTTGCCAATAATCTGTATTAATGCATAATTTACAATAAATAATACACCTACCAGTGATATGGGAGAAAACCAGAGCACCCCCCAAAAGGTTACAGAAATTACGCGCAAACTCTGCACATACAGCACCTGAGGTTAGGATCAACCTGAGTCATGGCAGTAGTGAGGCAGTAACACTAACTGCCGTATCACTATGCTGCCTTGTGGGCTTGAATGGGGGCGCTGATCTTGGTTTTTAAAAGGGCAAATATGATTTTTTTATCCTTTTATGTTACTTAATCTTAAATGTTCTTGATTTATTTCTGGCACTTAATTTTTAAAGTTAATTTACTTTATTTAAATTTTTGTTATAATTATTAATTTATTTTGATTTGCTGTTAAATGTCTCTCATTATCAGTTATATTTAAAGTAGTTCAAAGGCCTTTGCCAGCAGTGAGCTGTCAAAGGGCCATCAGGCCAGCCTGGGGACAGAGCCACAGATTCTACTGCCAGAGCACTAATCTTCATTTGTAGCCCACGGTGCTTCACGAGACAGCAGTGATAGTAAGGCTTCCAGTAAAACTGAACCTGCAGGGCTGTATATATTAAGAGTGGCCCATGGGAATTGAGCAGAAAACAGTCCAAATCAAGCACAATCTGGCCCATTAATATTAATTCTCTCATGGTGTTTGACTACTGCTGGCAAGCCAGCATTTATTGCCCATCTCTAATTGTTCGTGAGAAAGTGGCTTGAGCCACTTGAACCATTTTAGTCCTTCTAATGTAGGTATGCAAGAAGTTCCAGTATTTTGACCTCAAGATGTTGAAAGAACCATGAGACATTTCCAAGTCAAGATAGAATGCAGGTAATAACTTATCAGATCCCTGTTGCTCTTGTCCTTCTAGCTGGAAAACATTGTGGGCTTGAAAGCCATTCTCAAAGCAGATCATAGAACATAGAACAGTACAGCACAGGAACAGGCCATTTGGCCCACCATGTGTGCGACAACTATGATGCCATTCTAAAGTAATCCATTCTGCCTGTACATGGTCCAGTTCTTTTTTTCTGTGCCTGTTCATATGTCTATCTAAATGCCTCTGAAATTTCCCTGTCCTATCTGCTTCTGTCACCTCCCCTTGCAGAGCATTCCAGATACCTACCACTCTCTGTGTAAAAAAAAATTAACTTGCACATCTTGAAACTTACCCCCTTTTACCTTAAACCAATGCCCTGTAGCACTGCCCTGGGAAAAAGACTCTGACCATCTACCCTACCCATGCTTCTCATAATTTTATACACTTCTATCAGGTCGTTCCTCAGCCTCCGACACTCCAGCAAAAACAATCCAGGTTTGTCCAACCTCTCCTCATAGGTAATACACTCCAATAAGTAATTGGAGCTTGGCTAAAATGAACCAGAAAGGGATTTTTAATACCTCTCAGAGTCTATCCTGTGTCACATTTTTGTTTCACTACCTTTGAATGTTTCAGTTTAGAACAGTACTTGTTTGAGTGGCTGCCATTGTGAACTGAACTAGTAATCGTGAACTAAAGGCATGGAGACTTGAGTTCAAATCCCTTCAGGGTGACTGTAGAATTTAAATTTAGCTAAATCTTAAATTTAATAAAAGCTGTTGTCAGTATTACTACAGGACGTTTGTAAAAACCTACCTGTTTCACTGTTGTCATTTATGGAAGTTGTGGGCATGCTATTGTTGGCGCCAGAAGCGTGGTGACACTTGCGGGCTGCCCCCACAACATTCTATGCAAAAGATGCAGTTCACTGTGTGTTTTAATGTATATGTGACTAATAAAGATATCTTGTATCTTAAGGAAATCTGCTGCCATTCCTTAGTTTGGCCTTAACGTATTTCCAAACCATAGGTAACATCCTGGTAAACCTCTTCTGCACCCTCTCCAAAGCCTCTACATCCTTCCTAATGGCGTGGTGACCAGAACTGCACACAATACTCCAAATGCGGCTTAACTAAAGTTATATGCAACTGCAACGTGATTTCCCGACTTTTATACTCAGAAATCCCAATCAATGAAGGCAAGCATGCCATAAGCCTTCCTTACCACTCTACATTGCCACATTCAGGGAACTATAGACCAGGTGAGATGCAGCAATGCATCTTGTACAATGGTGTACACAAAATCCTTGGTGCAGTGGTGGTAGAGGGTATGAATGTCAGGGTAGTGATTCAGGAGCCAATTAAGTGGGTTGCTTTTCCCTGGATGATATAAAGCTTTGTGTGTGTTTCTGGAGATGCTTTCATGCAAGCAAGTGGACAGTATTCCATCACACTCCTAACATGTGCCTTGAAGGTGTAGAATGGTTCTGGAGAACATCATAGAAAACCCAGCCTCTGACCTGTTCAGACAAGTATTGATGCAACTGGTTCTGAGGCGTTTCCAGTCAACAGTGACTCTCAAAATGTTTATGGAAAGAGACATAGCTGTGCTCATTCGCAGTAATGGCAAAATCATGGAAATTCCTTGTCATGAGTTAACAGATTAGTGTAGCTTACAATTCTACTGCTGCTGATGGCCCACAGCTTAGGTTAGAGCTGCTAGTTCTATTCTGAATATATCCCATTTAATTTTCATGGAGTCTGGAGTCAATGTTAAGGAGTTTCAGGGCCACTTTCTCCAAACTAAAGATGGCTGCATTGCCACCTTTTATTTGGTCTGTCCTATGGTAGGTCAAGACATTCCATAGATTTGCAAAGGAGAAGTTTCAGACATTGGTTGAAGGGTATGATTCTGTGATAATTTCAGACTATTGTTTTGTTAGTCTGTTGGACAGCTCTCTCAATTTAAACAACTCCCCAGATGTGCATGAACAAGTTTTAGTACAATTGATTGGACTGAGAGTACCTTTGTTTTCCAGAATCTGGCCTCTTGGCCAATGTCAGAGGACCTATCCAACTTAATTCTTCTTGTATTAAATTGTAGCAATTTGATATAAATGAGTAACTTGCCAACCAATGAGCAGATGGTAAGAAATCAACTATTTTGCTTTGGGCTTGCCCATCAATTCATCTTAGTTTCTTTTACATTTACCTACACTGAGCGGTAATTTGCAGTTGCCAATTAACCCATCAGCACATCTTTGTGATGTGAATAAAAACCAGAGCGCCTGGTGCAAAGTCATGCTGTCGTGGGGAGCCTGACAGACAGCACCCAAGGTCGGAATCAAACTTGGGTCCCTGGAGCTGGGAGGTCGCAGCCACCATGCCACATCTGTTTGGAAATACATTAAGGCCAAACTAAGGAACAGCAGCAGATTTCTTTCCATAAATGAAAACAGTGAAACAGGTAGGTTTTTACAAACTCCCCATAGTTTCATGATCACCAATACTGACAACAGCTTTTATTAAATGTCAGATTTAGCTAAATTTAAATTCTACATCCTGATGGGATTTGGACTCAAGTCTCCATGCTTTTAGTTCATGATTACTGGTTCAGTTCACAATGGCAGCCACTCAAAAAAAGTACCATTCTAAAATAAAACATTCAAAAGCAGTGAAATGAAAATGTAATACAGGATGGGCTCTGAAAGGTATTAAACATCCCTTTCTGGTTCACTTTAGCCAAGTTCCAATTACTCATAGGTTATTCACCAACAGCATTGTGAAACAATTCTTAGACTCAAAATTAGCCTGCAGTTTGTGGAGATATTTTGCATGCGATGGAATTCTGTCAGGTTTCTTTCCTTTCATTGTAATGTTTCTGAAAGGAATTTTCCATTACATTGCTATTACAGTCATCTATGCTTCTCCGATTTATCCCTCTACATAGCTTTGGTTGCGACCTTTACTAAGAATTTGGCTTTTCTTCAGAGTTTCTTATTACAAAAATAATGAAAAAGTGTAAAAGACAACAAAATAAGTCAATTTGCACAAAATAGTTCCGAAATTGGAGACTAGTTGGGGCTGAGGGGAAGGAGTAACAAAAAACAAAATGCAACATATTACACAGAGGAAATGCACCACAAATATCAAATTCACCTTTATGTGCAGGCCTATATGATTTGTTACAATATATTTGATCTTATATTTTCAGGTATATATAATATTCCCATAAAGCATGAGTGTGCAGTGTTCGCAGCCATCTTTAGCCAGAATCGTTGAGTATATGATCCACCGCAGCATCCCCATGAGACTTTTACAATGGAAGAATCCAGTTTTCACCCAGGTTGATTCATTCCAAATGATATTAAGAAACAGCTGGAAGTACTGGTTATAGGACCATACAACATCTGTTTGTAATACTGAAAATTTGCGCTCCAGCCTATTTCTTCTCAGGCAGTCCTTCCTCATTGAGGATGACTTGTTTCCACTCTGGTTTTGTGGGTTTTCAGGTAACTGAAGAGGCCATGTATCCAGCTGCAGACTCTTCCACAGATGGGCTATGAGAGGCCTGAATGCCTGATGTAATGGGCGGGGGGAGCAGGAAGGTTTTGTGAGATGGTGTGCTACTTCTACCATTTGTGTGGTGCTTCTGAGTAAGGTTCTCAATATCATCTGGGATGTCCTTTCTTCATTTTGAGTGCTTATGGACTGGGGCCCCAATGCTTGATATGTTGGCCTGGGAGAAAATACTAATGTTGGTCCAAATACCCTTTCCAGCAAAACTGAAGGATTTTGAGAATTGGTCGACCTTTCCAGTATTGGGTCTCATGAGCACATAGGACAGGTATCGCTGCTGCCCAAAAGACCATACATTTTGTGTCAGGTTGATCGTCAAACCGTTTTCCTCAATCAACTAAAAGGCTATGATCATGCATTGAAGGTATTGGTGAGTTTTATCATTGAGGTCAGCTTTCACTAGGAAGATATCCTTGAAGTATTCCTTGTTTTCCCAAGATATTGCCATGATCCTTTATAGGATCACTCAGACACAAGCATTATATACATACTACATCTCAACTACCGTTCTGGTGACATTGGTTCTGGAGTGCGGTCACTGTAGGTTCATGTGATGGATACCAACAGGAGCACTGTGGAGGCTGCAGCTACGACCCAGTTCCCCCAGATGTTCAGCCAGTGGTCAGGGTCCACCAGATGCCAGGTTTGGTCCCTGCAACCCATCCAATGCCTTCCCATTTCCTTGTGCCCACTTGATGTCAATAAAGACAAGGAAACCAGGGATGAGCCTGGGTCTGGTAGCTAGAAAAGCCTGAACCTGGGATGAGGGACAGAGACCCAATGACCATGTTGGACCCAGAAGATTGAACTGGGCCTATGTCCAGAAGCAGCTCTATGTTCAATAGTGGTCTATCACAATCTATCATTATATAACACAGTACAGTACTGGTGAGTACAAGTCTGTCACTGTAGAACCCTGGTGTACTGTATTGGTCGACACAAGTTTTCACTGTCACAGAATACAATTTCAAACAAGATATTTTGAATTACCATCCATGTCATGACCTCTCTAAAAGGTTTTACTGTTGTTATGGAGAGGAATAAATACATGAACTGGAGGTAGCCCCAGATAAGTTCTTAGTTTTAAGTAAGGAGGAAGATATAAAGAGAAATGAAAAATGTGTGAAAAACTAAGTTTCTTTAAAAAGTAGTTCTTATGTTTTTTTAATAAATAGATTATTGCCCTTACAGTTTATCTCTGAATGTAACAGTACTCATTTGCAATTGCATTGAAAAACTGGTCAGATATCAAAAATAGGTGACTGGCAGATTCTGTATTTTGTTCTTTTACCACTTTCAATTATGCAACATAATTTCACATAGTATCTACAGTAAAAGGAGCCTCTGCTGCTCCTCACATCTGCAATGTAAAGGGGCTTGTTTTGGCTCCATACACAACAATCCCCTTTCAATGGAATGTGGGGTCCTCCAATTTTCTGTTTCTCAGGGAGCCAACAAATCTTAATCTGCCACTGCATGCCTCTAGTTAACCTATTCCAATAGGTGACAATGCTGATGTGCATCTATTTATGTGGAAAATTGCCTTGGTATATACTGTCCACAAAAGGTAGGACAAATTCAATCTGGGTAAATATACCCCACTACTCTACCTTCATTTATCAACAAAGTGATGGAGAGAATTGTCAGCAGTGCTATTATGTCTCACTTACTTACCAATAACCACTCAATGCAGCTCAGTTTGAGTTCTACCAAGACCCACTTGCCTTGGACAAAACAACTGAGGTAAGATGAGAGGCAGCATTTGACCAACTGTTCATCAAGGTACTGCAATAAAACTGAAGCCAATGGATATCAAGGGGAAAACTCTCCACTGGCCAGAATGACACACTCACACAAATGGAGATAGTTGAGTCTGTTGGAGGTCCGTCACCTCAGTCCCAAGACATTGATACAGAAGTTCCCCAGGGCTGTTTCCTATATCTATCCATCTTCACCAAGGGAGAAATCTGATGGAATATTTCCACTTGCCTGCTTAGATCCAGCTCCAAAAACACTAAAGAAGCTCAATACTATCCAAAAAGTAGCCCATCTTATTCGCACCCAATGCTCCAGTTTAAACATGCCTACCCACTAGCACCAGTCACATCACCGTAACAACTAGAAAATGCACTGCAGCAAATCTCCAATGCTTTTTCAATAGCATCTTCCAAAGTCACTGCCTTTGCCTCCTAGAAAACAAAGATCTCAGATGTATGAGGATTTCACTAACAGCAAAATCCCCACCAAATCTCACTCTGTTCTGACTTGGAAACTTGTTGGTGTTCCTTCATTGTTTCAGGACAATACATTAGACTCTCTCCCAAAACAGTACTGCTTGAGTATCTTAAATGCAAGCCAGCTCACTACCACTTCCTCAAGGTTGGTTGGGGATGGACAATAAATAGTGACCTTCTAAGAGATTTGCACAAACTGTGAATTACTTTTTTTTAAAAAAAGTAAGAAAATATTGAACCATTTATAGGTGTTGCTTGTCTGTACATTTTAATGAGATCTTAGTCATATTGTATTAATAGTTCTCACTGATTTACATGATAAAGAAACAAAGGTATTACAAATTTAAATAGAATATGGACAAGACAGGCACAGAGTAGAAGTTAACAGTGAATATGGAATTAGGCCAGCTGACTATTTCTGATCTGCATACAGTCATTAGTTACGGGGGACTGGTGGAAGCAGATATGATAGTGGCATTTAAGAGGCCGTTAGATAGATATATGAGTCATCATCAGGAAAATGGAGGGATATGGATCATGTACAGGCATTAGAAAATTAGTTTAATTTAGCATTGTGCTTAGCACAGACATTGTGGGCTGAAGGGCCTGTTCCTGTACTCTACTGTTCTATATTTCTATTTAGACAAGGGAATAGAAAGTAATGCAATGTAGAAATAGACTTTGCTGCTGTATTTGTTTTCCGGATATGGAAGAACCAAGCCACAGAGAGGGAAAAAAGATCCAAGTCTGGGGTGGTGAGGGGGGAGCTATAGCAATGAATGGAAAGTGAAAAAAAAATATACGGCTGATATATTGAGATGAGAAATATATCCAGTCTTGGAAGCAGCAGTAGCTCAAGGAGTGGGAGAAAAATCCTGCTGGGGTGGTGCTACAGAAGCACAGGTGAGTAAGAATGATGAGTGCAGAAAAAGTTGTTGCATACTGTAGGAATGATAGGTCACAGGTCACCTCCAAAGTAAGATTTCCGTAGGAGTAAATGAATGTTTCTGCCATTTGAATAGAAGAGTAACCTTTAATATGGTTGATCAATTGTTTTTATTATTCAGTTGTAGTTTGGAGTTCTTTTCTTCATATTGTGCATATAACAGCACAAACACTTACTGAAATAAATCAAATACTAATGACAAAATAAATCTGAATCATTTTAATTTTATAGAAGAATTGATACATTTTCACAACTATAGTCCTAAAACAGTTAAATAAATATAGCCACTCAAAAATTTATATCAACCCTGATGCAAGAACAACAAGTTGAAGGCAGGGTTTCTTTATCAAAGTCATAAAATCTTTGCCCAGTACATACCACAGATGGCAAATTGTGTAATAAGCTTGTATGCAAAATAAAGTCTTGTGTAACATTCTTAATTACACAATACCTCACCATTACACAAGGCATGTTTCAGGGAAAAAAATTTAAAAGACTTGGGGGTGGTCTTTCTACTCTGCCTGACATTCTGCAGTTCACCATTATATATTTCAATCACAGTATTATTTTAGTAACCAGTCTTTAGAAAGGAATGTGCCATAGGTTGTATTCAACTTAGTCATCATTTCACCACCAATCAGATAAAGACACAAAACGGCTGACACAGTTGTTTCAGAGGCTGCGGCTTTTAACTAGCTTTAGAACAGCCTGCAATCTTTGTTCATTTTTAGATGATCTTAACTAAATGATAGGAATGCTGAACAATTAACCACATGAGCAGGAAAATGGCAGACAATTCAATGTGAGATTCAATAAATGATCAACACTGCAATTTCCAAATATAGCAGTTTGCACTAAGGCTCTGTTTGACTTTCAAACTATTGTATTCAAGGATTTGGAAAGTGCTGTAGTAACAAATGGAAATTCTTCCAAAGGATTTTGTCCTTCAGAAACATATACATGTTATTTTTGCCAGTGTGGAACATGGTTACAAATAAAATTGGTGCATGTATCAATCTGGCACTTTTAAGTATTATCATAATCCTCAGCTTTCTGGGTTCTCTCTCTCAGAGCATATAGGGGCTTAATTTTGATGTACAATGTAGATTGAGGGGGCAGATATCTGGACGGCTGACAATGTTGCTGGGAGTTCTGATCCATACTGATGCCCATAAGTAGCTTGCTGACTGGGAGCAGGAAATCTGTGGCTACTTAGAGGGCATTTTCTATACATTAAAGAGGAGGTGGACTTTTCAGTACTGGATTGGTTGAGTCCACTGATGAAGTAATTTGATCTAGAAGCCTGAGATTTCCTTACAGTATACAAAGATACCTACAGAACAACTGAGCAACAGGAAAGAGGGTTATTTCCCTCTGGTAGGTTCTAGCATTGCCATGGGAACACAATAATGTTACCAACACTGTACCCAGTACCTGGTAGCAGAGCAGGAATAAATTTATTAACTTCAGCAGAACAGTGAAGATTAGTATTAGCATTAGCATATGTCTTATGTTGTTTAGAATAATAATTAGGAAGGCAAATGGAATGTCAAATGGCATTTATTGCAAAGGTGATGGTGCACAAAAGAAAGCAAGTCTTACAACAACCATAAGGGCATTAGTGAAACCATACCTGGTGTACTGCATACAATTTTTGCCTCCTTATTTACCTTAAATGCAGGCAGTTCTGAGAAGGTAAACTGGGTTGATTCCTGGGAATGAAGGGGTTACCTTATGAGGAGAGGTTGAGCAGGTTGGTCCTATACTTATTCGAGATTAGAAGTGTGAGAAACAAGATCTTGAGGTGCCTTGACAAGGTATACATTGAGAAGAAATCTCCCCTTGATGTTGGGAGGGATTATAAGACAAGAGATCACCCATTCAGGAGGAATTTCTTTCATCAGTTTGCCAAGAATTTTTGGAATTTTCTTCCTTGGAGACCTACAATATATTTAGGACCGAGATAGATTTTTGGTCCATAGGGGAGGCAAGGATTATAAGGAACAAGCAGGAAAGTAGATTTGAGGCCAAGATCAGATATAATCTTAGTTAATGACAGAGCAAGACGGAGGGGTACAAGGGCAACTCCTGCTCATATTTCTTATGTTCTTATTTTTAAACTATATGTTGCTAAATCTGTGGTTTGAGGAAGGTGGAATATAGGGATTGGACTGCTGGTCTATGGAAAGTTGTTGGCATTATTAGAATGTGCCCTCTAATAGCTAGGATTGAATGATGTAGGATGCTTTTTGCAGCAGATTTTGGTCATCCTGTTGCCCTGCATACACCCTCCTCTTGGTCATCCAGGAATCCCATAATTTTCGCTGAACCATGCTTTCAGATTGTTTTGCCTTTATAAATGTTAAAGGAGATGTTGGCTGGATGTATAATAGGCAGCTTCACCCATTTTACATTGGCCAAAGTTGAAATTAAACCCAATCACTCAATGCATTAGCTGCTGTGGCAAATACCATTTGAGGAATTAATCAAACCAAATTTTGTGCTGCGGGTGGCCTTGTTTCAAGCAATTAATACAAATCAAGAATGGTATTTGGTTCTTTCACCTACAGTATATCCTAACAAGGTCTAAGTACTTATTTCTATTTACAAGCTAAGGACAAAATGAATTTTTTGATAGTTAACAGAAATTAATCATCAATCTTGAATACTTATGGACACAATGGGGAGTATTTATTCAAAACACATGCATGGTTCTCCCAATCAAATACAGAATTAGATCTTTCCAGTCAGCAGCTTAAGAAATTGGTTCAAGTCTGGCAGCTGAAATCCCACATAAAAGATATAATGGTGAATTTTATGAGTGGAGATTGCTGGCATGGATCTCTGCTAGTTGGCAGCACCTATCAGAAACTCAGTTTGTACTGTACGCATAATGTTTCAACTATTTAGTAATGCGAGCTCATATCTCAGTACACACTGGCAACAGCAAAGTCTCCCTTGTGGCAGCACAGCTTCACACAATTAATCCATAATCTTTCAACTTTTCCTTGAAACAGGATGAATTGCAATTTCATCATTGTTTCATTATGACAGGGATGTTAGTGCTTCTGGTTAAACGGTGAGCAAATTAGAACGATCTATATTGACTGCAACAAAACTATTTGTTGTAGTTGGATTTTAAGAATACAGTAAAAATCTCATTTCCCAGCAATCATAGTCATAGAGAGATATAGCACAGAAACAGGCCCTTTAGCCCACTGAACATGCATTGCCCATCAACTAGGTATTTACAGTGATCCTGCATTAATCCCATTTATCTCCCCACATTCTCATCAACTCACCCCAGGATCTACCACTTACCTGCACATCAGGGGGTAATTAACAGCAGCCAGTTAACCCATCAGTCTGCACATCATTGGGATGTAGAGGAAACTCATACTTTCACAGGGAGAACTTGCAAACTCCACACAGACAGCACCCAAAGTCAGAATTGAACTTGAGTCTCTGGCATTGTGAGTCAGCAGCTCTACTAGCTGTGCCATTGTGCCGCAGTTTTAAAGCACAGTTTTCACTCAATTTTAAGGTTTTCACTCACTAACTTTCAGTGAGGAGATCATCATACACCTAGAGTCTCCTAACAAAGCACTACCAATAACTATCTTTACCATGATGAAAAGGAACCTGCATTCTAGTTGTATCTTTATTTATGAAAAAAAAATGACATCTAGCATGATACTTACATCAAAACGGTAATCTCGAAATCCATGAAAAACTACAGGTTGTTAATTTCTTGTAATTTATGATACTTGACTCACTTTGCAGGATTCTCAAATCTGAATCAAAATTTGTAAATTTAAGGTCCATTGTACAGATTGAGCACTTTAAGGCAGTCAGTAGGTTAGTGCAGTTTTGTAGGAATGGCACTTAGTCAGGGGTTCTGTCTTTCAGGTAGAATATTATACATAAGGGTCTGTCTCTCTGCCATTCTCTGAGAGCCATTTTAAAATGTTAAAGATATTACAGAAGTATAAATTGTTATCACTATTTCAAAAGTTCAAGTGGATGTTAAGAGTAAGACAATTTGAAAAAGGGGAGATATTTACAGGTGTGGACTAACAAGGAATTTACCTCAGTACTGTTTGTAGGACCATTCTGTGTATAAAATGGCTGCTATGTGACAAGAATGACTCCACTTGAAAACAGTTAAGTGTAAGTGAATGTTATTTGGGGCTGTTTTGAGAAATATATCAAGACCTTATATTAAAACTAGTATAAACACTTCGATGTAAATGCTATTCTTCTGTGAAGGTTCATGAACACTCTTACTTCTCTAGCCCTTTGAGAATAATGGGTACCTGTGACTGATTACAAAACAGTATTATAATTGAATAGAATATAAAAAAACTGCAGAAGTTGGAAATCTGAAATAAAAGCAGAAAATACTGGAAATACTCAGCAGGTCAGGCAGCACCTGTGGAAGGAGAAATAGAGTTAACATTTCAGAATTTTGACCTGTTAAGTATTTCCAACATTTTCTGTTTTTGTTATAACTGAATTGTTTAATATATGCCTTAAACAATGAAAAAATTCAGTGCTATTTATAACAATAAATGGCATACTGAAATAAGTTTATAATTTTATCATTTGCAGCTACAGTATACTATTCTGCTTGAGTTTTATGCTGAATAAATGTATACTACACTGCCAAGTTTTGTGTTCCTGTACTTGACCATCATTACATGTCAAGATGAACAATGTTTTCAATAGCAACTTTTAAGGATACACCAGTGCATAGTTCTCCCCAGTCAGAAAAGTCTATCTTTGAGACAATTATGACCCATTATCTAAGACCCAGTTAACAGCATATGCATATATTTTTGAAATAAACTGATAATATGTACTTTACCAAAGGCCTGTTGAAGGCATACGTGTCCAACATTATACCAACGTAATCAAATTTTTGTGCTACTTCTGTTACAAATAACTCCTTGAGATTAGTAAAATTACAATCTCTCAACAAATTTTGCTAGCTGTTTCCCCTTAACCTCTGAATCTCTAATAGAAAGTTAATTTTGTTCTTAATAATGGTCTCTAATAGTTTTCTCACAACTGACATTCGACAAAGTTACTGTAATTCTGTATTATAACTCTCTCCCTTTTTAAAGCAAGGATGTAGCATGAGAATCTTCAAGTCTTTGGCATCTCTACAATATCCAAAATAGATTTTAAAATTGTGATCAGAACTGCTGCTATGTGCATCTTAATTTTCCTTAGCTTCCTCAGATAATTATTTTGGGCCAGGTGAGTATTAACTTTGAGTGATTCCAGCCAAATAACATCCTTTTTTCTTTCTTATTTTAGCTTGTATTTTCTCTGCCATCCAGGAGAGAATATGCTTAGATTTGGATTCAAGCTCTCTGCCTGCAAGTCTTCTATTGCTCATTTATAGTTTTTCTGGCATTTTTTTAAGCACCCACTGAAATTTGCTCCATTCCCAGAAACAGCTACTTGCTCCTCATCATCACCAAAACAGTTGAGTTGCCATATTGTTTATCCTATATTGTTCTGTTAATTAATATAATTTCCTTTCAGGTTTTTAACCACTTTAATATTTATTAAAGCATTAAATACTTCTAGAATATTATAGGGAATATTTGATTATTTAGTGGGTAGAGTAGAGACTCTCAATGGTATACATATTTTTTTTGATTATGGACAGGAAGTGCATGCCCCCATCTCTCACAGATAATGAGAATTGAGCATGCCTCTCACTATTCAGAGGCCCACAGCAGAAATTTCAAACTTCTTCAACTGCATCCCATTTATAAGAGATTTGTTTTCCTGTCACTCACAACTTCTACGTACTTATTATAAAACAAAGAGTTGTGCCCTCTTTCCACCCCCACCCCTGCGATCCAACCTAAGAATTTGAAACTCTAGGGCTTATAGCAAACAGACATATAAGAGCTCCTTTTCTGTTCCCTAACACTAGCCACATAGACTTAATCTTTGATCCCTCTTGTTCATACTGATCTTCCTTAGACCTGTAATATTATCCTTGACTAATCAACCCATCCTACCACCAATCTCTTTCTCCCTTCTGTATGTGTTCTGAATACCTTGTAGTCAGGAATGATCAGTTCTTATTTCTACCATACTGCATTTGAGCCAGATGGACTCTATAATGTAACCCGATGTGGCAATGTGCTCCTGCAGTTCATTAACCTTCTTGGAAACATATCTATTATTATAACACATGTATTCCATTTAACTGCTCGTATACTTTGTTCTCTTTCTGCTGTCCCCACTAGTTGCCTATGGACCATATCTGGCATCTCTACAGCAGTGTTCTTGTCTCTTAGACCCTGTAGGGTTTTAAGTAATTTTTATGGGTTAATAAATTGGATATAACAGTACAAAACCACACTGCTTCTTTAAAGAACAACGATAACTCCCAACATGGCTCACATTTAATTTTTCTACATTTTGTCTTTTAAAATTATATAATTATTATGAAAGCAGCAAAATTGAAAGCCTTTCATGACAAGCTAGTGCCTTTAGAGAGTGCAGTAACAAAGCTGAAAACAGTAGATCAAATAAATAAAAGTAGTTGTGGTGAGGTGCATCAACATGGATTTTAAAAAGCTTAAGGACTCAGCATATTAAATGTGCATGAATAATTAAGATCTTACATCAAGTAATTTTGATTCTGAATAGTGCTCTGTCCACATATCACATGGAATCTACGTGAGTGTTATCACTCACAGTGATGGACCTTGGGAAAAATATCAATAGAAAACTGTGCATTTAAATGGTGGTAAAGGAAGGTAAACCATGATATTCCAGGCTGTTCTCACCAACACAAAGGAAAACAACATGGTAATGACAACAACGCACTTCCTGACTGCCTGCTTCCAGCTGCCCTGTTTCCTGTTAGCTCAGTCAAGCTGTGCTATTGATAAAAGAGGAGTCAATGGAGGGATTTAACCATCAAGTCACTAAATGCTGCCTTGTTTAGTAATGTTTTGCATACTGAAAAGATCTACTGTGGTATAACAGAGTGAGTCAGTGGTTACAGGATGCATGAGTATCACCACTGAAAAAGCTTAAAAAGAACTTAACAGATCTCCCAAGGGAGAATGAAGTAAATTGGTTTTTGAATTGTTTCCTTGCCTACTGCAGGCCATTAAATTTGCTCCTTTCTTGTAAAACACTTGGAGGGAAAAAGAAATACATATCTATTGCAACCTTTATAGTATTCCTAAGTATTTTCTAGCCAATTAGATATATTTTTAAAGAGTTAACACTCTTGTGATGTGGGGAAATGTAACATTCAAAATACACACACCAATGTCCTTCAAATACTAATGACATTACTAACATAGTGTTCTACATATGTTGACTGATGGTCAAAAACTACAAAGCTTGCCTGACAGGAAAAATTATAGGCAAAAAGCTGGCACTGAACTATCATTAGAGAAGATGTCTACAGATTTGGTAAAGGGGCAGGTTTGTGTGTTAAAGGAGGAAAGACAAGTAGGAAGGTGGATAGACTTCAGGAAAACAGTTCCAACAGCTAAAGGCACACATACCAGTGAAAGAGCCATGAACTTCAAAAGGCCAATATTTGAGGATACTGATATTCATATGATATAGGGATGGATGAGATTTTTGAATTACGGAAGAATAAAACCCTGGAGGGAATTGAAAACAAGGATGAAAATTTTAAAACAGAGGTTTTGCTTTACAGGGAACCAATGTAGGCCCTTAAGCAAGAGGTTGATTAGTGAACTGGATTTAGCAGAGTTGATGTGTTAATGAAGGGTAAAAATAGAAAGTCAACCCTAAAGGAAACAAAGGCATAGAGATGAAGGTTGCATTAGAAGACGTGCTGAGGTATGAACAGAGTCATGTGATGCAGAGGTGGAAAACGGGCTTTTTAAGTGATGGAATTTTACAAAGTTCAAAACTCAACCAGGGGTCAAATGTAACACCAAAACTGAAAAAACCTGGTTCAGTTTCGGACCAGGACATGATTTCCACTTCTTTTTAGTACAGTGTTATGGAACTTTTACATCCAGTTCACAGGCAGGCAGATTTGAGCTGTGGTGAGAAATTGACAAGATCAGATCTACTTTGCAGAAAAGGTGGTTTAAACAAACACTCCAGGATGGGAATGGAACTGGGAAGGAGAGTTCCTATGAAGGGTCTGTGACCTGAATAGTTAACTCTGTTCCTCTTCCCACAGATGCAGACTGACCTACTAAGTATTTTCAGCATTTTCTAGATTTCCAGCATCTGCAGTTTTTCAGGTTTCTCCATTCTCTTATCATACAGCTTCTACTTTAACTAGCTTCTTGACAAGGGGTGCTATTGTGCAATTCCCGAGGCAGGAACATCTCACTTGGAAATTTTTTGTGCTCACTTGGAGCAAACAAACTAGAAAAATTATTTGATTTGCCAAAACTAGCATTTGTCAGCTTGATGACAAATTGAACAATTGATTGTGAAATTACAAAGATCTTTGTGATATTTCTAATCCATCAGCATCAGTTTAGCTGGTGCATTAGCACAAGATACATTCTAACTTTGCATTGATTATGAAGAAGAAAATAAATAATAAATATCGGAAACACAAGTCCAGTCAGTTAGCAATTGGAAGAATGAAAACGAATTAACATTACAGGGAGCCTAACTGTCAGGTTTTCAAATTTCTTTCACAGGACAGCAAAACAAATATCTGAAGGAAAATTTCAAGAGCTGAACCTGATAGCTCACAATCTTACCCATTTAATAACTTAAGCATACACACATTGGCAGGTCCCAAGTCCAAACCTTATTTTAGGCTGAGTCAGCTCAGATATGCAGTAATGTGGGCTTGACATTTGACTTAAAATCCTTCTACTTCATGGGGAAGGGAGAATAAATTCAAGAGTTACACGTAGAGTTGGATGTAACCCAATGACCTTGCCTGGAGAACAAAGAACATGGAGAACAGTGTTGCTCTTTACTTGGTCAGATAACCCAAAAATACTTATCAGGATAGGATTTACAAGAATAAGGATCGGTTTGCAAGGTGAATGATTCCCCAGGGAGGAGTTAAGACTCACAGTAGAGGAAGTAAAGGACAAAAAAAAACAAAGATGGTCAATAGAGTCAGATAGTTGTTTAATAGTGCTTCAACATGTTAAGTGATGGAAAGTACTGTTAGTATTCAGGTGAGTACATTATAAAGTGAAACTTATTAAAAAGGCATTTAAAAAAATGGTTGCTTGCTGTCATTGTATTGCAAAATTACAGCTTTTTACAGAAGTTGTTTGCCAAAATCAAGCACAGTAGCATTATTGCAAACAGCTGTCAGCAAGAGTGTTTCTTTTCATCAAAAAAGGTCATAGTTCATGCCATGCAACTGCTGACCTGCTCAGACATGAAAGCTTTAATCTATTAGAGTTAGTGCTGGGCGAATAATTCAAGGATTCCTGCAAAAGATTTATGCATCTTCATTCTGTGATACAGTGGAACATTAGGTCCCATTAAAATGTCTCTGAAAGTTAACAGCCTGACATCTCCCCAACGATGCTTCCATCCACAGAGGGTTATAATGTGAGCTATGTAAAGGCTGGATTCTGATTAAAGTAGGGGCACTTAAGATGGAAAGCAAAAACCTATTTACAGCACTGCGGCTGGATCAGCTGAGATGGAGTAATCAGCTGTCTGACTCTGTTTATGTCACAGTGACGTCTGCAAGCTTCTGTCCATGAGGCATGAACATGCAAAAAATATTTTCAAGTCTCAGTCCTAAAGAGGTAAATGAAACAGAAAAAGAGACAACTCCTCTACAGCTTTAAAAATAGTTCTGCCAAACAGGACAAGGTAAGAAACTTTTATCATCCAGCAATACTGATAATAGTATCTTGAGTTCTGTGTACTTTTTTTTAAAGTAATTGTTTGACATAAAAGAAACTTAGAAAACCAGAATTTGATTTAAATGGGATTGTTATCAATGATAAATTTTCTTTAACCTCTTTGCCAGGGAATGGCTGCTGTAATACGTCAGCAATTTAACGTGAACATCTGTAATATTTTAAACCTTACCCTTTTCAGTTGCAAGACCAAACAAATTCCATAATTAGTACTTCAAAGGGAGCACCATGCCTTAACTAGGCATTATTGGCAATAGAAATGTTAATATTCTGCCACCAATTTTAGTGTGTTGCTAATTGTATTTATGCTACACCTATGATTTACAGTGTGGATAGATTGAGCCAAATGTAGGTATTTGCATCTACCTGAAACCGGACCTCATTCCCATGCAGGGTGTGGAACCCTGTAATGCATGACAGCCTCAGTGAAGAGCCTTCTAAGTTACAAAAAGGTTTGTCTTAACCTTTTGAATCTATAACATTTTTTTATTTAATGAAACAGCATCTGCAGGAGAATGCAAAGTTAATCTATGATAAATAACACAAGCCTCTTTAAAGGATTTGTCTTCATTAACAAAATGTTTGAAAGTAGAAGAGGCAAATGAGCTGTGTTTTGCATTACATCAGAACAAAATTATAATAGTTGTATAATGCTGTTTTAATATCGTCCTTAATAGAATTTTATTTAAGTGGAAAATGATTGCATGATACTTTTTATAAAAGGATCATGTTCTTTTAAGTTTACGAAGGTCAGTGCCGATCTCAGTATTTCTTTTGTAGATGAATTTGATTTAATGCCAGTCCTATCATTAGATTAAAAATTAGTTTAAACAGAACACTTAAAGCTCCCATGTGCCTACACAGATTCTTAATGATACATAGATCTGTTATTACTGATTATAACATTCGTATGGCAAAGGTTATAGCAAAGTTATTTTTAGCCTCCCCCAATAGCTTCTTGTGATATGATCTTCTATAATCAACAGGTCTGAGCCATGGGGAGTGAATAATGTCAGCATTTCAAGGTAGTTTCCCTCCTCAATTAGAAAACTCTCCAGTTAACATGAAATTTATCTTTTCAAAGCACCTACTATAATCATCAGGACAGTAATTTGAATGCATGGTACAGCTTTCTTTGCTATAAATTGACACCTTGTGTATCAATTTTAGAAATAATATATTTTAAAACCTGTACACTCTGTCATGGATAATGATCTCTGATACAGTTAGTGATTAACTTGATAAAGCAGAAATCTGAGACAAATTGCGCTTAATTGTTATTTAGAATTCTGAAATTATAGTATGGTCTCAGAATATAAATACGTAAATGTGTAGCCAAAAAGGTTAGGCCTCCCAATAATAGATGCTAATCAAAGTGGTTCACATGTGGCATGAGCCTTATCTTGTACATGGATGAAACATTTTCAGATTTAGATGGACCCTTGCAAGAAAGAGAGAAATCATTAAAACTAAGTAGGGAAAATAAAAAAAACACGCAAGTTTACTCTGCGTGCAGCCCAGCAACAACTCAAATAAATTGACTGAAATGTATATGAAATTGCAGTTCATAGATTTAAGTTTTATTGCCAACAGTTATAGCTATGAGTGTCTTACTTAAGGAGAGAGTATGTGGAAGGTGAGCTTAAACCAAGTATGATATTCAAAAAATACTAGTCATTCTCTGCAGGTATGCTCTCCTCCGTTCCCCACCACCAAAGACTGTTGACAAGTAGCTGTCAAATATTGTGTAATATTGAATGATTTGGTTTGTACCTCAAGACTAAATATAACTGGCAAATGACCAGGTATTTTGTTTATATACACATGCTCAAAGATGAGCTGGTAGATTAATTGGCTACTGTAAATTACCCTTTGCTGTACATTAATGGCAAAAAGGAGTTGATGGGCATGTGTGGGAGAGAGTACCGTGCTGGGAAGTAGGGCGAAGGGAATGGGATTGGTAGGATTGCTCCACTGAGAGCTCACATGTCCCTGATGAACTGAATAGCCTCGTTTTGTTATGATATAAGTATATAACATGGTGTAAGATACATTGCTTACTTCAGCAGGTTAGGTTTAAAATAAAAATAAACAGGAAAAAAAAACTACAGATTCTAAAAATCCAAAGCAAAGACAAACAATGTTGGAAGAATAAAACAGGCAGAATTGCATCTGTAGAGAGAACATGTAGGTTAACAATTCAGGTATGAAACCTTTACGAGAAAGGTATCAAGTTTAAAGTATCTCCAGTCAGCTTTAAAACTTAATTTTTGCAAACATTTACCCCAACGGCAACAGGCGACAAATCATCTTCTTGCACTTCCATTGCATTTTTTAAAAAAAATACACTGTAGCTTTCCCTAGGACAACACAGCATTATTACAATTTTTGACAGATACCAAGATGATCCCCATACTCAAACTGTTTACTGATAAACTATTTTAGATCATGCAATCATGATTGATTCATGTATTTTATTCATATTCATGATTCATATTCATGTATCTTTCCATGGTGTTTTGAAAATTTTAAATTTATAAAAGAGTGTTGGCCCTTAAGTAACACCTTTCCTGATCCTTTCTGCAATTCTCTCTGTATCTTAACATTTGAACAATCGTTGAAAACTGAAGAGCAATTTTACTTGTAGTCCTTATAAACAATCTTTCTTTGACATAGTTAAATTCACTTTTATGACAAATTAAAAAGGGAACAGAGCCCAACTTAGCAGACTCTGGAGAGACATCACATTTTATACAGTTGAAGAGTTTGCAAATTAATTAATCCACTACTTACCTGCTAAACCCTCCAAATTAAATCATAAAGCATTTTTTGTATTTAAATCCCATTAGGATTAAATAGATATATAGTAGATAATTTATTTTATATACCATTATAGAACAAGATATAATCCTTTTTCTGACCCAATTCTCTCTACTCTTATTAATGATGATAAGAACTACAGCAATCTACCTTGATACTACAATGAGAAAACCATTTTGTGTTCTGATATCAAAGATTGGTGTTATTTGCCTGCAGAATGGCTCACTTAATGCTTTAGGGATACGTCAGAACTTCTGTTGCTACTTTCATTCATGTATTAATAGAAATATTGGTGTTTTTCATGAAAAGGTGGAGGATAAATACATAGAAAAAGGCCACACTTTAGGCTCTAACATCATCCAAAGATTTATCTTCCATATATGTAGGCATATACTCACCAGTATTAACAGAACAAGATGGTCTGACTTGGATATTCACATTGGATATGGATGATGCACAAAACTGAAAGGAATCAAAAGGAGGGAACCAACAG
Organism: Pristis pectinata; assembly: GCF_009764475.1. NCBI lineage: Eukaryota > Metazoa > Chordata > Chondrichthyes > Rhinopristiformes > Pristidae > Pristis > Pristis pectinata. Next base: position 19,513,049 of record NC_067425.1, on the reverse strand, counting down.
CCAACTGCCAGAGAAAATACACCATATATGAGTCCAGAAATGTCCACAATGATTGATGCAACAAACATAGCTACTGTATTTCACACTTGATGTTTACTGCTCTTCCCAACCCCTCATCACATAAATATACAAAGTCCACCACTTCCTCAGACTCCTCCAGATTTGTTAAAATATCCCCCTGTCATCATGCATAATAGATCCTTATTAAATAGCAAAATCCCTTATGGGAGGTAAAGTGAATAGATAGGAAGTTTTGAAGAGATATCTCAGCAGTAGTGAGTTTTGCTGTCACCTAAGTACATTGGGGGAAGAGCTGAGAGAGCCAAAATGAGCCAGATGGTCTGCATCCCAGGGTACTAAAGAAGGTGGCTCTAGAAATTGTGGATGCATTGGTGATCATTTTCCAATGTTCCTTAGATTCGGGGTCAGTTCCTGAGGATTGGAGAATGGCTAATGTTATCCCACTTTTTAAGAAAGGAGGGAGGGAGAAAACGGGGAACTATCATCCAGTTAGCCTAACATCTGTGGTGGGGAAGATGCTAGAGTCCATTATTAAGGATGAAATAACGGCATATTTGGATAGCAATGATAGGATTGGGTCGAGTCAACATGGATTTACTAAGGGCAAATCATGCTTGACTAATCTACTGGAGTTTTTTTGAGGGTGTAACCAGGAAATTAGATAAGGGAGATTCAGTGGATGTTGTATACCTCGACTTTCAGAAGGCATTTGATAAAGTGCCGCACAGGAGATTGGTGGGTAAAATTAGGGCTCATGGAATTGGGGGGCGGGTATTAACATAGATAGAAAACTGGTTGGTGGATAGGAAACAAAGGGTAGGGGTGAATGGATGTTTCTCAGAATGGCAGGCCGTGACTAGTGGGGTGCCACAGGGCTCGGTGCTGGGACCGCAGCTGTTTACGATCTATGTTGATGATTTAGATGAAGGCATTGTGAATAACATTAGCAAGTTTGCTGATGATACAAAGTTGGGTGGCAGTGCGACATGTGAAGAGGAAGTTAGGAAAATTCAAGGTGATTTGGATAGGTTGGGTAAGTGGGCAGATACTTGGCAGATGAAGTTTAATGTGGATAAGTGTGAGGTTATCCACTTTGGGAGCAGGAACAGGAAGGCGGATTATTATCTGAATGGTGTGGAGTTGGGTAAGGGGGAAATACAAAGGGATCTAGGAGTCCTTGTTCATCAATCACTGAAAGTGAATGAGCAAGTGCAGCAGGCAGTGATGAAGGCTAATGGAATGTTGGCCTGTATTACAAGAGGAGTTGAGTACAAAAGCAAAGAGATTCTTTTGCATTTGTACAGGGCCTGGTGAGACCACTCCTGGAGTATTGTGTACAGTTTTGGTCTCCAGGGTTAAGGAAGGATATCCTGGCTATAGAGGGCGTGCAGCGTAGGTTTACGAGGTTAATTTCGGGGATGTCGGGACTGTCTTATGCTGAGAGGTTGGAGAGACTGGGATTGTACCCGCTGGAATTGAGAAGATTGAGAGGGGATCTGATTGAAACATACAGGATTATTAAGGGATTGGACAAGATAGAGACAGGAAATATGTTCCAGATGTTGGGGAAGTCCAGGACCAGGGGGCATGATTTAAGAATAAGGGCTAGGCCATTTAGGACAGAGGGGAAGAAAAACTTCTTTTCCCAGAGGGTTGTGAATTTGTGGAATGCACTGCCTCAGAGGGCAGCGGAGGCCAATTCTCTGGGCACTTTCAAGAAGGAGCTAGATAGGTTTGTTATAGATAGGGGAATCAAGGGATATGGGGACAAGGCAGGAACAGGATATTGATTGTTGAGGATCAGCCATGATCTCAAAATGGCGGTGCAGACTCGAAGGGCCGAATGGTCTACTTCTGCTCCTATTGTCTATTGTCTATTGTTTATTTAAAGGATGAATATTGGCACAAGATCCTGGACCATTCTTTTGAAGCTATTGAACATCTTTGATTGAAAGTCAAAGAACTGCAGGTGCTGGACATCTTAAATAAAATCAGAAGATACTGGTAATACTCAGAGGTAAGGCAGCATCTATGGGAAGAGAAATAGATGTTTTTCAGATCCGAGACCTTTTGTCAGAATGCTTTTGATGCACTTCTTAAAGTTGTGGGGGTTGCCACAACTTGCAGCCTCCAAATATTCTGCACAAATCTACTTGGAGAGATCCCACTCTTAAGGGTCAATGAGATGGTCCCTCATACCAGAAGTATTTCCACAATGGCAAATCTGAAGGACTATCAACAGCTGACACACTCCACATCTCCCTAGACTGCCGCCTCTTTGCTTGGCAACGACATTGATTCTCTGTAGTATTATTCAAAGCCTAAGCCACAACTGTATTTTCCAAAATGCCCACACAGTAAGCCAATAAAAATGTGTTCCAGCCTACAAAACATACTGCACATTTACGAGAGATTTGGGGAGAATCTTTATATATAACATCAATGTTTGTACATGTAATACAGAGAGATCGGAAGAACAATCATGGCATGGATAATCATAAAAACAATAAAGTATATTAAAAAATCTGTAGATCCAACGATCTCTTAGTGAATGAATATAAAAGAAAGGAAAGAAAAAGATTTATTACAAAATATAAAAGAAAAAAAAATCCCCAAAACAATAAGAAAATTTATAAACAATAGATCAGACCAAACTAAGCTAAAGAAAAAAAAAATTCAAAAAAAAAACAAACAGAAAAAAAAACTGGACTAAAATTTCTCAATAGAAACAGAGCAATATTAATTCGTCAACTCCACTCCTCTAAGTTGAAAGGTTATTACAAGGGGATCTATATCATGTGAAAATATTGAATAAATGGACTCCAAACTTCCTCAAATTTAAGCGAAGGATCAACAGTACCACTCCTAATTTTTTCCAAGTTTAAACATGATATAGTTTGAGAGAACCATTGAAAAGTAGAAGGGGGTATTGGATCCTTTCATTTAAGCAAAATGGATCGTTTGGCCATTACTGTAACAAAGGCAATCATACGGTTAGCGGAGGCAGATAGGTGGCCAGACTCTATCCTTGGTAATCCAAAAATTGCAGTGATAGGAGATTTGGGGAGAAATTGAGGAGCGTTTAGTGGCATTTCAGGTCAGCATGCATTGAAACCACTCCACTAAAACCCAGTAAGGGAAGATGTCCTGTGCACTTCCAAGAACCTTAGTTTTATTTCTGATTTTCACTGTTTATTACAGGGACACTTTCAAAATATAACCTGAAATAAGAAATACAACCACATTTGTTTTAAAATCAGAGAATAGATGCAATTTTCTTCCAGCATCAAAAAAATTATTTCATTTTGAATTTACAGTTTTGAACATCAAAATGGAATACATTCAATATATTCAGAAGGCATAATATCCAACTTTTGGACAATTCTTTCAATCATACCTCATGCTATTCATATTACTAGATGAAATAAATTAGCCAATTCTTAAATTATGAACAAAAACTCTGTGCCAAATAGCTATGATTTCCTCAGAAGCTGCTGGCTTAAACACGCTTAAATTCTAAACAGAAACAACAACGTGTGCAAAATTAACACAATAATTTAATCCAAAGACTCTTTTAGATAATGCAAATTAGCCTCTGGATAAAAACCTTCTCAAACTGAATCTGAACCCTAAGTAAATAGATATATTTTTTAAAAAGGTGTCTTAGACTAGAAAAGAAAATGCACAATTTCTAAAATATATCACTTTGGACTGCATGAATGGAAATCCCCTTCATGCCTTTTTAATAACAATATAGCTGTCTTCCAACAAATATTAAAAAAGCTAATAGTTCTTAGAAGAGAATGCAGCAGCACATTTCGTCAGAAGATCTCATAAGCCAAGTGCTTACCTTGCAGATTTAAGATGTATCTCATTCAAAAAATAAAAGTAGCTTTGTAATATGGGTAGTTCATCAACTTTACCTACATTAATTTATATTAATGACTGGTGGAAACAGCAAGAATTCTGCAATAGGCACTTAATGCAGTCAGGCCTCAATAAAGCAAATTAAATGTAACAAAATATTGATCTTGATAAGAGTGAAATGAGAGTAGTTTAGTTTACTGGATTCGTGTTATGTTTACAGTTATTTGAATATATCAAATACATAGCTACAGACTGACCACCTTTAAATGATCTGAAAGGGCAATTGAAAATGGTAAAAGGATATGCTTATAAACTGATCATGCTCATCTTACTATCCTTCATTAATTGTCCTTATGCAGATCTCTTTCCAATTGCTATATTTTTTCCCTTTCAATTCTGCCCTCTTTCAATTCTTCTGTCTCCCAAATTATTCCTAGCTCATTTTTCACTTCAGGATCCAAAATGTTCATTTAGTTTAGCAATTTCCTTTGGACCCACTCAACAATGTCTTTCAAAGTGCATTGACACTTTGAGCACATTGACACAAGGACTACATCTCCCTTTAGGAGATGGAGAAACAAATAAGGGGACAGGGATTGGAGTAAGGAAACAAAAATCAGGCAAGAAAGAATTAGAGTGATCAGATCAGAATATTCTATTTAAAAAATGAGAAAATTTTAAAGCTACAAGATTAGTGAAGAAAATTTTTTTAAATATTTTGTATTAGAGATGCGTTAATATTTGGTAGCAATTTAGAGTCTCTCCATTGATTGGACAATACTCCCATTGCTTTACACCAACCTTGCATTTATGGGATTATTTTCTCATCATTCTGCCTATAAATATCAAATCAAATCAGAAATGCCTGTACTACACCAGTCTGTTGTTTTACCATGCTTTTACCACCCAGAATTGAATGGTTTGGTAAGTTTTGAAAAATGAGACTTCCAATGCTCAAATTCTTTGGGATAGTTATACGTAGGTAGTTTAACGAGTGTTTTCTCTATGGAGGTGAGTTTTCCTGTTACCTAAATATTGAAGAGATGAGTGAAGCTGCAAGCGTTTTAAAGATAAATGTTGGCAGCTGAGCTTTGAACACTCTTCTGAGCCATTTGATCTCTCTTTCTATTGCAGCAGTTGCTGAGGTGAAGGAGGTTTCACTGATGTGCCCTTTGCTATCACTCCCCAGAGTCCTTAAATTGGTGATCTTTTCAGGTAATGCTGTACAGTTAACTAAAATGTCTACTCTAGGCTTGAATGTACTTGCAAAAAAAAATGGTCATCCATTGTCAAATTTAACTTGACCTTGTTGAACAGTAACCAATTTTCTCTCTCAGGAACCAAAATTTGTTTGAGAAGGGAGTGAGCGAGAAAACTAAATAAACCCAAGCTGCTCAACAAACTTGCTTATTTGATCCCATTCATTGCTCTATTCCTAACTTATGCCAAACGTAAGTAGGTCATGGATCTTATTTCAAAATTTTAGGTTAACCACTCACCCTTGTCTTCCAACAACTGCTTCAGCCCTAACCACACATTATTGTAAATTTCCCCAT